>NC_073380.1:72968429-73568429 GCF_028641065.1 Leucoraja erinaceus | reverse complement strand
TAGCAGTTACTTTACCTTGAGTTCCCTTTATCTTGGTTGATTACACAACACTAAATCCAGAATTGCCTTCTATCTGGTAAGCTCCAGTATAAGCTGTTCTAAAAATCCACATAGGAGGCACTCTACAAACTCCCTTTCTTGGGCTTCAGAACCAACCTGATTTTCTCAGTCTACCTGCATATTGAAATTTCCCATTACCACAGTGGCATTACCTTTGTAACATGACAATTTTCACGCCTGCTGCAACTTGCATCCTATATCCAGGCTACTGTTTGGGGGCCTGTAGATAACTCCCATTAGTGTCTTCTTACCTTTACAATTCCTCAATTCTATCCACAGCGACTCTACATCTTCAGTCACTATGTCACCCCTTGCAAGGAACTGAATTTCATCCTTCACCGACAGACCTCATCTGCCCTGCCTGTTCTTTTTTTAGGATGTAAAACCCTGAATATTCAGTTCCCAGCCCCGATCATCCCACATCCATGTCTCTGTAATCCCCACAGTATCATATTCACCAATCTACCAATCTCTAACTGAGCCTCAAGCTCATCCACTTTACTTCCTATACTTCGTGCATTCATATACAGGTGCACAACCTTTTATCCGAAGTTCCAAATAACGAAAAGCTCCGAATAGCGGACATGTTTTCGATCCTTGAATAAAGGTCCTTGAAGACGTTCACCGAGGGCGGCCCGCAGAGGTGACAGCGGAACCTCCAGTCGGTCCTCGAAGAAAGGGGTACTAAATCCCCATTCATAAAAGAGAAGGTGAGGGTATATTGCGCGGGAGGGTTAATAATTGACAATCTGCTGCTGCCTGCCCGCTGAGTTAAAAAGTTCCCACGGTAGACTCACGATACACAGTCGCTCCCTTCAGTCGCTCCCTTCAGTTTCACCCCACCTACACCCCTCTGCTTCCCGGCCATGTGTGTGACCCCTTCCCTCCCCTCTCCAGCTCGCCGCCCATTGCTCCGGCGCGGGGGCTTTGCACTGTCTTCACGTCGGAGTTGCCAGCAGGTCAGTGCCAGGAACCGGAGATGTCAGGACCAATGGGACACCGGCCCCCAAGCCCACTGCAAGCACGGAGATCCCAGAGACCCACAGCCAGCAGCAGCCCAGCCCCGTTCCAATTCCAGAGGAACACGCTCCCCGTAGGGACAGAAGCTGATGGTGTGCAAGGTACGTCTTGGGGTTGCGGATGAGGGGGCACAGCTTGGGCTGTGACGTCTCCGGCCACCCCCCTGTACAGGAGCTGAGACTGGGAACTGTGGGGTTGTTTGCAGTTGCAGAGGGAGGGGGCAAGGGCGGTACAGTTCCCAGTCTCAGCTCCATTTCAGGGGGGGTGGCCGGAGAGGTCAGGACTAACCGGACACTGACTGCAAGCACGGAGATCCCAGAGACTCACAGCCAGCGGCAACTCTAGCCCAGCCCAGCTTCAACTCCAGAGGAACCTGGGTTGCGGATGAGGGGGCGCAGCTCGGGCTGTGGGCGAACTGCCACTTGTCGCTGTAGCGGCGCATCAGGGAGCGGGTTCTTGTTGGTCCTGACATCTCCGGCCATCCCCCTGGACTTGAGAGACGTCAAGACCACCAGTAGCCGCTCCCCGATGGGCCGCTACAGCGACAAGTGGCAGTTCGTCCACAGCCTGAGCTGCGTCCCCTCATCGGGACACCGACCTCCAGGCCCACTGCAAGCACGGAGATCCCAGATCAGCAACTCCAGCCCAGCCCCGCTCCAACTCCAGAGGAACACGCTCCCCGTAGGGGCAGAAGCTGATGGTGTGCAAGGTACGTCTTGTTCTTGGGGTGGCGCAGCTTGGGCTGTGGGCGAACTGCCACTTGTCGCCGTAGCGGCCCATCGGAGAGCGGATTCCTCTGGAGTTGGAGGGACAGGGAGACACAGCGGCTTTTGAGAATGGTGGGCAATCACTTCCAAAGTTCTGCCCACACAGTCAGTACACCTCTCCTACACTTGTCTCCCGCACTAAGATCATCTCGCAGAGAATGATCCCAGCCTAACCCTCCCTATTCTCTCCTATTCTGCAAGAAAAACCTACATTGAAGACTCAAACTCGCGATCGAGTAACTGCCGGGATCGAGGCGCAAACTCGCGAATTTGCGGATATGAGCCGAGCATCTACCACTGCGCCAGCCGTTAAAATCTATGCTAAAAATCTTCCATTCCGAAAGCCGAAAAAATTCTGAATTACGAAAAGTGTCTGGTCCCAAGGCTTTCAGATAAAAGGTTGTGCACCTGTATAATACTTTTAATCCATCACTCACCTCATCTTTCACAATAATTCCTATTTCACTTGGCCATACTCTCCTATCCCTTCGTTAATTTCTATTCCGTTAATTCTGGTGTCTTTCTTAACTTTTCCTATACTCTCTTTCCTTTTAATTCCATCCTTGTAACTCCTGATAGGAGGAGAATGAGGCCATTCGGCCCATCAAGTTTTGCCATTCAATCATGGCTGAACTGTCCCTCCCTCCTAACCCCATTCTACTGCCATCTCCCCATAATCTCTGACACTAATCAAGAATCAATCTGGACTGGACTTTGTGCCTTCCCCCACAGTGGGAATCACTGTGGGGGGATGTTTTATGTTTGGTGTTGAATTTCTTCATGAATACTATGTTGTATTTTTATTAGTGTGCTGCAAGGACATCTTAATTTCCCCTGAATAAGGGGATTAATCTAAAGTCTAATCTAATCTAATCTAATCTATCTGTGACTTAAATATATCCACTGGCGGCCTCCACAGCCTCCTTTAGCAAGGAATTCCACAGATTCACCTACCTCTGACAAAATAAATTCCTCCTCATCTACTTCCTAAAAGAAGGTCCTTTAATTCTGAGGCTATGACATGCTAGACTCTCCCACTGGCGGAAACATCCTCTCCACATCCACTCTATCCAAGCCGTTATCTGTACAGGCAGAATCCCATTTTTGCTTTGAACCTCATTTTAACCCTTCTTCCTGCCTGCATTAGTCTCCCAATAAATGGTGATGTAAACTGATCTCCAGCTCAATTGCAAGCAAAGCCGCATAAGATGGATGTAATCACCCTTGGGAACACCTGTTTAATTCAATCATTTGTTTAATATCCTCAATGCGCCGGGTTTATTTGTACATTTGATTCTGGCAGCTGTATTGCTGTTGCAAACAGAAATAATATCAGGCACAGCTACAGGGAACATGACCATGATGAGTTCACTTGAAGCCACAGTCGAATGTCACCAAAATATGAAAGAATTAAAAAATAGCTTCAAAACACTTCATCGCGATATACTCAGGGTCAGGCTTTCAATTCTATGGTTGGATTGTTGGCTACTGCTTCGTCCAAAGAGGCACCTGGAATTCAAGGTGACATTGTAGATTAGTGATTAAGGTGTAGGACTTGTATACAGAGTACTGTACTATTGATCCAGAAGAATGGATTTGTGCTACTGCAGCTTCTGGGGAATTTAATCCTCAAAGATGTGGGAAATCTGGAACTAAAAAATAAACTAGAATCAGGGAGAGTCACCATTGAAACAGATTTTTGTTGACCTACATAGTTCAGGGAAAGAAATTGACTCTCATTCCTGCTAACTGCGGCTTTGAATCCACTAATGCAAAGATTTACATATATATATCACCTTTCACAATCTCAGGACAATCTAAAATATTCTATGTGTAGGAAGGAACTGCAGATGCTGGTTTAAACCGAAGATAGACACAAAATGCTGAAAAAACTTCAGAAGGATCTCAACCCGAAATGTCACCCATTCCTTTTACCCAGAGATGCTGCCAGTCCCGCTGAGTTACTCCAGCATTTTGTGTCTATCTTCAAAATACTCTATAACTAGTGAAGTTCTTTTGGAAGTATGATTTCTTCTGTAGTGTAAAAATAAACAGATTATTTGGGCACAGCATGTTTTTGCAAAGCAATTTGCTCCTAACATTAGATGAATGAGTAAATATATCAACCAGGGCTATGGGAATGATACATTTGTATTATTTTAAAATCTTTCCACTTTATAGGGATGAAGTTGATCTTGGTGATAATAAATGTGCAGGCAAAAGAAAAAAAATATGCCGCAGTTTTGTTGGAATGCAGAGTATACAATAGCAAAAGTTGTCAACACTATAAATCTGCTTAATTGCTGTGGGAAATCTACCAGCATTATTATAGAATTAGCTGCTTTTCCAACTGAACGACAGTGAAAGCACTTCATCAATATTTCATTGACATTAATCCACTAAAAGTGCCAATACTTACTTGCATTTTTCATTATGTCAGACCAAGGATTCTTAATTCTGTTGTATTTAAATTTTGCGCAGTATTGTTTCCCACAATCATCAAGCCAATTATTCCAATATAAAAACAAGGACATTCTCTTCTGCGTGTTACAGATGAAGGATTTCTTGCAATATTGTAGAAGAGGAATGGGAAATTTAACACTCAAACAGGCGGCACAGTGCACACAAGTATAGTTGCTGCCTTACTACGGTGCTGTCTGTCCGGAGTTTGTACGTTCTGTACGTTCTCCCCGTTTCCACCCACACTCCAAAGACTTACAGGTTTGTAGATTATTTGGCTTGGTATAAGTGTAAATTGTCCTTAGTGTGTGTAGAATAGTGTTAATGTGCAAGGATCGCAGGTCGGTGCGGACTCGTTGGGTCGAAGGACCTGTTTCCACGCCGTAACTCCAAACTAAATTAAACTAAACTAACCAGCATCCTTAAATGAGATGATCTGGTCAATATCATATTGATGTGGATGAGAGTTTGCTTTGAGTAAATTTAACATAATCTCTGTGGATTGCAACAGAGAATGTAATCCTGACCTACTGAGTTGCTCCCACACTTGGTGCTCTTTCAAGAAGTACTCACTTAGCTACAAAATACCTTGTAACAAACAAAAGGGGACATAAGGGGACATATGTTTTATCCCTATTTTGGTATGTTTGTGTTAATAAAGGGGGAAGGTTCCTTTGATCAGGTCATTTCTGAAGAACGGATGTCGAAAGACCTGATGGCATTTTATAAATGACTCGAACATAACTATTTATGTCAGGATATTTTAATATTGCCACTCATGGAAAGACTTTGAAACTGAAAAATATAACTTGTCCAGTATGATTGTTTGCTCTTATAACAAGGGCTAAATGTCATTGACGTAACATTGAACAATGCTGAACGTACTCAACAGCTCAGGCTTCATCTGTGGAGCCTGAAAGATTTATTTAGTCCAAGCTGAGAAATGTTAGGAAAGCTGCAGGGCGAAAGCGTGAAGAAGGGTCTCGACCCAAAACATCACCCATTCCTTCTATCCAGCGATGTTGCCTGTTCCACTGAGTTACTCCAGCATTTTGTGTCTATCTTTGGAAATCAAACATGTTTAATTGGCAGTGAAGGCTGAAGAACAATTACTCTGCATGAAAGGCCCTGCTCGCACACTGCGCACTCCGAACTCACGCCCCAGCTGCCTGCATTGACCACACCACCAACAACATGGAGGGATGTGGAACACGTGGGAGCCAAGGGGGATGTGAGCGTCACAGAGAACAAGGGGGAACAAAAAATGTCACTATACAATCGCGGTACATGTGACAATAAAATATCTATCTGTCTGTCTGTCTGTCTGTCTGTCTGTCTGTCTGTCTGTCTGTCTGTCTGTCTGTCTGTCTGTCTGTCTGTCTGTATGTCTATCTATCTATCTATCTATCTATCTATCTATCTATCTATCTATCTATCTATCTATCTATCTATCTATCTACTGGATTTCTAATTTTTCCTGTTATAAGATGATCAATCTGAAATATTAATGATGGCTTCATTCTCACATTTTGTCTGACTTGCTGAGTGATTGTATATTTTTCTGTCTCAGATTTTCAACATCTGCAGACCTGTGCTATGTTCTCACATTCCTTCGATGTGAGGTCCCAAATTGCAGAGAGAGTTAAATACCTTGAAAAGGCTGGTGATCAGAAAGTCAATGGTTCTGCACCAATAATCTTGATGACCTGCTTTCTAGGACTGCTTTCTCTGGATGTGGAGAGGATGTCAGAGGTTATGGGGAGAAGGCAAGAGAATGTGGTTAGGAGGGAGGGACAGATCAGCTATGATTGAATGGCAGAGTAGACTTGATGGACCGAATGGCCTAATTCTGCTCATATCACCTATGACCTCAAGACCTTATGACCATTCACCTTTAGAGCATTAAAACTTTCAACGAGAAGGGTGGTTGCTTAGGTCTTTCTCTAAAGATGGAATTGCCTTTTGAGCAAAATATGGTGGTGCGTCAGTAATCAATTTACCCTTCTATAAAACTATCACTATACAATTATCCAATACTCATAAAAATATACATTGCTCTGATTGTAAAAGTGCGTTATGATAATTCAATAGAAAACTCCTATGATATACTGTAGTAATAAGCCATCTGCTGTCATGGACTAACATCTGCAGTTACACATGTCTGTGCTGGCATTAAATACCTGGAACGACTAATGCCATCTGGCTCATTTCAATCTACATGTTCAGATTTCTATGTTCATATCAAAGCTTTCTCCTGTTCTTCAGCCTAATTGAAAACAACAATTGAATATCTATTGTCTTGTTAAACAAATAGTGTAGAACTTTTGTCGTGTAAATCTGAATTAATTACAGGAGAGACAATTGTTTCTGAATACTTGAAAGAAATTCCGATGAGATGTAATTATGTTTTTTGATGTGTTTTAAACAAATTGTATTAGTGAACATCAAGTTTTGGCAGGTAACAGAGCACATTCCATCTGGTTTCAACAACAGATAGATGGAAAGTAGAGTAATAACCCAATAAGCATTTAAACCCAATCACATATATGAGTTATTCGAACAGAATTAATTGGAGATTTCAATACAATGAATGTCAAGATTTATGAAAACAATAACCGTCAAGACATTTAATATACCTTACATTCGATTATCATTGAATACTTAAATGTTCACATTACATGTGGCACATTGTAATCTGGAAAACAGCAAAAACTCTTCAGTACATCTTTGATCCTACCATTTGGCATTGAATAATTTGGAGACTTTTTCATGTGAAAATGTATTAAATTCAGCACTCTGCACTCTTCCGATATTTGTTAAAATTGAGGATGAAGTGCATTTGAAGAAATAACCCAATAGATATATATTAAAAGTTATGTTTTAAAGAGAATTAAAAAAAAATGAAAATAATAAAATAGGAAAAGCAGGCAATAGTGCATGGTGAATGGCTAAAATAATGAAGTTCTTCAGACAAAGAGGAATACACTCATAAAGTGGACTTCCAGGTAAAAATAAAGCCACTTAAGATATAATTTCATATCACAAGGGACCATGATATTTTCTGAAGGGATTGGATTAATGAGCCATGCCCTACAATACCCTGAGTATACTTTGCAGTCTCCAATAATCAAACATTTGATAAAGATCTACTCAAGGTTTCTGAGATGCAATGATTACAGATTCAGACAGAAAATTGACAAAAAACAAATTTAACATTAATAGTAAGATTAAACGAGAACTGACAAGTTTGAAGTTTGATCTTTATTTTATGAAGAATTACGATGAGGGATTACGTGAAGACCCCGCCAGCATGCATGCGCGACATTCTTCAAAGCAGTGGTGTGGAATCACAGAAACAACACAATAATTGAAATAAACATAGTAAAGATAAGGAGAACTAAGATACCAGTTGATCTCTATAATTGAGGGTGGGAGCGGAGGGCACGTAATCCCTCATTGTAACACCTCATAAAATAAAGATCAAACTTCAAACTGGTAAGTTCTCGTTTAATCTTACTATTTTACTTCAGAGTCACGTGAGTGACTACGTGAAGATTTTAAAGCTCTGTGATTTCAAACCGTGTAACAGTCCATGCTTCACTCACTGCCGAAGTCATCCAAGGGAGGAAGTATGTTATCATAATCAAACATGAATCTGTTTATAAAACAATAATGGTATTTATTTGAAACAATAACAAAGAAAATAATCCTCCCCTGGGCTTAAATTATATATTTGCAGAGTCTAAAATTCTCTCTGCAAATGAAACAGGTTTCACTATTGGCTTGTTGTAGAATGTTTGGAAAGTTCTTTCCATGGACCACCCCGCAGTTGCCAGGATGTGGTCCAATGGCACGTCCATTCTGTTAGCCGCAAATGTGGATGCTGTCCTGGTGGAGTGAGATGTGTAAATATCAGTATCCACTCCAGCAGCTCCCAATACCTGTTTGAGCCATCTAGAGATGGTTTGACATGACACCTGACCACATGGCTTTTTGTGGTTGACCCATAGTGCCTTTTCTCTCCCTCAGGAACCTTTGGTTGTGTTGATATATAGTAGTATGTGTGTCATGACACATAAACGGGGTTCAGTTGGGTACGCCCGGAATTCCATAATGAGTCCTGAAGTTCCTGGTCTGCTCTGTTTTACCAGCTCCTGAATGGTGAATGTTATTTGGTCAGATGTTATGACCATATTGTCCAGAGTAGGTAAAGGAACTGGACCCTTTGTGTAGAGACAAACGCCATCAGCATAGCCGTTTTCAGGGTTAGCTGTTCCAGAGTGAGGGATCTGGCTGGTGGCCACCCCCTTAGGTATGTCAGGACAATGCTGACATCCCAGATTTTGTTGTACCTAGTTCTGGGGGGATTAGTATTGAAGATCCCTCTCATTAATTTGGCCACCAGCGGATGAGACCCTATGGCCTGTTGTACTGGTGCCTACCTCAGATAGGCTGACAGTGCACTCCTAGCACAATTGATAGTGCTATAGCTCAGACCTTCATTGTGGTGAAGGCTGGCCAGGAACTCCAGTACATTTATTATGGTTGTTGATCTGTATGTTGTCCCTGTTCTTGAGCAGTATGTTTCCCATTTTCTGATACTGGAGAGGTATTGTTTCTTGGTGGGAAGTCGGAGAGATGCTGTCATCGTGTCCATCATCCTATTTGACAATCCCAGGTCCAGTAAAGGTATTTTTAGAATCTGCAACCCAGAGGTATATTCTGTCATGGCATGGGTGACTTTCACCTGAGACAGGGTGGATCAGTAGATCTGGTCCGCTGGGAATGGTCATGGGTGGTTCAATGACCTTGTCAAGGACCACTGGGAACCATGGCTGTTTAGGCCAGTTGGGTACTACCAAAATGCCTGAATGCAGAGTCCATCTGTATCTTGCGTAGCACCCGACTGATGAGGCATAAGGGGGGAAATGCATAGAAAAAATAGCTCCCACTGTTCAGCGAGAATGCATCCATCGCCGCTGCCTCAGGGTCTGGTTCCCAAGCAACATATATTGGTACCTGGTGATTCAGTTGGGATACAAAGAGATCGATATCTGGTGTTCCATATTGCTTTGTAATTTCAGCAAATGCTTTGGGGTTTAACATCCATTCGGTGTTATCATTGAATTTGCGTGACCTGGTGTCTGCCACTGTATTTAGCTTACCTGGTAGTAAGTTGCTGATAGCCAAATATGTTTGTCGACACACCATTGCCAGATTGTGTTGACCAGATTATCACATGATATCGATTTTATCCCGCCCATATGGTTAATATAGGCCACCACTGTGGTTTTGTCAATCTGTAAACGGACATGCAAATGGTGCATATTTGAACAATATGCTTTTAACCCATAGAACACACCCAATATTTCCAAATAGCTTATACACAGTGTATGTAGTAGTGATGATTCTAGATTAGTCCATCTACCACCTCTACTGGGTATGGTATTAGTTGCTCCCCAGCCGTGAGCACTGGCATCTGTTTGTATTGTTAATGTTGGATTATTGATAATGATGTGACTGGAACTATGTCAAATGTTCTCTTTCCACCATTGTAACTAATATTGCTTCAATTGGTAATTTCATGGTTCGGTCAAAGTGACCTGCAGTGTTTTTTTAATGCCTGCACCTTTGCTCTTTGTAAGTTTTGATAACGCAAAGGTCCAAACTGTGTAGCTGGAAACGCTGCTACTAATTTCCCAATTACTCTTGCCACTTGTCGAAAGGTTGGTTGATTGTTAACCAAAATTTGTTACAGGCGTGTGCCAATTCTGCTGATTTTTCTTTTGGCAATGTTACAGATATGTGGACTGAGTTAATTGTGAATCCCAGATAGTCCATAGTTGCGGATGGCGTCAACTTAGATTTATCTGGATGTATGACAAACCCCAAGGAATTTGCGAAGAAGAGGATTTCTTGGAATGTATGTGGGACAGTTTTCTAAACCAACATGTAGAGGAACCAACAAGAGAGCAAGTTATTATAGATTGGGTATTGAGTAATGAGGAAGGGTTAGTTAGCAGTTTTGTTGTGTGTGGCCCCTTGGGCAAGAGTGACCATAATATGGTTGAGTTCTTCATTAGGATGGAGAGTGACATTGTTAATTCAGAAACAAGGGTCCTGAACTTAAAGAAAGATAACTTTGAGGGTATGAGACGTGAATTGGCCAAGATAGACTGGCGATTGATTCTTAATGAGTTGACGGTGGATATGCAATGGAAGGCATTTAAAGACTGCATGGCCGAACTACAACAATTGTTCATCCCAGTTTGACAAAAAAATAAATCAGGGAAGATAGTGCATCCGTGGATAACAAGGGAAATCAGGGATAGTATCAAAACAAAAGATGAAGCGTACAAATTAGCCAGAAAAAGCAGCCTACCAGAGGACTGGGAGAAATTCAGAGACCAGCAGAGGAGGACAATGGGCTTAATTAGGAAAGGGAAACTAGATTATGAAAGAAAACTGGCAGGGAACATAAAAGCTGACTGCAAAAGCTTTTATAGATATGTGAAGAGAAAAAGATTAGTTAAAACAAATGTAGGTCCCTTGCAGTCAGAAACAGGTGAATTGATCATGGGGAACAAGGACATGGCAGAGCAATTGAATAACTACTTTGGTTCTGTCTTCACTAAGGAAGACATAAATAATCTGCCGGAAATAGCAGGGGACCGGGGGTCAAATGAGATGGAGGATCTGAGTGAAATCCAGGTTAGCCGCAAAGTGGTGTTAGGTAAATTGAATGGATTAAAGGCCGATAAATCCCCAGGGCCAGATAGGCTGCATTCCAGAATACTTAAGGAAGTAGCCCCAGAAATAGTGGATGCATTAGTGATCATTTTTCAAAACTCTTTAGATTCTGGAGTAGTTCCTGAGGATTGGAGGGTAGCTAATGTAACCCCACTTTTTAAACAAGGAGGAAGAGAGAAAATGGGGAATTACAGACTAGTTAGTCTAACGTCGGTAGTGACGAAACTGCTAGAATCAGTTATTAAAGATCGGATAGCAGCACATTTGGAAAGTGGAGAAATCATTGGACAAAGTCAGCATGGATTTATGAAAGGTAAATCATGTCTGACGAATCTTATAGAATTTTTCGAGGATGTAACTATTAGAGTGGATAAGGGAGAACCAGTGGATGTGTTATATCTGGACTTTCAGAAGGCTTTCGACAAGGTCCCACATAAGAGATTAGTATACAATCTTAAAGCACACGGTATTGGGGGTTCAGTATTGATGTGGATAGAGAACTGTCTGGCAGACAGGAAGCAAAGAGTAGGAGTAAACAGGTCCTTTTCACAATGGCAGGCAGTGACTAGTGGGGTACCGCAAGGCTCAGTGCTGGGACCCCAGCTATTTAAGATATATATTAATGATTTGGACGAGGGAATTGAACGCAACATCTCCAAGTTTGCGGAACACACGAAGCTGGGGGGCAGTGTTAGCTGTGATTAGGATGCTAGGAGGCTGCAAGGTGACTTGGATAGGCTGGGTGAGTGGGCAAATGCATGGCAGATGCAGTATAATATGGATAAATGTGAGGTTATCCACTTTGGTTGGCAAAAACAGGAAAGTAGACTATTATCTGAATGGTGGCCGATTAGGAAAGGGGGAGATGCAACGAGACCTGGGTGTCATGGTACACCAGTCATTAAAAGTAGGCATGCAGGTGCAGCAGGCAATGAAGAAGGCGAATGGTATGTTAGCATTCACAGCAAAAGGATTTGAGTATAGGAGCAGGGAGGCTCTAATGCAGTTGTACAGGGTCTTGGTGGGACCACACCTGGAGTATTGCATACAGTTTTGGTCTCCTAATCTGAGGAAAGACATTCTTGCCATAGAGGGAGTACAGAGAAGGTTCACCAGACTGATTCCTGGGATGGCAGGATTTTCATATGAAGAAAGACTGGATAGACTCGGTTTGTACTCGCTAGAATTTAGAATATTGAGGGAGGGATCTTATAGAAACTTTCAATATTCTTAAGGGGTTGGACAGGCTAGATGCAGGAAGATTGTTTCCGATGTTGGGGAAGTCCAGAACAAGGGGTCACAGTTTAAGGATAAGGGGGAAATCTTTTAGGACCGAGATGAGGAAAACATTTTTCACATAGAGAGTGGTGAATCTCGGGAATTCTCTGCCGCAGAAGGTAGTTGAGGCCAGATCGTTGGCTATATTTAAGAGGGAGTTAGATGTGGCCCTTGTGGCTAAAGGGATCAGGTGGTATGGAGAGAAGGCAGGTATGGGATACTGAGTTGGATGATCAGCCATGATCATATTGAATGGCGGTGCAGGCTTGAAAGGCCAAATGGCCTACTCCTGCACCTATTTTCTATGTTTCTATGTTTCAAATAAATGTTTAGTAGATAATACTGCTGAATTAGCGAATTCCATGGTTTTGCCTATTATCAAAATATCATCAAGATATGCCATGACAATATGTTTTTGTTTTCTTAATATTGCCAGGGCTGGTTTTAATATCTTGGTAAACAGTCTTGGGGGGCTGATGTTGATTTGTACTGCCATAGTTGCCCCATCCAGTTAAATTTTAGGTATCTACGATGATCCTTATGAATGGGTACTGTATAGTATGCATCTTTTAGGTCGATGCTTGCCATAAAGTATCCTTCGGAAATCAATTTTTTGGCAGTCACAAATGTTTCCATTTTAAAGTGTATATACCTAACAAAAGTATTCAATGTGGTTAAGTCAATGATGATGCGACATCCACCATCTTTTTTGGTTTAGGTAAATATATTTGATACGAATTCCAAAGGTTCAAGTTTTGATTTCTCTATGATTCCCTTTGTATGTTACCTCACCAGTTCTGCTTGTCCCTCACGTTTTTCTTTTAGTGAGAGGGTAAATCCCCTTTGGGGTGCATGCTGAACAGGTGGCATTTTTTCTTGAATAAATTCAATTTTATATCCTTGAATACTTTTTAGTATATAATTATCAAGTGTTATAGTCCTCCATGCTTCCAAAAACAGGTGTCGTCTCCCCCCTGTTAGCAAAATCCCCCCACCTTTTATGTACTGGTAGGAACCATACCCACCTACCTCCAATGTTATTGGTAGAATGTTCACTTCTTGGGCTTCTGGTCCCTTGACTGTTGGGGTGGGGCTCTGGGGTTGGCGTTCTACACATTCCTGCGAATTTTGGATTGAGGACAGGTCTTATGGCCTCCTTCCAGAGGTTGATGATCTCATATTTTGTGTTGCACAGCAGAGCCAGGGTGTCCAGTTGATTGGTTGTCATGTCAATCCCATCCACGGAATGAGCAACGTACCTCGGTGACTGCCAATCACCCCCCCCCCCCCCGGACACTTATTATTTATTTTTTATTCAAATCGTTTGCTATGTCGCTCTTCAAGGGAGATGCTAAATGCATTTCGTTGTCTCTGTACTGTACACTGACCATGACAATTAAAATTGAATCTGAATTGAATCTGAATGAGCATATGAAGTGATGTCCGATTGAGCTTCGTATTTTTTTTGCAATTTTTCTTGGGTTCTGATACCCTGCCCAATGTACCCCCAGATTTGACTATTAATGGCAGGCACATTGAGCGAAATGCAATTTTCGGGAGGCATGTAAAGATCCAATGCCTCATTGACTACCTGTTCTTGGAGTGGTTTAAAGGACAGGTAGTCAATACTGGCCGCCAGTTTAGGCTGTAACGGCCGTCCCGCTCGCGGTGTTGCCGCGTAGCGGTTCACCACTCCCAGCAACTCTTCCTGATCCTGTACCCCAACCATACTCCCATGTTCTTCAGCCAGTGACCCCTGTTCTTGACCAGCCCAGTCCTGGTCGCCAAAGCTCTCCTCTGTTGAGGGTGATACGATG
This sequence comes from Leucoraja erinaceus, assembly GCF_028641065.1. Lineage (NCBI taxonomy): Eukaryota > Metazoa > Chordata > Chondrichthyes > Rajiformes > Rajidae > Leucoraja > Leucoraja erinaceus. The sequence goes on along the minus strand of NC_073380.1, from coordinate 73,554,277 downwards.
GCCAGTGCTTGATAATGCACTGGAACGGGAGTGCTTGTGCTCCCTTGGCGAGCTTGCCCTATCTCCCAGAGCAAGTCTCGTTGGAGCATTTGATCCATGAGCCTTTCCATACGGCCCAAACGGCCACCTCTGCCGCTCTTGGGCGGTGAGTCTTCCGCACCAGACTCATCCGAGTCAACCGGCCAGTCCGACTTCCGTTTAGCCTTGCCTCCAGCCCGCTGCGGTTGTTCGAGCTGTGTGCTAGCGGCGCTGGGCTTGGCTCAGAAATATTGTCGGTGACTGAGGACCGCAGCATGTGCGGTCCAGGTGCCGCCGGTCGCCCACCACTGCTGGGACCCTCCTGGTCCATTGCAGTCGGACGGGGTACGACCTTCTTTGTTTGTTTTCCCTTGTTCATATTTCTGTAAGGTAAAGCAGAACAAGGGTTCCAAAATACAACCTCAGAGTAAGTTTACTTACCTGGAGGTTCCGTTTTTAAACTTGTTGCGGGAGAGCTCGTACTCCCTTCCGTCGCTGTTGCACTGCGTGGGACGCTATGCGCGCATGCGTGCTGGCGGGGTCTTCACGTCGTCACTCACGTGACTCTGAAGTAAAATTGTAATATTTAATTATATTACAGGCAAAACCTAAGTAAGCTAATGTTAAAATACCTTCTTCAAATGTGGAACAATTTTGATGATTTTGTGCTTTTGGTTGTAGCATATTAACACAAAAATCTGAAAATGTGAATAAATGAAATGGGAATGAAGCTGGAGCCTTGGCAATGTGTTGCTGGGTTGAACTTGCTTTACAGCTGCTTTTTTGATAAAGTGTGTTGTAAGGAAACATAGAAACATAGAAAATAGGTGCAGGAGTAGGCCATTTAGCCCTTTGGGCCAGCACCATCATCCAATATGATCATGGCTGGTCATTCAAAATCAATAACCCATTCTTGCTTTCACCCCATATCCCTTGATTCCATTAACCCTAAGATCTATATCTGACTCTCTCTTGAAAACATCCAGTGAATTGACCTCCACTGCCTTCTGTGGCAGAGAATTCCACAGATTCACAACTCTCTTCGTGAAAACGTTTTTCCTAATTTCAGTCCTAAATGGCCTACCCCTTATTCTTAAACTGTGACTCTTTGTTCTGGACTCCCCCTACACGGGAACATTTTTCCTGCATCTAGCCTGCCCAATCCCTTAGGAACTGTAGACACAAAATGCTGGAGTAACTCAAGAAGTGAAGCAGCATCCATGGGGAGAAGGAATGGGTGACGTTTCGGGCTGAAACGTCACCCATTCCTTCTCTCCTGAGATGCTGCCTCACCCGCTGAGTTACTCCAGCATTTTGTGTCTACCTTCTATTTTGTCCAGCCTTTGCAGTTCTTTCTCACTCCTGAAGAACAGTATATGTTTCTACAAGAATCCCTCTCATCCTTCTAAATTCGAGTGAATACACGCCTATCTGATCCATTATTTCATCATATGTCAGTCTAACCATCCCAGGAATTAACCTGGTGAACTTTTGTCGCACTCCCTCAATAGCAAGAATCTCCTTCCTCAAATTAAGAGGCCAAAACTGCACACAATATTCCAGGTGTGTGTAGTCTCACCAGGGCCCTGTACAACTGCAGTAGGACCTCCTTTGCATTTTGGTGTCTCTGTACTGTACACTGACAATGACAATTAAAATTGAATCTGAATCTGAATCTTGCTCTGAAACTCAAATCCTCTTGCTTTGAAGGCCAACTTGCCATTAACTTTCTTCACTGTCTGCTGTACCTGAATGTTTACTTTCAGTGACTGATGGACAAGGACACCCAGATCTCGTTCCACCTCCCCTTTTCATAATCTGACACCATGCAGATAATAATAAGCCTTCTTGTTCTTGCCCACATTATGTCTGGAAATGTGTAACAGGTTTGTTACTGAATAATATATTCCCAGAAGAATTGAACAAGTAAATCACAAGATTTGTATTCATTGCTTAGGAATTTCATGGAAAATATGATGTCCTCTCAAAACAAACATTTCCTTGGAGGTGACTAAATCTATGCTAATTTTGTCAATGATTTTTTTAGTGAACGTGATCCCACCACAAAATGTTAAGTCCATTTATTTTTAGGTGTTATTGCCATTGGATATGCAAGGGAAAACAGGGAATGCTTTTGTATTTCTATAGTTTGTTCAATTTTGATATGACTGTAAACCACAGCTGAAATCTTACAAAGATACATAGATACAGTACATATAAACTAGGTGCGGGAGTAAGCCAATTTGTCCTTTCGAGCCAGTACCGCCATTCAATATGATCATGGCTGATCATCCACAATTAGTACCCAGTTCATGCCTTCTCCTTATACCCCTTGATTCCGCTAGCCCTTAGAGCTAACTATCTTTTGAATGCATCCAGTGAATCGGCCTTCACTGCCTTATGAGGCAGAAAATTCCACAAATTCACAACTCTCTGGCTGGAAAGGATTCTCCTCATCTCAGTCCTAAATGCTCTATCCTTTATTCTTAAACTTTGGCTCCTGGTTCTAGACTCCCCCAACATCGGGAACATGTTTCCTGCATCTAGCGTGTCCGATCCCTTAATAATTTTATACAAATTAGAAAATAAAGGAGATGACAATAATTGAGTTTAAATAAAGACAAACTACTGGAGGAACAGCCAGGCAGAATCCATGGAGGATAATGGACATACAACATTTGATGGGGGTCTGAACCATTCTTCATACTGACATCTTACTACCATTACCTATTTTACATGATTGCATGGATGTCAGTGGTTTCAACATTTGATAAAGGACCTCAAGGTTAATGAGCCATTAGGAGGCAGTGACCATAACATGGTCAGGTTTAATGTACAATTGGAGAGGGAGAAGAGTAGATCGGAGGTGTTAGTGTTGCAGTGGAATAAAGGGGACTATGGGGCCATGAGGGAGGAGCTGGCCAAAATTGATTGGAAAGATACAATCAGGGATGACAGTGGAACAAAAATGGCATTTTTTTCTTGGAATAATACAGAATATAAATCAATATTCCTCAATGGTAACAGATGCTACGGACGGCACTATGTACAGCCCCCCCCCCCCCCCGGGGAGATGATCCAAACACACTCCGCGGCTCCGCGTTCGCGAATCGGCCGCTTCTTAATTGAGACCGTGGCTTCACTATGGCCCCGCGGTCGGAGCACCTATTCCCGGTAAGTTATCACAGGCAGCTCCGAGAATAGATGTTGAAGAATACTTATTAGACGTCAACAGCTGGCATTAGTGAAAATGTTTAATTTACTTTGTTTATGGATACACATAGTTTAGGCCCTCAACTTCATGAATGAGTGAATGTGTGAATGAATGAGTGAATGTACAGCCTCCAAATCTCATGTTTTCACATTATAACAAGGTGCAATTAAATTAATGAAAGTCCATACAGATTAATTTTCATGAATTCAGAATTTAGATCTTACCTTTCAGTTCCAGTTGATTCACAATGTTTGACTGCAGCACCTCAGCAGGGACATTGCTTTCAAGGCTTTGTTCCACTTCTATCCACTTAGCAGCACATTCTCCAGACTTCTTAATGCTTTTCTCACTAAATTCAGTTACCCTGCTGCAAGGTTCCACGACATGTATTCCACAGAACAACAACGAACCTTCATCAGAATCTCCAGTAAAACAGGCATCAGTGGAAGTACTCTCAGCCATGTTGTGCGCACCCTGGCCAAATAGCCTGAAACAAAGCGCGTGATTGGCCAACTGGCGTCCGACTCAATGTCAAACGTGCTTTGATTGGACTAAAAATACCTGTAAATTTTCTGTTTTTCTCTAATTTCATTAAAAATGTGCAAGTTTTGTTCTTGACAAGTTTCAGGGGATTTATATAATATTTTTAAACAATATGTGAAAATTTCATGTAGTTCCATGAGTTGTGTCACAAAACTGAACAATAAAGCTCCTATTGGGTTCTGCCATGAATGAAAATTATGGGATTTATGGAGCCTCATGCTCCCATTTGTTGCCTAATTCAGTGATTCCCAACCTGGGGTCATATGGTCCCAAAGGGGCCATGGCAAATCTCAGGGGGACCACAGAAAAAATTGTAGATTTAGGGGGCCACAGGTTCAATGAAGGGGGGCACCTTTTTTCCGCTAATAATGTCAGGGAAGGGCACAGAACAATTAAAGAGCCCAAGGGGGCCATGAGCTAAAAAAGGTTGGAAACCACTGGCCTAATTCATCTGCTACCATCTACCTCATTGGAGACACATGGAATATCATTATTTGGAGTTTACTGGATGTTACCTTGCACTAAATGTTATTCCCTTTATCCTGTATCTGTCCACTGCGGATGGCTTGATTATAAACATGTATAGTCTTTTTGCTAACTGCATAGCACACAACAAAAAGCTTTTCATTGTACCTCGGTACACGTGACAAAAATAAACTAAACTAAATCACTCTGAACTAGATACCATTTATCAATGGGGCTTGCTGTGAACTATTGTATATGGAATTTTAAACATATCTTTGTTTTTAGTAAATATATAATCCTCTTTCAAAGCCTCATTCAACTGGTTCCTTTTCCGCAACTATGTCTGGATTTGACTGGATAACATGGAAAACAAACCTTTTCACTGCATCTTGGTGCATGTGACAATAATAAAGCGAAGGCAATAATTTTATGTCTTTGCGCCAAATGGAACTGGAGCTGATCTCCCAGCTTGATTATGACTAACATAGGCAACTCTTTCTCCTCCCCAGCTAATCTCTGCTGTGGGGTTCCACAAGGTTCCATCCTTGGCCCCATTCTCTTCTCCCTGTATATGCTCCCCTTAGGCCAAGTTATTGAAAGGCACGGCATTTCCTTCCATTGCTACGCAGACAATACATAACTCTATCTCCCCCTGAAGCCCAAAAACCAATCAAATCTGCTTAACCCTACCCGCTGCCTCGAGGATATAAAGTGCTGGATGGCCCAGAACTTCCTCCAATTAAATGAGAGTAAGTCTGAGGTCATCGTTCTCAGCCCCTCGGACTCAATCAAAATGATAGCAGGCAGCCTTGGAAGCCTTACCCCACTACTCAAACCTCACGTCAAAAACTTCGGCGTGATATTTGACTCAGCACTGAAATATGACAAACAAGTCAATGCCGTGGTAAAAGCTAGCTTCTTTCAGCTTTGGATGGTACCTAAAATAAAACAATTCCTATAGTTTGATGACCTGGAAAAGATCATCCACGCATTTATCTCCTCCCACGTAGACTACTGCAACTCTCTTTACACTGGCATCAGCCAATCTTCCCTGTCCCACCTGCAACTGATCCAAAACGGCGTAGCGAGACTCCTGACGGGCACCCAAAAAAGAAACCACTTCACCCCGATCCTGGCCTCTCTCCACTGGCTCCCTGTGTGGTTCCATATACATTTCAAGACCCTCTTCTATGTCCACAAAGCCCTCAATGGGCTTGCCCTCTCCTACATTAAAAGTCTTCTCACCCACCACTCCACCTCTAGGTCCCTCTTGGGGCCAACTTGGGCTGCTGAATACCCCGCGGTCTAGGCATAAGCTTAGGGGCGACCGTGCCTTTGTGGTTCCAGATCCTAGTCTGTGGAACAGCATCCCTCTTCCCATCAGAACTGTCCCCTCCATCGACTCCTTTAAGTCAAGACTAAAAACTTATCTATACTCCCAAGCCTTTCCTGACGTCGACTGAGCGAGGGCTATATGTATATATGTATGTAGTTTGTTTTTTTTATATTATTCTTATATCAAATGTAAAGCACTTTTGCCAACGAGAGTTGTTTTTTAAATGTGTTATATAAATAAATGTGACTTGACTTGACTTGACTTGATTGGTTAATACATGGTTAAGAAATTGTGCAGTTATTATTGGGATACACCTCAGCACTGATTAAGACTGCGGACCTTCTGAGTGGCCATCTCTGAGCTGTTGAATATATTTTGCTCTGGATCATGTACACAGGATGTGAAGAAGCAGACTCTTACAGTGAAGAATGCAGCCTTCACATAAATAAGATTCAGTCCTGCAGTGGTGGACTGTATTTGCAAACATGCAACTCTAGCTGAATTACTATATGCAAATTCAATCTTCAAATGTCACAGCTCATTAACTGTCTGGCTTATTTGTCAGCACTTTTTACTTGGTCTCTGTCATTTAATTTAATGGAGATGTCATTGTCTGGATTTTCCTGCCAGGTAATTTTGTCTCATTTATTTTTATTTTTATGCACACATTCTCATTTAACTCTACCAATGATATGGATGAGAACATACATGGCAAGATTAACAAGTTTGCTGATGATACTCAAGTGGGTGGTTTTGCAGATAGCGAAGATGGTTGTGAAAAATTGCAGCAGTAACTTGATTGATTGGCCTAGTGGGCGGATGAATGGTTGATGGAATTTAATGCAGAGAAATGTGAGGTGTTGCATTTTGGGATGTCTAACAAGGGCAGGACCTACACAGTGAATGGTTGGCTTCTGGGGAGTGTTTAAGAGCGGAGGGATCTAGGATCAAGGCTCCTTGAAGGTCGAGTCGCAGGTAGATAGGGTGGTCAAAAAGGCTTTTGGCCTTAATCAATATTGAGTGTAGAATTTGGGAGTTCATGTTGCAGTTGTATAAGATGTTGGTGAGGCTGCATTTAGAGTATTGTGTTCAGTTCTGGGCACCATGTTCTTGGAAAAATGTTGTCAAGCTGGAAATGGCATAGAGAAGATTTATGAGGATGTTGCCAGGACGAGAGGTTCTGAGCTATTGGGAGAGGTTGAGTAGGCTGGGTCTTTATTCCTTGGAGTGCAGTAGGATGAGGGGTGACCTTATAGAGATGTATAAAATCATGAGATGAATAGATGGGGTAGATGCACAGAGTCTTTTGCCCAGAGTAGGTGAATCAAAGGCCAGAGGACACAGGTTCAAGATGAAGGAGAAAAAGATTTAATAGGAATTTGAGGGGTAACTTTTTCATATAAATGGTGGTGGGCGTATGGAACTACCTGTCAGAAAAAGTAGTTGAGGCTGGACTATCCCAATGTTTAAGAAACAGTTATACAGGTACATAGATATAACAGGTTGGAGGGACATGGACCAAATGCGGGCAGGTGGGACTTTTCTAGCTGGGACATGTTGGTGTGGGCAAGTTGGGCCAAAGGGCCTTTTTTATTTATTTATCACTCTCTATATTTAAACTGATATTTTCATCATTTATCCTTGCTGTTACAGTCATCCTAATGATGAAGCTAAGTTTTAAAATCATTTTGTTTATATTACTTCCTTCGGTCCAGCTGTGCCACTTTGAGGGAAAAGAGTTTTCAAATCCCAGTCAAACATTTTGCTCATCATCCTCCATCGTCAACCTGCAGTACATGGGAAAAAAAAGAAATTGGTGGGTAATTATGCGCAGTAATTTGCTAATTCTAAAACTAACAATCCACTTTGCTGTCAGAAATGAGCATCACATTTGTGCAGAATTCAAAAGATATCCACAAGATGAGAGTCCATAATGACCGTTTCTTAAAATGCCCACTCCTTATTTCCATGGCTTGAATACAATTTTACATGGAATAAGTTGTCACTCACAACTTATGGGCACCAAATAGATGTTTCAATGGATCATAATTTTCTCTGATTACTAGTTTTTTACTAAAATGTTAGTTGTATCCCAAGAGTGTTGCACCTTTGCATATTTTCTCCAAATATTTCTGCGAATGAAGGAAGATTTTCCTAACAGAAAAAATGTTAACATAAAAGGATAATGGGCCTGTCCCACTTGGGCGACATTTCATGCGACTGCAGTAGACTATGCAGTCGCCACAAGGTCACCACATGTTCGCAGGTGGTTGCCGGGGAGTCGCCTTCATGGTCGTGAGGAGTTCTGGGAACTAGTCACAACATCATTATAGTCGCCGCAAATTTTTCAACATGTTGAAAAATTAGCGGCCACTAGACTGAAGTTGCCATGGAGAGTAGCGAGAATTCTCATGTCGTAGGTGGGTCACCAGGCGGTCTTAGTGGGTTGCCAGGAGGTTGAAGTTTCTCGTAGGTTGTAGCCCGTGCTGACTGGTGACTTTCATTGGCTCATTGGGGAAAAATAACATAAGCAGTAGTTTTCAGAACCAAGGATAACCGACTGGTAATGTTAAATGTCCGCCGAGCTTCACAGCCGTGTATCTCTGGCTTCTTAAAAGTTGTCTCCACTCCTTCTCCCTCCTTCTCCCTCCTTCTCCCTCCCACTTTTAAATAACTTATCGTGCACTGTGCTTTAGCCGTCTTAATTACAGTGCCAACCTTCCTGTTCATTTGTGTGCATCTGTATCACCTTGGCTTTGCACCATGTGAATTTCATTCAGACAGCGCTCCCACCATTTGCCCTGTCCCCCGCCTGCATAATGGACTAGTGAAGGAAGGGATGTGTGTGTGTGTGTGTGTGTGTGTGTGTGTGCGCGTGTGTGTGTGTGTGTGTGTGTGTGTGTGTGTGTGTGTGTGTGTGTGTGTGTGTGTGTGTGTGTGTGTGTGTGTGTGTGTGTGTGTGTGTGTGTGTGTGTGTGTGTGTGTGTGTGTGTGTGTGTGTGTGTGTGTGTGCAATGGGCTTTCATACCTGTCTGCAATTAGTTGCAGAGCAGTGTTGCCATAGCCACTCATCTTGTTAAACCGAAGAAGAGTCTCAACCCAAACTGTCACCCATTCCTTCCCTCCAGAGATGCTGCCTGACCTGCTGAGTTACTCCAGCTTTTTGTTTTTATCTTTGTTTTATACCAGCATCTGCAGTTCCTTCCTACATATTCTGTGGAACAAGAAGGTGCTTGGAAAGAAATTGAAAATAAATTAACCTGATTGAATATGTGATGAGCGATATCTTGAAAAGCGATATTTATAACTTCATAGAAACACAGCAACATAGAAAACAGGTGCAGCAGTAGGCCATTCGGCCCTTCGAGACAGCACTGCCATTCAATATGATCATGGCAGATCATCCATGGTCAGCACCCCGTACTGGCTCTCTCCCCATATCCCTTGATTCCCTTAGCCCTGATGTGTTATCAGTTAATGGTTGCCAACCTGATCGCCAGCCAGCATCAGAATCTGGATGGTTGCCAGCTGAGAACGTGGACCTCTTGTCATTAAGTTAATGCCACTTTTCCCAGCAGCTGTGGCCATTCATCCAATGAATAACGGGGTCTACATATCTGCGTAACTTCAAGCCATATTGTGTACGATTGCTTAGTCTGAAATATATGTCTGATATATGTCTGATAACTAAGGCAGAAAATATTCAAATTTTACACATATTTCAAAATGATTAATGCGGAATTGCGCAATCGATCATCTTTGGGTCAGCCACAATTGTGAGTTCAAACTCATTCTATTAATTTACGCCTGTAGCATTTGAGCATCACTGCACATTTTACTGCAGGGGGTAGAATAATATGACAACTGGTGGCATTCATTGTTAGGCCACTATGGGAAACTTTAATGTTCCAGATTCCATGTCAAAGCAATTCATGATCATTTCCTGCGATATCCTCCAAATAGCATATTAATGAAGGACAAAGGACAAAGGACATTTATTATCACATACACCATTTCTGGTGGAGTGAAATTTGAGTTGCCATTTGCAGCACACCAATAGTAACATGGTGTTACTATTTGTTACTATTGTTGTTACTATTACAAAAGTAAGACACCACTTAAAGAATAATTTAACATAAAACATAAAAACATCCCCCCACAATGGTTCCCACTGTACGGGAAGGCATCAAAAGTCCAGTCCACTCCTCTTGTTCACCCCGTAGTCGGGGCCTATTTGAGGACTCTGTAGTTGCCGCGATGGCGGCTCAATGTTACAGGCCCTCTCGCCGGATGATGGAGCTCCGGCGTCAGGAGAACACTCAGCGGCCTGGAGTGTTTGGAATGGCCACTTGCTGCCAGAGACCATGACTCCCGAAGTCCACAGACTGCACTGGTCGGCGCTCCAACACTGGCAATCTCAGCGAAAGAACCCTGGCTCGGTGGTGTTGAAAGTCAGCGCCGCCTGCAGCTGGACACTCCGCGACCACAGCTCCGCGATGTTTGAGTCGCTGGTCTCAGCACTCCAGAGCTTACCACACAGCGACCCTCAGTAAGGCATCGCCCACTCCACGATGGTGCTTCAGTGCTGTGCCGCCGCCGAAGCTGAAGTTCTGGATGGTCCCAGCTGGAATCGCCATTCCAGGCCCATTGGTAGGCCGCGAGGAAGGGGCGAAGATACGGCTCAGAGGAAAGCCGCATCTCCAACCAGGTAAGGACTGAGAAATACAGTTTCCCCCTTTACCCCACCCCCACATAAAAAAGATTAGACCTCCAAAACAAAACTTTTTAACATACTAAAAATGTTCTTAAAAGGTGAAAGGACGGACAGCTGCAGGCTGTGCAGCCATGCTCGACGGCGCCCCCAATGAAGGGAATCAATATGTATATTGACCCAGTTAAGATCATCTCAACTCAATCATCTTGAGAAACATGGCATCAAGTGTATTATTTGCTGCTAAACAATGCATTGAAATGACTTGAGTTACCAAATTGATGCGAACAATTTTTGAAATGGTACACAGTGCCACCACAATGCATGAGTTTGTATTTTGATTTTTCTGGCTGAATCGAGGCTCGGAATCATGGTTGGATGCACTGGTGAAGCCAAGAGTTAGGATTGTGCCTTGTTTTGTAGCTCAGAGCTGGGAGAATGGTAGGTTAGCTTCTAGAGCCAGGAGCAGGGATTTGGCTTTTGAACTACACCACCATTTCATTCCACCACCTTCTCATCATGGCTTCCTGATCCACTGACATTTTTCCTCCTTCCCGTCTCTCCTTCTTTACACTCCAGTGTAATGGGTACATGATGTAGTGGTGAATTTTGTGGACGGGCAGCCAGGACTCGGGCTATTAATCCAGAGGCATGCGTTTGATTCTCACAATGGTAGTTAGAGAATGTAAGTTCAAATAAATAGATAAATCTGAAATTTGAAATTAAAAATCTTAGTTATTGTGACTATGTAACTTCTGGATTGTAATGAAAACTTATCTGCTCTACACTCCAAGAAATTTACCTTGTCTGACTCATGTGTTGAGTTCAGGCCAACTAATGTGGTTCACTCTTAATTGTCTTCTGAGTTCAAGGACAATGATTTAGGCAATACAATACATCAATGATTTAGATTAAGGGATTCAAAGTAACATTAGCAAATTTGCAGAAAATGCACAAGCTGGGTGGCCGTGTGAAATGTGAGGAGGATGCTATGAGAATGCAGGGTGACTTGGACAGGTTGGGTGAGTGGGCTGATGCATGGCAGATAAAGTTTAATGTGGATAAATGTGAGGTTATCCACCTTGGTTACAAAAACAGGAAGGCAGGTTACTATATAAATGGTGTCAAGTTGGGAAAAGGGGAAGTAGAACGGGATCTGGGAGTCCTTGTTCAGCCGTCAATTAAAGTAAGCATGCAGGTACAGCAGGCAGTGAAGAAAGCGAATGGCGAATGGCCTTCATAACAAGAGGAGTTTAGTATTGGAGCAAAGAGGTCCCACTGCAGTTGTGCAATGCCTAGTGAGACCACACCTGGAGTATTGTGTGCAGTCTTGGTCCCCTAATTTGAGGAAGGACATTCTTGCTATTGAGGGAGTGCAGCATAGGTTTAAAAGGTTAATTTCCGGGATGGCGGGACAATCATATGCTGATAGAATGGAGCGGCTGGGCTTGTATACTCTGGAATTTAAAAGGATGAGAGGGTATCTTATTGAAATATTTAAGAATTTTAGGGTTTGGACACGCTAGAGGCAGGAAACATGTTCCCGATGTTCCCGATGTTGGGGGAGTCCAGAACCAGGGGCCACTGTTTATGAATAAGGGGTGAGCCAATTAGAGTTGAGATTTTTCACACTGAGAGTTGTGAGTCTGTGGAATTCTCTGCCTCAGAGGGTGATGGAGGCCAGTTCTCTGGATACTTTCAAGAGAGAGCCAGATAGGGCTCTTAAAGATAGCGGAGTCAGGGGATATAGGGAGAAGGCAGGAACGGGGTACTGATTGTGGATGATCAGCCATGATCACATTGAAAGACCCTTCTTCAGACAGTGGATACGTTTCTTGTGCTTGATTGAGTGCATCTTGTGGGTAGCTAGGGAGGATTTTTATCCATGTTCTCCAGAGATGCTGCCCGACCTGTTTTGTTACTCCAGCACTTTGTGTCCTTTTGTACAACGAGCCTCACCTTTAAGAGGTCTAGGTTTTCATTACATGGTGTGATTAAGTGACAATCCTGGGCCTTCTGTTGATGCTTGCATCCAGTGAATCAAACATCCAGAGTTGGCAGAGAAGGAAGATCATTATCATGAGCAGGCATCAACATTTGGACAAGTGCCTACATTACAATTAATGCACAGAATGTGGTTAATCAAACATTGTGACATCTGCACCCTTTTCCAGAAGGCTGTTTAATTTAGCCCTGCTCTCTGTGATATGAGAAATTAAACTGAAATGTTATTTGGCCTCTCAAGTGGACATAAGGGATCCATTATATTGTTTGAAGATAAATGCATGCGGTGGCCTGCCAACCTTCCTCTGTAAGCCAATATCAGAGGAACAGAATATCCCGTCATCTATCTTGTGGCTGTATGTGGGATGTTGTTGCATGCAGATTTCCTGCATCATTTCCTTCCACCATTTCACAAGCACTTCATTAGCTGGGAAGGACTTTCAAGTATCCCGACAATGGAAATAAACCACCTGAATCTTTGTTCTTCCTCTTTAATTGAAGTCTGGATAGAATAGAACAGCACCTCATATTTCGCTTGGGCATCTTACAGCCCAGTGGTATGAATATTGATGTCTCTAACTTCAATTAACCCTTGGATCCCCTCACCTCATCCCTCCCCTAAACAAGTTGTTGTACCGGGTTCAAAGTTGTTTTGTTGAGTCTCATTGTCTGTAACTCGTTTTCAACTAGCCCACAGCTAGCAATGGCCTGTTTCCTTTATCATCTCTACTTTTTTGCATTTCTTTCATTCACTTGTTCCATATCTCTCTATATCACCATCTATATATCTAATTTCCCTTTCCCCTGGCACTCAGTCTGAAGGAGGGTCTCGACACGAAACATCACCAATTCCTTTTCTGAGGAATGCTTTCTAACGTGCTGAGCAACTTCAGCTTTTTGTATCTATCTTCATTACAAACCCTCAGGTGGTTTCATAAAGTACCCTTTGATCTGCTTGCTCACAAAGGTTAGTGGTGTAGGTGGTGTCGTAGTCAGCATGGATACTGTATATGAATCCTTTTGACACGTAGTACTCTGAGCTAAGACATCTTTAAACATCCAAGGGCCCTAACAGTCTTTCCAGGTGAGGCAGAGATTCACGCACCTCCTCCAACCTCATCTACTGGATCTGCTACTCCAGGTGTAAACTTCTCTACATTCGCGAGACCAATCACAGACTCGGCGATCGTTTCGCTGAACACCCCCGCTCAGTCCGCCATGACCTACCTGATATCCTGGTTGCTCAGCACTTAAACTCCCCCTCCCATTCCCACACTGACCTTGCTGTCCTGGGCTTCCTACAATGTCAGAGTGAGGCCCAGTGCAAATTGGAGGAACAGCACCTCATAGTTTGCTTGGGTAGTTTACATTGACTTCTCTAACTTCAAGTAGCCCTTGCTTTCCCTCTCTCTCCATCCCCTCCCCTTCCCAGTTCTCCCACCAGTCTTACTGTCTCTGACTACATTCTATCTCTGTCCCGTCCACTCCCCTGACATCAGTCTGAAGAAGGGTCTCCCCCATTCCTTCTCCCCAGAGCAGCTGCCTGTGCTGCTGAGTTACTCCAGCATTTTGTGTCTATCCTGTACCTTCTGGGTTGTTTCTGCGACACAATTGAGGTCAGCCAACATTTTGCAATACTTGTTGAATTTGAAGTATATGTTCCTGGTGGATGATCATTCAAAATTATTCTGTTTTATATTCTGAAGCCTTCCTCCTTACACCAAAAGATCAGATGGCACTGTAGGACTATTAAATGGAAAACAATATTGACAAAGGTTCAGAACACACGTTACATTCCACAAATGGTTATCATTTACTTTATCACTTTTGGACCAAGGTATGATTTCTTGTGATGAATTGATATTTTTATTTGCCCAGCCACTATTGGTGCTGTTCCAAGCACAAATTAGATGTTGCAGCATGAGCATTGGGTTCCTTGCCAATAATGTTATTTCTTCAGCATCAAAAAATACGTACACACTTGTAGCTCGAACATTGACTCCTGTACCTTTCACAGAAACTTTTGGCTCAGATAGATAGAGAATAAATCACATCTTCATAATGATGCCATGTCAATGTTAAGCTTAATTCAGAGCAGGCTGCTAGAAAAATACATCCAATGATTAAAAAAAATCTAATTTGGTGATGTACAATTTGTTGTGAAAATCAAAAACTCACAAACTCACAAGAGATAAAGGTTCATTCCAAGTTGCTTACGATAATTATGGTAGCAACTGCAAATTGTACTCATATGAAATTTGGTTCCATGGATGTCAAAAGCATATAAGCAGAATTTAGCTCCATGAGCCTGCTTTGTATGCAATAAAAACCATTACTGACTTTTTTTTTTTACCTCAGTACTATTTTCCACAAATCTCTTTAAAACTTAATATCTAAAGATTTCTCAAACTACCTTGAATATACTCAGATAATATTTTGTAACATATTAACTTTTAACAGGCTATCGTATCACTGGTAAGGCTAGTATTTATCACTTATTCCAAATTGCCCTTGTGAAGAAGGTTGTGAGTCACTTCCTTGAACCTGTGCAGTCCTACTAATAAATATACTCCTGTAGCGGCGCCTGTGGCGCATGCAGGTACCGAACCCGGTGTTCGGAAGCCGCAGTCATGTGACTCGGGAGGGGATATTGTTTTCATACGGTTTTCGCTTTCGCATGGCAGTTCAGCGGCTGACCACTGTGGTGGCCAGTTGCATGTTTGTAGAGCTGTTGACCATAAAACGATTTTGTAATAAAATCTGTTTAAATCAACTGGTCGTCGTCTCTGCACTGCTAAATTGGTGACCCCGACTTATCTAGCCATTGTTAGACAGGGATCATGCAGGAAGACTACGTTCCTGCAGAATCGGCTGGCACAAGGCAGAGCTCACCGATTTTCGAACTACTGATGTTCTGGCCGGATCAACCGCAAGTTGGCTCAACCACATAGAGGCACGGCATCTCGGCAGATGAGACGATGTGGGGGCTCTACCACAGGACTGTGCCTCGAGGCTGCTGCCTTACATAAGAGACCCATCGGTGACAGCCAATACGAGGGATTGCGGGCTGTCCTGTTGCACACCTTCGTGCTCAACCGCTGAGACAGGGCGGTGAAGATCCTTCACATGGATGGATTCAGCGATCCCCAGCACCTCGCGGAGAAAGCTGATGAGATTTGGATCACCAGACGAGAGACGTTTGCTCCCTCATCCGCCCCGCCTCCACGGCCAGGGAGCAGCCTAGGAGAAATCGAGAAGGAAGATCAAACTCGCCCACCCCGAAGAAGTCGCATTCCCTGTTCGTTTCAGGGAAATGCCTTGATCAATTGCCCACAAAGGCGAACGCGATCGGCAGTTGAGTGGCTGACCACCGTTGTTGCCAGTCGCATGTGTGTAGAGCTGTTGTCCATAAAACGATTTTGTAACAAAATCTGATTAAATCAACTGGTCGTCGTCTCTGCACCGCTAAACTCTCACAGTAATTTTGTGTTGGTGGTTCCAAGATAGAGACCCAGTGATGCCAAAGGAACTGTGATATATTTCAAAGTAGGCATGGTCTGCTACTTGGAGGCAACATTGAGGTGAAAGGCTTGATGTCTTTGTTGCTCATGAAGGTAAAACTCACCTGAAGGCTTTGCATCTTTGCAAGCCATGCGAACACGGCAAGGGACCCACCAAGTCAACATGGATGTGCAGGCTTTGTAGCTTGAATCAGTAATTGCAATGCACTTTGTAGATGATACACAGTACAGGGCCACAACCCTTTGAGTACGATAATCACTGCCTGACACTTTTGAGACTTGAATGTCTCTTGCTACTTATTCGCCCACCTCTAAATGTTGTCTAATTCTTGCTACATGCAGGTACAGGCTGCTTCATTTCATGGAGAACCAAGCTCACTGATATCATAATTAAATGTTTAAAAGGCTTCAAAGGCCTTTTATTGTCATGTGCACCAATTAAGGTTCAGTGATATTCATATTACCATACAGCCATACTAAAAAAAAGCACCAAGACACACAACTACATAAATGTTAACATAAACATCCACCACACCGGCTCCCCCACATTCCTCACTGTGATGGAAGGCAAAAAAGTCAAATATTCTTCCCTCATTTTCTCCCGTGGTCGAAGCAGTCAAACCATCTGCAGTCGGTATGATCAAAGCTCCCGTAGCCGGTGATCGAAGCCCCCGCGGGTTCGAGCTCACAAAGTCGGCATCTCACCAGGGACCGCAAGCTCCACGATGTTAAGTCCTGCAGGCTCCCTCGGTTGGAGCTCCTGACATCGGTCTCCAGAAAAGAACGCCAGCTCCTCAATGTTAGGTCGCAGTGTGGACTGAAATATGATACGGAAAAATATGTGCAGCTCCGTCAAGGTAAGAGATTTGAAAAAGGTTTCCCCCAACATCCCCCCCCCCCCACCTCCATCCCCCACATGAAACAAGCTAAAGATACACTAAAACATTAATTTAACACTTACTATAAAATAACAGAGAATGAAGGGGCAGACCTCACCAGTTGGTGAGGTAACCATTGCTGGTGCCATCCGATAAACAACCCTCTTCTGAAATTATGATGAACATAAAGCCATTGATGAAGCAGCTGAAGGTGGTTGGATCTAAGGAACCTTTTGCAGTGATGTTCTGGGGTTTGGAATAATTGACCAACATCATATTTTTCTGAAAAAACATTCTTTAATCAAATTCAATATGTGAGGAGCAGTTGAAGCGCAAGTTAAACACAGCAAAAGCTTAGTTATTTAACACATATTGAACTTGACAGGCACCAAATAAACACATGTGTGGATTCATCTATCAGATGGATGCATTCCTCCTGTTATCGGTCCGCCAGGTCAGGCACCCCCTGCGTACAGTACAGATGTTAGCCTAGATGATGCCTGCGTACTGTCCAGCTATACAAAGAGTACTTTACAGCTGTTAGCCCAGGTACCCACTGCATACTGCCCAGCTGTTAGCCTGGATATCCATTGCATACTGCCCAGCTGTTAGCCCAGGGACCCACTGAATGCTGTCCAGATGTTAACCTGGGCACCCCAATGTAATTCTAGTTATTCCCTCAACACGGTCTTGCTACGAGTCAGAACCCTAGTCTCGGCATGCTACTTAGTGAAGTGCATGATAAATGACCATTTAAATTAATACATTGTACATTTCAAGATTTTTTTCTAAATGGCGCATTTTTTCCAAATGTGCATGTTGTCCTTGTCATATTTGCAAAAATGCTATAACAGTTCAATAGATGTCATCCGAATATTTTACTTGTCGTGCACATGACTAAAGGCATTTTCGTTCATTTTTACTCTAGCATGATATGGCTCAAGCCCAAACCCAAACGATGATAATAGTTGTATCTGAACATTTGTCACAGTTGCTTGCAGACACCATTCTATCAGCACATTTCTTTTCTGTACAGTAAAATTGAAACCATATTTATAACAGGCCATAAATTTTGATCATTGCAGTTTTTGTTAATCAGTCTCTCTAAGGGCAATATTTCAATATCACCATGTAACTGTGAGCTTTAATTGATCCCGATGGATTCCAACTGGACTGTTCCATATATGGTATTTTACAAAAACAATGTTCTTGGAGATACAGTCCATTTGTCAGGAGGGGAGAAGAGAAAGCTGGAAGAGTGGAGGGGCTGGTCAAAGCCTGACAAGTAATCGGTGGATGCAGGTGAGGGAGGTTTTTGACAGGCAGATGGATGGACAAAGGCCAGAGATGAAAAGACAGAAAGCGTGAGCAAAGGATTGAGGATTTATGAGTTGTGAAGCTAGAGGAGAGATTGTGGGTGGAAAGGGGAAGGTGACATGATAAGAAAGAAATTAGAAAAGCTAAAAGAAGATATGAGGTTGCTTTGGCAAGTAAGGTGAAACTAAATTCAAAGGGTTTCTACAGCTATATTAATAGCAAAAGGATAACGAGGGATAAAATTAGTCCATTGGAGAGACAGAGTGGACAGTTATCTGCAGAGCCAAAAGAGATGGGGGAGATATTGAACATTTTTTTTTCTTCGGTATTCACCAAGGAGAAGGATATTGAATTATGTGAGGTAAGGGAAACTAGTAGAGTAGCTATGGATACTATGAGGTTCAAAGTAAAAGAAGTACTGACACTTTTGAAAAATATAAAAGTGGATAAGTCTCCAGGTCCTGACAGGATATTCCCTAGGATATTGAGGGAAGTTAGTGTAGAAATAGCCGGGGCTATGACAGAAATATTTCAAATGTCATTAGAAACGGGAATAGTCCCCGAGGATTGGCGTAATGCGCATGTTGTTCCATTGTTTAAAAAGGGTTCTAAGAGTAAACCTAGCAATTATAGACCTGTTAGTTTGACTTCAGTGGTGGGCAAATTAATGGAAAAGATACTTAGAGATAATATATATAAGCATCTAGATAAACAGGGTCTGATTAGGAACAGTCAACATGGACTTGTGCCTGGAAGGTCATGTTTGACTAATCTTCTTGAATTTTTTGAAGAGGTTACTAGGGAAATTGACGAGGGTAAAGCAGTGGATGTTGTCTATATGGACTTTAGTAATGCCTTTGACTAGGTTCCTCATGGAAGGTTGGTTACGAAGGTTCAACTGTTGGGTATAAATGCAGGAATAGCAAGATGGATTCAACAGTGGCTGAATGGGAGAAGCCAGAGGGTAATGGTGGATGGCTGTTTATCGGGTTGGAGGCAGGTGACTAGTGGGGTGCCTCAGGGATCTGTGTTGGGTCCTTTGTTGTTTGTCATGTACATCAATGATCTGGATGAGGGTGTGGTAAATTGGATTAGTAAGTATGCAGATGATACCAAGATAGGGGGTGTTGTGGATAATGAAGAGGATTTCCAAAGTCTACAGAGTGATTTAGGCCATTTGGAAAAATGGGCTGAAAAATGGCAGATGGAGTTTAATGCTGATAAATGTGAGGTGCTACACCTTGGCAGGACAAATCAAAATAGGACGTACATGGTAAATGGTAGGGAATTGAAGAATACAGTTGAACAGAGGGATCTGGGTATAACCGTGCATAGTTCCTTGAAGGTGGAATCTCATATAGATAGGGTGGTAAAGAAAGCTTTTGGTATGCTAGCGTTTATAAATCAGAGCATTGAGTATAGAAGCTGGGATGTAATGTTAAAATTGTACAAGGCATTGGTGAGACCAAATCTGGAGTATGGTGTACAATTTTGGTCGCCCAATTATAGGGAGGATGTCAACAAAATAGAGAGAGTACAGAGGAGATTTACTAGAATGTTGCCTGGGTTTCAACAACTAAGTTACAGAGACAGGTTGAATAAGTTAGGTCTTTATTCTCTGGAGCGCAGAAGGTTAAGGGGGGACTTGATAGAGGTCTTTAAAATGATGAGAGGGATAGACAGAGTTGATGTGGCCAAGCTTTTCCATTTGAGAATAGGGAAGATTCAAACAAGAGGACATGACTTCAGAATTAAGGGACAGAAGTTTAGGGGTAATATGAGGGGGAACTTCTTTACTCAGAGAGTGGTAGCGGTGTGGAATGAGCTTCCAGTGGAAGTGGTGGAGGCAGGTTCATTGGTATCATTTAAAAATAAATTGGATAGGCATATGGATGAGAAGGGAATGGAGGGTTATGGTATGAGTGCAGGCAGGTGGGACTAACGGGAAAAAAAAATTGTTCGGCACGGACTTGTAGGGCCGAGATGGCCTGTTTCCGTGCTGTAATTGTTATATGGTTATATGGTTATATGATGGGAGGGGAGAAATAGGTGAATTGCCAGGTGGAGTACAAGGTAGAGAAGTGGGGAGGGGGAGAAAGGAGGAGGGACAGGTTGTGATTGGAGAATTCAATGTTCATACTGTTGGGTTGTAAACTACCCAAATGGAATAGAAGTTGCTGTTCCTCCAGTTTGCTTGTTGGATGTGGAGGCTAGTAGGGTGAAAGGTGAGGACCTGTGGAAGTCTATCCTTGTTCTGTCTGGGGGGAGGGGGAATGCTAGACACGGAGGCTGATGGAATGAATGGTGAGATGTATTGGATGTGGAGACGCATTCCTCTCTCCCCAGTCCCTTTCTCCAGCAACTGCAGGAGATATACAGTACCAACTGTCTCTAAACCTCCTCCCTCACCGCCATCCAGGGACCATGGAAGTCCTTCCAAGTGCAACACAAGCTCATTTGCACCTCCTCTTACCTCATCTACTGCATAAGTATTCCAAATGTGGTCTCCTATACATCGGACAGACCAAGTGTAGACTTGGCAACCATTTTGTCAAACACTTTAGTTTAAACAAAGAAAACCTGCTGGATCTCTCAAGTTGACAACCATTTTAACTCCTCTTCTCATTTTCATATTGACGTATCTGTCCTGGGCATTCATAATCACCATAGGGAGGCCACACGCAAACTGGAGGCACAACACCTCATCAGTTGCTTGGGTAACTTGTAACCCAACTGTATGAACATTCAATTGTCCAACTGTGGGTAACTACTAACACCCCCCCCCCCCCCCCCACACGAACTTCTTCCTTCTCCCCGATTTCTTCGCTCCCCACCTCCCCTGTGCCCCACCTGGACTCAAACCTATTTCTCCCCTTCCTCTCCCCTTACACCTGCTTTCCTTCCTCTAGCTTCACAAACACAACACTTCAATCTTTTTGAATCATTCCTTCTCTCTCTTCTTGAAGAAGGCTGCAAGAAAATGAAACAAACATTCCACCTGTCTTAACGTTATAAAGTCCTGAAGTGCTTAACAAGTCAGCGTGGTGCGTTGAAACATAATTGCCATTGTAACGATGGAATTCTCTTGTGTCCATGCAAAATAGCAGGAAGGGACTCATTTTAGCAAGGCATCCAAAAGGACCTACAAGGCATGTTTGTAACCCTGATACAGGAGATGCAACAGTGTATCCAGCAAAATCCTATAAACAACAAAAGGAGAATGGTCAGATTATGACCCTGAAAAAAATCTTCAGAGCATCCTGATTATATTAAAGACCTTTCTGTTCGTAGGCCCGCTTTTGTTAATCCTGCAGTGCCAAGCTTCGTGTTTGAATCATTCCGAGAGAAAGATAACCTGTACTTTGAGTGCTGGACCAGTACAGAATATACAATCAAAATCAGGTAGATGGGAGCTGAGACTGTGTGGCTGCAGGGAATAAAGGGTGTATGTTGTGGCCACAGGTCGAGACTGGAACACAGGCTGTGTTTCAAAGGATAGGTGCTATCAGCAGCTGTGTTAGCAGTCTGTGAATATTATACAATACGATTTGATACAGTAGAACCTTATTGATCCTAGGAGGGAAATTGGTCTGCCAACACCAAGTACATGAAACATGTAATTCAAATGATGAGTGGAAAGGATTGGGGATGTGCAAAGATTGGGGAAATGGAAGGGAGGTCAGTCTAACTCACAGCAGAAGGGGAGGAGTTGTACAGTTTGATAGCCACAGGAGAAAAGAATCTCTTGTGCGTTCTGTACTGCATCTTGGTGGAACCATTCTGTTACTGAAGATACGCCTCAGGTTCACCAGCGTGTCATGGAGGGGATGAGCTGTATTGTCCAAGATGCTCTTGCAGTCTGAGGGGCATCCTCCCCTCCAAACCACCTCCCATGAATTCCCCCCCCCCCCCCCCCCCCCCCCCCCCCCCCCCCCCCCCCCCGGCCCCCCAGACAGAGCCAGCCTTCCTGATGAGCTTGTTACTCCTGATGGCATCCACGGCGCAGAGATGATGGCACTGGCTACCATCGATTGGTGGAACATTTGCAGCATCTTACTGCAGACATTGAAGGAACAGAGCCTTCTCAAAAAGTACAGGTGGATTGGTGGGAGGTCAGGTTTAGTTTGTAACTTGCAGTCACCCTTTCCCAATGTGTGACTGTTACTTTGGGTCCTGGTCTTGAGGATCATGAGTCAGAGGCCTGCAGGTCGCGGCCTCCATGTGGTCGTCACAATGAATTAGAGCCCCCTAATCAGTGAGTTGGGAGTTTGTGATCAGGGGGTCAACTGGAGGGCCTGTGATTTTTGGCCAAGGTTGACTTAATCAGTTTTCTTTCTGTTGTTCATTGGCCAGTGGATTTGGGAGCTTGCAATTAGTGGTTGGTAGGTAGGGTTCGATAATAACGGGGGGGGAGGCAGTTATTTTATGGTCAGTGATTAGACTTGGGTATTTCATTTGGGAACTAATGAATGGTGTCAGAAATGGGTGAGTCTGTGCTTTGCATTTACAGTGAATTACAAGCTTACCATTCGCAACTGAGAGAGGAGGATAGATTGTCAGTTGAGACAGTGCAATCCAAAATCATATGTAGTTGGTGAGCTGCAGACCAGCTATTATTGGCTTTGGAGATGCTGATTAGTGTGAGGATCGGATCAAAGGTGATGCCTTGTGCGCAAAATTCTCTCTACCCTTATTACCAGATTCATATATTCTTGATATCGGAAGGTACACTATCTTGCTGAAATTTTAGCTCATGTCATTGAAAAAAAATTAATGTCACAACTTCAGATTTGTCTAATATTGACAAAATTGGACATTATTGATTATTAATAGTAATTAGCGAATAATTGAGAATTATGGTTGCCATAAAGCATGACTGAATTAAATTTAGTACAATTATATGTGCATGATTTTTGAATTGATTGAAAATGAGAAGCATGGAAAAAAGCACCTCCCCAAGCCAACCATCGACCACATATTAGTTCGATGTTATCCTGTTTTTGTACACACTCCATGCACGAGGGACTGCACTAGGGACAAATATTTGGAGTACTTTCTTTCCCGCAATGTGCTCAGTAACTTCTGTTAAACTATACCTATGCGAGCTGAAACATTCATGATGCATTTCCAAAAAAAAGGGGGATCATGGTGCACTGATCCATCTCTAAACCCGTGGGACAAAGGATAAAGGCTGATAGATTAAATACTGACAGAAATAAGTCAATGTCTCTTGTGTCGAAGAAGTTGTGTGAGAAAATCAAATAGCTCAACAACGTATTAGATGTCTATTGGAACATATTTCAAAAGAATAATCCCTACGATGAGTTCAATACCAAAACAGTTTCTCCACTTGATTAGTACAGGTATCAGGGGTTATGAGGAGAAGGCAGGGGAATGGGGCTATGAGAGAGATATAGATTGGCCATGATTGAATGGCGGTGTAGACTTGATGGGGCAAATGGCCTAATTCTACTATCACTTATGAATGTATGAATTTATTGTGGACTCAGTTACCTTAAATTTATAGGGAGAGGCATTCTGGATTCCAACAATCCTGAATAATCATCTTTTACTTTGGCCATGAAAGAATGAGGGAGGGATGATCGTGTTAAAATGTAGGGATCGCTGGTCGGCGTGGCCCGGTGGGTCGAAGGGCCTGTTTCCACACCATATCTCTAAACTAAACTAAAATAGTAAGATTAAACGCGAACTTACCAGTTTGAAGTTTGATCTGTATTTTATGAGGAGTTACAATGACGGATTACGTGAAGAACCCGTCCAGCACACATGCACGACATACTTCAAAGCAGCGGTGTGGAATCACAGGAAACACAATAATTGAAATAAACATAGTAAAGAAAAGGAGAACTAAGATACCAGTTGATCTCTATAATTGAGGGTGGGAGTGGAGGGCACGTAATCCCTCACCATAATTCCTCATAAAATGCAGATCAAACTGGTAAGTTCTCGTTTAATCTTACTATTTTACTTCCGCGTCACGTGAGTGACTACGTGAAGATTTTAAAGCTCTGTGATTTCAAACCGTGTAACAGTTCATACTTCACTCGCTGCCGAGGTTTCAAGGGAGGAAGTATGTTATCGTAATCAACCATGAATCTGTTTGTAAAACAATAATGGTATTTATTAAACAATAACAAAAAGAATAAATGCTCCCCCGGGCTTAAATTATATATTTGCAGATTCTAAAACTCTTTCTGCAAATAAAACAGGGTCTGCTAGCGGCTTATTGTAGAACGTTTGGAATGTTTTCTCCATGGACCACCCCGCTGTAGCCAGGATGTATTCCAATGGCACGTCCATCCTTTTAGCCGCTGATGTGGATGCTGCCCTGGTAGAGTGAGATGTATATACGTCAGTATCTACTCCAGCAGCTCCCAGTATCTGCTTGAGTCATCTTGAGATGGTTTGGCTCGACACCCGACCATAAGGTTTCTTGTGGCTGACCTGTAAAGAAGTTAGGTCTGACACACTTGTAACTTTACTTATAGTTTAATGATCACTCAAGTTAAACACATTCCAGCACTGACTACTAGCAGTCTATAACTGTGCTGGAACCAAGAGAGGGAGGGAGAGATAGTGAGAGAGTTATTATACTTGATAGCTAAGGCGTGGTTAGTGGTACTGAGGTAACTATATTATTGGTTGCATGCATGGACCATCTACATCTTTCCCCTTAGAAATTAAACAGAATTAGCCGTGGCAATGTAACAGCACAGGGCATGCAAGTTTAAGCAAAGTCGCCTTAGTGAACAGGCGGCTTGAAAATGCGACCCGAACGCGTGCGTACAATATACCCCCCCCCCCCCCCCATTGGAAAGAAGAGAAGGCGTATCGGAAGCAGGTGAAAAGGTTAAAGCAGGATCGAGCGCAGTAGAAGCTGGAAAGGCAGGAGGGGGAGGTGGGCTCAGAGGAGTGAAGATACCCGACCAAAACCAGGCGGCCGAGGAGGAGGAGAACGCGAAGGAGGAGGAGACAGCAGCAGCGGAGGGGTGCGTGGCATGCGGGGAACAGCGGGGAGTTCGGCAGTGACAGGCTGGAATGGCAACAGAGGAGCATAAGGACCTGCAGGTGCAGGCTTCGGCTCGTTCACAGCCAGTATGTGTTGCCGGCTCCGACGATAGACAGTCACTTCATAGTCCACCAGGTAAGATCTTGGGGAGTCAACCATACCGACCACGGTCGCGAGGCGGGAGTAGCCGGTGGTAGTCTGCATTCGAACGACTTGGCCTGGCAGTAGAGGAGACAGGGGGCAGCAGGACATCGTGCAAACGTCGTTGGCTTTCATGCTTCTGGTCAATCCGCTGTTGGACAGTGGAAAGTTCGAGCACTTTGGGTATCAGGGCCTGTTGGGTGATTGGCATGGGTGGTCTTGTCATCCTCGACATCAGATGCTGGGCAGGGGAACCCATGGCTGGGTCCCGGGAGATGTTTCGAAGGTTTAGTAAGCCCAGGTAGAAATCGCAGTTGGACAGGCGCGACTGCTCCAGCAGAGCCTTAGCACTCCGCACAGCCCGTACGGCCAAGCCATTACTCTGTGGATACTCAGGGCTGCTGGTGTAGTGTTGAAAGTTCCACCTGGCAGCGAAAGCCTTGAATTCGGCGCTAGTGAATTGCTGGCCGTTGTCGGTCTGCAAGCGTACAGGGGCACCAAAAGTGGCGAAGTGCCTGCGCAGCTTGCTGATGACCATCTCGGAGGTGATGGAGGAAAGTATGCCCACCTCGAACCAGTTAGAGTATGAGTCGACCAGGACGAGGAACTGCTTGCCCCGCCATTCGAATATGTCGGCAGCCAGCGATGTCCAGGGCATGGTAGCAGCCGGCTGCTGCAAAAGAGGCTGGCGCTGCTGGTGTGGGGCAAGGTTGTTGCAGGAGGGACAGGAGGACACTCTGTCCCTGATGTATTTGGCCATACCGGGCCAGTAAAATGGTACTTGGCATGAGAAATGGTAGCATCGACACCGGGGTGACCGCTGTGGGCAGCATTGAAGTATAGATCGTAGAGGGAGGCAGCAACCATGACCTTGTGGCCCTTGACGATGACACCGTTTTGGATCACCAGTTCATCACGGACTAGGAAGAAAGAGTGGGCACCCGACGGCAAAGTGGTGCGCCTGTCGGGCCACCTGCGCTTGATAACGGCTGCGAGCTGCTGCAACACAGGGTCAGCAGCGGTGTGCTCGGTCAAGCACAGTAGCTGCTTGATTGGGATGAAGTTGACGTTCAGTACCAGCAGGTCCTCCTGCTCGTAGGGGTGGCGGTCGCAGGAGGCTAGTGGGGCACGAGACAGGGTGTCAGCCACATGCCTCTCAGTGCCCTGCTTGTAAACAATGTTGAAATCAAAACGCTGGAGCTGCAGCATCATGCGCTGAAGCCTTGCGGGGGCAATATGTATCGGTTTGTTGAGGATAGTCACTAATGGCTGGTGGCCCGTTTCGGCTGTGAATTTGCTGCTGAAGAGGAAATCTTTGAACTTGGAGCAGGTGAACACCACCGCAAGAAGCTCCTTCTCGATCTGAGCATACCGCTGCTCCGTGTCGGTCATGGTCCGAGAGGCAAACGAGACCGGTAGCAGCGATCCGTCATCATAGAGCTGCAGGCAGGCAGCAACCAGTCCAAAATGAGAGGCATCGCAGGTAACAACAATGGGACGGCGCAGGTCGAAGAATTTTAAGGTCGGGATACGCGTCAACATAGACTTCAGCCGTTCAAAAGCCTACTGGTGTTGTGGAAACCAGGACCAGTGTCCTTTTTTGTTAGCTGTCTCAGGGACGAGCTCAGTTCACTGAGATTGGGGATGAACTTCCCCAGGTAGTTGACCATGCCCAGGAATCGCTGCAAACCGAGGATGTCAGTGGGGGCTGACATCTGGGAGATTGCATTTGCCTTTTGCGGGTCGGGCTTCAGACCGTTAGAAGTGAAGATATGCCCGACGTAAGGCACTTCGGATACGCGGAACCTGCATTTTTTTTCGTTCAGTTTCAAATTGATCTGTCGGACCTGGTCCAGGACCCGGCGGAGGTTCTTGTCATGTTCGGCGGTGTTATCCCCGTAGACTAGGATATCATCCACGATGATGGCACACGGCATGCCAGCGAACAGCTGTTCCATGGACCGCTGAAACACCTCGCTGGTGGAGCTGATACAAAATGTCATCCATAAGAACTTGAATCTGCCATGTGGGGCGGAAAATGTTGTCAGGTCGGAGGAGCGTTTGTTGAGAGGTATTTGCCAGAAAGAGCTCTTGGCATCAAGGACAGAGAAGACCGTGGCCTGGCCGACTTGAACTGCAACGTCTTCCACGGTCCTCATGGGGGTAGTGTGGTCGCCTTATCGCGAGGTTCAGGACCTTCGGATTGGTGCACACCCGTATTTCGTTCTTGTCCTTTTTCAGGGTGGCGACCATGGTGGAAACCCAGTCTGTGGGTTCGCTAACTGCTTCCAGCACTCCCATCGCGACCATGCTTTTCAGCATAGACTCAACTTTATCCTTCATAGCGAGGGATACTGTGTGTGGTGCATGGACCACTGGCACCACTTTCGGGTCGGTGGCAATTTTGTAAATAGGAAGTAGCTTGCCCAGCTCATTGTCGAACAGGTCCGGGTACTCAGACATCAGATTCAGCAACACCTGCACTTCGTTGACGGTGCGGTCGAAGGACACCAGTCCTAGGTCCTGGCATGCCTGGTTGCCCAACAGAGTCACACAGTCATAGTCGAGAACATAGAACAGGAGAGGCCGCGATAACTTCTGCAGCACACAATTGAAAGTGGCCTTCCCCACAGGTCTCAGCACCTCACCCCCATAAGCATGTAAAGTCGAATGGTCTGCAGTCAGCAGCTCATTAAGTCTAATCTTCTTGAACAGGCTTGTTGACATAACATTGACTTTTGCCTCAGTATTGAGCTTAGCGGAGAAAGAATGATTGTTGACAGTAACGAGGACTGATGGATCAGGAGGTAGAACAGGTGCGTCTAGGAGGGTGAATACACTAGCATCTCCTTGAGAACTAATTGGCTCAGAATCGTGGGCAGTGTCGAGAGAGGACTGGGAACCAAACTCGTTCTCGACTTGTACCAGGTTGTTTAATACTTGTCTAGAAGCTGGGGGAAGTTTCCCACGAGACCGGCAGGCAGCAGAGAAATTGTTACATTTCTTGCAGAAATTGCAGGATTTTCCGTAAGCCGGGCACTGCAACTGCATAGAATGCACATAATTACAATTGGGGCACTTTTTAACAACGTGAGCACCAGGGGGGTAGCTTGTCCGCGGCACAGGTCTATTGTGGTCTATTTTGGGACGCAGTCTGTTGAAAACCGTTAGATTGATAGCTCGGCTATCAGTCTCCCGCTGTCCGAACTGCAGGTCAACAACTTCAGCCAACCTGCATGCATGCATGGCCTCGGTCAGAGTAAGATCTGGCTTTCTTAGCAGCTCCGATCGCAACTTCTGATCCATCATCCCCGTTACTAAAATGTCCCTGGTAAGCTGGCCAGTCATATTTTCAAATCGGCACCTCTGGGCGAGATAGCGCAGATCAGCAATAAAACACTCAACTGGCTCATCAAGCTGTTGTTTCCACGTAAAGAACTTGGCTTGCTCTAAAATGCGGTTAGTGGGCTAGTCACAAATTTCAGCAAACTTCCGTAGCAAACATACCGGATCGTTGGCAGATTCTGCAGGTACTAGAACCTGATCGTTGTCATCCTGGACCACGGGATTGTAGGCAAAAGCAAGTGCTCTCCTCATGGCACCAGGACCGGCAAGGTTCAACGGGAGAGATGCTTTGACAGCGTCGGGATCGTTACGGTGAACGATATTCATGTAGTGTGTGAAATCCAACTCAAAAGTAGCCCAGCGCTCAGACCGCTATGTCGGCATCAAAGACAAGGGGCGAGGGCTTGCAGCACGAGGAGGCCATGGTGGTAGAGGGGTGCGAGAAAAAAACTCTGATAAAGCAACACTTATAAAGAAATAAAACCCGATGAACAGGAGGCAAGCGTGTTAAATACCTGACACCATGTAAATAAGTTAAGTCTGACACACTTGTAACATTACTTATAGTTTAATGATCACTCAAGTTAAACACATTCCAGCACTGACTACCAGCAGTCGATAACCGTGCTGGAACCAAGAGAGGGTGGGAGAGATAGAGAGAGAGTTATTATACTTGATAACTAAGGCGTGGTTAGTGGTACTGAGGTAGTTATATTATTGGTTGCATGCATGGACCATCTACATGCTGGATGCTGCCCTGGTAGAGTGAAATGTATATACGTCAGTATCTACTACAGCAGCTCCCAGTACCTACTTGAGCCATCTTGAGATGGTTTGGCTCGACACCCGACCAAGAGGTTTCTTGTGGCTGACCCATAAGGCTTTTTCTCTCCCTCTCCCTCGTGAATCTCTTGTTGTGTTGATGTAAGTGAGTAAATTAGCCATGACACATAACCGTGGGTCAGGTGGGTATGCCCGGAAATCCATAACTAGGCCTGAAGTTCCTGGCCTGCTCTGCTTTACCAGCTCCTGAATAGTGAATGTGACACGGTCTGGTGTTATAACCATGTTGTCCGGTTGCAGTAAATGGAGGGTTGGACTCCTTGTGCCAGGAGCTGACTCCTTGTCCTTAGGTATGTCAGGACCACACTGACATCCCAGATTTGGGTGTACCTAGGTTTAGGGGGGTTCGAGTTGAATATCCCTCTCATAAGTTTGATCACCAGCAGGTGAGAACCTATAGTCTGTTGTCCTGGTGCCTGATTTAAGTAGGCTGACAGAGCACTTCTGGCAGTATTGATGGCACTGTAGCTCAGTCCTTCATTATGGTGAAGGCCAGCCAGGAACTCCAGTACATTGGTTACGGTTGTAGATGAGTATGTTGTCCCAGTTTCCGAGCAGTATCTTTCCCACTTCCTGATGCTCGATAGGTATTGTTTCCTGGTGGACATATGGTGGGACGCTGTCATCATGTTGATGGTCCTGTCAGATAATCCCAGGCCCAGCAGTGGTCTTTTCAGAATCTGCAACCCAGTAGGTTAATTTTGTCATGGCATGGATGACTTATGCCTGACACCGGGTGAGTCAATAGGTCTGGGCTACTGGGAATGGTCATTGGAGTTTCGATGAACATGTCGAGGACCGCTGGGAACCATGGCTGTGTAGGCCAGTCGGGTACTATCAAAATACCTGAAGCAGAGTCCATCTGTATTTTGCGTAGTACCCGACTGATGAGGCATAAGGGGAGAAAGGCATAAAATAAATAGTTTCCCCAGTCCAGCGCGAATGCATCTATCGCTGCAGCCTCAGGGTCTGGTTCCCAAGCGACACACATTGGTAATAATAATAATAATACATTTTATTTATGGGCGCCTTTCAAGAGTCTAAAGGACACCTTACAAAAATTTAGCAAGTAGAGGAAAAACATGTAAGCTGAATGAAACAAATAGTAGAGACATGACCGGTAGGCGGCGCGGCTCTGGCCAGCAGCGGCCTCTGCAGTCTGTCCGCGTTTTTATTATTTTCTGTCTGTGTTTTAATGTAGTTTTTGTTATTTTTTGTTGGGGTGTGTGTGTGGGGGGGTGGGGGTGGGGTGGGAGGGGGGGGGAAACTTTTTTAAATCTCTCCCTGCACTGGAGACCGACCTTTTCTCGTCGGGTTTCCATTGTCGCTGAGGCCGTAACGAGGAGCGGCCTCCAACAGGAGGAGCCGGGGACTCTGGTGCTACTCACCGTCGCCGTCGCGGGGCTGGCCGAGTCCGGAGCGGTGGAGGAGCGTTGCCGCTGCTGCTGCTGCTGCTGAGTCGGAGGCTGCTGCTGCGGGTCTACGGACAGCGACGCCGGGAGCCCGCGGCTCCCTGGAGAGAGACCGCTTTTCGGGGCTTCTGCAACGGCGAATTCTCCCGCCCGAGTGCGGGGTCGAAGAGCTCCTGGAGCGGGGCCTAACACCATTGCCCCGCGCGGCTGGAACGGCCGCGGGACTTTGCGAGCGCACGCCGGGGGCTCCAACACCAAGACCCGGTGTGCGACCTCGCACCACCCGGCGTGGCTTCAATGGCCGCGGGACAATCGCCATCGCCAGCCGGGGGCTTTGACTTTGACTCTGACATCGGGGGGGGGAGAGTGCAGTGGAGAGATAAGTTTTTTTTTGGCCTTCCATCACAGCTATGTGATGGATGTTTATGTAAAATGTAATTATGTTGTGTCTGGGTCTATTTGTGTGTAATGTATGGCTGCAGAAACGGCATTTCGTTTGGACCTCTAGGGGTCCAAATGACAATTAAATTGACTCTTGACTCTTGACTCTTGACTCTTGACTCTCTTGACTCTTGAGTACACGAATTAAAGACAGAATTCAATTCAAAACACAACATAAGGCAATTCAAGCACAGATGAAAAGGGAGGGGGACGTGGGGCTAAGGATAAGCAGAGGTGAAGAGATGGGTCTTGAGGCTGGACTGGAAGATGGTGAGGGGCACGGAATTGTGGATCAGTTGGGGGAGGGGGTTCCAGAGCCTGGGAGCTGCCCTGGAGAAGGCTCTGTCTCCAAAACTGCGGAGGATGGACTTGTGGATGGAGAGGAGACCGGCTGATGTGGATCTGAGGGACCATGAGGGTTGGTAGGGGGAGAGGAGGTCAGTGAGATATGGGGGGGGGGGGGGGGACAGATGGTGGAGGGCTTTGTAGGTGAGGACCAGGATTTTGTAGGTGATCCGGTGGGAGATGGGAAGCCAGTGAAGTTGTTTGAGGACTGGAGTGATGTGATGCCAGGATTTGGTGTGGGTGATGAGTAGGGCGGCTGCGTTCTAGACCAGTTGGAGTCGGTTGATGTAGGTGGAGCTGATGCCAAGGAGAAGTGAGTTGCAGTAGTCCAGTCGGGAGGAGATGAAGGCATGGATGAGTCTTTCAGCAGCGGGAGGTGTGAGAGAGGGTCTGATTTTGGCGATGTTGTGGAGGTGAAAGAAGGAGGTTTTAATGACATGGCGGATGTGAGGCTCAAGGGAGAGGGTGGAATCAAAGATCACGCCAAGAATGCGGGCCTGGGGAGATGGGGAGACAGTGGTGCCGTCGATGGTGAGAGTGGGGTTATTGATTTTGCTGAGAGTGAATTTGGAGCCTATGAGGAGGAATTCTGTTTTATCGCTGTTGAGTTTGAGGAAGTTATTTTGCATCCATGTTTTTATAGCTGCCAAACAGGATTTGATATGGGGGGATTTGGTGCCGAGGCAGTTCTGGGTTTCATCGGCGTAACAGTGGAAGTCCAGGTTGAAGTGGCGGAGTATCTGACCAAGGGGGAGGATGTAGATGACAAAGAGAAGGGGGCCGAGTACGGAGCCTTGGGGAATGCCTTGAGTGACTGTGGCTGTAGCAGAGGTATGGTTATGGAGAGAGATGAAGTGGGATCTGTTGGAAAGGTAGGAACGGAGCAGGCTGAGTGCAGAACCTTCAATGCCGAGGTCTGTGAGTCTGGTGAGCAGGATGTTATGGTTCACTGTATCAAAGGCTGCGCTCAGGTCGAGGAGGTTGAGGATGTTGAGGGAACCAGTGTCAGCTGAGGTGAGGAGGTCGTTGAGGACTTTGAGGAGAGCAGTTTCTGTGCTATGGAGGGGGCGACCAGATTGGAGGGGTTCAAATAGGTTATGCGCAAGGAGGTGGGAATGAAGTTGTGATGCAACGATATGCTCCAGGGTTTTTGAAAGAAAGGGGAGGTTTGAGACTGGGCGGTAGTTAATGAGAGAGGAGGGGTCAAGACCAGGTTTCTTTAAGATTGGTGTGACAGCAGCAGTTTTGAAAGCGGAGGGGACAATTCCTTGGGACAATGAGGAGTTGAAGAGATTAGTGAGGTAGGGGCAGAGAACAGGGAGGCAGGACTTCAGCAGGGAAGTGGGAAGAGGGTCAAGGGAGCAGGTAGTGGGTTTAGAAGAGCTGATGAGTTTGGAGATTTCAGTAGGGGTGACCAGGTCAAACTGGGAGAGGAAGCAGTGTGGAGGAGTGGTAAGGAGGTCAGTGAAGATGTTGAAAGGAGGGGCCTTGGTAGGTGGTGGAGTAGATTTTGGGGAATCGGGTACAGGGGATAAAGATTGATAGATGGTGCTGATTTTATCAGCGAAAAAGTGGAGGAATGAGTTGCAGAGATCCGGAGTAGAGGTAGGGAGAGTGTTGGCTCGAGGCTTGAGGAGGTTGCCCACTGTGGAAAAGAGGGTTCTGTGGTTTAGGCAGGGGTCGGTGAATATGGAGGAGATGTAGGCAGTTTTGCAGCAATGAGGGCATCTTTGTAGTCAGTGAGGTGGAGTTTGTAAGCTTCATGGTGGACTGTGAGAGATGATTTCTTTGTGAGTCATTCAAGTCGGCGACCAGTCTGTTTCATCTTACGAAGTGCAGGTGTGTACCAGGGTGAAGATGTGCTGAAAGTTACGGTTCATGTTTTGAGGGGGGGCAGAATGTTAAGGGAGGGAGAGAAGCAGGAATTGAGATGGTTTGTGAGATCATCAGGTGAGATATGGGTTGAGTCCAGGGGGAGAGTGGTGGAGAGCAGGTCAGAGAGATGGTGGGGATCGATGGATTTTAGATTACCATATAACCATATAACCATATAACAATTACAGCACGGAAACAGGCCATCTCGGCCCTACAAGTCCGAGCCGAACAACTTTTTTTCCCCTTAGTCCCACCTGCCTGCACTCATACCATAACCCTCCATTCCCTTCACATCCATATGCCTATCCAATTTAATTACGGAAGGTGATTTCTCGGAGGAAGCGGGGGCGAGGTGTCGGGGAAGGGATGGAGAATCGTATAAGCTTATGATCAGAGAGGGGGAAGAGGCATGGATGGAGGTCGAGTACGGGTGGATTTGTGGAGCAGACCAGGTCAAGGATGTGACCTTTGTCATGGGTGGGAAAGGTGACGTGCTGAGTGAGAGAGAAGTTGTCAAGCAAAAAGGCGATGCAGGTGGGGGAGTCCATATGAATATTTAAGCCACCAAGTAGCAGCAGACGTGGGGAGAGGGATGAGGCAAGTGTGAGGAGTTCATTGAAATCAGATAGGAAGGAGGGGTTTGGTTTAGGTGGCCGGTAAATGAGGATGACTGTCATGGAGGAAAAGGATTTCAAATCGAGGAATTCAAATGATGCTACTGTGGGGAGGGTGAGTTCAGTGATCCGAAAGTTCTGGTTGAAAATAACAGCGAGGCCACCTCCATGGCGGGAGGGGCGGGGTTTGGAGATGTAATTAAATCCAGGTGGGGATGCTTGATTGAGGGAGAAGAAGACATTGGGTTGTTGCCAGGTTTCAGTGAGCAGAAGGAAGTCCAGAGTGTTGTCAAGGATTAGTTCATGGAGGGCAAGGGCTTTGTTGTTGAGCGACCTGGTGTTGAGGAGGGCAAAGTTGGCATTATGAGAGGGTGGAGGGATGGGGGCAGGCTGGAGAGATCTGAAGTTGTCCCGGTTGACAATGCGTGCGGTCAGCTGGGATTGGGGGTGATGCGGTTGAGGGGGGCAGAGGGTGGTAGTGAGCAGATGGATGGAATGGAATGTCCGTGGTTGAAGTAAACAAGCTTGCGCCGAGAGCCTCTATGGATGAAACGGGGTTGATGTAGAAGTCTAAGCTGTTTAGTGACTTGGATGCAGGATGGGATGTGGTTGTTGAAGAGACCAATCAGTTGCAGAGTTGAGTATTTGAGCATGATGAGGAGCCCGAGCAGCTGCAGGAAGCAGCAGAGAGGTTGTCTCTGAGGGTGAGGGTGCAGAGAGGTGTCCAGCAGAGAAGGTGAAGAGCGGTGTCCAGCAGTTAGGGTGCAGAATGGTTTACAGCGGTGCAGGTGGAGAGAGTATCCAGCGGTGTGGGAGCAGAGAGGTTGTCCAGCAGTGCAGATGCAGCGAAGTGTCCAGCATTGAGGGAGCAAAGAGGTTGTCCAGCAGTGCAGATGCAGCGAGGTGTCCAGCATTGAGGGAGCAGATGGGTTGTCGAGCAGAGCAGGTGTAGAGGTAGTCCAGCGATGAGGGTGCAGAGAGGTTGTCCAGCGTCACTGGTGCAGGGAGGTGTCCAGTGTCGATGGTGCACAGGCACGGGCACTGGCACAGGCACAGGCACAGGCACAGGGCACGGGTACAGGCACAGGCACAGGCACAGGCACAGGGCACAGGCACAGGCACAGGCACGGGCACAGACAGGCACAGGCACGGGCACAGGGCACAGGCACAGGCACAGGCACAGGCACAGGCACAGGCACAGGCACAGGCACAGGCACAGGCACAGGCACAGGCACAGGCACACAGGGCACGGGCACAGACAGGCACAGGCACGGGCACAGGGCACGGGCACAGGCACAGACAGGCACAGGCACGGGCACGGGCACAGGCACAGGGCACAGGCACAGGCACAGGCACAGGCACAGGCACAGGCACAGGGCACGGGCACAGACAGGCACAGGCACGGGCACAGGGCACAGGCACAGACAGGCACAGACAGGCACAGACAGGCACGGGCACGGGCACAGGCACAGGCATGGGCATGGGCACAGACAGGCACAGGCACAGGCACAGGCACAGGCACGGGCATGGGCACAGACAGGCACAGGCACAGGCACAGGCACGGGCACAGGCACGGGCACGGGCACAGGGCACACGGGCACAGGCATGGGCACGGGCATGGGCACAGACAGGCACAGGCACGGGCACAGGCACGGGCACAGGCACGGGCACGGGCACGGGCACGGGCACGGGCACAGGCACAGGCACGGGCACAGGCACAGACAGGCACGGGCACGGGCATGGGCACAGACAGGCACAGGCACAGGCACAGGCACGGGCACGGGCACAGGCACAGGCACAGGCATGGGCATGGGCACAGACAGGCACAGGCACAGACACAGGCACGGGCATGGGCACAGACAGGCACAGGCACGGGCACAGGCACAGACACGGGCACAGGCACAGACAGGCACAGGCACAGGCACGGACAGGCACGGGCACAGGCACAGGGCACGGGCACGGGCACAGGGCACGGGCACGGGCACAGGCACAGGGCACGGGCACAGGCACGGGCACAGGCACGGGCACGGGCACACAGGCACAGGCACAGGCACGGGCACAGGGCACGGGCACAGGCACGGGCACAGGGCACGGCACGGGCACGGGCACACGGGCACGGGCACAGGCACGGGCACAGGCACAGGCACAGGCACGGGCACGGGCACAGGCACAGGCACGGGCACGGGCACAGGCACAGACACAGGGCACGGGCACAGGCACAGGCACAGGGCACGGGCACAGGCACGGGCACAGGCACAGGCACAGGCACGGGCACAGGCACAGGCACGGGCACAGGGCACAAGCACGGGCACAGGCACAGGCACAGGCACAGGCACGGCACAGGCACAGGCACAGGCACAGGCACAGGCACAGGGCACGGGCACGGGCACGGGCACGGGCACAGGGCACGGGCACGGGCACAGGCACAGGGCATGGGCACAGGCACGGGCACAGGCACAGGCACGGGCACAGACAGGCACAGGCACAGGCACAGGCACGGGCACAGGGCACGGGGCACGGGGCACGGGCACGGGCACGGGCACGGGCACGGGCACAGGCACGGGCACAGGCACAGGCACAGGCACGGGCACGGGCACAGGCACAGGCACGGGCACGGGCACAGGCACAGACACGGGCACGGGCACAGGCACAGGCACAGGGCACGGCACGGGCACAGGCACGGGCACAGGCACAGGCACAGGCACAGGCACAGGCACAGGCACGGGCACGGGCACAGACAGGCACAAGCACAGGCACAGGCACAGGCACAGGCACAGGCACGGGCACAGGCACAGGCACAGGCACAGGCACAGGCACAGGGCACGGGCACGGGCACGGGCACGGGCACGGGCACGGGCACGGGCACGGGCACGGGCACGGGCACGGGCACGGGCACAGGGCACGGGCACGGGCACGGGCACGGGCACGGGCACGGGCACGGGCACAGGCACAGGCACAGGCACAGGCACAGGCACAGGCACAGCCACAGGCACAGGCACAGGCACAGGCACAGGCACAGGCACAGGCACAGGCACAGGCACGGGCACGGGCACAGGCACGGGCACAGGCACAGGCACGGGCAAGACAGGCAGGGCACAGGCACAGGCACAGGCACAGGCACAGGCACAGGCACGGGCACGGGCACAGGCACGGGCACGGGTACGGGCACAGGCACAGGCACAGGCACAGGCAAGTACAGACAGGCAGGTAGGTAACAGACAGGTAACAAAAGGGGGGAGGGGGGTGGACAGCGGGCGTAGAAGTGGTGAACAATCAACGCCAGCGTCCTCTCCGGGCAGCGTGCAGGGTTTTAGCGGTTCTAGCGGCTAGCAATATAGTCCGCAGGGTGACAATCGTTGCACGGCCGAAAACAGCCAAAAAACGCCACAGACCACCACAACCAGAGTGACCCTCCAGTGGTCCCTCGTCAGGTGGTAGGTCCAGGCCTCGTCCGGGATGGAAATATACCGCAGTCGGCAATTGAAGCAAGTGAAGCCAACTCGCTGTAAGGGACCGTTGTCAATTTGAATCTGCCGCCGCCGCCGCCATTTTAGGTATATTAGGTACCTGGTGATTTAGTCTGGATGCAAAGAGATCGATATCTGGTGTGCCATATTGCTTTGTAATTTTGGCAAATGCTTTAGGATTTAACATCCATTCGGTGTTATAATTGAATTTGCGTGACCTGGTGTCTGCCGCTGAATTTAGCTTAGGTAAGTTTATTTAGCGGAGGTAAGTTGCTGATACCCAAATATGTCTATCGACACAACATTGCCAGATTATGTTGACCAAATTGTCACATGATATCGATTTTATTCCGCCCATATGGTCAATATAGGCCACCAGCGTGGTGTTATCAATCTGTAAACGAACATGCAAGTGGTGCATATTCATAGAATATGCTTTTAAACCATAAAACGCACCCAACATTTCCAAATAATGTATGCCCAGTGTCTGTAGTAAAGATGATTCTAGGTTAGTCCATCTACCACCTGTGCTGGATATGGTATTAGTTGCTCCCCATTCTTGAGCACTGGCATCTGTTTGTATCGTTAACGTTGGGTTATTGATGATGATAGGGCTGGAACTATGCCAAATGTTCTCAATCCACCATTGTAACTCTGATATTGCTTCAATGGGTAATTTCATGGTTCGGTCAAAGTGAACTGCTTGTCGTTTTAATGCCTGCACTTTTGCTCTTTGTAGGTTTTGATAGTGCAGAGGTCCAAATTGTGTAGCTGGAAATGCTGCTACTATTTTGCCAATTACTCTTGCCACTTGTCGGATGGTTGGTTGATCGCTAACCATTAAATTGTTAATTCTGCTGCTTTATATTTTGGCAATGTTACAGACATGTGGACTGAGTTAATTGTGAATCCCAGAAAGTCCATGGTTGTGGATGGCGTCAACTTAGATTTGTCTGGATGTAAGACAAATCCCAGGGTTTCAAACAACTGTTTGGTAGCTAATACAGCTGATTTAGCCAATTCCATGGTTTTGCCTACTATTAAGATATCATCAAGATATGACATGACAATATGTCTCTGTTTTCTTAATGTTGCTAAGGCTGGTTTTAATATCTTGGTAAATAGTCTTGGGGCTGAAGTTAAACCATTAGGCAACACTTTAAACTGTCAGTGTTGCCCCATCCAGGTAAATTTCAGGTATCTGCGATGATCCTTGTGAATGGGTACTGAATAGTAGGCATCTTTTAAATCAATGCTTGCCTTTGGAAATCAGTTGTTTGGCAGTTACAAATGTTTCCATTTTGAAATGTATATACTTAACAAAGGTATTTAGTGAGGTTAAGTCAATGATGATGCGACATCCACCATCTTTTTTATTTTTGGTAAATATATTTGAGATTAATTCCAAAAGTTCATGTTTGGATTTCTCAATGATACCCTTTGTAAGTAACCTCACCAGTTCTGCTTGACCCTCTAATATTTCTTTGACTGGGAGGGTAAAGACCCTTTGGGGGGCATGCTGAACTGGTGGCATATTTTCTTGAATGAATTCTATTTTGTATCCACGAGTACTGTTAAGTATATAACTATCATTCGTG
This sequence comes from Leucoraja erinaceus, assembly GCF_028641065.1. Taxonomy (NCBI): domain Eukaryota; kingdom Metazoa; phylum Chordata; class Chondrichthyes; order Rajiformes; family Rajidae; genus Leucoraja; species Leucoraja erinaceus. The sequence goes on along the minus strand of NC_073380.1, from coordinate 73,515,159 downwards.
ATGGTCCTCCATGCTTCCATGAACAGGTGTAATCTGCCCCCTGTTAGTACAATTCCCCCACTTTTTATATGCTGGTAGGAACCAGACCCACCTACCTCCATAGTTATGGGAGTGTGCCTTTCTTCGGTTTCTTCATCCGTCGTTGTGCTGCTGGATGTACTGCTGGTTTGGGGGTGGCGCATTTTCCATGAGGTCCGCTCTGGGCCCTGGCCTAAAAAAGCCTTTCGGGGATGGTATGCGAACCCCAAACTTTCACCAGTCCCGTGAGTTTGACGTCGACTGGTGGTCGCGGTGGGGTACTGCCGTCTGGGTTGTGTGGTATCCTCGTTCCAGGGCCTGCCCTCACGAGGCCGAATGCTTTGGACTCTTCCTCCAGGTCTTTTATTTGTTTTGACAAGTCCTTACCAAATAGCAGGATCTGTGGCTCTGAGGCTGGTGTTTTGCACAGTCCTGCTAATTTGGGATTGAGGGCAGATCTTATTATCTCCTAGTGGAGGTTGTTTATTTCATATTGGGTCATATTAGAGCCAGAGTGTCTTGCTGGTTGGTGGTCATGTCCACCCCATCCACGGAACGAGCATAGGATGTTATGGCTTACGTCAGGAGCTTGAGGATATGCTGCAATTTTAGTTCCTGGTTTCGGATGCTCTGCCCAACGTATCCCCAGATTTGGCTGTTGATGGCCGGTACGTTGAGCGAAATGCAGTTCTCCGGAGGCGAGTAGAGTTCTAGTGCCTCATTGAAGGACAGGTAGTCAATGCCGGCCACCTGTTTTGGCTGCAACGGCCGCTCTGCTTATGGTATAGCCATGTAGCGATTCACCACACCCAGCAGCTTTCCCTGGTCCTGTACCCCGTGCATACTCCCGACATCTTCGGCCAGTGACCCCTGTTCCTGACCAGCCAAGTCCTGGTCGCCAACGCTGCCCTCGGCTGAAGGGGAAGCGATGGGCAGTGCATTGTAAGGCACTGGTGCGGGAGTGCCTGAACTCCCTTGGCGAGACTGCTCCAGCTCCCGAAGCAAGTCTCGCTGGAGCATTTGCTCCATGAGCCTTTCCATGCGGCTCAGGTGGCTAACTCTGCCGTTCTCAGGCGGCGAGTCTTCCTCGTTGGAGTCATCAGAGATTACCGGCCGGTTTGTTTTTCTTTTTGATTTGCCTCCAGTCCGCTGCTGTAGGTCAGGCTGCGTTAGCGGTACTGGGCTCGGTTCGGTATCAATGATTGTGGACCGCAGCGTGTGCGATCCAGGTGCCGCTTCTCGCGCCCCACTGATGGAACGCTACTGTTCTGTTGGAGTCGAATGGGGGGGGGGGGGGGCGGTCTTTTTTCCTTGTCTTGCTTTGCTCATTTTCCAGCTTTTCTCGATCAGGAGTGCACAAAGCAGAGCAAAGTTTTGTAATTACGACCTCAGAGTAAGTACTTACCTGACGGTCCGCCTTTTTAAGCTTGTAGCGGGAACGCCTGTGCTCCCGTTCGTCGCTGTTGCACTGCGTGAATGCTCATGTCGCGCATGCGTGCTGGATGTATTCTTCACGTATTCACACGTGACTCCAAAGTAAAATAAACCTCTTAGGTCCTTTGATATTTTCAATTTTATCAATGTTTTTAATGTGGGTTTGTCCAATTTCAGCTTAATACCCTACGTTGTCAGTCATTTTAGACCGTCCCGTAATCCTCTCTCACTCGGACAGCTCTTGGCTCTGTAGAACAGTTCTCGGTGGTCTGATGTTCACGAACTGCTTCTTTTATCCTGGTACTTGCACCATGCAATGAGTCAAACACAAATGAGAAAGTTGTGGGTTCATGTCTCATTTTTGGGGAGCTACGCACATGAATCCGAGCTGGTGTTAAGTGTGTTGTCAAAGTGAACAGCAATGGCCAAGGTTTTATTTTTCAGTCAAGGCTTGATGAGCATGTACAATGGATCCCACAACTCTATTTGAAGAAACACAGGTGAGTTCTCACATTTGTCAACAAATTTTCTCCTCTATTGATTGTAGAGTCATGGCCTTTACAGTGCATTCCATTGTGTGTCAGATGACGTATAGCTCGCTTTGTCTTCTGTCGTCATCCAGCATGTTGATAGAATTGGTCGCCCGACGCTTCACAGAGTGCATCATGTCGTCGTTACCCGGGATCACCACAAGGAGGCTTCTGTCATGTTGGCTAGAAAAGTGAACGGATGAGTCACATACTGTAAATACTGTGGCTGCAAAAGCCAGCGAGGGTTTATATAGTGTGCAGAAAATGCACTTCCTTCAAAATCATTGGGTCCAAATACTTTGAAAATAATTGTAAGCTTTCAACACTGAAGAGGTACCACAGCATATACAATTCTCCCAAAATAAAACTCAGTTGACTGGGAAGCAGTAATCCCTACCCTCCTGTATGTTTCTGGGACTGGACGTATCTACAGTAGACGCGTCCAGGAAAATATCCTCAATGCTGTTTTTGTAACATCTTCCAGATTCACTGGAAGGACAAACACAATGAATATCATTATCCTCTCCAAAGCTAACATTTCTAGTATTGGCGGTCTTCTTATTCTCGGTTGGGTATCATCTTTATGCACAACATCAGACTCCTTAAGCCGATATTCAATCCTGATCTTTATTATAAAAAGGGAGATTAGGAGGGGAGAGAAAAAAAGTTTCAAGGATGTGACTAAAGCCTTGCTAAAGAAATGTGCCATCTCTACTGACTCTTTGGAACCATTGGCCAATGACCCCTTAACGCAGTGAAGGTTGAGAACATGAATTGGGAGCACACAGAGGCCACATATAAATAACAGCAGGAGCCAAACATTTCACAAACTACCCACTCATCTTCCCTGTCAGCAACCACCTGACCTAAAATTCCTGCATTGGCCTCATTAACATCTTAAAACCTCCAAAATTAAGTTATCCATGATCTCACTTTATCCATGATCCCCTCTCCTGCTTGCATTGGCTCCATCACAGGAGATAAACCATTGACTGATGTCTATTACAAACCTAATGACTTCCATGGTTATCTGGACTACACTTCTCCCCACCCTGCCTTTTGTAAAGTCTCTAGCCCTTACTCCTAATTCCTCTGAAACAACTTTCCATTTGAAGAAGTGTTCTAAACAGAAGCATCACCTATTCTTTTTCTCCAGAGATGCTGCCTGACCTGCTGAGTTACACCAGCATTTTGTGTCAATCTTCAGTATAAATCATTATCTGCAGTTCCTTCCTTTTGCCATTCCCAAATTTATGGCTTGTAGAGACAAAGTTCTTCACTTTTAAAAACAACTCTCCAAGCAACAAACAGTTTGTGTGGATTCGGACCAATTGCAAAGCAAGTCAGGTCTTCAATACCATTTGCTTCTGACAACTTCAGGAAAAGCAAAACTAGAAGTGGTGATTTATTGAGGAAAAGATTAAATGTATTAAAGGAGTCTGAAATGTAGTTATCCTGTGCCTGTGTCACACTCCAACAAGCATGGCTGGAGAATTAACACTGCAGTACTTAATCTCAGACCCATGATCTTGCTAATCACAGCTCCCTCTGAGAGGTTCACCTGCACCTCCTCCAACCTCATCTATTGCATCCGCTGCTCTAGGTGTCAGCTGCTCTACATCGGTGAGAGCAAGCGTAGGCTTGGTGATCGCTTCGCCCAACACTTCCGGTCGGTTCGCAGTAACCAACCTGATCACCCGGTGGCTCAGCACTTCAACTCCCCCTCCCATTTTGAATCCAACCTTTCTGTCCTGGGCCTCCTCCGTGGCCACAGTGAGGCCCACCTTAAACTGGAGGAGCAGCATTTCATATTTTGCTTGGGCAGTTTGCATCCCAGCGGTATGAACATTGACCTCCAATTTCAGGTAGTCCTTGCTTTCTCTGTCTTGCCCCTCCCCTTCCCAGCTATCCCACAGCCCACTGTCTATGCCTCTTCCTTTCTTTTCCCACCCCACCCCCATATCGGTCTGACGAAGGGTCTCGATCCGAAACATCGCCCATTTCCTTCGCTCCACAGATGCTGCCTCACCCGCTGAGTTTCTCCAGCATTTTTATCTACCTCCAATTTGTTGTCAGGTTGTTTTTTTGTTTTGAAGTCTTCTACTTTCATAGAAACATAGAAACATAGAAATTAGGTGCAGGAGTAGGCCATTCGGCCCTTCGAGCCTGCACCGCCATTTAATATGATCATGGCTGATCATCCAACTCAGTATCCCGTACCTGCCTTCTCTCCATACCCTCTGATCCCCTTGGCCACAAGGGCCACATCTAACTCCCTCTTAAATATAGCCAATGAACTGGCCTCAACTACCCGCTGTGGCAGAGAGTTCCAGAGATTCACCACTCTCTGTGTGAAAAAAGTTCTCCTCATCTCGGTTTTAAAGGAGTTCCCCCTTATCCTTAAGCTGTGACCCCTTGCCCTGGACAGACGGCATTTGGGCCCAACATGGGAACAATCTTCCTGTCCAGGCTAATCAGCCCCTTGTCCAACCCCCTAAGAATTTTGTACAGTTCTATCCAAACCTGTCCTACCTTCCATTCTAGTGTCTCTCATCTTCTAATCTCTTCTAAACGTTCTAAGAGTCCCAGACAAGTCTATCCTGTCTTGTTCTTCACACCCATCAGATTTCTATTAGTCTTTTTCTCCCAGGAATCAGCCCTCTGGTGATTCCCCTTCTCTGCACTCCCTCTATGGCAATAAATCCTTCCTCACATGATTTGTAGACCTTGGGTGGGGCATCAGCAATGACCCCAGGTGTCTGGTCCATTCTCTGCACACCAAGACCCTCAGATACTGCACGCAATACTGACCCAGTAGAACCTCCCTGCTCCTATACTCAAATCCTCTTGCTATGAAAGCCAACATGCCATTCGCTTTCTTTACTGCCTGCTGCACCTGCATGCCTACCTTCAATGACTGGTGTACCATGACACCCAGGTCTCGCTGCATCTCCCCCTTTCCCAATCGGCCACCGTTTAGATAATAATCTGCTTTCCCGTTTTTGCCACCAAAATGGATAACCTCACATTTATCCACATTAAACTGCATCTGCCAAACATTTGCCCACTCACCCAGCCTATCCAAGTCACCTTGCAGTCTCCTAGCATCCTCCTCACACCTAACACTGCCCCCCAGCTTAGTGTCATCCGCAAACTTGGAGATATTGCCTTCAATTCCAGATCATTAATATATATTGTAAATAGCTGGGGTCCCAGTACTGAGCCTTGCGGTACCCCACTAGTCACTGCCTGCCATTGTGAAATGGACCCGTTTACTCCTACTCTTTGCTTCCTGTTTGCCAGCCAGTTCTCTATCCACATCAATACTGAACCCCCAATGCCATGTGCTTTAAGTTTGTATACTAATCTCTTATGTGGGACCTTGTCGAAAGCCTTCTGGAAGTCCAGATACACCACATCCACTGTTTCTCCCCTATCCACGCTACTAGTTACATCCTCGAAAAATTCTATAAGATTCGTCAGACATGATTTACCTTTCGTAAATCCATGCTGACTTTGTCCAATGATTTCACCACTTTCTAAATGTGCTGCTATCCCATCTTTAATAACTGACTCTAGCAGTTTCCCCACTACCGATGTTAGGCTAACTGGTCTGTAATTCCCCGTTTTCTCTCTCCCTCCCTTCTTAAAAAGTGGGGTTACGTTTGCTACCCGCCAATCCTCTGGAACTACTCCAGAATCTAAGGAGTTTTGAAAGATTATTACTAATGCATCCACTATTTCTGGAGCTACTTCCTTAAGTACTCTGGGATGCAGCCTATCTGGCCCTGGGGATTTATCGGCCTTTAATCCATTCAATTTACCCAACACCACTTCCCGACTAACCTGGATTTCACTCAATTCCTCCACCTCCTTTGATCCGCGGGCCCCTGCTATTTCCGGCAGATCATTTATGTCTTCCTTAGTGAAGACGGAACCAAAGTAGTTATTCAATTGGTCCGCCATATCCTGGTTCCCCATGATCAACTCACCTGTTTCTGACTGCAAGGGACCTACATTTGTTTTAACTAATCTCTTTCTTTTCACATATCTATAAAAACTTTTGCAGTCAGATTTTATGTTCACTGCCAGTTTTCTTTCATAATCCATTTTTCCTTTTCTAATTAAGCCCTTCGTCCTCCTCTGCTGGTCTCTGAATGTCTCCCATCCTCCGGTATGCTGCTTTTTCTGGCTAATTTGTACGCATCATCCTTTGCTTTGAAACTATCCCTGATTTCCCTTGTTATCCATGGATGCACTACCTTCCCTGATTTATTCTTTTGCCAAACTGGGATGAACAATTTTTGTAGTTCATCCATGCAGTCTTTAAATGCCTTCCATTGCATATCCACCGTCAACCCTTTTAATTAATTGCCAGTCAATCTTGGCCAATTCACGTCTCATACCCTCAAAGTTACCTTTCTTTAAGTTCAAAAACCATTGTTTCTGAATTAACAATGTCACTCTCCATCCTAATGAAGAACTCAACCATATTATGGTCACTCTTGCCCAAGGGGCCACGCACAACAAGACTACTAACTAACCCTTCCTCATTACTCAATACCCAGTCTAAAATAGCCAGCTCTCTCGTTGGTTCCTCTACATGTTGGTTTAGATAACTATCCCGTATACATTCCAAGAAATCCTCTTCCTCAGCACCCCTGCCAGTTTGATTCACCCAATCTATATGTAGATTGAAGTCACCCATTATAACTGCTTTGCCTTTGTCGCAAGCATTTCTAATTTCCTGTTTGATGCCATCCCCAACTTCACTACTACTGTTAGGTGGCCTGTACACAACACCCACCAGCGTTTTCTGCCCCTTATTGTTTCGCAGCTCTACCCATACCGATTCCACATCCTCCAAACTAATGTCCTTCCTTTCCATTGCGTTAATATCCTCTCTAACCAGCAACACTACCCCACCTCCTTTTCCTTTCTCTCTATCCCTCCTGAATATTGAATATCCCGGGATGTTCAGCTCCCAGCCTTGGTCACCCTGGAGCCATGTCTCCGTGATCCCAACTATATCATAATCATCCCAACTATATCATAATCAGTATTTTGATGTTTAATGCTTTGACAACATATTGTGGTTCGTCTAATACAGCTGCTGCCTCACGGTGCCAGGCAGCTTGGTTTCAATCCTGAGCTCAAGTGTAAAAGTGTACGTTGTTCCTGTGGATTTTTCTTCCAGTTCTATCGCTTCACCTACATTGCAAAGACATGAAGTTTGGCTACTGAATTATTGTTGTTGGGTGTTCGATGATCAGTACAGACCCAATGGGCCAAGGGGCCTGGTTCAATTTTGTGTCTCTTCAAGTTGCTGAAAATGAGTGGTGATAGTGGGGACACAACAAACTGTAAATACTGGAATCCTGAGCATAAAAAAAGCACTGTAGGCACTCAACGGGTCAGGTAGCCTCTGTTGAGGGAATGGACAGATGGCATTTGGGCTTGAGACCCTGGTCATGGAATCATAGAGCCATAGAGTGATACTGTGTGGAACCAGGCTAATCAGCCCAACTTGCCGACACTGGCCAACATGTCTCAGCTACACTAGTCCCACCTGCCCACATTTGGTCCATATCCCTCCAAACCTGTCCTATCCATGTACCTGTCTAACTGTTTTCCAAACGTTGGGATAGTCCCAGACTCAACTACCTCCTCTGATAGCTTGTTCCACACACCCATCAGATTTCTATTAAATCTTTTCTCCTTAACCTTAAACCTGTGCCCTCTGGTCCTTGATTCCCCTACTCTTGGCAAGAGAATCTGTGCATCTACCTAATCTATTCCTCTCATGATTTTGTACACTGTTGGGCGGGGGATCAGTACGAGGAAGGGTTCTGACCCGCAATGTTGTCTGTCCATTCCTTCCGCAGATGCTACCTGACCTGTTTTGCTTTTGCTTGGGAGCCGATCGTTTAGCATTAGGGGAACTATGCATTTGAGACCTAAATTAAGAGAGAACACAACTGTGCATCTCCAAAACAAATCCGCAGAAGTAGTCATAGAATCTTTACAGTGCAGAAGAAGTTCAGTCAGCTTTTTGAGTCTACCCTTGCTTTTAATGGAGCAATTGGTGCTTTCCCATTCAACCATTTTTTTTTAAATGCTTCACAGGCATTTAAAATGGCAAACTTTGCTTAGGTTCCACCAGTCACATGACGGTGGAGTCATACAGCACGGAACCAGGCACTTATAGAACACATAAAAACATGGAAAATAGGTGCAGGAAGAGGCCTTTGGCCATTTGGCCCTTCGAGCCAGCACCGCCACTCATTGTGATCATGGCTGATCATCCACAATCAGTAACCTGTGCTTGCCTTCTCCCCATACCATTTGATTCCATTAGCCCCAGGTGCTCTATCTAACTTGTTTAAATTCATCCAGTGTATTGGCCTCCACTGCCTTCTTTGGCAGAGAATTCCACAAACTCACAACTCACTGGGTGAAAAAGTTTTTTTCTCATCTGTTTTAAATGGCCTCCCCCTTATTCTTAGACTGGGAACATGTTTTCCTGCATCTAACTTGTCCAGTCCTTTTATAATTGTATACATTTCTATAAGATACCTTCTCATCCTTCTAAATTCAAGTGAATACAAACCCAGTCTGTCCAATCTTTTCACCTATTACAGTCCCGCCATCCCGGGGATTAACCTCGTGAACCTACACTGCACTGCCTCAATAGCAAGGATGTCCTTCCTCAAAGTAGGAGACCAAAACTGCACCCATTCTGCACTCAGCATCGGCACCTATCATGAACCACCCATCTGCACTAATCTAATTTTTCTTCATTAACTACCACCCCTAACCCATCAACATTTTATTCTTCTGCCCATTACCTAAACTAGGGGCAATTTACAGTGGCTAATCAAATTACTAACCCGCAGTCTCCAGATATGGGGAGGACTTTCAGTATTTGTCTGTACATACTTCCAGGCGGTCTCAAAGAAAATGTTCAAGCAGAGGGAACCTAAAGTCAGAGGGCACCTTGGACTCTGGTACTGCGAGGAAACAATACTAACCAATTTTATGGGGAGTGAGTTCCAATTGATAAGTATTATTTGCAATTTTTAAAAATTTGTTTTTTTTTTGTCCCCCCCCCCCCCCCCCCCCCCCCCCCCCCCCCCCCCCCGCCTACCATCAAAATCTTTTGACTATCACTTTAAAAATGTCATCAGTTGATCATCTTATAGCAGCAACTTCCACCTAAGCCCTGCGTTTAATACCATCTCGGTATCAGCTCGGAATTTAATACCATCATCCCCTCCAAGCTGGTTACCAAGCTCACAGATCTGGGTCTCTGCGCATCCCTCTGCAATTGGGTCCTCGACCCTCATCCATAGACCACAGTTTGTCCATATTGGTGCAAATATGTCATCCTCAATAACAATCAGCATGGTAGCACCTCAAGGCTGCATGCTCAGCCCCCTGCTTTACTCACTCTATACTAATGACTGTGTAGCTGGACACAGTGCGAACTCCATCATCAACTTCGCCGATGACACCACTGTTGTGAGACGAATCATAAATGGTGATGAGTCAGAGTATAGAAGTGAGATTGACTGATTGACCAATTGGTGCCAGCACAATTACCTGGCTCTCAACATCAGCAAAACCAAGGAACTGATTGTGGACTTTGGAAGGGGTAGGATAGGGACCCACAATCCCATTTATATCAATGGTGGACAGGGTCAAAAACTTCAAATTCCTGGCCGTGCATATTTTTGAAGAACTCTCCTGGTCCCAGCACACTGATGCAGTTATAAAGAAGGCACATCAGTGCCTCTACTTCCTGAGAAGATTACGGAGAGTCGGTATGTCAAGGAGGACTCTCTTGAACTTCTACAGGTGCACAGTAAAGAGCATGCTGACAGGCTGCATCATGGTCTGATAAGGCAACTTGAACATTCTGAGCAGAAAAAACTTCAGAAAGTTGTGACCACTGCCCAGTCCATCACCGGCTCTGACCTCCCCATCATCGAAGGGATCTATCACAGTCGCTGCCTCAAAAAGGCAGCCAACATCATCAAAGACCCACACCATCCTGGTTGCACACTTAAATAGTCAATAGTCATTAGTCAATAGTCAGATTTATTCGTCACAAACACAATGAAGTGCACTGAAATGAACTTGCCAGCAGCGGTACAATAAAAAAGAACACACAATACACAATAAAAATTGAACACAAACATCCACCACAGCATTCATCATTGTGGTGCAAGGCACAAAGTTCAGTCAGTCCTCCTCCATTTTTCCACGCAGTCGGGACGACAGACCTCCGCAGTCGCTGCTGTGGGCGGCCAGATGTACAGGACCTCTCGTCTGGAAGGTTAATCCCGAATTGGTGCTTCCCTACCGGAGACCGCAGCTTCAAGATGATGTAGTCCGCAGGCCGGTTGTCGAAGATCTAAGTCCCCACCAAGCCGCGGCTTCAAGATTTTTAGGCCACGGGCCGGCGGTCAGAGCTCTTCTCCTCCAGGGACCAGAACGAGGGATCCCAGGCTCTGGATGCCGCGCCAGCTGGAGCTCCACAGACCACGGCTTCAGGCTGCCGCAGGCCAGCGATTAGAGCGCTCCTCTTCGGTGACCCCCGGTGAGGGCTTGCCCGCTCCACGATGAAATGTTCACGCTGCGCCCGCTGCTGAAGCTCCGGGCTCAACTCCGGAAAAGGCCGCACCAATCCTTGGTGTTAGGCCGCGAGGAAGGTGACATGGAAAAAGTCGTCTCTCCGTGGTGGAGGTGACCAAAAGTGGTTCCCCCCTTACCCCCTCCACCCCTCCCCTCACCATCCCCAAACAACACACACACACAGACATTAAAACAAACATTTGGACATACTAAAAAAACAAAATAAGTAGAAATGACTAACACGCTGCTGGCAGAGCAGCCATCTCGCAGCGTCCCCCACCGACCTCATCTCACCGTTGTCATTGGGAAGAAGGTACAGGAGCCTGAAAACTGTAACATCCAGATTCAGGAACAGCTTCTTCCCCACAGCCATCAGGCTATTAAACACAGCATCAAATAGGTTTGGAACAATAATAGTGACCACGTGGGTTTTCTCCGAGATCTTTGCTTTCTTCCCACACTCCAAAGACGTACAGGTTTGTATGTTAATTGGATTGGTATAAATGTAAATTGTCCCGTGTGTGTAGGATAGTGTTCATGTGCGGGGATCGTTGGTCAGCGCGGACTTGGTGGGCCGAATGGCTTGTTTCTGCGTTGTACGACTAGTCACTCATTCCTTTTTACCAGACTAGTCTGAAGAAGGATCTCAACCCGAAACATCAGCCATTCCTTCGCTCCAGAGATGCTGCCTTTCCCACTGAGTTAGACCATTATTTTGTGTCTTTCTTCAGTTTAAACCAGCATCTGCAGCTCCTTCCTACACATGTATCCCCTTTTGCTGGAATAAGCGGGTCACTATCTTTGATGTGTGGCACAGGTGAAGGTCTTAGAGATATATTCCAGATCCATTTAGAAACATCTTTGCCATCTCCAGCATCACCCTCTTCTGCAGTTCATTGATATACAATATCATCATTCATCAATGATGACAATCTCATCATTCCGTCAACTGGGTACAGCAGACAAACACTGTGGTGGTGGAAACAACTCCAGAACAACATCTTCTCAGGTAATTTAACAAACTGGTCGATGAGGCATTTTCTCACCGGCTCACCGACTGATCATTGAACACATTGTCTATGTTGGACCTGAACCAGGAAATAGATTTTGTCACTGAATAACACCTCTCTCCAGTATTCTCATGTCCAATCTTTATATTTTAAAACCTGCTGGTATCATTTCTTCTTCATCACAGCAGTTAGAAGTTGATTTTCACAGGTCCTATGGTTATACAACAGACTTCAATGATGTGTTGGCACACAAAGGTTGAGCTAATTGACACACCTACTGCCTCCAAATCTCTTCAGGGGCATCGCTTAGAGTCATAGTCATAGAGTGATAACAAGCCATAGTGTGGATACAAGCCATTCGGCCCAACCTGCCCACACCGGCCAACATGTCCCAGCTACATTAGTTTCATCTGACTGCATTTGGTCCACATCCCTCCAAACCCGTCCTATCCATGTACCTGTTGAACTGTTTCTTAAACATTGCGATAGTCCCTGCCTTAACTACCTCCTCTGGCAGCTTGTTCCATACACCCACCACCCTTTGTGTGAAAAAGTTACCCCTCAGATTTTGGTATACTTCGGGGAGAAGGCAGGAACAGGGTACTAATTGTGGATGATCAGCCATGATCATATTGAATAGCTCGAAGGGCCGAATGGCCTAATCCTGCTCCTATTGTCTATTGTCTAGTGCCTATTGTCTATTGTCTATTAAATCTTTTCCCCTTCACTATAAACCTATGTCCTCTGGTCCTCAATCCACCTACTCTGGGCAAGAGACTCTGAGCATCTACCCGATCTATTCCTCTCATTATTTTGTTAACCTCTATAAGATCACCCCTCGTCCTCCTGCGCTCCAAGGAATAGAGACCCAACCTCTCCCCATAGCTCACATCCTCTAGCCCTGGCAACATCCTCGTAAATCTTCTTTTTACCCTTTCCAGCTTGACAATATCTTTCCTATAACATGGTGCCCAGAACTGGACACAAACATTCTAAATGTGGCCTCACCAACGTCTTATACAACTGCACCATGACCTCCCAACTTTTATACTCAATACTCTGGCTGATCAAGGACAATGTGCCAAAAGGCTTTTTGACCTCCCTATCTACATGCAACTCCACCTTCAAGGAACCAAGCACCTGTACTCTTAGATCCCTCTGCTCTACAACACTACCATTCACTGTGTAAGTCCTGCCCTTGTTAGACTTCCTAAATGCAACACCTCGCACTTCTCTGTATTAAATTCCATCAACCAATCCTCAGCCCACCTGGCCAATCAATCAAGATCCTGCTGCAGTTTTTCACAACCATATTCACTATCAGCAAAACCACCCACTTTAAAAAAAAATGTAAATTATATTTTTATTTTTTATTTCTATTTAAAGCAAATGTACAAATATATGACTCTAGCACAGCTTCAATTTTAACATTTTACAAACAGAATATTAAATTGAAATGAGAAGAAAGAGAAGAGAAAGGAAAGAGAAAAATGAAAAGGAGAAGAGGTGATATGTCCGTCGACCCACCCATGTGTCCGCTCACCCAGCCTTACAATCAGTTTTGCGTTTGTGTTCAACCATTGTATCGCTCAAGAAATTCAATAAAAGGAGACCATATTTTTAACATTTTTGCGGTTTGTCAATCAAGACAAACCTAATTCTTTCTAGATGTACATCAACAAACTTGATCATCTTGCTGTGTATGTCCTCATCCAAATCATTCATATGGCTTGCCTTTCTCAAATCTTTCAAACTTTCCCAAATGAGCAAGGCTTCATCTCTTGGCGTTGTCTTGCTTTAGTGGCCGCACCTGCCCATCCTCTTGGCTGATAGTGGTCTGGTTTTGGACCGTTGCTTGCCAATCCTGGTTACAGTGGCTCACACCTACCAACTTTGTGATCTCTCACTGTGACTTGTAGATGGAAGGCTATGAATTTTGTTTCCCTCCTAGGTGTGATATCCATTTTGTGAATTGCTTGACGAGTTCTTCTAAAATTATTATAAATCACTGGAAATGAATATCCAGAGAATGAAAATAACTAGAAGAACTTTTAGTTTAGTTTTGTTTTAGTTTAGTTGATTTTATTGTCACGTGTACCAAGGTACAGTGAAAAGCTTTGTTGTGTGCTAACCAGTCAACAGAAGGACAAAACAAAATTACAATCAAGCCATTTAAAGTGTACAGATGATAAGGGATAAGATGATAAGATTAGTGCAAGGTAAAGGCAGCAAAGTTTGATCAAGGATAGTCCAAGGATCACCAATGAGGTAGACAGTAGTTCAGCCCTGCTCTCTGGTTGTGGCAGGATGGTTCAGTTGCCCCAGTTACTTTTGGAGTGATTTATATGGTTTCAGAAAAAAGATAAGGACAAATGGTGGACACAGAAGCTCATGTGTAAATATATGATGAGCTCAAAATCAACCCATTATTCAATTAATGAATAATTGAATGCACAAGAATGTACTGTGTGCCTAATTTTTTGAGAACTGTGGAAGTAAATGTCACTGAGTGATTAAAATATTTCTGGGATTTGGAATACCCCATCGCTTGCCCAAACACTTCACAGTGAAAAATACCATCTGCAATAAAATCACGAATACCTGTAAATATTTTTGGAATAATATTTGTCAATATTTGAGGAAGGGTCTCAACCCGAAAGATCACCCATTCCTTTTCGCCAGAGATATTGTCTGACCCGCTGAGTTACTCCAGCATTTTGTGTTTATCTTTGGTTTAAACCAGCATCAGCAGTTCCTTCCTGCACTTGATATTTTTGGTGCTATTCATTGAATCATTGGAGATCCGAAATGGTTTGGAAACAATCAAGTTTCAAAATATATTATATGAAAACTCATCTTGCAGCTGCAAACAAGGCAGATTTTAATTACTTTAAAGCTATCACGAACTTTGGAATGAAAGATGGAACTGTCATAATTACCTCAGGGATGCACAGAGTTTCTTGCTACTGCACTGATAATGAGTTTCGATCCTCTTTAATCATAAAGAGATGATAGAATAAACTCTTCTGTCCAACAGAGCTGTAAGTGATTCCTTAGAAGATAGACACAAAATGCTGGAGTAACTCAGTGGGAGAGGCAGCATCTCTGGAGAGAAGGAATGGGTGACTTTTCGGGTCGAGACCCACAACACATGGGTGGTCATGGTGGCACAGCGGTAGAGTTGCGGCCTTACAGCACCAGAAACCCGGGTTCGATCCCAACTACGGATGCTGTCTGTATGGAGTTTGTACGTTCTCCCCGAGATTGTACATTTTCTCCGAGATCTTTGGTTTCCTCCAACAACTCAAATATGTACAGATTTGTAGGTTAATTGACTTGGTAAATGTAAAAATTGTCCCTAGTGGGTATAGGATAGTGTCAATGTGCGGGGATCAAAGGGCTTGTTTCCACACTGTATCTCCAAGCTATCACTAAACCAATGCCACCACGAGGACTAGCACCAACATCCACCGCCTCATCAACCCCTCATTGCCTTCCTCATCACCAAACCCATTGTCCTCTGGTCTTCCATCGCCAACCCTCATTGCCGATCCCAGGCCCGGACCATCAAAACTACAGCTGCCACCAACTCTCACCACCTCCCCGGGTCCCCCACTGACTTTCACCACCTCCCTGGGCCATCGCCGAAGCTGCCGCAGACTCTCACCGCCAACCTTTGCCACCACCCCGGCCTCCGCTTACCGGGGCTACCGACAAGGTTTCCTCTAACCCGCATCTTTACTCCAGCTTCCCATGGACCTCCACCAGTGACTCCGCCGACCCTCGTCTCTCCACCGCCCACCAATGGGCCGGAGCCATCACCTCACCTGAGTTCCAGGCTCAACGCCAGGCCCCCAGTCTCCATAATGCAAACTCCAACAGCACGTGGTCTAACTCAGCAGGGTCCTAATATTTCCCCCCTCCCCTCCTACCTCAGTAGTAATGGGTCTTCCACTTCACACTCTTTTAACCAGGTTACCACCGGCCACACCCCACCCCACCCATACTATAGTCCTCACGTCCCCCTCCTCTCTGAACGCCCACCAGATCCTGCCTCGGCCTTTGTCCACTTCTCGGCCCTCCTCTGACCCCACCCCCCATCCTTGTTGTGCTTTCACTATCCCCCCTGACCTCCTTCTTCCTGATACGGAACGATCTGTCCCCAACAGAGGCCTCACCTTCGTTCCCCTCCGCCCCCACCTCAACGAGTTCTGGGTCTGCCTCGACGTAGAGCTTTTCTTCCATCGCCTCCGTCTCCGTGCCATTTTCTATGGGAAGGAGCCCTTACCACTTATTGATGACCCCTTCTCCGATCTCCACCAGTCCCCTCCTCTTGAACTCCCTAGAATGGCCTTCTACCTCTTTATTTCTATCTGTCGGCGTGACATCAACCGTCTCAACTTTTCCACTTCCCTTACCTACTCCAACCTCAGCCCCTCTGAACATACAGCCCTCCGCTCACTCTGCAGCAACCCTGACATTATAATCAAACCCGCCGACAAGGGAGGTGCCGTGGTAGTCTTAGGAAAACATGAACAATTCCAGCTTTTATCCTGGGCAGCGGGTATATGTATGTAGTGTGATGTGGTAGTTCAGATGCAAGATCAGTTTAGAATACATTCATTGTCGAGCAAAACATGAGGTACTGGTTTAAACCAACAGAACAGGCAGCATCTGTGGAGGGAATGGATAGGAGACATTTTGGGTTGGCACCCTTCTTCAGACTGATTGAAATAGCGGGGGGAAAGCTAAAAAAGTGCTGGGGCTGGGCCAAAGCTTGGCAAATAATTGGCAGACACAGGTGAGGGGTGGGGGGGATGGGTGGGAGTCATTGGCAAATGGATAGACAAAGGCTATAGATACAAAAGAGACAAATGGGTGTCAGATAAGGGCAGAAAAGGAGTGAAATATAAAAAGTTGGCAACGGAGCATGAAGGAAAATATATAGGTAGAAGTGAACAGGGTGGGCTAGGAGGAGTGAAGGCAGGCCGGTGGGCACAGGACAGAGAGCGTGGGAAGGAGGGTTGTTACTTAATATTGGGGAATTTACTGTTTATTTTACTTCGGAGTCACGTGAGTGACCACGTGAAGAACCCGTCCAGCATGCATGTGCGACATGAGCGTTCACGCAGTGCAACAGCGACGAACGGGAGTACAGGGGCTCCCGCTACAGCTTAAAAAAACGGACCGTCAGGTAAGTTTATTCTGAGGTCGTTTTTTTCCGAAAAGAAGTTGTTTTGTTTTGTCTCACAAAGTATATGAGCAAAACAAGACACGCCTAGAAATCCGCCCCTCGTTCGACTCCAACGGAGGAGCGTTCCATCAGTGGGGGGCAAGAGGCGGTAGGACCGCAAACCCTGCAGTCCGCCATCCCCGACACCGTGCCGAGCCCAGTCCCGCTAGCGCAGCCTGAGCAGCGTGCTGGATGTAAATCAGCATGGAAGACAACCCGGCCGGTGGTATCCGATTCCTCGGACAGGGACGTCTCACCGCTTGCGCAGGGCAGAGACAGCCGTCTGAGCCACTTGGAGCGGCTCGTGGAGCAAATGCTCCAGCGAGACTTGCTTTGGGAGATGGAGCAGTCTCGCAAAGGGTGTTCAGGCACTCCCACCACAGTGCCTCACAACGCACTGGCCATCGCTTCCCCCTCAACCGAGGGCAGCTTTGGCGACCAGGGCTGGGCTGGTCAAGAAGACGGGTCACTGGCAGAAGATGTCGGGAATATGCTTGGGGTACAGGACCAGGAAGAGCTGCTGGGTGTGGTAGACCGCTACGTGGCAGCTCCACGAGCAGGACGGCCATTAGAGCCAAAACTGGTGGCCAGCATTAACTACCTGTCCTTCAAGCCCCTACAAGAGCAGGTAGTTAATGAGGCCCTAGAGCTGTATTCGGCCCCAGAGAATTGCGCCTCGCTCAACGTGCCGGCCGTCAATAGCCAAATCTGGGGGCACGTTGGGCCAAACATCCGCAACCAAGAACTCAAACTACAGCGGATCCTCAGGCTCCTGATGTCAGCCATCACTTCCTATGCTCGTTCCGTGGATGGGATGGAAATGACCATGAATCAGCAGGATACACTCACACTGCTGTGTAATACCCAATTTGAAATTAACAACCTCCATAAGTAGATAATAAGACCTGTCCTCATCCCGAAACGCCGACCACAGAGCCAGAAATCCTGCTCTTCGGCAAGGACCTCTCCAAAAAAGTAAAGGACATGGAGGAGGAGTCCAAAACATTTGGCCTCATGAGGGCAGGCCCCTGGACGAGCAAACCCACAATGCCCAAGCGGCAGTACCCCACCACGTCCACCAGTCGACGTCAACCCTATGGGACTGGTGAAAGCTCGGGGTCCGCACATCACCACCGGAAGCCTTTTTTAGGCCAAGGCCCACAGCGGATCCCATGGAAAATGCACCACCCCCAACCAGCAGCAACACATCAGACAAGACATCAGACAACACATTGTCCAACAAAGAAACAGAAGAAACACTCGTAACCATGGAGGTAGGTGGGTCTGGTTCCTACAAGCATATAAAAAGTGGGGGTTCTATACTAACAGGGGGGAGATTACACCTGTTTGTGCAAGCATGGAGGTCGATCACAAATGACAAATATATACTCAACAGCATTTGTGGATACAAAATAGAATTTACTCAAGAAAACATGCCACCAGTTCAGCATACACCCCAAAGGGTCTTTTCCCTCTCAGTTTCAGAAAAAACGAGAGGGACAAGCTGAACTGGTGAGGCTAATTACAAAGGGTATAATTGAAAAAACCAAACATGAACCCTTGGAATTTGTCTCTAATATATTCACTAAAACTAAAAAAGATGGTGGACGTCGCATCATCATTGACTTAACTTCACTAAATATGTTTGTTAAGTAAATACATTTCAAAATGGAAACTTTGTAACTGCCAAACAACTGATTTCCAAAGGATACTTCATGGCAAGTATTGACCTGAAAGATGCTTACTATTCAGTACCCATTCAAAAGGATCATCGCAGATACCTGAAATTTACCTGGATGCGGCAAATCTGACAGTTTAAAGCGTTGCCTGATGGCTTAACATCAGCCCCAAGATTATTTACCAAGATACTAAAACCAGCCTTGGCAATATTAAGAAAACAAAAACATATTGTCATGGCATATCTTGATGATATCTTAATAGTAGGCAAAACCATGGAATTGGCTAAATCAGCTATGTCAGCTACCAAACAATTGGTTGAAACCTTGGGATTTGTCTTACATCCAGATAAATCTAAGTTGACGCCATCCACAACCATGGACTGTCTGGGATTCACAATTAACTCAGTCCACATATCTGTAACATTGCCAAAAGACAAAGCAGCAGAATTGGCACAAACATGTAACAATTTAATGGTCAACGATCGACCAACCATTCGACAAGTGGCAAGAGTAATTGGAAAGATGGTAGCAGCATTCCCAGCTACACAATTTTGATCTCTGCACTATCAAAACTTACAAAGAGCGAAAGTGCAGGCATTAAAACGACATGCAGGTCACTTTGACCGAGTCATGAAATTACCCACTGAAGCAATATCAGAGTTACAGTGGTGGGTAGAGAACATTTGGCATAGTTCCAGCCCTATCATCATCATTAACCCTACGTTAATTATTCAAACAGATGCCAGTGCTCAAGGCTGGCGAGCAACTAATTCCATATCTAGCACAGATAACCTAGAGTCATCGTTACTACTTACACTGGGCATAAATTATCTGGAAATGTTGGGTGCATTTTATGGATTAAAAGCATATTCAACAAATATGCATAACTTGCATGTTCGGTTACAAATAGACAATACCACGGTGGTGGCCTATATTAACCATATGGGCGGCATAATATAAATAACATGTGACAAATTGGTCAACACAATCTGGCAATGGTGTGTCGACAGACATATTTGGCTATCAGCAACTTACCTACCAGGTAAGCTAAATACAGTGGCAGACACCAGGTCATGCAAATTCAATGATAATACCGAATGGATGTTAAATCCCAAAGTATTTGCTAAAATTACCAAGCAATGTGGCATGCCAGATATCGATCTATTTGCAACCAGACTAAATCACCAGGTTCCTATGTATGTCGCTTAGGAACCAGACCCTGAGGCAGCAGCGGTAGGTGCGTTCACGCTGGACAGGGGAAATGTCATCTTTTATGCATTTCCTCCCTTCTGCCTCATCAGTCGGGTACTTCGCAAAATACAAATGGACTCTGCTTCAGGTATTTTGATAGTACCTGACTGGCCTACACAGCCATGGTTCCCAGTGCTCCTCGACATGGTCGTCGAGACCCCAATGACTTTCCCCAGTAGCCCAGAATTGCTAACTCACCCAGTATCTGGCATAAGCCACCCATACCACGATATAATTAAAGTCCTGGGTTGCAGTTTTTGAAAAGGCCTCTGCTGGGCCTGGGATTGTCAGAAAACACCATCAACACTATGACAGCATCCCACCGTGTATCCACAAGGAAACAATACTTGTCAAGTGTCAAGAAGTGGGAAAATTACTGTTCGGACACAGGAACCACATACTCAACTACAACTGTAACCAATGTACTGGAGTTCCTGGCAGGCCTTCACCATAATGAAGGACTCAGCTACAGCACCATTAATACAGCCAGAAGTGCTCTGTTTGGCTATTTAATTCAGGCACCAGGACAACAGGCCATGGGATCCCACCCGCTGGTGATCAAGCTCATGAGAGGGATATTTAACTCCAATCCCCCCAGACCTAGGTACACCCAAATCTGGGGTGTCAGTGTGGTCCTGACATACCTTAGGGGATGGTCACCAACTAGGTCCCTCACCCTGGAACAATTAACTCTGAAGACGGTCATGCCGATGGCACTTGTGTCAGCACAAAGAGTCCAGCCACTTCACCTGTTACGATTGGATAACAGGACCGTGACCATGTCTCATTTACTATCTGGGGCTGGTCAAACAGAGCAAGCCAGGAACATCAAACCAAGTCATGGAATTCCTGGCTTACCCACCAGAACCATGGTTATGTGCCATGACCCACCTACTGAACTATATTGACACAACTAGAATCCCTCGAGGGAGAGAAAAAGCCTTATGGGTCAGTCACAAGAAACCTTATGGTCGGGTGACAAGCCAAACCATTTCAAGATGGCTCAAACAGGTGCTGAAAGCCGCTGGTATAAATACTAACATGTATAAATCTCACTCCACCAGGGCAGCAGCCACGTCGGTGGCTAAGAGAATGGACGTACCAATAGACCACATCCTGGCTACAGACCACTTCGTTGGCAGAACCTGCATCATTTGCAGAGAAAATATTAGAATCTGCAAATATATAATTTAGCCCGGAAGAGCAATTTGTTTTTGTTATTGTTAATAAACACCATTATTGTTTTTACAAACAGATTCATGGTTGATTACGATAACATTCTTCCTCCCTCGAACGACTTCAGCAGTGAGCGAAGTATGAACTGTTACACGGTTTGAAATCACAGAGCTTTAAAATCTTCACGCAGTCTCTCACGTGACTCCGAAGTAAAATAGTAAGATTAAACGAGAACTTACCAGTTTGAAGTTTGATCTGTATTTTATGAGGAGATACGATGAGGGATTACATGCCCTCCGCTCCCACCCTCAATAATAGAGATCAACTGGTATCTAAGCTCTCCTTTTCTTTACTATATTTATTTCAATTATTGTGTCTTTCTGTGATTCCACACCGCTGCTTTGAAGTATGCCGCGCATGCGTGCTGGATGGGTTCTTCACGTAATCCCTCATCGTAACTCCTCATAAAATACAGATCAAACTTCAAACTGGTAAGTTCTCGTTTAATCTTACTATTATGTTGGCTTGTAAGCTGTTCACATGTAATATTCCTCCAGTTTGCCCGTGGCCTTACGCTGCCAATGGAGGAGGCCCAGGACTGAAAGGTCAGTATGGGAATAGGAAGAATAGTTCACTTGGTTAACAACTGGGAAATTTAGTAGGTCATGGTGATCCAACCACAAGTGTTCAGTGAAACTGTTTGTGTGCTGGATTAATTCAGCAGTTTCCTTTCGAAACATGCTCACAGGTGGTGTCAAAGGTTTTAAAAACTCCTATGTAAGCTGTAGCCAAGAACTGAAAGACTGTGGGAGTATAATCAAGATTCAAGAGTGTTTTATTGTCAAACTAGACTAAGTGGAACCTATTGGGTCCAATTGTCACATTGGCCTGGTCCCCCAATGCAATATTCCAACACTCACCCATAGCCCCAAACTGCGCAGGCGCGGCTGACATGTTCCAGTTGTGATGCCCCAGATCCCCACTCCTCCCCTCACCACACCCCACTCCACCCCTTGCCCTCTCCCCACCCCCCACCCCACGCCCTCACTCCATCCGCCGTTAAGCGCCCCCCCCCATCAACTGTTAGCAACTCTCCGGTGGCGCAGCCATTCCCACCCATAGTGTTCCCATTGTGACGTAGAACACGCAGGTGGAAAAAGGATTTATTAAAGCTTAAAATATGAATAGCTCTTAAAATATAACAAATTAAACATTAAAGATGAGATTTATTCAGTTCAGTTCTTTCTAGTTTCGTTCTGCTGCTCACTGCGTCTCGATGTCTCTTTGCTGTGGATGAAAAAAAAGACACACAATTTTAATATAGAGACATTATTGAGTAGTCATACTTTAACTTCTGAGAATTTACATCAGAAGTCATCGTTCATCCAGGCACACATTAAATGACAATATTCTTCGTTGATGTTCCATCCTTCAGTAAAACGTTGACATTTTCCTTCACCTTTCCTCAGCTAAGAGCCATATATAGTTGTCTATGCTTAAATACCGGTTTCTCGAGGTAAATCAACACTTTCTCCATGGTTTGTCCTTGCGTTTTATGGATCGTCATAGCAAAACTTGACTCCGCTGATGGGGAATGTCTTTGCCTTCTGTCAAATCGAGCATTATCCTAAGAATGAGAGCAATGTCATCTTTGAAGGCTCCCATGTTGTTTCTTGTAATGATCAGATTATTGTGCAGCTCTTCCACATTCATCCTCATTCCATTGCATAGCTTTGGGGGTTCCAAGTTTCTCATTAACATGAGATCCTTTTTTCAACTATAATTTGTGTGGTGATAAACCAGAGATGTCGAGTGAATCGAGGAATTCTTTTGGGTAAGCATTAGTTCCCTCAGTGACAGCATTGAAAGAAAAGTATACCTTAATGATTCCAGGGAAGCGTCTGATACATGGAGAATTGATGCTTCTCATCGTATCGTTGTGTGGAACCAAGGTACAATTGTCGGAGAATAATTCTGCAGGTTTGTCAAATGCGGGATTGATGAAATCAATACAACCCTCCAGTGTTTTTGCTGATAGAACCATGTCTTCTGGCATTTCAATTTCATTGGCTTCATTCTTTAAAATCTCGTCTTCTCCAACATTCAACAAAAATTGACAATAGTCACCTTCTCCCTCTCTCAATCGCATATTCGTCTGCAATTGAAACTTGGTGAAAAGTCTCCACAAGCAGGAATTCTTGATGCAGGAATTTTCAACATCAACATAATTTCCCCTTTTCACTACAGGAAGGAGTTGTAGAAAATCACCACAAATGGTAAGAATCCTGCCAAAAGGCTTAATGTTGGTGCATACTTGAAGAGTTCTGTCCACCGCTTCAAAGCTCTCCCTCCTAATCATTGGGCATTCATCCCAAACAATGAGTTTCACTTGCCTCATCAAACGTGCCATGTTAGAGATTTTCGGAATGTTGCAGAATGTACCCTGGATTACTTGGATGGGTATCCTGAATCGAGAATGTTCAGTTCTTCCACCAGGCATTAATTTAGCTGTTATCCCAGAGGATGCTACAGCTATATCTACATCATCTTGACCTCTAACTTTGGAGAGGGTCAAATTGATGATAAATGTATTTCCCGTTCCTCCAGGTGAATCAATGAAAAACATTGAAGGAAGCTTCCTTTTCAAGCAGTTGCACACCTGGTCATACACTGCTCTCTGCTCAGCATTCAGCAGAGGCTAATTCTCCTCAACAAATTGCTGTTGTTCAGTTCTGTTGTATTGCAATTTCTGCTGCAATTCTGGATTGTCTTCATCAAGGTGCATCCTTCCATTTCTTGGTCATGGCAAATGAAAGCATTCCATTGTTTTGTTGTAATTCTCAAGCCCATCTTAAATAACAGAGCCTAATCATGATGCTTCTCATCAATCATTATATTAGGATCACCTATTGCTCACCCTTCTTTGTACTTGAAGCGGGGGCTGTGGGAGGGGGGGATGCGAGCGTCTTGCAGCCGGGAGAGGGGGAAGGCTTCAGGCAGAGGTTGATGGGGGCCGGTGGGTGGAGGGGGGAGGGAGCGATGCTGTGGCCTACCACTGCCACTTCAGCTGAGGGCCAGTGGGGAGCATCCTGCAGCTGGGACCAGGGACGGCTTCAGGCGGGGGCCGCTGGGGCGGGTCGTCCTGCAGAGGGAGATGGGGACGGCTTCAGGAGAGGGCTGGGGGAGAAGGGAATGGCTTCAGGCAGGGGCTGTCAGGGACGGTGGGGGGGGGGGGAGTGGCGGGGGGGAAGGCGACCTACAGCTGGGGGGGGAGGGGGACATCTTCATTTCGAAGCTGTCGGGGGGCAATTGTGGGGGGCGGGGTAGTGTCCTACAACTGGGGGTCGGGGACCAATTCAGGCTCGGGGATATCGGATTCGGTGGTGATGAGTGGAGTATCTTGCAGCCGGGGGAGGGAGACGACATCAGACGGCGGCTGTCGAGGGCCGGGGGGGGGGGGGGGGGGGGGGGGGGGGGGGGGGGGGGGGGAGAGCATCCTGCAGCAGGGGATGGGGACAGTTTTAGAATGGGGCTGTCAGGGGCCGGTGGGGGGGATGGAGCGACCCACAGCCGGAGGAGGGGGATGGCTTCAGGGGGAAGCTTTTGGGGGCCGGTGGAGGGTGGGAAGCATCCTGCAGCCAGGGGAGAGGAAGGGGGATGACTTCAGGCGTGGGCAGTTGGGGTCCAGTGGGGGTGGGGATGGGGGGTGGGGGGGAGCGCCCTGCAGCCGGCAGAGGGGGATGACTTCAGGCGGGGGCTGTCAGGCACCGATGGGGAGGAGGGGCAATGTCCTGCAGCTAGAGGAGGAGGATGGCTTCAGATGGGTCCTGAGGGAGAGGGGGAGCATCCTGCCACAGGGGTGGCAGAAGACTTCAGGCGAGGGCTGTTGGGGGCCAGTGAGGTGAGCAATCTGCAGCCAGGGGAGGGGGGTGGCGTCCTGCAGCAGGGGATGGTGACGGCTTCATAAGGGGACTGTTGGCGGCCAGGTGGGGAGCGCTGCCATGGCCTGCCGCTGCCATGGCCTACTGCTGGAGGGGTGTTCAGGGAGAAGGGGATGGGAAATGGGATGAGGGGGGGGGGGGGGGGGGTAGTGCTTCGCCAGTGCCCGGTCTCACCGGCACCCGGTCTCACTAGCGCCCAGTCTTACCAGCGCCCGGCCTCACCAGCGCCCGGCCTCACCAGCGCCCGGCCTCACCAGAGCCCGGCCACGTCCTCACCGGCACCCGGCCCCGACTCACTAGCACCTGGCCCCATCAGCGCCCGGCCGCACTAGCGCCCAGCCCAGCAGAGCCCGGCTCCCTCAATCTCCCCACTATCCTCACTTCCCCAGGATCTCAAGGTTGCAGCTGTGTGCCTCGCAGTCAGCCTAGCACTGGTCACTCCGCTCCTTCAGCTTTATTATGACAGAGGAGCCGGCCAATCAGTGCTGCATAGGTGCACTATAAGGGATGTCGCCGTCCTGGCCTGGGCATCACCATCCCGGCATGGGCATCACCTTCCCAGCCTGAGCGCCACAATCCCAGGTGATTGACAGGAGAGGAGACCAATCTCCTGACAGGAGAGGAAACCAATCTGCGCATGTGTGGTTTTAAAGATTTTTAAACTTCTATAACTTTTACAAGATACCACCAATCTGAACGAAACTTTTGCATTTGCAGCACAGGAGAACAACGAGTAACCTGGCAAAGAATCATAGCGCTATCACGTACCGTTTTTACGTAAATAGAAAAACCCGCAAACTGGATGAGCACAAGATCAGACTTTTAGTTATGTATAGATTAATTAGTGGATATGAGCATGATATATATTTTTTAAATACTACTTTCACTGTTACCATGACAGTCTGTTTACCAATATAGACAGTCTGTTTGCTTTCGGCAACCCAAATATAGTTTTCCACTCATTTTGCATGAGTACTTCTATCTTAAGAATGAATGAAGGAATTAATAAGTTTATTGGCCAAGTATTCACAAACAAGGAATTTGCCTGTTCAGAATTCAATCTGCAATCATCCAGGAATATTCAATCACATTTTATAACTTCTGAAAGTGCACTATGTAAGCCTGCTGCTGTTGCAAGAAGATGATCAAATGGGTACATCCATTCTATTGGCTGGTAATGAGCCAGCCCCCTTGGAAGAGTGAGACTTGAAATTATTTGAATTCACACCTGCTATTAGCTGCTTACACTCTCTTCATGTTGAAATAGTCTGCACCAACAATCTCTTGAGCAAACTATTAAATAACAATGAAGAAACTATCCTTCATCTCATAGGTACTAGTAATCTCAGTGTACCTGTATACATAATAACACCCCCAATCTCTGATCCAATGGGTATGCTGTCAACTCCAAATTGTACCTAACCGTGCATGTTTTGCTTTATGAGATAATTGCCATAACAAGCTACCCTCATGTCAGTTATGACCCAGAGACCGAGCCGGAGATTGAGTAAAGATGAATATCTGCATAATAATTTACTGATATACATCCCTCACGACAATGTCAAGGCTTTAGTGTTCATATAAAAGACACCTTGCATAATGTTAGTCAACAGTGGGTGAATAACCAATCATTTATTGTCCCACTTATGGCACTAGAGAGAATGACAAAGCAGCACAAGCAGTGTCAATTATGCTATAACATAATTGCTTCTCTAACTCCAAACTGAAAGAAGCACAAACCTCTGCTACTTATGTTTAAAAGTAGCTCACATGTCTTCTTCACAATCTTCCCATACAACCATGCAGAGCTAGCGGCACGAGAAATAGGCTGAACTAGCCATCACTCGTGACTTCGAGTAAATAGGAGCTTCTTTCAGCTGCCTTTTACACCCTGAATGAGTGGGCCAAATTGGCACTATTACAATTCATGTCATCTCATCTTTAATATCATAAGAGGCATCTACTGATAAAATCCCTGAGTCTTATCAGCTACAAAATCATGTCATCTATAAATGTCATGACTCAAAGCCGTTTTGATCTGATTAGGGCAGCATTAGCATTAGAATCTTTGTAAATAGCCTAGGCCTGAAGACAACCCCTAGGTAGAGCCTAAACCTTCCACCACTGGCCCTGTCATCAAAAACATCAGATATTTCTGTGTCTCGTGTATAGATATGGAAAAGTATGCATCTTCAAGATCGATTGAGCCCCTAAATCCTCTGAATCAGCTAAATTGCTGAAAGACAATTATCCATCCGAAACTGGTTAACCAAACACATGATCAAACTAGCCAAATCCTAACCTGATTTGGTATTCTCCACTTTTCGTCAACCTTGAGATAATATTAGAAATATATCCCTCTTGTTCTTTGGCGGACAACTCATCCTTTGTGAGATGTCTCTGTTTCCACAGATAACCACCGTTTCCTCTATTGACCATAGGGACTGAAATTTTGGCTTCTCTTGCCGCGTAGGAGGCATGTATTTATTTATTTATTTATTTATGTGTTTGTTTATTTATTTATTTTGTATTTATTATTTCGCTTATAACATATAATAGTAAGATTAAACGAGAACTTACCAGTTTGAAGTTTGATCTGTATTTTATGAGGAGTTACGATGAGGGATTTCGTGAAGAAGCCCGCTTCCACGCATGCGTGTCATTCTTCAAAGCAGCGGTGTGAGGTCACAGGAACCTATAATGATCTAACATAGTAAGATTATCAAAGAGATACCAGTTTTTGATATGATCATAAGAGGGTGGGAGCGGAGGGCACGAAATCCCTCATCGTAACTCCTCATAAAATACAGATCAAACTTCAAACTGGTAAGTTCTCGTTTAATCTTACTATTTTACTTCGGAGTCACGTGAGTGACTTCGTGAAGATTTCAAAGCTCTGTGACCTCATGCCGTGGAACGAGTCCATGCTTCACAACTGCCTTGGGTATTGGGAGAGAGCATCATTAGTAATTTTAAACACAATTATACAAAGAGTTGTGTGGTATAATGAAAAAATTATATAACATTTTTTAAAATTTGAGAATCATAGCCCTGTAACCTTTCGGGTAATTATTTTGTTGGACATAAAATGTTTTCTTAATACAATTGATGGCTCCAAAAAATAACTGGTTTATTATAAAACCTGTGGAAAACCCTTTTTGAATGACCATCCTGCCATTGTGAGGATTTGGTCTGTGGGTACCTGTACAATTTTTGCTGCGGATGTTGCTGCAGCCCTGGTGGAATGAGAGTTAAAACATTAGTGTCATTTTTAGGACCTATTTGAGCCACCTTGATATAGTTTGAGTCGTGACCCTTTCATGCGGTTTCTTGTAAGAGATAAACAACTCCATTTTCTGACCTCGAATGTTCTTAGTATATTCTATGTATTGTTAGATGTGTCTTGCTATACACAGTCGTTTGCCATATGGGTGTACCATAAATTCAAACACTTGACCCGAGGAACCCGATCTGTTTTCTTTTATTAAATCCTGTATGACAACACCAGTTTCTCGGTGAGATGATCAGGGAGTCCAGGCTCAGTTTGCTTAATGGCTGGACTTGTTGTGCGGTAAATAATACCATGAGCATAACCATCTTCCTGGTCTGTTACTGAAGTGACAACGCTGTTATGAGCTACAAGCTCCTCAGCATGTTGAGAAACGACACCCACGTCCCAGATTTCGGAGTACCTGGTTTTCTTACCAGGGGTGCTTTCCCACCACGTGCCGCTCCGTTCCTTGTGATAGGTAATTGGAGAGTGCACTTGTGGCACTATTGATGGCACTGTAGCTCCATCGATTATCATAATGGAGGCTTGTTAAAATTCCAATACGGCCAGAATGTTCTTGGCCTTTTGGTCGAGGTTGTTGTCCGAGCAGTATATGCCCCATTTCTTGATGTGTCCAAGGTACTGCTTCCGTGTTGACAGTCTTAGTGCAGATGAGATGAGATTCATCGTCCTGTCTGACAGCCCGAAGCCGTGTAGTGGGTCTTTTAGATTCTACAAATCAATAAATCCATAGTCTTATGGCATGGATGACTGCCTCCAGTCACTGGATAAATCAATAATTTTTGGCTATGTTCATTAGGGAACATGGTTCTAACACCATCCCCTGTATGACCGAATACCATGATTTAGAAGGTCAGTCGGGTACTCTAAGAATTCCAGATGCCGAGTGTTGTTGAATTTTCCCTAGTACCCCATTGATGGGGCCGAACGGGGGAAATACATCACCCTATGGCTTTGTTTACATAACAATGCGAAGCTGGTTTTAGAATTGTTTGGTTTATGTAAGGACAAAATGCCCTTCTGGTGTATGTTGTACTGTGGTTATTGGGATGAGTAAATCCTATCAGATAACCCTGAATACTGCTGAGATTATATGAATCTGTAGTGATTATATACCATACATAACTGTAGTGTTGCAACCTCCCCTACCATCGTAGGTCCCTATTTTAACAGAAGAAAACCCCACCCACCTACCTCCATGGTTACCGGTGGTTGTGTTATTTCCTTGGTTTTTTGAAAAGGAGGTTCTGGTTTGATATCTCTTGTTCGGAGTTGTGTGGGAGGTTGAGGCTTCCGCATCTTCCAGGGTGGCCGCCCTGGCCATACCCTAAAAAAAAAAGGATCCTGCGGGTAATATTGATTTCTGGCACTGCCACTGGTATGAGCCACATTTTTTATGGCCTTGCCTGTGGCTGGTATCATGCTCCAAAATAGGCCCTTGCGCTGGCCTTGATGAGCCCCAGTGCCTTGGCTTTGTCCACACACGGCTCTTTGTTTGCAAATGGTAGCATTTTTGGGGTCCCAGTGCTGGCTGAATGGCCACCTTCCACGTGTAGTTCAGGTCATATTGCATATTACTAAACAGAGCTGGTGCGTCTTGATGGTCTTTGGTTACCTACGTTTAGTCCAGGGTGCGGGTGTATGCTATGATGCCTTCCGTCAATCCCTTTAAGGTTCTCTGGATCTTGAGGTCCTGGTTCCTGATGTTCGTCCCCATATGCTGCCAAATGCATTGGTTTACACTGGGCACCTGTAATGCCTCACCGTTGCCAGGTGGCAGATGTCTGGCCAGTGTTTGTAAATTTTCCTTGTTGGCGTTTGTGGCCAGACATATAGTAATACTATTGCCATCCTGGATCCAAGTCTACCCATGTTTGACTTGGCTAAAGTAATCAGCCACCATGTCCAGCAGAGTCCCTGCTGTGTTAGGATCATGGGACGCTGTATTACCAGGCTCTGGCCCATCAGGGTCCTGCCTACTCTTTTTTAGAGTTAGAGATCTCTAGGGTCCCGCACGGGGTACCCATGTGGGGCTTAACTGCTGCCCACTTGTCTTTTGTTCTGCGGACCCCTCTTGCAAGTCAACCCAGAACTGACCCACAGTGCTCCCCTCTGATGGGGTAGAAGCACTGTGCAGCCCTCAAAGAGGTACTGCTGTGGGTTTATCACGTTGGAGCAAGGCTCTATACACCGCTTCTTCCCGCTCCAGCCCTCTCGGGCGCTGGTTGCCGGCGGTTTTATGCAAAGTCGGACCCTCTGAGTCCACTACCTTGTTTGATTTGTGTCTAGCCTTACCGCTCGGCCGCATGGATCTGGCCGGTGCGGGGCCGACATCGGGCACAGCTGATCCCACTACGGTTGATCCAAGTGCCGCTGGCTGCTGCTGGCTGCCCGCTGTTCCACGGTCCTCCTTCTCCAGCTTAGTCCTTCCTTCCGTGGAGTGGATATGGCCGGTGTGGAGGATAACTGGCACAGCTGATTCCATCTATTCCTTTAACCCGGCTTCAACGCTCTCAGCACTCCTGGCTGCTCCTTTATCTTAGACCCCTGGGACCGACCCCCGTACTGACGGTACTGGCCCCTTGTGGTCGTTGCAGCCGGTCAACCCCACTCTAATGCCCTCAATTCTGGACACTCCTACTTATATGGTCCTTAGATAAGGGACATATAAGATATTAAACTGATAATAACAGCTACTATAGTTTTTATTTAATATATGGTCCCTAGATAAGGGACGTATCAGATATTAAACTGATAAGAACAGATACTACACTTGATCTTAGCCAAAAAGCCGAGAAGCGATTACTGTAACTAAAAAGCCCGCTGGGACCGACCCTGGTACTCACATTACTGGTCCCTTGTGGTAGATTGCAGCCAGTCAACTGCACTGCAAAGTCCTTGGCCTCGGCGCTGGCCGTTACTGCTGCTGCTGAGAAATGAATTTTCTCACCGTGCTGGAGCGAAGTTGGGCACAGGTGTTTTCCCTCTCCGGGAATCGATGTGCCCCTGTTGCTCCTACCGCTGCCGGTGCTCCTGCCGCTGCCAGTGCTCTCCTGCCGGCTCCGCGGTCCTCCCGCTGGCTTTCTGCAGCTTACATGGACCCAGTCCATGTCTGCACCTAAAGGTAAGTGGAAGGAAACGCAGAGTCTCCTACCTGCTGTTCCCGACTTTTCATTCTCCCGCTGGTGAAAGTTGTTCCCTTCGCGTCGGGTTCGAGCCGCTCGGACCGACCCCGGTGTTTACGGGGCTGGTCCTACTCCGCTAATTTAAAAATGCCAGAGCCCTAATCCAACCCACTGTTTTGTGGGTTTTTGGCTCTGTTTATCCCTCCACCCCGTATGGGGTGAAGTTGGCACTCGCTCCCGTTATGGGAGACAGTGGTGCCGACTTCCGTTGCTGGCTGACTGCTGCTGTAGAAACGGCAGCTCGTCAGCCTTCCTGGAAAGAATAAGAAACGGTAAGGAATTGTCTTACCTGTTCCACAGCCCCAGGCCCATGTAGCGTCGGTCTTTGGGGCTGTGTCGGCTCCGGAGTGCTCCCACGTCGTTCCCTGTGTGTCGGGTTCGAGCCGCTCGGACCGACCCCGGAGTTCACGGCCCTGGTCCTTCGCGGCAGTTCCGCAGCCGGTAAAACCCGGCTGTACCTATGGACCCCTTGGACCAACCCCGGTGCTTACCTTTAGAAGAAGGTTTTGAGCCCGGACGTCCAGTTCCTACTCCATAGTGCCGCTGCACTCGCTGAGCGTTTCCAGCTCTGCTGTGTACCCCAGGTACTTACAGCGCTGGTCCCTGCTCTCTGTCCTGCTGCCTCCGCGCTGGCCGCTAGCGACTGCTCCCAAGCCAGTCTCGCTTGAGACCGGCATACGGGACCTCTTTGCTTTGCTTCCCGCCCGGCCGAGAAGTGAATTTTGCCGGTGCGGGAGCAAAGTCGGGCACAGGTTGTTCCCCTCCAGGGAAACTCGTGCTGTTGCTGCTGCCGGCTGCTCGCACTCCACGGGTCTCCCCGCCAGCTTTCCGCAGCCTCCTAAAAGGTAAGTAGAAAAAAGGAACGCAGAGTCTCTTACCTGCTGTTCCCGACTTTCAAATTCTCCCGCTTGGGGAACGTCGTTCCCCCCTGTTTGACTCGTTGCAATGTGTGTAGCGATATGACACGCATGCGTGGAAGCGGGCTTCTTCACGAAGTCACTCACGTGACTCCGAAGTAAAATCAGATCCTTATGACTGGAGCTGAAGTGCAACATCCACTTGATGAGGGAATATGAGTTCCCTGTATACTCTTCACCATCAGAGTCACCACGAATCCTCAGCCTCCTTCCTCCAAGGGGTAAAAATAGCATAATGCAACCCTGAACCGGGAATTGCTCTGCAGTCCTCTGACTGAAACCATCTGTTGCAGACGTCAATGTGCGCAACACACTCTCTTCGACCAGCCACTCAATCAGGAATTCTGCTATTGAGAGCCTACAGATTATTATATATTTTTATTTTCTATTCACAAGCTGAACTACAGGCCAGATAAAAAATGCTACATGCCAGAGCAGCTTCCTGCTGGTAGCTACCTATCCCAGAGAGGATGGCAATGATGTTTCCAATGAGCTGGCAACTCTACTAGCTGAGCTGAAAGTATTAAGCATGTGTTGAGGGAAACCTCAAACTACCTCACTCTACTGAGCAGCCTGATAACCTCAATCACAGATGTTGAGGCAGTGCTTCCCTGGACAATATGTTCCATATGTCCAGCCAGTTCCAAGTTGGTCTACCCTGAACCACGGTAGCCAAACTGTTCCTAATTGGAACTTACTGAGGTTGCTATGCAAGGCACCCTGCCAATGTCTCTGCATCAACCTGCTCTTCTCCAGCCACAGTGAAAGGTACTAGAGACCATGCTGCCACTAAATCGAAACCCTGGGTGACACACTGCTCCATTTTAGTGTTTAACAGAGGTTAGTAAAGAGACCTTACATGCCAGCGTCTCTGAGCCCAGGTCAACCCCCTTGTTGGAGCTTCAGCGAAGTTCCATTGCAAACCATGTCTGACCATATCTTCACCCCCACGCTTGCCAAACAGCTCTTCCCCAGAGCTCAAAAGCGACATTGCTGTGCAAGACACGCCTGCCAGCATTTCTGAGCCCAATGGACAGACTGCTTTTTTGGCCTACAGCCTCTTTGGAGCCTTGCTGGACCTTTACTGTGCAGGTCACGCTACCATTTACTCCCAGCCTAGTTTGACAGGCCACTCCTTCAGTCCCTTCTGCTCCTTCAGAGCCTTAGCAGAGCTCACTGAACAGGCCGCGCCTGCCATTACTTCGAGCCTGCCTCGACAGACTGCTCCTGCGGGCCTTCTGCCTTTTCTTGAGCCTTTGCTGGAGCTGTCTGTACAGATTTCTGCCAGTTTCTCCCAACTTTGATCGACAGGCTGCTCCTTTGGCCAGTTGCTCCTTCGGAGCCTCAGCAGGACTCACTGGACAGATCACGCCCGCCATTACTGCAAGTCTGGTTCAACAGGCTGCTCTTGCGGGCCAGCTAGTGACTCCCGACTGCTCCTTCCCAGAGCTGCAACGGCGCTTCCTGCCCCTTGTATACAGGGGTGAAAACCCGCCAGAATACTGGAGCTTTATCCACATAGGATTGTACTCCACCCCCGCAACCGCTTTAAATTCCTCCTGCAAGTCTTCACCGTGCTACATAAGTCCTCTTTGAAGAGATACCATGCAGGCTGCATGTTACTAGCCCTGTAAAAATGAGCCATTTTGGGAATTATCTCATGCCTTATAACATTTTTGCGAAGGCAGTAGCCCCAACTGTGTATTAAAGAGAAGTGTTAATGCAGCTTTCTGCACTTCTGAGAGTTGAGACCCATCTACTGACTTTGCCAAAGGCCGTAATGACTCCAGTGAGCAGTTTTTGGACTGGCTGAAATCATTCTTTGCCTACATATCATCACTGAGATATTGCAACTGATGAAATTGACTTATGGAACATCCAAATGTCTGGCAGTTAACTGGACCGGCATATTTCCCAGCCAAATCCAGCATGTTCCCCTCCTTAGCTAATGAGAAGTTAAATCCCTGATGCTCTCAGCCAGATCATCCTCCAGTGAATCTCCTATCCCCAAAGGGATGGCAAATATGTGACAAGAGCCGGTAGCTCCTTCATATGATTAAAATTAAGCATATCCCACATTAGTTCAAGGGATTCGAATTCATTATCGATATCCACATGGTTGGAGTCACCGATGTAATAATCTCCAACACTCCCCTCTTCTGAGCAGGAAATATTATAATGCAACCCTGAGCCAGGTGTTGCTTCCCTTCTTCTGAGCGGGAGATATTATAATGCAACCCTGAACCAGGTGTTACTTTCACAGGCATCTGACGGGTGCAGCCTGTAAGTGTCTCCTGAACCAGGAGCATGTTTCCTTTTTTTTTCTCTTTTCTTTTAAATATCTATTTGTTTATTTAGGCGTGCATCCATTTATCTTTATTTATTTATTTATTTATGTGTTTGCCTGTTTATTTATCTATTTATTAATTTATTTATTTATTACTCACTAGACAGGTTGCGCCTGCTAGTGACTCCGACTCCGGCCTTGCTCCCTTCTGGAGCCTCAACGGAGTCGTTTAGGGGAGGAATATAATGCAACCCTGAACCAGTGTTGCTTCCTCAGGCCTCTGGCTGCCTCCCTTCCGGAGCTCCCAAGGAGATGACTGAACAGGCGTCACCCGTCAGATGCTCCAAACAGCTGCCTGCTCCCGTGGAGCCCCAAAAAAGGCGACTGTCCGACCACAACTTCAATAGCGGTAGCTGCACAGGCCATGTCCATCAACTTTTTGCGTTTGACCACCCTCCATGGTGGTAGCTGTGTGATCGCTTCTCGAGTAGTTGCACTGGCCACGGCCATCAGCTTATCCAAGCCCGCTACACCTAATTAACGGAGCAGCGAGCCGTTCCTGGAATTAAAAAATTCCTTACCCGCCGGAGCAGTTTCGAACTGCTCGGAATCCCGCACTATGCTTCAACGTATTGATGCATATGCGGGCTGGCGGGCTCTTCATGTAGTCACTCACGTGACTTCGATATTAAAATAATAAATAATACTATGTTGTCAACCTGTTTTCTTTACTATTATAAATAATTGGCCATTGTTTGTGTAAAATTAAATATTGAGAGCATAAAAAATGCTGTTGCACTACAAATAGTCAATAACATGTGGGAAAAAGTTAGCAATGATTGATAATAACAATGGAAATTAAACTAAGGGGTTTCTGCCGACTTACAATTAACAGATCTTCGTCACATCAAGTTTAAGATTTCAGTGGACGTTCATGATCTTTATCACAAGGGATCTGCAGAAACATCTCACAAGATGGCACGGTGGTACAGCGGTAGCGATGCTGCGTTACAGCACTTGCAGCGCCAGAGAACAGAGGCGGATCCCAACTACGTGCTTTCTGTATGAAGGTTGTACGTTCTCCCCGTGACCTGCATGAATTTTCTCCGAGATCTTCAGTTTCCTCCCTCACTCCAAAGCTTTGAAGGTTAATGGGTTTGTTATAAATTTAAATTGTCCCTAGTGTGTGTCGGAAAGTGTTATGGCTAGATCTCACGGTGCGACCTGATGCAAGATCTCTCCCGAGTGAAGTGGTCGCGGTCCAGTAAGAGTTCCGCAAGAGTTCCACACGATATAGCGGGAGGTAGATAAAGAGTTCCCACGGTACTCTGCAATTCTGTAATTTTTGCGAGTGACTTGTCCGTCTCCCGATCTTTCCCGTTAATCGTGAATGAACATCATGCACTGTAGTGTACTTAATCACGTGGCACAAATGATGTTACTTTGTTGTCACACACTATATAGGTTTTTTTCACCCGAGCCCTTTAATGAGCTGAAGAATAATCTGTGTTTTTTTAGACAAATGTTGTTTGGTGTGATGCACCTTCTCTCAATTTGTGCAAGAAGTCGTCTTTTTATTTAGTCCAATATGAATAAACACTGTATCTCACATTGACCGTGATGATTGTGTTATTTTATGATCTACTGTGAGGTGAAACTTTCAGTCTGAAGAAGGCTCTCGACCCGAAATGCCACCCGTTCCTTCTCTCCAGAGATGCTGCCTGTCCCGCTGAGTTGCTGCCTTATGTCTCTCTCTCCCCCCCCACCTCACCCCATCTCCCACCCACACACACGAATGCTGGAGAAACACAGCGGGTGCAGCGGGACCGAAACGTTGTCTATTTCCTTCGTTCCATAGATGCTGCTGCACCCGCTGAGTTTCTCCAGCATTCGCATGTGTGGGTGGGAGTTGGGGGGGGGGGGGGGGGGGGGGGGGAGAGACATAAGGCAGCCTGAAGAATGGGTCGCCTGTCCATTTCCCTCCGTAGATGCTGCCTGGCCCACGGAGTTCATCCATTCATGCCTGTGTGAGAGGGAGGGAGGGAGGGAGGGAGGGAGAAAGAGAGAGATAGAGAGGCACACACAAGATGAATGTGAAATCTCACCTGCCTGTTTCAGTGACAGACACCCACCGCCACTAAATGAAGACACCCCATCTGTCTCCCCCTCCTCTCCCTCGACTCCCCCACCTTTCCCTCCCAACTCCAGTCCCGTCCCGACCCCCTGGGAAACTGAAGGTTTCCCGCTGTAATTAAAGAGTTCCCATGGTAGACTGTAAAACTGGGACCCTGGTTCTGGACTCTCCCAACATCGGGAACATTCTTCCTCCATCTAGCCTGTACAATCCTGTAGATACGATTAGACAGGTATCTAGTTATTTAATTCAATTAATGATTTCTATCGCCCAGCCTCTCATCTTTCAATCGGGTTCGGCCAGGAGGGATCTGCAGATGCTGGATTAAAACGAAGATAGACACAACATGTAGCTCAGCGGGACAAGCAGCATATCAGAAGGGTCTCGACCCGAAATGTCACCCATTCCTTCTCCCAAAAGATGCTGCCTGCCGTCGAGTTACTCATTCTCTTTAAACCGGCATCTGCTGTTCCTTCCGACATATGCACAAGAAATAGGCAACTTTTCGGGCCGAAACGTTGCCTATTTCCTTTGTTCCATAGATGCTGCTGCACCCGCTGAGTTTCTCCAGCATTTGTGTGTGTGGGTGGCAGTTGGGGGAGGGGTGTAGAGAGATAAGGCAGCCTGAGGAAAGGCTCGCCTGTCAATTTCCCTCCGTAGATGCTGCCTGGCCCGCGGAGTTCCTCCAGTTAGAAACTGCTTTCAGACAAAAAGAGACACAAACTGCTGGAGTACAATAGCTCAACAAGTGAGAGTACAATCGCTCAGCAACACTCAAAAATGAAAAAGAATAAAAATGTGATTATTTCACCTCCTTTCAACTATTTTGTGTTTCAGCATGAGAGGGATTATAACATTAGAGACATTCCTCTTGTAGTGATGTGTTAATGAAGAGTTGCAGACATCAATCTGATAGTAAAAAATATATTTATTTAACCTCACCTTATGCCCCTTCTGTCAAGCTTCCGGGTTTGCCGTTTGCAGGAGTTCCCACGGTACTCGTAAGAGTCATTACGGAAATCGCACGGATATCGCAAGGATACCGCACTGGCATCTGCACTCATACAATGTTGCAACGCTGCTCAAGACACTCTTGGAGAAATTCAAAAATGTTTGAATTTTCTCCCGACCTTACCAGGTCACACGACTGCCTGCCGTCAGCGCCACGGAGGTCCTCGGTGGTCCACGAATGCCGTACAGCTATCGCAGAAGGTTCCCACGATGTTACACTCTTGTTAGGTCTTGCTTCAGGTCGCACCGTGAGATTGCCCTTTTAATGTGCGGAGCTCACTGGTCACTGCAGACTCGGTGGATTGAAGGGCCTGTTTCCGTTCTGTATCTCTAAATCTAAAATTAAAACTGGAAACTAAAACTAAGATCCTACTGTTTAGTGTGGACACTTGTAATGGGGCTTTCTCACGGGGCGACTTGATGCAAGATGTAACCAGAGTGAAGTGGTCGTGGTCTAGCACGATATCACACGATATAATGGGGGGTAGATAAAGAGTTCCCATGGGTACTCGGCATTTCTGTTATTTTTGCGAGTGACTTGTCCGTCTCCCGAGCTTTCCTGTTAAATCTTGAATGAACATTGTGAACTGTGAAGTGTTGTTAAATCATCACGTGGCACAAATGATGTCACTTTTTTTTTCACACACTATAAATATCCTCCCTAGGTTGAATTGGCTCATTTGGAGACATGCCTGTACTAAGTAGTTTCAAGTACAGGATGGTGGTGTTTTTCATTGACGCGCTGCATGCAGCAGCCCTCTATGTGAATCGACAACGCTTGCGTGAAGGCAGAAGGGTGAGATTAATTAAAAAGAGAATTAAGAGGAAGTCTCACTGGGTGAAGCCCATCTTTCAACGGAGACCTCTATTTGGACAATATGATTCATGATTCCAACTTCAAACACAGAGCGTGTAAAAGCTGTCTGCAACTTTTTTACTTTGCAGCTGCAGGGCACAGACACACTTATAAGAGAAGTTTGTTAACTGCAAAAACAGCACTTTTACATGAATAGCAATGTATGTTTTTAAATCATGGATAACATTAAATGGTTTTCCTGTTGATGTACTAATATATCGTTATATATACTCCGCAGCCTTCGTCTCCAGCAGGTTCCGTTTTTTCTCCCCGTTTCTGTAATCCTCTCTGGATTTATCGTAAAGAATTTTGTTGAATTGGTACCATTCTACAAGTTCACCCTCTTGTTCCATGGTGAAGTTATATGGCCTTACCTTTTGTCATCTTCCCTTTATATACGCGTCTGTTGAGGCTATTCCTACAACGGCTACTGGGGAGGCAATCTGAAATCCACCTTGCTCACCGTCTCCCTGCTCCAAGGAGCCCACAGGCAGTGTTATCTGTGGCATCTCCTGTTGCCTCTCCACCTGTCTCTCTTGCTGCGGCTCCTCCTCATTCTCCTGCATGGCAAAAGCCTTTCTGACATGCTTTACCCACTTTCTTTGAGCTTTTCTGTTCCATTGGTGATATTGAGACAACCTTTTTTACTCACCTTCTGTCCCCTCTGTCCAGCTTCCGGGTTCACCGTTCGGAGGAGATCCCACGGTAAACGCAAGAGTTATTATGGATATCGCACTGGCCACTATGTCCATATAATGTTTCAATGTTCAACCACAAGTGTACAAGTCACTCTTGGAGAAATTCAAGCTTGCTTGAATTTTTTCCCCCGAGTAAACAAGTTACATGAGTACCTGCCGTTAGCAACACGGTGGTCCCACAAATGCCATACGGTTATCGTACGAGGTTACCACGATGTTCAACTCTGGTTACCTCTTGCGTCAAGTCGCCCCGTGAGAAAGCCCCATAAGTATCCAGAAGAAATTTTCAGCACTACCAACAAATCAATTTCTCGTTACAACAGTATTCAAATGTGCCTCCAAATACACCATTAATTAAGGTTACATATAACAACTAGAGTTACACATCACATCAACTATTGGGAAAGCAATTTAATAGTAACTTGGACTGTATAATACTACTTGGTTTACATAATAGTGCCAATATCTGCAATGACCTCTCCATGTTCCTTATCAGTGCTTGTTCCTACATAATTAAAACAAGAATGAGCATGTCCGAGCAGAGTAATTACTATTCAGCTTTAGTAAACCTGAAGAATTGTTAAGCAGTGAATTAATACTGTCACTGTAAAATACAGAAACAACAGCTAAAGCTGCCACTGCAGGAGCACCATCAGGCAACCAATAAGAGATACAGTAAGTCTACAATCAATGTGAAAACTACGCCATACGCAACGTCTTGATGGCGTTTGCAGCGTCTTGATGGCGTGCACCTTCGCTCGAACTTCACGTCAACTCGTACAGGATCACTCAACCTCCGCGCGGCCCCCGCTTCCGGTTTGTCGCGCTTGCCACATGCAGTCGTATGCTCATGGGACAGGCCCTTAACTCAGTTGGTCAGGCAGCATCTATGGAGGCAATGGATAGGCAATGTTTTGGTCAGGACCCTTCTTCAGATTGGTTGCAGTAAGGGGTAACAAAGTAATAAAAATGGGACAAATCCTTGCAATGAATTGGCGGATACAGTAGAATATATGTGCAGGGGGTGGCTGATTGGGGGGTGGATGGAGTAAGTGACAAAGGCTAGAGATGAAAATAGACAATTGGTCACAGATCAGGAGTGAAAGGAGTGAAATGTAGAAGGAGGGAGGGATATAGATGGAAGGAAACAGTGCACTTCCTACACTAACACCATATCCTGTCATTGCTTTAATAACTAAAGATCTATTGAACTCTGTTATGAATGGACTTTGTGCCTAGACTCTCACAGCCATCATGGATAATAAATTCCAAAGATTCACCATTCTCTGGATGAAGCAAATCTTAAGCAAAAAAAAGTGCTGGAGGAACTGCGTAGGCTAGGCAGCATCTGCAGCGGGAAAGATACAGACAACATTTTGTGTCAGGACTCTTCTTCATACTGATGGAGCAGAAAGGAGATAGCTGTTCAAAGGAAGGGTGTGGCAAGAGGGAGCAAGTTTTGTTCAGTTTATAGATGCAGCACGGAAACAGGCCCTTCGGCCCAAGTGTCTGCACCAACCAGCGATCCCCGCACATTAACTCTATCTTACACATACTAGGAACAATTTATACATACACCAAGCCAATTAACCTACAAACCTATAGGTCTAAGGAGTGTGGGAGGAAACTGAAGATCTCGGAGAAAACCCATGCAGGTCACGGGAGACCATACAAACTCCGTACAGACAGCACCCGTAGTTGAGGGCGAACACGGGTCTCCCAAGCGCTGTAAGGCAGCAGATTTGAAAATTATAAAACACTATAAATATATTATGGTGGTGGTCCTTCCTCCGGTTCTGGTGGGGGGTCCTGTGGCATCAGCCTATACACGGGCCACTTATGCTCAAACCTTTGTCAGGAGGTACGAGGGCGGGCACATGATGTCATGGGCTAGAGGGAGTGTCCAGGTACTTAATGTCATCTCATCTCGAGACCGGTAGCTGAGCTCTCGAGAACAACCACGCTCAGCTACAGCAACAACGTTAATATAGTTAGCGCACCAAGCTAACGTGTCACCACTGAATAAACAACTGTTTGAACCGGCCTGACGTCTCACCTTTATTCACAATATTTGGTGCCGCTACATTACGTACATTTACATATATTTATTGATTATGTTAATTCCATATTAATTATATATACAATTAATATTATATTAATTTTAAATGTAATAAAGAAATTACATTTCCTTTAAATTGTCTATACCAGCATAGTTCTGTATCCTACTTCCTAATAATGTTATTGTTAACTACCATTGTTGGTGAATTATTGTGGAAGTTCTCGTTAATCCTAACTGATTAAAAAAAGCTGAAAGCAACTCCTTCTGTGGCTCATCCGCCACCATTATTTCAATGGATTAGAAGAACAACCTTTGAAAACTCTGAGTGTCAGTTAATTTTGGAAGATGCCAGATAGAGGGGGTGATCTTGGAACAGGCACTTGCCATGAGTAAGGGTAGGTAGTGGCTTTTAAAAATCTTGAAAACCATGCATGCACAGATTGTTCTCTCGACTTTTATCAAGTAATTTGTCTTCAATAGGTCCTTTCTCTTAATAAAGTATTTAAAAACATATAGCTCAAAGAAATTTACTTAC
Source organism: Leucoraja erinaceus (assembly GCF_028641065.1). Classification (NCBI taxonomy): domain Eukaryota; kingdom Metazoa; phylum Chordata; class Chondrichthyes; order Rajiformes; family Rajidae; genus Leucoraja; species Leucoraja erinaceus. The sequence goes on along the minus strand of NC_073380.1, from coordinate 73,473,276 downwards.
CATTTTATTCGTACACAAAATCCATTTTGTTTGCAGCAAAAATATCCATAACTTTTTCATAGAAATTCGCAGTGGGACTTTGCTCCATCTGAGTAAATCTTTCCTTTTCGATAGAAATTAAAACAAGCGATGAAAGCCTTTCATTGGACATTCTTTTCCTGGTGACGCTTTTAATTCTTTTCAAAGCTGAAAATGATCTCTCAACAGAAACTGTTGTAGCAGGAATTGTTAAAATTAATTGTAGCAGCTTCACGGCTTCAGGGAACGTTTGTTCCATCCATTTTGAAATCTAAAAACAAGTAAATCTTTAAATGATTTATCCCGAAATACTTATGCAATATAAATTCCAGCTAGATCCGCTTTCAGTCTTATGACATCAAAGAAGTTACCTTAGTTTCTTTCTAAACTTTCTATTGCCTCCTGATCAATTTGTCAAGCAAGTTTTTGAAACTTGTTTCCATCAACGAAGGAAATGAATTGTAAATTTTTGAAGTAGCTGCATCTTGCTTCCATATGCTTCAATATATCAACCAATATCAGATCAAATATTTGTGCTCTCTCTTCTTTAATTGGACGTTTTGAACAAGATTTTGATTCAGTCTGGTCATTTTCTTTACAATATTCTTCAAACTTTTCATGAATGTCATCAAAATATTGGCGCAGATCCTCAAGTGAATGTATTGTTTCATTGATTCTTTCAATGCAATAAGGAATATCTATCATTTTAGTTTGCAAAATGTTGTAGAGAGTGTCAGTTTTCATGAATATTTCATTATAAACCATAAGAAGAAAGTATGTGGAATCTTTCGTTAGCCAAGCATAAAACCCATTCCAAATTGCTCCTTGCCAAAGTTTCAGGATCCCACAATAAAAGATTGCTGTTAATGCTGTCAAAAGGTTTACAGAGGTCTCCATAATATTGCAAAATAGGTTGGATTTGCATTGAGTTTGAAGTCCACCTGATTGGTGCTACTTTTGGAATGCGTATCTGCACTATTTCATCAGGAAATTGTGTTCATTTTGTAGAATGACTAAGAAATGAGGCAAGAGCGTCAATGGTCTTGAAAAGGCCTATACATTCAAGAATGAATGTAGCTGACTGAGACAGAACAAGATTCAACTTATGAGCATAGCAGTGGGTAAATAAAGCTGATGGTGCTTTTTCTCTTACTTTAGCTTGAACACCATTTAAGTTTGATGCCATTACCATTGCACCATCGTATGTCTGTGTTACAAGTTTCTCAGCACAAGAATATTTGGGTAAATTATTGAATATGCATTCTGTTACACTAGTAGCAGTTCTGTCCTTAAGTTTGTCAAAGCCTATGAATGCTTCTTTAATTTCAGAATCCAATATATACTGTAATACTGTAGAGCACTGAGCTGTATTTGAAATATCAGTGGATTCATCCACTTCCATGGGAATGAATGGGGCTTTTGCGATCTCTTCTTTAATATTATTTTCTACAACTGTGCCTACTACTTCAATCAAGTCATTTTGCATTTGTTAAAAATGCCAGAAAAAAAAGGATGAACTCAATAAATGATGTGCCAATTTTTCATCAAATTTTTTCAGTAAAATGTTTCATATATTTCTGTAACTCAATATAGTTTCTACAATTTAGCGATTCTTTGTTTTCATTATCACAGCAAAAAGCAAGTTCTTGTCTGATCAAAAAGCAAATAGCACATATCAACTTTTATAGTGTCTCTGTGTTCGCTTTAAAATTTTCATTGCGAATATCGATGCTAAGTTGCTTCTGCTTATCTATGAGCAAGTCGATCTGTCTAGACCCAAATGTCTTCAATGCTATTTGGCTTTCATAATGCGCAGCAGATCACTCTTGCTTGTTCAAAGCATTAGGCAAATTATTGAAATCACTGTATCCATCTGCTACCCATACAGTTCCACTAGAAGCAGAAAATAACAAGCACATAGAAACATAGAAACATAGAAATTAGGTGCAGGAGTAGGCCATTTGGCCCTTCCAGTCTGCACCGCCATTCCATATGATCATGGCTGATCATCCAACTCAGTATCCCGTACCTGCCTTCTCTCCATACCCTCTGATCCCCTTGGCCACAAGGGCCACATCTAACTCCCTCTTAAATATAGCCAATGAACTGGCTTCAACTACCCTCTGTGGCAGAGAGTTCCAGAGATTCATCACTCTCTGTGTGAAAAAAAAACGGGAAACAAAACAGTCTATTTATTGAAATACAACCACATAGTCACTCTTTTCTGTTGTACCAAGCTGTTTTAAATGTTCTAATTATTTTTGTTCCTTTGCGCTGTTGAAGTTCTTTAAGTTCCGGCGTTGGTCTGCCACTTTTAATTATTTTGGTCTTTTCCTCGTAAGTTTGCTTTGAGAAACTCTTCAGGTAATCACTATCCATCTTTGAAAAACCCACCAAGAAACGTGCGTGTGTGCATGCACAGTAGGCTGGTGCACATGTGCAATGTGCAGCGCAAAACATGCACGCAGTCCACGGTGTAAAGGCAGAATTTAGGCTGCCTTTATGGACCATTGCCAGTGATGGCTTGAAGCATCGTCGATGACACGTGAATAGCACATACTTCCGAGTTTTTAATTTATTGCGGATGAAATGCACGGGAGAATTATGCCTCCCTAAGAGATCGATCTCTTAGGGAAGCATAATTCTCCCGTGCCTTTACTATTCATGACCATTTTAGATATGATTTATATAAATTTTATATATATTTTATATATGTAAAATAATGACCATTTTATAATTTTAGTCACGGTAGGCACTGCCTACCTTGCCTACCCTGACTGCACGTATCTGTCTTGGAACCATGTAGGTTGCCATCACAAACCATTGGTGAAATAACATAGGCAGATATTTGTAGCTATTGCTTATTATCCTTCTTTGGGGATTCCACTGGTCTCTATCGAAATTACAATGCGATATTGGGAGAATGCTCATAGAATTTCAGCAAAAATTATTGTTTTCTTTAATGCAAGCATAGATATCTTCAGGACTCACTCCATTCACACTTTGCTTCTCCAAGCATTTCATCGCTGACTGTTGCATTTCACAAAGACATGGGATTAGTCAGTCATCCATGAAGGAATTAAATTCCATCCATTATTAATTATCATTTAAGAAAGAACTGCAGATGCTGGTAAATCGAAGGTAGACACAAAATGCTGGAGTAAATCAGTGGGTGAGGCAGCATCTATGGAGAGAAGGAATTGGCGACATTTCGGGTTGAGACCCTTTTTCAGACTCGAAGCATCATCAATTCCTTCTCTCCCTAGATGCTGCCACACCCGTTGAGTTACTCCAGCATTTTGTGTCTATCATTATTAATTATCAATTGGTTAAATAGGGCGATTATTCTATTGATTTTTTTTGTTTATTATGTGTTTAGTTCGGAGATACAGCACAGAAACAGGCCCTTCGGCCCACTGTGCTGACCAGCGATCCCCACACACTTGCACTATCCTGCACACACTAGGGACAATATACATCCGGAAGTGGCGGCGCTGTTAACAGCTGCGGCTCGCCTGCAGTCCGTCTGTCTTTACTTTTTTCTGTTGTTTTTTTTGTCTTGTTTTGGTTAAGTTTTAGTTTGTTGGGTTGTGTTAGAGGGGGTGAAACACGTTCTCTGTCTCTTCCTTCGGGGGAATGTGACTCTTTCGTGTCGTATCCCCCTTCTCTGCCTCCGTCTGCGCTGAGGCCTAATGGCGGAGCTGGCGGCCTCCAACCTGCGACCGACCCCAAGGCTCCGGAGGCAGAGCCAGCCAGGACTTACCAACGAGAGGCTGGCTGTCTTCGGGGCTAAGGCAGCGATGGCCCGACTTGCTGGTGCGGCGTTCTGGCTTTCGGCGGTGGACTGAAGCTGATGCAGTGGGGCTCGGAGCTGAGACTGCGGGACCCAGAGCTAGGGCATCGGCCTGGAGCTGGGGCGGCTGCCCAGACCTGGGGCAGCAGCCCGGAGCGGAGACTGCGGGACCAGGAACGGCAACTGCGGGACCCGGAGCTGGGACGGCGGCCCAGAGCTGGGGCAGCGGCCCAGAGCGGAGACTGCGGGACCCGGAGCTGGGGCTGCGGCCCGGAATGGAGACTGCGGGACCCGGAGCTGGGGCGGCGGCCTGTGAGCGTAGACTGCATTTAGGGAGCGACCATAGCAAACGGAGCTGGGGCGGTGGCCCGAGTACGTTGCGTAGAGACTGCGCCGGGACCCGCAGCTGGGGCAGACCGCGCCTCCCGGAACGGAGACTTGCGATGGACCTCCGGAACTTTGGGACAGACTCAATGGAGGCGGTCCGGAGCGGGGACTGCAGTGGCCTTCCCCGGAACTGTGGGCAGCGGCGCCCGGAACGGAACGGGAGATTGCGGGACTGCGGGACCTGGAGCTGGGGCGGTTGCCCGGAGCTGATGCTGTGGCGGGCCGTCTCGGAGCGGAGACGGCGTTCTGGCTTTCGGCGGCGGCGACATCACAACGGAGGTCCGCTGGACTGGAGAGCGACATCTTTGGCCTGGATCGATCGCCTCAGCTCAGGACTTTGCCTCCATCACAGTGAGGATGTGCTCGGTGAACTCACTGTGGTGGATGTTTAATTTGTCTTTATTGTATGTTTTGTTATTATTGATTCTGTGTATGACTGCAGGCAACATAATTTCGTTCAGACCGAAAGGTCTGAATGAGAATAAAGGATCTATCTATCTATCTATTTATACTAAGCCAACCAACAAACCTGTACATCTTTGGAGTCATCCCCAATGTTATCTATGAGTATTGAGTATTGGACTTATAAGCCTATTATACTGCTGCAAGTAAGAATTTTATTGTTCCCTTGTTGGTACTTAAGAATTAAACACTCTTGACTCGCCTGTGACATTCTTAAACCAAAATAAATTAAAAACTGTAAACTCTGATTATTGATATTCTTTGCTGGCACAATGTGTTAACTGTGAAATGAAACAGTTTTCCATTGGGCTGTTTTTTTTTTCCAGTTGTAATTAAAATCTACAAGCCCTAATCTTGCCTTTCGTTCGTGCCTTACTCTATTTCTCTTCATTATATAAATTCCTTTTATCTATTCCCGGACGTGTACGGTAAGCAACCTGGAACATTAACTCCAGTTTGCTCTTCAAGATTCTGCCTGAATCATTTTTATTATTTCAGGCATGTAATTTTGTTGCATTAAGGAGAGGTTACACTCATGCCTTTACATTACCATGGCTTCCTCTCTCTCTGCCATAAAAACAAGGAAAATATAATTGTAATAAATTGCAGGTAGTTTCAACGTTGTGCTTTCATTACAAGAGGTCAAAGTAAGATATCTTGAGCAAATGACATATTGCTGAAAGCAGGGATAGGTTTAATAAGGTGAATGGCTTCCTTTTTTGTTGTAACAAATCTATGAATCCAGTAAGTTTTATATAATTAAATCAATTTCTGTTTTCCAGATTTATTTAATGATCTGGTCATTGTTTTGAAAATGAATCTGAATAGTCTTCAGTTTCCATCATGTGCCCCAACTGTACCAGGGTTGTGACACAATGGTTTGTTCACCCTTTTAGTTTAGTTTAGTTTAGAGATACAGCGCGGAAACAGGCCCTTCGGCCCACCTGGTCCGCACCAACCAGCGATCCCCACACACACACACTAGGTGACAATTTACACTAATACCAAGTCGACAAACCCAAGCCAATTAACCTACACACCTGTACATCTTTGGAGTGTGGGGGGAAACCTAAGATCTTGGAGAAAACCCACGCAGTCATGGGGAGAATGTACAAAATCCGTACAGACAGCACCCATAATCAGAATCGAGTTTAACCTGAGATTAGCAGCATTCTGGCTCATTTTCTCATAGTGCTATCCCAGAACAATACACCACCTACCCCCCACATGTATTTTATCTTCTCAATTTGGGATTGGAACATGAGAAAGGGATGTAAATAATTGACTGAGGGATTTGCAGGATTGGTGATGGGTAAACCTTTACTTAAATCTTGAAACAATTACACAATATCAAAATTGGTTGATGGACACATGGGAAAGCACTTAGTTGTTTTAGAAGAATTCTTAATTAATATCCAAAAATAACATGAAGCAAAATTATTACTTTTGCATTTATGCACTAGTCAAATTCATTGGAGAGTCAATTTTGTTAGCTGTGTACAATTCGATTACACATATTAATCCAATATAAGTCTGTCAGTGTTCATCTGGTTGTTTCTAGAATGTTTACTGTATCATCTAATGTCAGTTAACCCGGTGATTTTTGTTCTGCCAATTGTTGGCTTAAACACACATCTCAGTGAGATTTAGGGGGCTTCCAGCATTCAAATCCCGTTTTAAATCTATGCCTTCAGAAGTGGAATAAATAAATTATAGGAAAAACAAAGGATTAATACAGCTGAGTGGGTACAGTTAATTAAATGTGTTCAAACTAGAATGATCAAATTTAAGGCACAAAAAATAATCTTTGGTAGCCGGGGTTAAATGCATGCAACAGATTTGACTGCCAGTTTTTCTTGTTTCCCCACAAAGAGTCATGGAGTGATACAGAATGGAAACAGGCACTTCGGCCCAACTTGCACACATTGGCCAAAATGTCCCAGCTGCACTAGTCCTACCTGCCTGTGCTTGGTCCGTATACCTCTAAACCTGCCCTCTCCATATACCTGTCTCACTGTTTCTTAAATGTTGGTATAGTCCCAGCCTCAACTACCTCCTCTGGTAGCTTGTTCAATTCACCCACCACCCTTTGCGTGAAAAAGGGTTTGTGTGAAACATAAGCTTTACTGAAGGCAATGGAAGAAAACTTTGGAGGTGAGGATTGCTGATGACCACCTTTCACTTAGGTGTTTAATGCCAGCAGACGAAGACAACTTTCTGTCCTTAACTTTCTCTATTACTTTAGCAATGATCGTAATAATGCTTATGTTTATCTTTATGTCATAGAAGGAGGCCATTCTGCCCACTGAGTTCATGCCAGCTATCAAAACTCCCGCTGGAGTGGCCCAGCCCGAGGGAGGAACGGCAGTCCCCGCGGAGTGGCCCAGCCCGAGGGGGGAACGGCACTCGATCCTATCAATTCCCTTCACCACTAGTCTCCCTGTAACTCTGTCCATCAGCTCAAATCTAATTCTCCTGCCACACACCTATACAAGGCATTATTTATAGTTGTCATTTTATCTATCTGCATGTCTTTGGAATGAGAGAGTCTGAGGTCCACAGGGAAGAAAATATGCAAATTCCACATCTAGAGCAACCAAGCTCAGGATTGAACCCAGGGTGCTGGAGATGTGGGCCAACAACATTACATGCTGGGCACATGCAGTCTATAATTTAATTAATTTTGGGGCAACATGGTGGCGCAGCGGTAGAGTTGCTGCCTTATGGCGCTTGCTACGCTGAGAACCCGGGTTCAATCCCAACTATGGGTGCTGTCTGTAAGGAGTTTGTACGTTCTCCCCGTGACCTGCATGGGTTTTCTCCGAGATCTTCAGTTTCCTCCCACACTCCAAAGATGTACATGTTTGTAGGTAAATTGGCTTGTCATGAAAAATGTAAATTATCCCTAGTAGGATAGTGTTAATGATGGGTGTGGAGCAGAAGTGCCTGTTACTGCGCTGTATCTCTAAGCTAAGCGAAACTAAAAACACAGAGCTTAATTATGTACCATCTCTTCTAAGACAAAAGAGCTAGAAGAGAAAGGGGCCATAAGATTAATGTTTTCAGAAAGATTTGTCAGCAGGTGGATGAAAGTTGACTAAAATCAAGACCTTTTTAACTCATTACACGATAATATGAAAAATTGCAGAGACACTTTATATACTCAGGTATCATTACCAAGGGCTACATTGAGGAAGACCTTTTATAGGTGCTTCATTTAACTATTGTTTATGAATGTCTTTCTATGGAATCACGATGGCGTTTCACGGTGGTACAGCAGTAGAGTTGTTGCTTTACAGCGCCAGAGACCCAGGTTTGATCTTGACTACCGGTGCTGTCTGTACGGAGTTAGTATGTGCTCCCCATGACCGCGTGAGTTTTCTCTGAGATCTTCGGTTTCGTCCCACACTCCAAAGATGTACGGCTTTGTAGGTTAATTGGCTTGTTATAAATGTAAATTGTCCATAGCGTTGGCGCAGACTCAGTGGGCTGAAGGGTTCATTTCCGCGTTGTATCTCTAAACTAAACCTGTATCCAATATTGGCAAAAAGTGTAATTAATGTAACAATTTTTACTCTGCTCTGCAGAAGTCAGGAGAAGCTGCAGGATGTAAAATAAGTCTATTGGTCAGTCTTTTTAAAGCAAACTTTAAAAAAAGAGGGAAAATGACTTACATTATTCAGCAAAGCCGCAAAGAAAAAATAGTGGGATCTAACAGAAGAATTGCACATCTGACTTACGATTGTCAAACTATAGGGCTTCTTCACACTGTTCATTTCTGGACTGCCTTGTCAATGCACTACAGCAATCATACCTGATGTCAGACGGCAATAACTTGGGATCGATGTGTTTCAATATGGCAATGTGTAGATTGTCATTGTGTTCTTCACTGCTGGTAGCTTGTTTACAAATGAAGGACACTGGGTTTGCAGCAGTAATGTCATTTGATATTTGCTCAGATGTGGCACAATGAATGATGGAACCTCACCAAGCAGACTTTAATGATATTGGTATTGCTCTATTATTGGCGTGCGTACCGAGATACAGTGAACCACATAAACATAGAAAAATAGATTCAGCCCTTCGAGCCAGCACTGCCATTCAATACGATCATGGCTGATCATCTAAAATCCGTGCCCCGTTCCTGCTTTTCCCCCATATCCCTTGATTCCTTGAGCCCTGAGAGCTAAATCTAACCCTCTCAAATACTTACAGTGAATTGGCCTCCACTGCCTTCAGTGGCAGAGAATTCCACAGATTGCCAACTGAGTGAAAATGGGTGAAAATGTTTTTATTCAACACATCAAATCATACAACAGATCAAGCCATACACATAAAGGACTTACATTATATCGTGTCATTATAGTACAATGATTACAATCATTATTCACAATACTCTCAACCCCACGCGGTGACCAGCGCCCACGGAATACCTCCAAATTCCCCGTGAGCACCGCATGTTCCCTCTCCAGGGACACACGTGCACGGACATAGGCCCGAAAGAGGGGCAAGCAGCCGACTCTTGCCTGACCATCCATCGCCTGCTGCCTGGACCCACGTATGGCCATCTTGGCCAGGCCCAGGAGTAGACCGACAGGTAGGTCCCACCCTCCCACTTGGCTCTCCCCACACCCTGCCTTGTGTCCAAACACAAGAATCGTAGGACTAAAATGTAACCAGAACTTTAGGAACAACCCCTTCAGATATTGATACAGGGGCAGTAGCCTCTCACACTCCATATAAATGTGGAACACGGTCTCTTCCTCGCCACAAAAAATACAGGCAGCGGACGAGTCCGTGAACCGACTCAAAAGTTTGTTACAAGCCACCGCTCTGTGCAGCACTCTCCACCCCAGGTCCCCCACGTATAGGGGGACAACTCCCTTGTAGAGGGACCCCCACTGGGGACCTTCCCCTCCTTCAGGTGGTAACACCGTCCGCCATGGTGTGTCGGGACGGGAGACGAAGGCAAGGAGGTGCAGAATGTGCAGGAACATTCTATACAGTGAGCGTCTCTTCGCGTCACGAAACGGCATGCTGGTCATCTCCGAAAGGCGGCTCATGTTGTGTGGAGCCGGTGCCCGAGATATATCCCGGAACCGAGGCCCACAGAGCAGATCTGACGGAGCGGGCAAGGGCTCATTTAAAACCACTCTGGGCGCACACCTCTCCTCGACACCCACCATGATTTGTTGAGGACCGGCCACTCCCGCAGCCGCAACATCCCCCTCCCCTCGTGGAGCAACACGCTGGCTGAAAACAACCAGATTCCTCACTCTTAACACATCCCGGTAGAAAACAGGCAAGCCCCTTAGGGCAGGTCGACTGATGCCCGCCACCGGGAGCCGCGAGACCCCCCTTAGACAACGACCCCGTCGGAAAAAATACGTGGCCAAAACGTGCCATCTGGGGGCGTTCTCTGTATACATATACCTCCTCAGAGTCCTGAGGCGGAGAGCCGCCACCTGGGTACGCACGCATACCAAGGACTGGCCGCCCTCCTCTAACGGGAGGCTCAGGACAGCTGCGGAAACCCAGTGCTTCCTATTTCCCCAAAAGAAATCCACCAGCTTCATCTGTAAAGCATTTACAAAAATTGAAGGTGGGACAAGAGTAGCCAGCCGGTACCATAACATGGAGGCCACCAGCTGGTTTATGACCAACACCCTCCCCTGAAAAGAAAGAACTCCAAGCAGGCCTGACCAGCGCCCCAGCCTGGCAACCACTTTCTTCTCCAACTCCTGCCAATTTGCCGGCCAAGCATCCTCAGTGGGACTCAGGTACACCCCCAGATAGAGGAGGTGCGTGGTGCTCCACGCAAACATTGCCATCTCCTCTGGCAGGGAGTCCACCTGCCACTGACCCACTAAAAGTCCAGAGCACTTGCTCCAATTAATCCTGGCAGAAGATGCATCCGAGAAAATCTTCTGGCAATCACGCATCCTCCGCAGGTCACCAGGATCGGTGAACATAAGTAGTACATCATCGGCATAGGCCGAAAGAACCAACTCCACCCCTGGGCCCGGTAGGGCCAGGCCTGTCAACCTCCTCCGAAGAAGACACAGGAACGGCTCCACACAGACCGAGTACAACTGACCTGACATGGGGCACCCCTGACGGACCCCCTCCCAAAATGAAAGGGAACCAACAACGCACCATTAACCTTCACAAGGCACTCCGCTGCAGCATACAAGAGGCGAACCCGGGCCACAAAATGCGGTCCAAATCCAAACGCTTGCAACGTTCCGAACAGGTATTCATGCTCTACCCTATCAAAAGCCTTCTCCTGATCAAGAGACAGAAACGCAGCTGACTGACCAGTTCCCTGTGCTAGATGAATCAGGTCCCTAACCAGGTGGATGTTATCCTGAATGGACCGACCAGGGACTGTGTAAGACTGGTCATGGTGAATCAGCTGAGACAGCACAGAGCCCAGGCGATTTGCCATCGCCCGTGCAAATACTTTATACTCTGTGCATAGGAGAGAGACCGGGCGCCAGTTTTTCAGCAGGCGGAGTTCCCCCTTCTTGGGCAGCAGGACAACCACTGCTCGACGCCACGAAAGGGGCATCTCCCCTGTCGCCAGGCTCTCCCCCAGAACCAACATGTAATCACCCCCCAGGATACCCCAGAAGGCTCTAACAAACTCTACCGTCAGCCCATCCAGCCCGGGGGACTTACCCCTCCTGAGCTGATGCAGTGCACAAGTCAACTCCTCCAAAGATAACGGGCCATCAAGAAGATCGGCCACCTCCCTATCTATAACCGGTAGACTCTCCCACAGGTCCTGCTGAGCTTCCCCGCTTACTCCACCTGCGGAGAACAGGGAACCATAAAAGGACCTGACCAAGGCACTAATCCTCTCCGGATCTGTGACAGAGGAGCCATCATCTGCGAGCAGCTCCACGAGCTGCTTGCGGGCTCCCCGCCCTTTCTCCAGAGAGAAAAAGAAAGGCGAAGCTCGATCCAGATCGTGCAGCATCTGGACCCGCGCCCTCACGTAAGCGCCTCGGGACCGCTCAAGTTGCAGGTTCCTCAAGGCTTCCTTCTTCTCATGACACACACCCCATGCGCAAGAGTCACCTCCAACCTGACCCAGGCGAGACTCTGCGTCCATCAGCTCCCTCTCAAGCTTCTCAACCGCTGAGTCCCGCCGCCCGGTCGACCCCCACGTGTATTCCTTACAAAAAATACGGATGTGAGCTTTCCCCACATCCCACCACTGCCTTAGGGAAGAGAAGCATCTCTGCCTCTCTCTCCACCGCACCCAAAACCGAGTGAATGACTCCCGGAAACACCGATCCTCCAGCAGCCGGTTATTAAAGTGCCAATACGCAGACCCAGCCTGAACGCGTGCTGGATTAAAATCCACACGCACCAGACAGTGGTCCGAGCATGGCACCAGCTGCATTGAGGCCGCTGAGACACGGGAAACAAACGCTCGGGAGATATATATTCGATCAATGCGGGAACCACCGCCCTCAGACCTCCGCGAAAAAGCAGTGGAGTCTGGGTTGAGGTCCCGCCACGCATCAACCAACTCAAAAGAGTCAATCAACCCTCTCAGCTTCTTTGCTACAGCAGGGGCACACTGAGTACCAGAACGATCTCGCACCTCAAGTGTGCAGTTAAAGTCCCCCCCAAGGAAGACACACTCTCCCCGATCAATAGTGCTCAACAGAGCATTCACTTCCTGAATTAGGCCGGCCTGCATCGTGCCAGAGCTGGGGGCATACACGTTAATGAAATGCAACGGCATGCCATCCAGGCTCACGGCCAGATGGAGCAAACGTCCTGGCACAACTTCTTGCACTTTTATAATATTAGGCAAGAAATTCTGAGCCAACAGAATGGCCACCCCACTCGAATTTGAGCTAAGATGACTCATATAGACCTCTCCTTCCCACTCCAACCTCCAAGTGGGTTCATCCTTGACAACAGTATGCGTCTCCTGCAGAAAACACACTGCAAATTTCCCCTCCCTAAGGACCGATAAAAGCTGGAACCTGCGAAAACTCGCTCTACTCCCGTTTAAGTTTAGGGTAGCTAGCGTGAATGCACTGATACATTAAATTGAAATCCTCATACTTCTCCTCCTGGGCTCTGTAGCCCCCTCTCTTTTTAGGAACTCCAAAAAGTCCCTAAACTGACACTGCTCAGAGCCAAGAAGATCACTATCTTTGGTCGCAAGGATAGCCTCGAGATTTTTAACTAAGGACGACAGATCAGCCCAGCGTCTCTTAGCGGCCTCTAACCTTGTTCTGTTAGTGCGGCTTGTTTTTAAAAATTCCCTCACTTCGCAGATTACACTTCCATGAGAACCAAAAAATGAATCTGGGCCGTCGTCCAAGTTACTCGCACCTGACACAACATGCTCAGCATCCCCAAGGTCATTTTCAGAAATCGAAAAACCAGAGCTCTCTGGGATTTCGCCAACCCCTCCACACAAATCGGCCCCACCACTCTCCCTCTCCTCCGGCATGATACCACCCCCAGGATCAATGCCGGGGAAGGGTCCCGAAGCCCCTCTCCACGTCACGCAGCCCACTGACTGGCTGGGCTCCTGCGCTCTGTCCTCACCCTCTATATCTGGGCCCGGGGAAGAGAAAATAAGAGGCACCCCCACGGTCTGTGGTAAACTGGCACCCCCAGAAACTGAAAGAAGGTCGCTGCCTGAAGTAACTCCGACCTCCACAGCACCGAAAGCACCCCGTCCACTGGCAACACCCAGAGGCTCTCCACTAGATTTTCCCCCCTCCCCTGCTAAATCAGTCGGCAATACAATACACAGCTCAGAACCACCATTGGCTCTCAAATTGAGCACTGATTGGAACACCACTCCCCCCGACCCCCCCGCCTTGGTCTGACTCTGCTCATCCCCCGTCTCAGGGTCCGCACTACCAGGGGAGCTTACCCCACCCTCCTGCGTGCTAACACCCTCAGTAGGCCTCTGAAACGAGGGGACCTCCTCCGACCCAGAAGACACACCCCCAGGGGAACCAAGATCAACACACGACAAGATCCCCCCCTCGGAGGGCCCCTGAGACAAAAGGACATCCCCCCGCCCAGAGGACACAACTCCAGAGGGGTCTACCCCATCACCTGACCCTGTGGTACCCTCGAGAGATCCCTGAGGTAGAAGCTCAACCTCCAACCCAGACGACGTCATTTCCTGACCTCCAACCACATCAGTGGTGGAAGGTCTGGAAAACTCCACCCCCCTAACTTTGGACTCACGTCCCTGCTCTTCCTCACCAGGCCCAATCCTCCTTTTAGTCCCACTAGCATGCGGCGGTGTGGTAACCTCCATAAGGAGAGTGTCTTCCTCCTCCACACTACCCCCCGCCTCCTTACCACCCACGCGTTTTGCCTTCGCTACCCCCTTCAGAGCCACCTCCGCTCCTTGCTTGGCCACGGCAGTTGCACTCTGGACCCCCCCGGAGCTGACAGGCGCCCCTTGGGTGATCTCCACACTCGGCAGTAGCACACCTTCCTGCTTTTGACTCGCTTGGGTGGTCTTTATCTGCCTATTCCTCTTCTTCTTCTTCTGCTGCTCCCACTCCCCTCCCCCCTCACCCTGTGTCTCACCTTCAGCCACCCCCTCAGGTTCAGGATGTGGAGGGCGGTGGCCCTTACTGCCCTGGGTCCCCAAGGCTGAAACTGCAGACCCTGCCAGGTCAGCGATTCCACCCCGCCCCTCCGAGACATGACGAGCACCCCCTGATGGGCCAGCAGTGCATTCCTGGGCCGCTGCGCGAGAAGTTCTAGCAGCGACCCCTTGAACAGGACAGTCCTTTCGGAGATGTCCATAACCATCGCACGCATGACACCGTGCCTTTCCCCAACTCCAACGCACGGTTCTGGGTAGACCCCTACACTCCACCTCGAAACTCCCCTCATCACCTTCCCCCTCCCCCACCTTCACGAACACCCTCCTTTTGAAACTATAAATCCCTTTTTCCTCTGGGTCCCCCCCAGGGTGCATGATCCTAAAGCACTTAGACCGCACCTCCCCAATCTGAGACAGGTGTGGAGTGAGTATCGCATCCGGAATACATGTGGGGCAACTCCGCAGGAGAACCGGTCTCACCCTGGACACCCATGGGTCCACCTGCATATGGACCCCCCCCACTGAAATCCCCCTCTCCAACACTTTGGCCACATCCTCCCGGGTCTTCAATATCATCTCAACCTTTCCCCTCTCGAGCTCGGAAGAGACAATAGCCCCCCTACCAAGAAGGGCATTCATAGCCTTCGTAATTACTCCCCTGGACATCTGGGGCCCAGTTTGAACCGAGATACCAAAGCTGTCCCAGTCCAAGTCAACATGATGCTCATGTTCAGATGGCCTCGCTTCCGCTGCTGATGTCGCTACTGCGTAGCTCTTCGCCCTCGGCCGAGCCCCCGCCATCGCCATCCGGTATAGAGGCACAAACCAGCTCCCGGCACTCCAGCAGCTCAGCAATTCAAATCCCAGGGACAGTCACAGTCCAAAGCAATCCTCAAAAAGCAAAGTCCTCCAGCCGAACGTAGAAACTCCTCCAAATTCACTCCACTGCCGATAAAATCCTCGCCTTTTCTTGCTGACACCAAAAGCACCTTTTCGCATTTAGCCAGGCATCCGCACTATGCAAAATGACTTTAGGGCAGAGAATCAGTGCCAAAACCACGACAAAGACACCAAAAAAATCTCCATACCCTCGCTCTCCAGGCACTCTTGGCAGTCCGCCAAAGGCAGCCGCTCCCTCGACAATGTAGAGAAATCTCAGAGCTTTTCACACTCGTGGAGGCATTTTTGCAGCACAGAAAAGTTTCAACAGTTCAACCATAAATCAAACTATGAAGCCTCTCCGCCTTCGTCCGTTTTCCTTTTCCAAAAAACCTTGAAAGGCCACTTATAACCTCTCAGCTTCGGGAGCTGAGAAATAAAATCCGGCCCTGTCTGACACCATTCAGATCTTGTTTGCATATTAGCAATTCAAATTATACTACACAAGAGAACAATCAAGCTGTACACAAGTACTACAGATAGTGCAAAGAGAAAACTATCAGAGTGCAGAATATATGGTTACAGTGCGATTGCATTTGTGGAATTCATTGCCCCAGAAGGCTGTGGACACCAAGTCAACGGATATTTTTTAATGTCAGAACCAGTGGAACCGCCTTGGCAGCCAGACAACCCAATGGATGGAGAGCGGCATCACCCCAGACGAATGCCTCGTTACCGGCCACGATCAACCTTGGGCTGTCTGGAAAACACTGAACCACCTGCGGGTCGGCAAAGGACGCCGCAAGGTGTCCATGAAGAAATGGAAAATAACAACTTCTGATGCATGTGTGTTTGGCAAATCGCAAACCATGGAACACATCATGAGATGTAGCCAAGCTCCACAATGTACGGAAGATGACCTGGCCGAATCAAATGCCGCTGCGCTCGCCTGCGCCAACCACTGGAAAGACGTGATATAGAAGATGGCCGGACACGAGGAAGAAGAAGGCAGAGATAGATAGATTCTTGATTATTATAGGCATCAGATGTTATGGGGATAAATCAGGAGAATGGGGTTAGGAGGAAGAGATAGATCAGCCATGATTGAATGAAGGAGTAGACCTGATGGGCCGAATGGCCTAATTCTGCTCATATCACTAATGATCTTGTGAACTTATGAAGATTTCTGTTATAAAGTACAGGGTCTGCAATGAAGCAAGTTGGGAGCTACACTCTAGTTTGTGGGAAGATGATACCAGAGGAGAAGCTATCCCTGAATCTGTTGGTATGTGCTTTTAAGCTTTTGTATCTTCAGCTCATTGGAAGAGGGGAAAAGAGAGAATGTCCAAGGTGGAAATGGCTATGATTATGTCAGCTACTTTTCCGAAGTGTAGATGGAATCAATGTGTGGGAGGATGGTTTGTGAGATGGACTGGGCTACATCCTCTCTGCAACTTTTTTGCGGTCTCAGGCAGAGACTGAGATGAATCCCGATAGGCTTCCCACTCAACCACACGACTGAAGGCTTTCCACCGAGCATGACTGTGGACCAGGAACCTAGCCAGAGGCCTTATCGAGGGGCTGCAGTCTCGATGCCACCCGGAAGGCGCTGAAGGTTTGGTGGACACCAAACCCTGCCAGAGCTCGCTCGGCTCCGTCAGCAGGCTGGACGGAAACAGAGGTGGCTGGACATGCATGAGAGGTGGTGGAGTCCCGTGGCAGAAGCCTGTGTCAAAAGAAGACCGTGGCCAGTGCCTGCGTCAAATGAGACTGGCTCAATGGAGACTGGGTAGAGGGAGACTGGGTCGATGGAGACGGTCAATGGAGACCTAGTCAATGGAGACTGGGATGAATGGAGACTGGGATGATGGAGACTGGAATTGAGATGGGGAGGGGGAACAAAGGAGGAGAATGGCTAGGGGGAGAACACAGGTGGACCTGGCACAGGGGTACTTTGTATATGTGTAAGCACCCTTTACGTGGTGGCTATTTGCATACCTTTGCAAGCAAAGAATTTCACTTTCACTTGTCACATGAGACAATAAAGTAGTAATTTCAATTAAATTCAACTCAATGCTTTCTATGTTGATTCTGTAGAAGCTGGTAAGAGTTTTGCATGGAATCATAGGATCTTCTCAGTGGCACAATGTTTTGGGTCTTTGCCAGAGAAGACAATGATGGATTTAACTTCATTTTCAGAGAAGTAAAGTACAGCATTTTGCAAGCAAGATAGTCCTGCCCCAACATATTAATCTTCCAACTAAGTGTCCACTCTGCTGGCAGAGGTTGGGGGAATGGGATGTCCCAATTCTGTTTCTAACCAAGGACTTTTACCATTGCTTTCAGAAGTTGACCCATCATTTCCAGCATATTTTGTACATTTTGGAATCTCCCAAAAGTTTAAGTCTGTTCAGAACCATTGATGCCTATTTGGAACAATATAATCAATGAGCAACACCTTGCATAAAGCATGTTTCCTTAAATGGTGATCATAAGGAATAGGAGTAGAATTAGACCATTCGGCCCATCAAGCCTATTCCGCCATTCAATTATGGCTAATTTACCTCTCCCTCATAACCCCATTAACCTGCCTTTGTCCCCATAACCTCTGACACCTGTTTCCATATGAGAAGTTTAATTTGGTCTGTGTGGTGGTGGTTTGCGGGTGTGAATGGATAACTTGTAGTTATTTTGTTCAAGAAAATGAGAGGGCAAAGCTTTGGTTCTATAAACTGTAGTATATTGTATGTCATAGTAGTACCTTAAATGTTATCATGGTTTCAGTTGCGAAGCACCACTTTACGAGCTTGAGCCAAGGGACGACATTCTTCATGCAAATTCCTAAATCATGTGTATGTAATTCCTGAAAATAATACGTGGCTCCTGCATGTCAAGTGCAGGTGTTAATCTATCTTCCACAGTCTCAGATGACATTTGAAAGAGCTCCCCATTTGGCCTTGTGGATTAACATGACATATCATTTCTTGTGGAACATCTTTTCTCTACCTTACAAAGAATTTGGGTTGACTGGAGATTCTTAAACAGCAATGCTCTCAGTGCATATTTAATCCAGCAAATCAAAAGTGAATTGTTTGACAATCATTAGTGGCAAAAGCCATGTCAAAACCAGCAACAGAAGGCAGATTGAAAGCAAATTCCTCTAAAGGCATTTAGAGAATTATGTCAAGAAAGAACTAAGCCAAGGTTAAAAAATTACTATTTAATTAAGTTACTTTAATGATCATTGTAAAGCAATGATAATTTATTTAGAAGTTTAGGGAGTAAGCAGGGTTGTTAATTACATCACTTCATTAAGTGATGTTAAGGAATGCTTTTAATTAAATATTGCAATTTGGTTTTCCCACAAGGTCAGTATGGCCACTGAAGTCTACAAAGATTAAACATAAAAAAGATGGGAGAATTAATTCCATACAAGTAAAAGCTTTCTGAAGTGTTGGATCTGATTTATTTTTGTGTGACTAAACCCAAAAAACTTTTTGCCAGGAAAAATATAACATGTGTCAAATATGTTATTGTGATGCCAAAAAGCCACCTGTCCAAATTATTCAATTTTAAATTGTCAATAGATTTCAAGATATAAATATGAACCTAGATTGCCATAGTATGATAACATACACAATGCTTTATCAACCCATGAAGATTATTATGTTTAAACAACCCTGACATTTTTTTGTGAGGTTTTATCACCGCAACATATAAGAACCTGGCAGAAAGTATTAAGCATTCACGGGTCTGAGATATTTAATTTAGTTTAATTTAGAGATACAGCATGGAAACAGGCCCTTTGGACCACCAGGTCCGCACCAACCAGCGATCCCCACATATTAACACTATCCTACACACATGGGAGACAATTTACACTTATAAGAGGCCCAGGGAGCCGTTGGTGAGAGGAGGAGTTACCTGGGCGGTGAGTTTAAAAATCGAGCGCAGGGCTTACCTTCACAGAGGCCCGGGGAGCCGTTGGTGAGAGGAGGAGTTACCTGGGCGGTGAGTTTAAAAATCGAGCGTGGGGCTTACTTTCACAGAGGCCCGGGAAGCCGTTGGTGAGAGGAGGAGTACCAAAATCCGCAGCGTTCCATCTCACTTCCAGAGAAGGAGTCTGTTGGAAGTCTCTGATTGGTGGAAGAGGACCAGAGGAAGCAGCTAATTGGGTGCAACACCAGGTTTACATTTCTGTTTACATTTCTGCTTTCAGGTTAAGGGATCAGTGAGTTAAGGGATCAGTGAGTTAAGGGTTCTGTGAGTTAAGGGTTCTGTGAGTTAAGGGTTCTGTGAGTTAAGGGTTCTGTGAGATAAGGGTTCTGTGAGTTAAGGGAAAGTACAAAGTGAATTTAGGGAGCTAGGAGATAAACTTAAAAGTAGAACCTCAAAGGTAATAATCTCTGGATTACTACCAGTGCCACGGGCTAGTTAGAGTAGAAATAGGAGGATACCAGAAGAATACGTGGCTTGAAAAATGGTGCAAGGGGGAGGGATTCAAATTTTTGGGGCATTGGAACCAGTTCTGGGGGAGGTGGGACCAGTACAAACAGGACAGTCTGCACCTGGGATGGAATGGAACCAATGTCCTTGGGGGAGTGTTTGCTAGTGCTGTCGGGGAGGATTTAAACTAATGTGGCAGGTGAATGGGTGCAAGAGCAGAGAGGCAGAGGGGTGTAAAATGAGGGTAGAAGCAATAGGTAGCAAGGTGAAAAGTAAAAGTGGCAGGCAGACAAATCCAGGGCAAAAATCAAACAGGGCCACTTTTCTACATAATTGTATAAGGGGTAAGAGTGTTGTAAAGACAAGCCTGAAGGCTTTGTATCTTAATGCAAGGAGCATTCGTAATAAGGTGGATGAGTTGAATGTGCAGATAGTTGTTAATGAATATGATATAGTTGGGATCACGGAGACATGGCTCCAGGGTGACCAAGGCTGGGAGCTGAACATCCAGGGATATTCAATATTCAGGAGGGATAGACAGAAAAGAAAATGAGGCGGGGTAGCGTTGGTGGTTAGAGAGGAGATTAATGCAATAGAAAGGAAGGGCATTAGCTTGGAGGATGTGGAATCGATATGGGTAGAGCTGCGAAACACTAAGGGGCAGAAAACACTAGTGGGAGTGGTGTACCGGCCACCTAACAGTAATAGTGGAGTTGGGGCTGGCATCAAACAGGAAATTAGAAACACGTGCAACAAAAATAAAACAATTATAATGGGTAACTTCAATCTACATATAGATTGGGTGAATCAAATTGGCAGGGGTGCTGAGGAAGAGGATTTCTTGGCATGTATGCAGGATAGTTTTCTAAACCAACATGTATAAGAACCAACGAGAGAGTAGGTTATTCTAGACTGGGTATTGAGTAATGAGGAAGGGTTAGTTAGCAGTCTTGTTGTGCGTGGCCCCTATGGCAAGAGTGACCATAATATGGTTGAGTTCTTCATTAGGATGGAGAGTGACATTGTTAATTCAGAAACAAGGGTCCTGAACTAAAAGAAAGGTGACTTTGAGGGTATGAGACGTGAATTGGCATAGATAGACTGGCAAATGATTCTTAAAGGGTTGACAGTGGACATGCAATGGAAGGCATTTGAAATCTGCATGGATGAACTACAACAAGTGTTCATCCCAGTTTGACAAAAGAATAAATCAGGGAAGGTAGTGCATCCGTGGATAACAAGGGAAATCAGGGATAGCATCAAAACAAAAGATGAAGAGTACAAATTAGCCAGAACAAGCAGCCTACCAGAGGACTAGGAAAAATTCAGAGTCCAGCAGAGGAGGACAAAAGGCTTAATTAGGAAAGGGAAAATAGATTATGAAAGAAAACTGGCAAGGAACATAAAAACTGACTGCAAAAGATTTTATAGATATGTGAAGAGGAAAAGATTAGTTAAAACAAATGTAGGTCCCTTGCAGTCAGAAACAGGTGAATTGATCATGGGAAACAAGGACATGGCAGACCAATTGAATAACTACTTTGGTTCTGTCTTCACTAAGAAATACATAAATAATCTGCCGGAAATAGCAAGGGACCGCTAAATGAGATGGAGAAACTGAGTCTAATCCAGGTTAGCCGGGAAGTGGTGTTGGGTAAATTGAATGGATTAAAGGCCGATAAATCCCCAGGGCCAGATAAGTTGCATCCCAGAGTACTTAATCAGATCATTGATGTGGATGATGGTGTGGTAAATTGGATTAGTAAGTATGCAGATGATACTAAGATAGGTGGGGTTGTGGGTAATGAAGTAGATTTTCAAAGTCTACAGAGAGATTTATGCCAGTTGGAAGAGTGGGCTGAAATATTGAATGGCGGTGCAGTCTCGATGGGCCAAATGGCCTACTCCTGCACCTATTTTCTATGTTTCTATGTTTCTATGTTTCTATAACATGCCAATTAATCCTCAAAACTGTACGTCTTTGGAATGTGGGAGAAAATCGAAGATCTCTGAGAAAAACCATGCAGTTCACTAGGAGAAATTACTAACTCCATACAGACGGCATCCATGGTCATGGTCGAAACTCTGTGTCTCTGGCACTGCAAGGCAGTGAACTCTTCCGTTGCACCACAGCGTGGCCCTTTAATGAAAAGTACCTGCTTTCTGATTGTCTGAAAATCCTGCCAATCTGACGGGATTTCTCAACATTTCTCGACATAGGTCTGGATCAACGGCCCTGCTCAAACATGGAAAGCTGACTTTACTGACATGATGTTTCCCAGAGATTTTTTTTTATTTGATTTTTTAAAATTTATTAGAAGTACAGTAAATTACAGTAGTTCAAGCCAGATATATCTTATTACATTTATTGTACCCCTTAATTTTTTAAGCTTTAAGGAAAGATAGAAAAAAAGAAAGTAGAGAAAGTACGGGAAAGTTGTGTTAGTGTGAAAGAGTGATTAAAAAAAAAAATTAGTTAGAGAAAATAATTAAGAGATAGACCCTAGAAAAGAAAGAAGGAAAAAAGAACAAAAAAAAACAAAAGCTCTATTTTGAAAACCACGCAAAAGGGATATACCAACTCATATTTTTCCTCCCCCCTTACCAGATCCTGACACCATTTATTTTTTGAAGTACTGATGCACCTTATTCTTGTAATAACCATATAACCATATAACAATTACAGCACGAAAACAGGCCATCTCGGCCCTACTAGTCCATGCCGAACAAATTTTTTTCCCCTTAGTCCCACCTGCCTGCACTCGTACCATAACCCTCCATTCCCTTCTCATCCATATGCCTATCCAATTTATTTTTAAATTATACCAATGAACCTGCCTCCACCACTTCCACTGGGAGCTCATTCCACACCGCCACCACTCTCTGCGTAAAGAAGTTCCCCCTCATATTACCCCTAAACTTCTGTCCCTTAATTCTGAAGTCATGTCCTCTTGTTTGAATCTTCCCTATTCTCAAAGGGAAAAGCTTGTCCACATCAACTCTGTCTATCCCTCTCATCATTTTAAAGACCTCTATCAGGTCCCCCCTTAACCTTCTGCGCTCCAGAGAATAAAGACCTAACTTATTCAACCTATCTCTGTAACTTAGTTGTTGAAACCCAGGCAACATTCTAGTAAATCTCCTCTGTACTCTCTCTATTTTGTTGACATCCTTCCTATAATTTGGCGACCACAATTGTACACCATATTCCAGGTTTGGTCTCACCAATGCCTTGTACAATTTTAACATTACATCCCAGCTTCTATACTCAATGCTCTGATTTATAAAGGCTAGCATACCAAAAGCTTTCCTTACCACCCTATCTATATGAGATTCCACCTTCAAGGAACTATGCACGGTTATACCCAGATCCCTCTGTTCAACTGTATTCTTCAATTCCCTACCATTTACCATGTACATCCTATTTTGATTTGTCCTGCCAAGGTGTAGCACCTCACATTTATCAGCATTAAACTCCATCTGCCATCTTTCAGCCCATTTTTCCAAATGGCCTAAATCACTCTGTAGACTTTTGAAATCCTCTTCATTATCCACAACACCCCCTATCTTGGTATCATCTGCATACTTACTAATCCAATTTGCCACACCTTCATCCAGATCATTGATGTACATGACAAACAACAAAGGACCCAACACAGATCCCTGAGGCACCCCACTAGTCACCTGCCT
Source organism: Leucoraja erinaceus (assembly GCF_028641065.1). Lineage (NCBI taxonomy): Eukaryota > Metazoa > Chordata > Chondrichthyes > Rajiformes > Rajidae > Leucoraja > Leucoraja erinaceus. The sequence goes on along the minus strand of NC_073380.1, from coordinate 73,449,991 downwards.
CCAACCCAATAAACAGCCATCCACCATTACCCTCTGGCTTCTCCCATTCAGCCACTGTTGAATCCATCTTGCTATTCCTGCATTTATACCCAACAGTTGAACCTTCTTAACCAACCTTCCATGAGGAACCTTGTCAAAGGCCTTACTAAAGTCCATATAGACAACATCCACTGCTTTACCCTCGTCAATTTCCCTAGTAACCTCTTCAAAAAATTCAAGAAGATTAGTCAAACATGACCTTCCAGGCACAAATCCATGTTGACTGTTCCTAATCAGACCCTGTTTATCTAGATGCTTATATATATTGTCTCTAAGTATCCTTTCCATTAATTTGCCCACCACTGAAGTCAAACTAACAGGTCTATAATTGCTAGGTTTACTCTTAGAACCCTTTTTAAACAATGGAACAACATGCGCAGTACGCCAATCCTCGGGGACTATTCCCATTTCTAATGACATTTGAAATATTTCTGTCATAGCCCCGGCTATTTCTACACTAACTTCCCTCAATGTCCTAGGGAATATCCTGTCAGGACCTGGAGACTTATCCACTTTTATATTTTTCAAAAGTGTCAGTACTTCTTTTACTTTGAACCTCATAGTATCCATAGCTACTCTACTAGTTTCCCTTACCTCACATAATTCAATATCCTTCTCCTTGGTGAATACTGAAGAAAAAAAATTGTTCAATATCTCCCCCATCTCTTTTGGCTCTGCAGATAGCTGTCCACTCTGTCTCTCCAATGGACCAATTTTATCCCTCCTTATCCTTTTGCTATTAATATAGCTGTAGAAACCCTTTGGATTGACTTTCACCTTACTTGCCAAAGCAACCTCATATCTTCTTTTGGCTTTTCTAATTTCTTTCTTAAGATTCTTTTTACATTCCTTATACTCCTCAAGCACCTCATTTACTTCATGCTGCCTATAATTATTGTAGATCTCCCTCTTTTTCCGAACAAGATGTCCAATTTCCCTTGAAAACCAGGGCTCTTTCCAATTTTTACTGTTTCCTTTCAACCGAACAGGAACATAAAGATTCTGTACTCTTATAATTTCCCCTTTAAATGTCCTCCATTTCTCTTCTACATCTTTCCCATAAAACAAAATGTCCCAGTTCACTCCTTTTAAATCATCTCGCATCGCATCAAAGTTAGCCTTTCTCCAATCAAAAATCTCAACCCTAGGTCCAGTTCTGACCCTCTCCATAGTTATATTGAAACTAATGGTATTGTGATCACTGGACCCGAAGTGCTCCCCAACGCATACCTCCGCCACCTGTCCAGTCTCATTTCCTAACAGGAGGTCCAGCACTGCCCCTCCTCTAGTAGGTACCTCTATGTATTGCTGCAAAAAACTATCCTGCACACATTTTACAAACTCCAACCCATCCAGCCCATTTACAGAATGTGTTTCCCAGTCTATGTGTGGAAAGTTGAAATCTCCCACAATCACTACCTTGTGCTTACTACTAATCTCTGCTATCTCCTTACATATTTGCTCTTCCAATTCTCGTTCCCCGTTTGGCGGTCTATAATACACCCCTATAAGTGTTGCTACACCTTTCCCACTTCTCAATTCCACCCAAATAGCCTCCCTAGATGAGCCCTCCAATCTATCCTGCCAAAGCACTGCTGTAATATCTTCCCTGACTAGCAATGCAACACCTTCACCTCTTGCCCCTCCAATTCTATTACACCTGAAGCAACGAAATCCTGGAATATTTAGTTTCCAATCACAGCCCTCCTGCAACCACGTTTCACTGATCGCCACAATATCATACTTCCAGGTGTCTATCCAGACTCTAAGCTCATCCACCTTTCTTACAATGCTCCTAGCATTAAAATATGCACATTTAAGAAAACCCCCGTCTCTTATTCTCTGTTTATTTCCTTTTTTTCCTTTCTCCTCTTGTGTTCGAGTGCTTCCCATTTCTGCTTCCTGCCTCCCATTCTGTCTACTACCTTTCGCTATTTGAGTCCCTCGCCCCAACCATTCTAGTTTAAAGTCTCCCCAGCTGCCTTTGCAAATTTCCCCGCTAGGATATTGGTCCCCCTCGGGTTCAAGTGCAACCCATCCTTTCTGTACAGGTCCCACCCTCCCCAAAAGAAGTCCCAATGATCCAGGAACTTGAATCCCTGCCCTCTGCACCAGTCTTTCAGCCACGCATTTATCCTCCACCTCGCTCCATTCCTACTCTCACTGTCGCGTGGCACAGGCAGTAATCCTGAGATTGTTACCTAGTAAGTCGATAAATGCAGACCACGTCTTTTGGAAGTTGTCTGATTTGCCTGCAAGGAGATGTCTCATATCTTCCAGGTGTAATGTTTCAAACATGTTTGAAATCCACATATTTACTGTTGGTATAGGAGCGTTTTTCCAGAATTTAGGTATAAGCTTTTCCCCCATTATTTGCCCATAATTAAATAGATTCTTTTGAAACACATTTACTGTAGTTCAGGGCTACCTTCCATTGTTCCAAAGATAATCCATTCAGGTTTTGGTATAAGTATTATTTTAAATAATTTTGTGAAGATTTCAAAAATTTCAGTCCAGAATTTTTGAATTTTTACACAAAAAACAAAGGAGTGCGCTATAGTAGCTTCTTGAGAACAGCATTTATCACAAATAGGTGAGACGCTAGGAAAACATTTACTTATTTTGGTTCATTTCTTGATTATGCTTCAGCATTCAATTCCTCATGGAATCCATTAAATAGCCAAAAATGCTGCAATTTCCCAACTCATAATACTTGGGTAATCTATTTACTTAACCTGCATCAGGTCCATCAATTTGAATGGAAGGAAACAGTGTGGGCATTTTATAGGTCTACCTTTTGGGGCTACCTTTTATAGGTCCATGAACCTTGAGGGGCTGAACTACATAGGGGTGGTCCCTCAAAGTCCAATCAAACATATCAATTACATCAATACATTATTGACAGTTCCCCAAACCAATTACAGAGTCTTCCATACAATGTTTCTGGCAGAAGCTTCTGGAAGTAAGCTAACTAACTGAATAATGCAAAATCTACCCTGGAACTTAAAACAATGGCCAAAGGGCTTCACACTCTGGCCAATCAACAAAAAACATATAACCATATAACCATATAACCATATAACAATTACAGCACGGAAACAGGCCATCTCGGCCCTACAAGTCCATGCCGAACAATGTTTTCCCCTTAGTCCCACCTGCCTGCATTCGTACCATAACCCTCCATTCTCTTCTCATCCATATGCCTATCCAATTTATTTTTAAATGATGCAAATGATAAAAAAAGCAGGGTAACTGTCTTGCAACATTATTTACATTATTTTGCAGCAATTCTTTTGCAGCAATCCAACCAAACTCATGCATTCACAATACCTTGGAGGTCCTCTGCAAGAATCTCATCCATACTGACAATTGAAGAGACACTTATACATTTCTTATCTGCAACACTAATCTGGGACCTAGACTTCCTGGCACCAGTCGGCTGCTTGTGGCTTTTTTATAAACAGAAATACAGACTTGACCAAAATGGCCTTGCAATGCATGAATCCTCTGCTAAATGTTGGATCTATTCCGGCTCCACTTTGGCCAGGATTTACACTTTTACCGCAATGCAAATCTTTGTCCCCATTCTAGCTATCCCACCATTACCACCCAATCCATTGTGTGGAATGGCATTGATGAGAGGGTTATCTTTCTGTACAATATTGTGGCATATTTCCACATTTTAAAATAAAATAATTAATGTCTATTCACATGGCAAACAAATTCAGTTCAATGTAAATATAATTGTGGTCAGTGTAAAGACTTGTCAAACGCACGATGTCTTCACTACTAGTTTATTTCAATCATTGTTATAATACACACACTGTGCCCTAGCTGTCCGTGGTCTGTCACTGGAGCTAGAGAGAGAGATAGAGGTGGGGGGGCTACAATTATACAGAAGATAATGGGGAGTGGTTAGTAATGGTGAGGTCACTATGTTAAAGGAGCATGCACTGATCTACAGTCAGAATACTTTTTATTTTAATTCACAAGAATGCACATTGTATCTTCAACCAGAAGAACTGTCATTATCTTAATCTGTGAGAAAATAATCAAGGGGTTTCAGAAAATGTATAGGAAGGAACTGCAGATGCTAGTTTAAACTGAGGATAGACACAAAATGCTGGAGTAATTCAGCGGGATGCAGCATCTCTGGAGAGAAAGAATGGGTGACGTTTTGGGTTGTGATCCTTCTTCAGAATTCATTATAGTTCAGAAACATTACAGCTTTATCACATGTAATGTTCTTTGATAGTGAACCAATTCCCATTCATCCAAAATCATAAATGAGGTCCTTAAATCTGCATATACATTTTAATGTGGTTTTTATAGATATACTAGACTAAGTGGGACCCGTTGCGTTCCAGCTTCACATGGGAGGGCTGGTTCCCCAACTCAATATTCCACCTCTCCACCAATTCCAATATTGCTGGCCAGTGGTGGGGAAGAGGGAGGGGGGGGGGGGGGGGGGGGGGGGTGTTGTGGGCTGAAGGGACTGCTTTCCAGAGGGCTGGAATGGACATTGTGGGCCGAATAGATTCTTGGGCTGGCATCTCAGTCACTGAGGCCTGGCAGCTCAGTTACTCAGGCCTGGAAGCTCAGTCCCTCAGGCCAGACAGCTAAGTCACTCAGGCCAGGCAGCTCAATCACTCAGGCCAGGCAGCTAAGTCACTCAGGCCAGGCAGCTCAGTCACTCAGTTCTGGCAGCTCAGTCACTCAGGCCAGGCAGCTCAGTTACTCAGGCCAGGCAGCTCAGTCACTCAGTTCTGGCAGCTCAGTCACTCAGGCCAGGCAGCTCAGTCACTCTCGCCTGGCAGCTCAGTCAATCAGGCCAGGCAGCTCAATCACTCGGGCCAGGTAGCTCAATCACTCAGGCCAAGTAGCTCAGTTACTCAGGTCTGGTAGCTCAGTCACTCAAGCCTGGCAGCTCAGGCAGGCAGCAAGTCCAAGCACACAGCATTCCAAGCAGAATGCAGGCAACAAGTCGAACATCACAGCACTCCAAGCAGAGTGCAGGAAGCAAGTCCAACCTCACAGAACTCCAAGCAGAATGCAGGCAGCAAGTCCAACCTCACAGCACTCCAAGCAAAGAGCAGGCAGCAATTCCAACCTCACAGCACTACATGCAGAGTGCAGGCCTGACAGCTCAGTAACTCAGACCTGGCAGCTCAGTCACTCAGGCATAGCAGGCTGGTTGCTCAGTCACTCAGGCCTGGCGGGCTGGCAGCTGAGAAACTGCCAGAAATTCTACTGAAAACAGGTAACAGACTCTGTTAGAGAGAAGGGGAAGAGGGTGGACAATCAATTTGAGACATTTTCATCTTTCTTTATAGATCACAGCAATGAAGGAGGAAAGTATATCCTTGTGTGGATCTCTGAAGCGCTAGTATGGGTGTTGTGTGCTGAAGGGACTGGTTTCCAGAGAGCTAGTATGGACTTTGTGGACTGAATAGATTCTTGGACTTGCAGTTCAGTGAGTCATGACTGGTGGGCTGGCAGTTCACTAAGTCATGACTGGTTGGCTGGCACTTCAGTCACTTACAGCTGGTGGGCTGGCAGTTCACTTACTCATGGCTGGTGGGCTTACAGTCCAGTCACTCACGGCTGGTGTGGTGGCAGTTCACTCAGTCAACCCTCCTCCCTTTGCAACCCCCCCCTTCCCCCACTTTGTTCCTTGCCGTTCCCCTCTCTCCCCCCCCCCCACTCGTTCGATCTCTCCTCAACCTCCCCCCCCATGCGCTCTTAGTGGTTCTCTGACAGCGCAGCCATACCTGTCTATTAAATTCCCATTGTGATGAAGAACATGCAAGCATGGCAGGCGGAAAAAGGATTTATTAAAGTTTTAAATGTGAATGACTTAAAATAAATCAACAATTTAAATATTAAAGATGAGATTTATTAAGTTATTTTTGTTGTGTCTCTAGTTGTGTTCTGCTGCTCACTGCCTCTTGATGACTCTTTGCTGTTGATTAAAAAAAAAGATGATTTAAATATAGAGAGATTGAGTGGTCAAATTCAAACAAAGAAAATCTGAGAATTTACCTCAAAAGTCATCATTCAGTGCAGGCCTGCAAATCCAACCACACAGCAATCCATGCAGAGTGCAGGCAGCATGTCGAACCTCACAGCACTCCAAGCAGAAAGCAGTCAGCAATTCCAACCTCACAGCACTCCAAGCAGAGTGCAGGCCAACAAATCCAATTTCACAGCTTTTCAAGCAGAATGCACACACATACACTCACACACACATACACACACACCACAATCACACTCACACACACCACATATATATGGCGGTAAATTTTTCAATGCTCAAACAGCTCTGCGTGGCATCTCCACTCTGGGCCTTCCGCAGTCAGCAACACTTCCGTATTCTGCACAACCTCTGCACTCACCGGAAATTACGTGTTGTTCAGTGTGACCTGTCCATCACGGAATGAGCGGGGCTTTTGCAGTAAACACAGTCTGATATAATAAAACATTTATTCAGCCACAACTCGAAGCCACAACTTGAAGCCACAAGTCAAGGCCACATCCGAAAAGCCATAACCTAAAAGCCACATCTAAACACATCGTCACTTCTTATAGTCACTTCTTATAGTCACTTCTTATAGTCACTTCTTATAGTCACTTTTTAAAGACACTTTATAAAGACACTTTTTAAAGCCACATTTTAAAAACACATTAACAAAACACATTATAAAGCCATATTTTAAAGCCACATTTTTAAAACACATTTTAAAGCCACATTTTAAAAAACACATTTTAAAGGCACATTTTAAAGCCACATTTTATAAGCTCATTTTAAAGCCACATTTTAAAAACCATATTAAAATCACATTTTAAAAACATGTTTTAAAGCCACATTGTAAAGCCACATTTTAAAGCCACATTTTAAAAACACATTTTCAAAACACATTTTAAAATCTTTTTAAAAACACATTTTAAAGCCACATTTTAAAAACACATTTTAAAAGCACTCTTAAAAGCCACATTTTAAAAACACATTAAAAACCACATAAAGGGCATGCACAGGTCAGTAAACACTAAGTGTTCTGCAGAATCTGAGTCGTGAACTCTTCCACGCCATCTTGGAGACAGACTGAACCACGTCCACACATCCGGGTTTTATAGTCCCTCCCCCCCTCCTACCGACAGCGGCGTGGCCTTAATGGCGGTGATTGACAGGAGAGAGAATCTCAATATTTTTTAAACATTATAAAATCTTTTATTTTTCATCGATGGGAAAAATCCTCGGCACCTGATGAGCGGAGGGGGACTCAGAGTATGATGGCCAAAATCACAGCCGTAGCTACAGCATTTCTTCTAAAATCAATATACAGTGCAAACAGGAAGTGGTCAAGATGAGGCTTTAAATTATATAGATATCACAACTGTTGTCCAAATGATGCGAGAACAGTTTTGTGAATAGATAATCTGCTCCTGACTTGCTTTGTAATTTGTCACCAAGTAGGCCACATAATACCACTGCGATATGTTTGTTTTTAAGGTTGGCAGAGTCACTGTTACTTTAAGGAACTATGACACATGGTTCTCAGCATCAATGTAAATAGCATGCTTTAGATCAATTGAAAGCAACTGCCACATTACAGCCCAATGGTATGAATATTGATTTATCTAACTTCAGGTAACTTGGCATTCCCTCTCACTCTATCCCTCCCCACCCAAGTCACACCAACTTCTCATTTACATCTAACAAACAGCTAACAATGGCCTGTTTCCTTTATCATCGTTACATTTGTGCATACCTTTCATTCATTGTTCTTTATCTCTCTACATCATCATCTACAGTATATCTCTCATTTCCATAATATCTAACCAGTCCGAAGAAGGGTCTCAACCCGAAACGTCACCCATTCCTTCTCTCCAGAGATGCTGCCACTGAGTTACTCCAGCTTTTGGTATCTATCTTCAGTTTAAACCAGCATCAGTTCCTACTTACATATTTTGTCTGCGACATTAAAGATGAGTTTCCGCTATTTAGGAAATCGAAAGTGCATTATCTATGATGACGAGATTGGAGAACCACCATTAGTCACTTCATTTGGGGGGAAGATACAAACACTCAAAAAAGAATCATAGAGTGATACACTGATAGTGTGGAAACAGGCCCTTCAGCCCAACTTGCCCACACCGGCAAACATGTCCCAGCTACACTAGTCCCACCAGTCAGCGCTTGGCACATATCCCTCCAAATCTGTCCAATCCTTCTACCTGTCTAACTGTTTCTTAAACATTACAATAGTCCCAGCCTCAACTACCTCATGTGGCAGCTTGCTCCGTATACCCACCACCCTTTGTGAAAAAGTTACCCCTCAGATTCCTATTACATCTTTTCCCCTTCATCTTGAACCTATGTCCTCTGGTCCTCGATTCCCCTACTCAGGGCAACAGACTCTGCATCTACCCGATCTATTCCTCTCATGATTTTGTATACCTCTATAAGATCACCCCTCATCCTCCTGCACTCCAAGGGATAGAGCCCCATCCTACTCAACCTCTCCCTTCTGATCTCCTTTTTCATTTTACTCCTTAGTTCCCCAAACTTCTCCAGAGATGCACTTGATCCCAGTCACTCGTACCTATACATGCCGTAAGCTCATCTACCTTACCCATCAGGCACCTTGCTTTAAAATATGTGCAGTTTAAACCAACCCTCGCTCTCCATCTTTCACCTGCCTATTCTGTCCACTAACCTGTCCCTCCATACCAACTTGTAACCTCTCACCTGCCTCTGTCCTGCATGAGATCCCACTCCTCTGCCAATCCAGTTTAAACCTTCTTGTGCAACACTAGGAGGTAGGGTAAATGATATAGGGCAAGAAATCAAGACTTCTATCAGTCTATCTAACTATTCATTCTTTAACCATATAACCATATAACCATATAACAATTACAGCACGGAAACAGGCCATCTCGGCCCTACAAGTCCGTGCCGAACAACTTTTTTTCCCTTAGTCCCACCTGCCTGCACTCATACCATAACCCTCCATTCTCTTCTCATCCATATGCCTATCCAATTTATTTTTAAATGATACCAACGAACCTGCCGCCACCACTTCCACTGGAAGCTCATTCCACACCGCTACCACTTTCTGAGTAAAGAAGTTCCCCCCTCATGTTACCCCTAAACTTATGTCCCTTAATTCTGAAGTCATGTCCTCTTGTTTGAATCTTCCCTATTCTCAAAGGGAAAAGCTGGTCCACATCAACTCTGTCTATCCCTCTCATCATTTTAAAGACCTCTATCAAGTCCCCCCTTAACCTTCTGCGCTCCAGAGACTAAAGACCTAACTTATTCAACCTTTCTCTGTAACTTAGTTGTTGAAACCCAGGCAACATTCGAGTAAATCTCCTCTGTACTCTCTCTATTTTGTTGACATCCTTCCTATAATTAGGCGACCAAAATTGTACACCATACTCCAAAATTGGCCTCACCAATGCCTTGTACAATTTTAACATTACATCCCAACTTCTATACTCAATGCTCTGATTTATAAAGGCCAGCAGACCAAAAGCTTTCTTTACCACCCTATCTACATGAGATTCCACTTTCAGGGAACTGTGCACAGTTATTCCCAGATCCCTCTGTTCACCTGCATTCTTCAATTCCCTACACCTGCATTCTTCAATTCCCTACCATTTACCATGTACGTCCTATTTTGATTTGTCATGCCAAGATGTAGCACCTCACACTTATCAGCATTAAACTCCATTGCCATCTTTCAGCCCACTCTTCCAACTGGCATAAATCTCTCTGTAGACTTTGAAAATCTACTTCGTTATCCACAACCCCACCTATCTTAGTATCATCTGCATACTTACTAATCCAATTTACCACACCATCATCCAGATCATTGATGTACATGACAAACAACAGTGGACCCAACACAGATCCCTGTGGCACCCCACTAGTCTCTGGCCTCCAACCTGACGAACAACCATCCACCATTACTCTCTGGCATCTCCCATTCAGCCACTGTTGAATCCATCTTACTACTCCTCCATTAATCCCCAACCATTGAACCTTCTTAACCAACCTTCCGTGGGGAACCTTGTCAAAGGCCTTACTGAATTCCATCTGCTGTTCCTTCCTACACAGGTAATAAGTTGAATCAGGTTAAGGGGGGAGGTTTGAAAGGCAGATGGTTGGACTAAGGCTAAAGATGAAAAATCAGGTGTGTGACAAAAGGATTGAAGAGTTGCACATTGTGAATGTAGATGAAGGAATGCACACCTTGCCATGATGCTGCCTTACACTGGGTCCAATTAATTGACATTGGATTGGTGCACCTAAACCTCGTCAACATACTCCTGATATAAGCTATGTTTTCCAGCCAGAGGGGAGGAGGGTGAGTCTAGAACAAAGAGAAAAAGGAAGAAGGAAGAAAGAACTTTGAAGAACAGGACTGAATTGCTGAGACATCCAAAATAACCATGTTACAGCAAATACGCCCACACGGCGAGGGACAGCGCCTCCATGAGGCCCTTGATTCTCTTACCACTGTAATTAAAATATATCATGTGGATTCACCCTACTGTAAGTGACGATGTGTTCACTATCACACCTGGCGTCACCCCCAATGCCACCAAAGGTAGTCATCATCCACATCATCTTTGGCCTTGATCCATTGCAGTTTAGCTACCATCACAGCTGCTAATTGGCAGATGCCAACTCCCTGATTCATCACTGGAACATCTGAATAACATGGATACCCACATCAGCCTCTTCTTTATTTGGGTTTGCACTATTTTGGCCTGGTTACCTCGTATTACTGATTATTCATTTATTGCATTATTGATGATTATAGTTTTAGTTGCAAACGGTCATTTTATAAGCATGTAGTCCAGATCTCCCAACCTACCTCATTGTGACCCTTGAACTGTTTTGAATATGCACTTTCTCTGTAACTATAATGCTACATTGCAGTAACAGTACATTCTGCACTCTGGTATGTTGTACTGCAATTGTATTCATATATTTATGAAGGATAGCACACAAACAAACGTTTTCACTGTTTCTCTGTAAACATGATAAGAATAAACTGAAACTTATTACAATACCATTCATTCGAGGATGAGGACTCTCCTGCTTATATCAGCTTCTAATAAAGGAAGTTTTCTTTTAGAGAAACAGCAAGGAAACAGGCCCTTTGGCCCACCGAGACCGCACCGACCTGCGATCCCCGCACATTAGCACTACCTTACATACAAGGGAAACAATTTTTTACGTTTACGCCAATTAACCTACAAATCTGTACTTCTTTGGAGTGTAGGAGGAAATCAAAGATCTCTGAGAAAACCATTGCAGTCACAGCGAGAACGTACCAACTCCATACAGTCAAGCACCCATAGTCAAGATCGAACCTGGGTCTCCAGTGCTGCAAGTACTGTAAGGCAGCAACTCTACCACTGCGCCACTGTACCGCTAAGGCGTTCTGAAGGTAAATCCCTTAATCCAAGTGAATTTTTCTAACAATTGTGGAATTATAAGATAAAGAGCATCAATAAAAAAACCTGGGCAACTTGCAAGAGAATTGTGCACATAATAACATATCTAAGCTATCACTGGAGTGAATAGTGAATCAAAAATGACTGAAGTTATAAATGTAGGTAGTATATATAACTGTCAGTATGCCAATTTGGTTTCAGGTTGAATTCAGGAAAATGAGGTGTATAAAAAAGAAGGGGGGCTGAGCAAATTGAACATATATTTTCCATTATTTAGATGAATAAGGTATAATACCATTGAAATTAGTTTGATAGGTCTGATCAGCAAAATTTCAGAATAAGGTGTTGGCTTTATCTTAGAGGTGTGTTTGGCTGGCTGGCTAAGGAATGTTTGAAATTGTACGCTAGAGCGCTAAGGAAGCTTTGTGCATGAAAGATTTTGATAGATGTTTGGACATTAATGAAATGAAGGGATAAAGTGAGAGGTGGATAAAAGAACGTAATTAGTACTGCTGGATAGTGTAATAAGTACTGCTGGATAGGGTAATTAGTACTGCTGGATAGTCGAGGAGGTTTCCAAGTCAAGTCAAGACAAGAGAGTTTATTGTCATGTGTCCCAGATAGGACAATGAAATTCTTGCTTGCTGCAGCATTGTAGGCATAATTGTAATTGTTGGCATAAATACAGAACAGATCAGTGTGTCGACATTCCATAGATATATATATATATATAATTTCATTGTCCTATATAACTCTATAATGTGCATATATATATATATATATGTGTGTGTGTGTATGTGTGTATATGTATATATACATACACATATATAAAATATATATATATATATACACACACACACATATGTAAATAAACAGATAAAATGCAATAGGCTGTTATAGTTCAGAGATTGCTTGAAGTTGTGTTTAATAGCCTGATGGCTGTGGGGAAGTAGCTGTTCCTGAACCTGGATGTTGCAGATTTCAGGCTTATGTACCTTCTACCTGATGGCAGTGGAGAGATGAGTGTGTGACCAGGATCCTTCTATCAATATGAATTATTGTATTTTTCATCCAGAGAGTATTGCAATTTTAACTAGCAAAATTTGCCCGATTATTTTCTAGATCACACACTTCAAATGACAATGCTACCTATATCAATTTGAAATCGCAATGCATCAAAAATATGAATCAGCTGAATGAACATGATATTGGAACATGGAGTGTGTTGAGCCATTATAATCCACAGCCATGCATAGAACAGAGGATTGCACATTACACATTCCATTTGCCCTAATGTTTTAGTGTCTAGCCGGAATATCTTCTCAATATTAATGTGTTTCTTGCTAATCGAACCAAACAAAACTTCTCACAATCTATGTCTTTGTGCATAATTTGCCAGTTATATGGTTGTCTCAACATTCATGCCATTATTTTGGCCATTAATCTTTAATGTTGAAATTCTGTCATCACTAACTACATTGAAGCCATTCAGGATATTATGGAATCATAAGACAATGCCTATCTGCTTCATTGCTTTCTCTGCCATTGACCACTGGTGTGGTTACAGTTATTCAGGCTTGATGTTCCCAGTCTAGCTTCCTATGTGTCTTTCATCTAAACCATCTGGCTGCTCTGAACTGAGACACATGCCGAAAGATTTCCACTAGAACAGTAGCAGGTTTTCCTATCGTGGCTGCCTTTTATACTACTTCCAAGCAGATTCTCAGAGCAGGGAACGTGGGAATTCTCAGAACATTTTTGAGCTGACCTTAGACTAAAATAAGGTCCAATTTCACAAAGCTAGCTGGGCCAGTTATTCAATCTGAACTTATAGATAGTGATGCTATAGCATGAATTGGAGCTGGTGACCATAATGCAGGTCCATTCAATGATTACGCATTGCATATTTAACAAACATATCGGACTAAGACTTGGTTACGAAGGTTAAACTGTTGGGTATAAATACAGGAATAGCAAGATGGATTCAACAGTGGCTGAATGGGAGAAGCCAGAGGGTAATGGTGGATGGCTGTTTGTCGGGTTGGAGGCAGGTGACTAGTGGGGTGCCTCAGGGATCTGTGTTGGGTCCTTTGTTGGTTGTCATGTACATCAATGATCTGGATGAAGGGGTGGTAAATTGGATTAGTAAGTATGCAGATGATACCAAGATAGGGCGTCTTCACAAAGGAAGACATAAATAATCTGCCGGAAATAGCAGGGGCCCACTGGTCAAAGGAGTAGGAGGAATTGAGGGAAATCCAGGTTAGTCGGGAAGTGGTGTTGGGTAAATTGAATGGATTTTACTTCAGAGTCACGTGAGTGACTACGTGAAGAAGCCCGCGTACGACGCATGCGTGTCATATCGCTACACGCATTCGAACTCGTCATCGCTGGAGGAAGGACGTTCCTCCCAATCGGCAGGACTTGAACCTGCAACAGGTAAGGGAACTCTGTTTTTCTTTACTTACCCTTTTTTATCTAGAAGGCTGATGAAGCTGGCTGGGGAGAGTCTGCAGAATTGCAGGCAGCCAGCACCGGCCGGGGCCCGTTAATTTCTTTTGAACAGGAACGGAGCCGACTTTAGAGCCAGGACAACGGTCGCTGGAGCAGTTTCCCGACAACTCGGTAACAGCCCCACTAGTCGGTGAGTGCATTACTAATTTATGGGTCTGAGGGGCTGGAAGGTGCGGAACTGACGGGGGTTCCGCAGGTCTAAAAATAGCGGCGAGCGGTCAGTGCCCGAGAGCACTGAGTACGCGTTGGACCCGCTGGACCGCGCTGGAATAGAGGCAGGGGGGAAAACAGGCAACAGACTGAATTCCCGTTATGGGAATAGCTGTGCCAAACTTACCCCACCCCCCCGATTTTCTCCATTTTTTTTTTTTTGTTTTTCACTACACCTGTCCACAGCTGGGATATATAGGACCAGCAGCTGGCTGGGGAGAGTCTGCAGATTGCAGGCAGCCAGCAGAGGCCGGGGGCCCGTTAATTTGTTTTAAAACAGGGGACGGAGCCGACTTCAGCGACAGGATAACGACGCTGGAGCAGGGTTTCCTGACGACTCGGGTACAACACCACGGACCCTTACTATAGGTATGTGGGAAAATGGTGTAAAACAAAAATGGGGTTTTCATAGAATATGTGTGTTAATCCTTTTGTTAAAGTACTAGATGGGTCCGAGGCGCTGGAAGTGCGGAAAGGGCGCATTAACGGCACTTCCGCAATGTTCTAAAAATAGCGAGCTGTCAGTGCCGAAGAGCACTGAGCACGCGTTGGACCCGCTAGCCCACGCTGAAGGAAGCCGGTACGAGTGGTGGCTGCAGCCAGCACAGGTGCCTGGGAGTACCGGGACCGGGTGGAGTGGTGGACCCACATACAGGACCGGTGTGGTCAGCGGCGGAGCGAGGAAAACCCGCAAACCAGTGCCCGTGTGTACGGGGGACGGGAACAGCGGGGGAAAAAGGAGCTCCTTCATAGTGGCAGTCACATGAATGTGGACAAGGAGCGGCATAGTTATATCGGGCGGCCGGGAGCGACCAGTGCCCGTAGGCATGGGGCCCGGCTGCGGGAAATACCGCGTGCGACTAGTGCCCGAGAGCACCAAGGTCGGCAGGAGCGGTCTGATATATTAAAGCACCAAATCGACTAGTGCCCGAGAGCATGTAAGTCGGCTGGAGCGGTTGCTGGAGGAAATTCTCCAGAGTGGCAGGCTCCGGGATATGGAGGATAGCCACAGTGGGCATAAAATATAAGTCCCACAGCAGTTTCCCATAAGGGCTGCATGAAATGTCAGACGCCTCTGAGGAGGGTATTGAAGGTCTGACTGGGCCAGGATGGCTGCCAGTGTTAATAAAGACATCACTGCGAAAGTGATGTGGCGAAACAGCCTCCGGATAATACTTACCGATACCGGAGTGAGGATGAGCAGCTGCAAGATATAGCGCAGCCAGCAGCGGCCACTTTTGTGGAACTGGGAAACCGGTACGAGTGGCTGCAGCAGGTTCGGCCGTCAGTGACATGGTGAAGATTTGGCCGGGACGACCACTGTGGGAGATGCGAAAGCTTCTACTTCAGCATCTACCCCAACCTCAACCTCAAGGCCCTCCACAACCACGAGTGAAACCAAGAAAATAACTCAGTTACCACCGATAACCATGGAGGTAGGTGAATCTGGGGCTCCAGAATTAATAGGGAGCACGGAAGTTGGAGGGACATTGCAACTTCATTTGGAAGCATGGTGTAATATAACTATGGACAGATATATTCTTAGAAGTATTAAGGGATATCTGATAGAGTTTCTACACAAACAAAACCTTCCAGTACAATATACACCGGACAGAATATACATGCTTACTAAATGGGAACAAGCTAAAGCCCACATAGAACTACAAAGATTATTCACTAAAGGGGTAATTGAACAAACCAAACCTGAACAACAGGAATTTGTCTCAAACATATTTATTAGAAATAAGAAAGATGGGGGTTGCCGTATTATTATTGATTTATCAACGCTTCACAATGTTGTGCAATATGTTCATTTTAAAATGGATACTTTTAGCACTGCTAAAGAGTTAGTTTCAGCAGGCTACTTTATGGCAAGTATTGATCTTAAAGATGCTTACTATACAATACCCATCAGAGGTAAAATTCTTAAACCAGCTTTGGCATTGCCGCAACAACAAAATCATAGAGTAATGGCATAGTTGGATGAATACTTATTGTGGGAATAATTTATGAATTGGCATGTCAGGCAGTGGTTGCCACAAAACAATTGTTTGAACAGCTGGGATTCATTATCCATCCAATTAAGTCAAAATTGACACCATTAACACATTTAATATGTTAATGACTTTACTAATAGGAAAAGCCACAGAGTTACAAAAGGATTAGAGCACTCAAAATTAATAGAGGCCATTTTTTGATGGCCAATGGAGCTAACAATTTAAGCCATAAAAGAATTACAATGGTGGGAACACAATGTTAAGTATGGCTCCAACCCAATAGTTATTGACAACCCGTCTGTGCTATTACAAACAGATGCCAGTGCAATTGGTTGGGGTACAACTGATACCATCTCGAGCTGTGGGGGGAGATGGAATATACAAGAAGCTAACCTACTTAACACTAAGGGTATAAAGTACTTAGAAATGTTAAGTGCATTTTATGGGTTAAAATCTTATTGCTCAGGAATGAAACAGCAGCATGTTAGATTGCAGATAGATAATACCTCGGTGGTGGCATATATAAGTCATATGGGTGGAAATATATCAACATCTTGTGATGAATTGGCAAACTCAATTTGGCAATGGTGTGTCCAAAGGACTATTTGGTTATGGGCTACGTATCTACCAGGGATACTAATTTAGTGGCAGACACCAGGTCACAAAAATTTATTGAAAGTACTGAATGGATGTTGGATAGAACGGTATTTGCTGAAATCACAGTAAAGTATGGAAGGCCGGGTATTAGATTTGCATCCAGGTTTAAATCACCAGTTACCGAGGTATGTATCATTGGAACCAGATCCTGGGGCAGAAGCTACAGATGCATTTTCACTGCACTGGGGGAAATGGTTCATTTATGCATTTCCTCCTTTTTTCTGCCTAATCAATCGGGCACTAAGGGAAATTCAACAGGAATCGGCATCTGGGATTTTCTTAGTACCTGATTGGCTTACCCAACCATGGGTTTCCGTGGTACAGGACATGGTGCTGGAACCATGTATAACTTTAAGACATAGTCCTAAGTTACTGGTGCATCCAGTAACTCAGGATAGCTATCCATGCCATAGAAAATATTGAATTATTGGGTTGTAGACTCTGAAAGACTCGCTACGGGACATGGGGCTATCAAAAAGAACTGTGGACATGATCACAGCAGCACAAAGAAGGTCTACACAAATACAGTATTTAGGTCATATTAAAAAATGGACTAATTACTGCCATAATAACCTTCTGGACCACAGAAATAAGGATGTTCCGGCGGTGCTAGAGTTTTCTCACCAGCCTGCACTATGGAGGACTTAGTTACAGCACTGTGAATAGTGCCAGAAGTGCATTGTCAAGTTATTGGTGGCAAGGAACAGAAAGACAGTCTGTGGGATCACATCCTCTGGTAGTTAAACTTTTAAGAGGCAATTTTAACACCAAGCCACCCAAAACAAGATACAACAAATCTGGGAGGTAAGTGTGGTCCTGACCATGCTAAGGAATTGGTCGCCGGCTACAGCATTAAATCTGGATAAACTAACTAAGAAATGGTAATGCTGATGGCGCTAGTCACAGCGCAAAGGGTCCAGTTATTGCAAAAAGTAAGACTGGATGGCTTCACTATGGCGGCAGGAAGTTTGGGTTTTTTGTGATCCAGGATGTTATTAAACAAAATAGACCAGGATCAGCGGGGCAGGTCATAGAATTTATGGCCTACCCGGAGGACAAACGCCTCTGTATAGTGAAGCACGTTTTGTTATACAGTGAAAGGACAAAGGCTATCAGAGGCAAGGAAATGGCGTTTAATCAGCTATAAGAAACCGTACCGTAGAGTGTAAATTCAGACCATTTCGCGGTGGCTGAAATATGGGTTAAGATAGGCGGGAGTGGACACTAACATATTTAAATCTCACTCCACCAGGGCTGCAGCTACATCCGCAGCAAAACGCCTTGATGTATCCATGGACCAAATCCTCAGGATTGCAGGATGGTTGTCGGAGAAAACGTTTTTCAGAAATTTTATAACAAACCAGTTAGCAGTATGGGAACGTTTTCGGGGAACATTTTAAGTTCTGTATGATAATTTATCCATGAAGAATACGGGGTTATGATTTGAATTAATTAGATATTATTTATCATTTCCATTAAATAATTGGTATGAATGTTTTGAATATCATTAACAATTTCTCCCAAACTACCAAGGCAGTTGTGAAGCATGGACTCGTTCCACGGCATGAGGTCACAGAGCTTTGAAATCTTCACGTAGTCACTCACGTGACTCCGAAGTAAAATAGTAAGATTAAACGAGAACTTACCAGTTTGAAGTTTGATCTTTATTTTATGAGGAGGAACGTTGAGGGAATACGTGCCCTCCGCTCCCACCATCGTATGGTCATATCTTAAACTGGTATCTCTTTAATAATCTTACTATTTTAGGTCATTATAGTGTATCTGTGACCTCACACCGCTGCTTTGAAGGATGACACGCATGCGTCGTATGCGGGCTTCTTCACGTATTCCCTCAACGTTCCTCCTCATAAAATAAAGATCAAACTTCAAACTGGTAAGTTCTCGTTTAATCTTACTATTAAAGGCCGATAAATCCCCAGGGCCAGATAGGCTGCATCCCAGAGTACTTAAGGAAGTAGCTCCAGAAATAGTGGATGCATTAGTAATAATCTTTCAAAACTCTTTAGATTCTGGAGTAGTTCCTGAGGATTGGCGGGTAGCAAACGTAACCCCACTTTTTAATAAGGGAGGGAGAGAGAAAACGGGGAATTTTCTACACTCTTTAGATTCTGGAGTAGTTCCAGAGGATTGGCGGGTAGCAAACGTAACCCCACTTTTTAAGAAGGGAGGCAGAGGGAAAACGGGGAATTACAGACCAGTTAGTTTAACAACGGTAGTGGGAAAACTGCTAGAGTCAGTTATTAAAGATGGGATAGCAGCGCATTTGGAAAGTGGTGAAATCATTGGACAAAGTCAGCATGGATTTATGAAAGGTAAATCATGTCTGACGAATCTTATAGAATTTTTAGAGGATGTAACTAGTAGCGTGGATAGGGGAGAACCAGTGGATGTGGTGTATCTGGACTTCCAGAAGGCTTTCGACAAGATCCCACATAAGAGATTAGTATACAAACTTAAAGCACACGGCATTGGGGGTTCAGTATTGATGTGGATAGAGAACTGGCTGGCAAACAGGAAGCAAAGAGTAGGAGTAAACGGGTCCTTTTCACAATGGCAGGCAGTGACTAGTGGGGTACCGCAAGGCTCAGTGCTGGGACCCCAGCTATTTACAATATATATTAATGATCTGGATGAGGGATTTGAAGGCAATATCTCCAAGTTTGCGGATGACACGAAGCTGGGGGGCAGTGTTAGCTGTGAGGAGGATGCTAGGAGACTGCAAGGTGACTTGGGTAGGCTGGGTGAGTGGGCAAATGTTTGGCAGATGCAGTATAATGTGGATAAATGTGAGGTTATCCATTCTGGTGGCAAAAATGGGAAAGCAGACTATTATCTAAATGGTGGCCGATTGGGAAAGGGGGAGATGCAGCGAGACCTGGGTGTCATGGTACACCAGTCATTGAAGGTAGGCATGCAGGTGCAGCAGGCAGTAAAGAAAGCGAATGGTATGTTAGCTTTCATTGCAAAAGGATTTTAGTATAGGAGCAGGGAGGTTCTACTGCAGTTGTACAGGGTCTTGGTGAGACCACACCTGCAGTATTGCGTACAGTTTTGATCTCCAAATCTGAGGAAGGACATTATTGCCATTGAGGGAGTGCAGAGAAGGTTCACCAGACTGATTCCTGGGATGTCAGGACTGTCTTATGAAGAAAGACTGGATAGACTTGGTTTTTACTCTCTAGAATTTAGGAGATTGAGAGGGGATCTTATAGAAACTTACAAAATTCTTAAGGGGTTGGACAGGCTAGATGCAGGAAGATTGTTCCCGATGTTGGGGAAGTCCAGGACAAGGGGTCACAACTTAAGGATAAGGGGGAAATCCTTTAAAACCGAGATGAGGAGAACTTTTTCACACAGAGAGTGGTGAATCTCTGGAACTCTCTGCCGCAGAGGTTAGTTGAGGCCAGTTCATTGGCTATATTTAAGAGGGTGTTAGATGTGGCCCTTGTGGCCAAGGGGATCAGAGGGTATGGAGAGAAGGCAGGTACGGCATACTGAGTTGGATGATCAGCCATGATGATATTGAATGGCGGTGCAGGCTCGAAGGGCCGAATGGCCTACTCCTGCACCTAATTTCTATGTTTCTATGTTGTGGATAATGAAGAGGATTTCCAAAGTCTACAGAGTGATTTAGGCCATTTGGAAAAATGGGCTGAAAGATGGCAGATGGAGTTTAATGCTGATAAATGTGAGGTGCTACACCTTGGCAGGGCAAATCAAAATAGGACGTACATGGTAAATGGTAGGGAATTGAAGAATACAGTTGAACAGAGGGATCTGGGAATAACCATGCATAGTTCCATGAAAGTGGAATCTCATATAGATAGGGTGGTAAAGAAAGCTTTTGGTATGCTAGCCTTTATAAATCAGAGCATTGAGTATAGAAGCTGGGATGTAATGTTAAAATTGTACAAGGCATTGGTGAGACCAAATCTGGAGTATGGTGTACAATTTTGGTTGCCCAATTATAGGAAGGATGTCAACAAAATAGAGAGAGTACAGAGGAGATTTACTAGAATGTTGCCTGGGTTTCAACAACTAAGTTACAGAGAAAAGTTGAATAAGTTAGGTCTTTAGTCTCTGGAGCGCAGAAGGTTAAGGGGAGACTTGATAGAGGTCTTTAAAATGATGAGAGGGATAGACAGAGTTGAGTTTGTCCAACCTTTTGTGTTTACCTTCAAAGTAAACCAACCTCTAACCATATAACCATATAACAATTACAGCACGGAAACAGGCCATCTGGACCCTTCTAGTCCGTGCCGAACACGTATTCTCCCCTAGTCCCATACACCTGCATTCAGACCATAACCCTCCATACCTTTCCCGTCCATATAACTATCCAATTTATTTTTGACGCGAATTAAGAGACAGAAGTTTAGGGGTAACATGAGGGGGAACTTCTTTACTCAGAGAGTGGTGGCTGTGTGGAATGAGCTTCCAGTGAAGGTGGTGGAGGCAGGTTCGTTTTTATCATTTAAAAATAAATTGGATAGTTATATGAACGGGAAAGGTATGGAGGGTTATGGTCTGAATGCAGGTGTATGGGACTAGGGGAGAATACGTGTTCGGCACGGACTAGAAGGGTCCAGATGGCCTGTTTCCGTGCTGTAATTGTTATATGGTTATATGGTTAGAGGTTGGTTTACTCTGAAGATAAACACAAAAGGTTGGACAAAGTCAGCAGGATGGGCAGCATCTCTGGGTAGATGTTTTTGCTTGAAACCCTTTGGCTCAGTCAGAAGAAGGGTCTCGAAGCTTATTCTGAAGAAGAGTCTTGACCCGAAACGTCACCTATTCCTTCTCTAAAGATACTGCCTGTCCCGCTGAGTTACTCCAGTATTGTGTGTCAACTTATTACCTGGCAGGCTTTGTCCTGCTCATCCTTTCTTCCAGCTTTCTATTCCCCCTCCTCCCCCCACAATCATTCTGAGGAATGCTCCGACACAAAATGTAACATATCCATGTTCTCCAGAAATGCTGCCAGACCTGCTCAGTTATTCCAGGACTTTGTATTTTTTTCTTGTAAACTAGCATCTGCAGCTCATTGTAACCACAGAGAAAAAGTCTCATCACCCGGGGTGGTAAACTTTTGGAATTCCCTACCCAATTGGGCAATGAAGATCAAGCTACTGAGTTTCTTAATATAGGAATCAATTGAACTTTTGGTAGTAAGAGAATAACAGGATTATCGGTCCACAAAAGTGGCAATTATAATAATATAAAAATAAGCAATTATTTTGATCTTTTTGAATAGGGAAGCAGACATGGAAGGGAACTGGCTTAGAAACAGCGAAACATAGACAACAGGTGCAGAAGTAGACAATTTGACCCTTCGAGCTAGCACCACCATTCAATATGATCTTGGCTGATGATCTAAAATCAGTACCCCATTCCTGCTTTCTCCCCATATCCCTTGATTCCTTTATATACAGTACCACATTTTCCAACTATGGTCTGCCTAGGAGTAAATCTCCTCAATTTGAACAGCAGGTTGTTTGATTTTTCAAGTTTTTTCTATGAGAAATGCATAGACCTTCAAACAGGGCTCTTTGAATCCCAGGCAGTTGTGCAAAATGATCTTGGGGCTTCTTGAGAATATTAAACATATTAAGATTTTCAAAATGCACCATTAATAGATTCTAGCACTTTTCCTATAGCTAGTCACACGAACAAAACAATACATTTTGGATGAAATGGCTGAATGAACAATATGATTTTCATATGTGATGTAATCATTCAAAAATTAATCACTCTTTAATTCAAAAACAATAATTTGTTTCTTCAAGGTCATTATCTTAGCCTTCACCTATCTATCAAAATAGCAGCAGACAGCAGTTGCAGAGGAGGCTATTCAGCCTATTTGGTCAGTACTGGCCCATTGCTGAGCTACTCAGCATGGTAGCTCGGTGGTGCAGTGGTAGCGTTGCTGCCTTACAGTGCAGTAAGAGAGCTGGAGAGATATATTCGGTTTTCTCCCACGCTGCAAAGATGTAGTTATGTAGGTTAATTGGCTTGATAAATGTAAAAATTGCCCCTAGTGTGTGAAGGATAGTGTTAATAGACAATAGACAATAATACACAGGGATCGCTGGTCGGCATGGACCCGGTGGGCCGAAGGGCCTGTTTCCGCGTTGTACCTCTAAACTAAACTAAACTAAACACTCAGTCCCATATCAATGATTGCATTTTTAATATTCTAAGCTGAATCTGGCCCTTGTTATAAACTACAATGAGAAAGATGGAAAGGCTGACCTATTATCTTTCATGTCCCAAGCACTGGCCATTCAACAAATACAGGTTGAACATTGGTTTTCCGGCACCTTTGGTTCCAGAGCCTTTCTGGATTATCCGTTTCTCTGGACCAACAGAGGTCACGTGATAATGAAATGACAATACATCCATGGTCGGCTAATGACATCCTTCCCGTGTCTCTAAAGCGCCATGCAGTGCCAATCACCTAAATAAACAAATATTAAATCTGAACCGAATGTTAATGGAGTGACCTATCGACCCAACCCCGGCTCACACTGTCTCCACAGCGTTTAGAGCCCCGACCTCTGACCCCACTCCCGACTCTCAAGGTGCACCAGCGAGCCCTTCTTCACCCACTGCATAGTCCAGTGATACGGCTGTTGTTGTAGCCCAAAGGGACAGCATCTTCTTCGGGCCTCCGCCACCAGCAGGATGCGCTCCATCTCTGTGGAAATCCCTTCCTCCTCACCAGCTGCTGCTTCTTGCTGTCAATAGACAATAGACAACAGACAATATGTGCAGGAGTAGGCCATTCGACCCTTCGAGCCAGCACCACAATTCACTGTGATCATAGCTGATCACACACAATCAGTACCCCATTCCTGCCTTCTTTAAGAGCTCTATCTAACTTTCTCTTGAAAGCATCCAGAGAAACGGCCTCCACCGCCTTCTGAGGCAGAGAATTCCACAGATTAACAACTTTCGGGATGAAAAGTTTTTTCTCATCTCCATTCTAAATGGCCTACCCCTTATTCTTAATAAGGTGGTGCCTTTGTGTGCTCGACCATCCTGCCTGCTTCTCCTGCTGCTCTGTCGAGTTGGCCTCTTCATCCCCATTCCCATCCCCATCCCCCCGCCCATCCGACCCTCCTGGGGTTGGACGGGTGCCACTGCCACTGCCACCTCCTCCCTCTCCCCTGGAGTTGCTGACATTCTCCACCTTGGAAGAGACGGCAGGTGCGAGGGGAGGGTGCCTTGTGGAGACCGAGCACATCCTGTCGTTGGCAGTGACCTGAGGACGTCTATAAGGTGAGCCGTATTAACCGGAGAAAGAGGGCTCACTGCGGCACAGATCTTGACCCACCGAATTACTCAAGCACTTTGTGTCCTTTTGTCTATTAATGATCATCTTCAGCTCACTGTTTCAAATACCTGTGATGATAGTACCTTGCACTGAGATAGCGGTGATCGGCAATAATGGATATGGCTGCAGCTGATCTCTGGAAACACAGATGGGTGACAGAGGGACCTTCCTCAGACTGCTTCAGTTGCTGAGTTCCTCCAGCAATTTGTGCCGTTTCAATTTAAAACTAGGCGCCGATGCTGCTGGTCTGCAGCGAGTCCTTCTTCACTGGTTCACTCGGCTATTGTTGTGCAGGCCCGTATAAATCTTTCCAAAAAGGGGGGTGGCATGACAGGATTACAAAAAATTTAATGTGAAATAGTGTGCACGCTGCGCACATCATGAGCACAAAGTGTGAGGTCCCTCGATGCCAGAAGTCCAGGGCCCTTATGTGGGCCCTGGAAGCTCTGGGGTATTAGATGCTCTCTGATGCATTCTGAGCCTTTTTTGGAGCATTTGTGCACCAGATTTATGACCAATATTTCAGAAATTAACAGGAATCTGAGAAGTTGCTTATTCACACAAAGAGTGCTGGGTGTATGGAACAAGCTGCCAGAGGAGGTAGTTAAGGCTGGGGCTATTCTAATGTTTAAGACACATTTGGACACGTACATGGAAAGGACAGGTTTAAATGGATATGGGCCAAACGCATGTGAGTGGGACTAGTTTAGATGGGACATGTTGGTCGGTGTGGGCAAGTTGGGCTGAAGGGACCTGTTTCCACACTGCATCATTCTATGACTAAAGCGTTAAGAAAAAAAATGAATGTAGATAAGTAGACCAGATTTGAAAGAGGAGTGAAGTGTAAAGGCAGAGAAAGGTTTAAGGATGGAAAGGAACATAGGAAAAGAAGGGGGAGAGTGGGCTTGAGCAGGAGAAAATATAATAGCTATAAAACCTACCTTAATTTTGCAATCCCACTAAAGATAATTCCCCTTTCCCTCTTCCCTCCCCCATCTCTCTCTCTCCCCTCCCTTCCCTGCACTCTCTCCCCCTCTCACATCCCCCTCCAACTTTCTTGTGGGAGGGACGAAGATGAAGGTGGTGTGGGCCCAGCGGGGGTGGTGTGGGCCCAGTGGGGGTCAGCTGGGGTAGAGTGGGCCCAGTGGGAGTCAGTGGGGGTGGCTTGCGCCCAGTGGGGGTGGCTTGGGCCCAGCGGGGGTGGCGTGTGCCCAGCGGTGGTGGCTTGGACCCAGCAGGGGTGGCTTGCGCCCAGTGGGGGTGGCTAAACTAAATTGGCTTGGGTCCAGATTGGTGGCGCTGCCCAGGGGGGTGGGTGTGCCCAGCGGAGGTGGCTTGGTCCCAGCGGGGGTGGCTTGGATCAGCGGGGTTGGCGTGGGCCCAGTAGGGGTGGTGTGGGCCCAGCGGGGGTGGGGTGGGCCAGCAGGTGTGTGGCGGTTGAAACACAATGGGCCCCAACGGCGGGTGGAGGCGAGGGGAAGCGGGCCAAGGCTAAGGTGTAATTCTGGTGTTGATGTTACAGCCGCTGGGTTCAGAGTAACACTCCTGCCCGGCGACGATCCCAACCATTGGTCAGGCTCACATTTATTTGTGCATGCACCAATTACGGGAACAGTTGGGTCGGAGTCACTGCGTGCGGCCCCCCCTCATTAATCCCAACACAATACACAACAGAATTTCACTCGTGGTCCCACGGTCGGCATTCCAGCCACTGTTCAACCTTCGGCACCAAAGTTCCGTCAAGTTTTCACCCCTCCTTCTCATGGCCGATCATCGGTTCATGTTGGATGGGGTGCTGGACTTTTCACGCCAAGCTGCGCACACCAAAACTCCTGAGCTGGCCCACTGGCTGGGCTTTGTGTGCAGTCCAGCACCCAGGCCAATTCATCATGCTCCCAGCCAAGGCCGACTCGGTCAATGAATTCCCGTCAGGAATTTGTCCCTTATTTCGACCTTCTGATGACTCTAGGGAGACAGGCCGGAGGTGGAGCTCTGCTGGCGATCCCCAGAGAGAATCAGAAGGGCGCAATGGTAGGGAGGGATAGCGAGGACGGGGAAGGTGGGCGGGGGGGGGGGGGGTTATAGGGCGAGGCCAGGAGGAGGTCTTCTCTCTGGCGAGAAAGAAAGGGGGCAGGAATGAGCCTGATTGGACAAAGCAACAGGATAAGCAGGCAGCAATGTTGAGCAGGGAGCAGACAAAGCCACTGCCAACAGCAAGAAACAGCAGCAGGTGAGAGGGGAGGGAGCCTCATGGCGACCAACCCCATTACACTAGCAGCAGCTGCCCAAAAAATGTGCTGTCCTCGGAAGAGGGTTTGTGCGTTCTCCCCGTGACCACGTGGGTTTTTCCGAGATCTTCAGTTTCCTCCCACACTCCAAAGGCGTACAGGTATGTAGGTTGATTGGCTTGGTGTATGTATAAAAATTGTCCCCAGTTGGGATGGATTCAGTAGGCCGAAGGGCCTGTTTCTGCTCTGCATCTCTAAACTAAATTAACTAAGGAAGATTGAGGGCATAACTGAAAAGGGATGTTGGGAAGCAGCCTTTTCAAGGTGCCCAGTGAATTAGAGAAGGCCTGATAGGAAGTTTCATGTTCCAATAGGGTGGGGGAGGGGTTGTGGGGTGGTGCGTGGGGACCCAGCCGAGTTGAAACACAATAAGCTCCAACATTGAGTCAGCAGAGATAGAATTTATACAAGGCTAAGGTGTAATTTCAATGTTTAGATGTGACAAAGTCTACCCTTTAGTAACACTCAAGGAACGATAAGATTAACCATCAAGGTTCAAGCTTCACATTTATTTGTCACATGCACCAATTAAGGAACAGTGAAATGAGTCACCATGCAGCCCTGCCATTAATAAGAACACAATACACAATAGAATTTAACACAAACATCCACAACAGCATTCCTCACTGTGATGGAAGGCAACAAAGTTCAGTCAGTTTTCCTCCCTTATTTACCCGTGGTCGGGGGCCACTACAGACGGCCCGATGTGCAAGCTCTCTCATCGGGATGATCGAAGCTCCGACCTCAGGACACACTCTGTGGATTGGAGTTCCCGAATTGGCCACTTCCTTACCGGAGAACACGGCTTCTGGATGTCAGGCCGGCGGTCGGAGCTCTTCTCCGGCGATCCCCAGCAACGGATCGGCCCGCTCCGCAATGGTAAAGTCAGCACCACGCCTGCTGCTAGAAGCTCCGCTGTCCGAGGCTTCGGGATGTTATAGGCAGCCGGCCAGCGAACGGAACTCTTCTCTGGCGATCCCCAGCAAGGGATCGCCCCGCTCTGCAATGGCAGTGAGGTTTACTTCACAGGGAGAGAATTGTCTCAGTCAAATGTTGTACAGCAGGACATTTGCACACCAAAAATATGACAACTGAGGACAAAGGTGAGGTAGATCGATGTGTTAATTACAGGATCTATACTTTACACTTACATTATACAAAGGTCGTGATTTCTCGGTTCTGCATGAAACAGGATATGAAGATAATAACATTGAATGTGTTACTAGCAATTACCAGCTGGTGCCTTCCGAGTGTGGCATGTATCAAGGTAAGGCCAGTCTGAAGAAGGGTCTCGACCCAAAACATCATCCATTCCTTCTCTCCAGAGATGCTGCCTGACCCACTGAGTTACTCCAGCTTTTTGTGTCTATCTAAGGACAATGAATATGTTGACAACTGATACTGGCTGGCGTCCTCTGAACTTTGCATGCAGTGGCGTACAAAGGTAGAGACAATGAATGTGTTAATGGCAAGTCTGTGTGCATTGGCGATATCATGGCATTAGCAGTGGGTATGTTAAATGATCAATACTATCTATCGTCTTCTGAAACTGCATGGAACGCAGTTCAAAGGTAGGAAAAATGAATATGTTAAAGAACAAATACTAACTGGCAGCTTGGTTTAATGTATTGATGAATTGTACATCTCCAACGGCTATTGAACTTCACAGATGTAAACAAATAGCTCTTTTGTGATGGATGGACATGACCGTATTGAGCGCTCACCACTCACAGGGCCATCTTTGATTGTGCATGGAATTTCAACTGAGATCTCGTAATTTTGGCCAGATTATAGAAACATAGAAAAATAGATGCAGGAGTAGGCCATTCGGCCCTTTGAGCCAGCGCCTCCATTCAATATGATCATGACTGATCCTCTAAAAACAGTACCCCTTTCCAATTTTTACCCCATATCCATTGATTCCTTTAGCCCTAAGAGCTAAATCTAACTCTCTCTTGAATACACCCAATGAATTTGTCTCCAGTGCTTTCTGTGGCAGAGAATTACACAGGTTCACAACTCTCTGGGTGATTTTTTTTTCCTCATCTCAGTCCGAAATAGACTACCCCTTATTCATAAACTGTGACTGCTGGTTCTGGACCCTCAATACCAGGAACATTTTTCCTGCATCTAGCCGGCCCAATTCTTTAAGAATTTTATATGTTTCTATAAGATCCCCTCTCATCCTAAATCCCAGTGAATACAAGCCAATTCGACCTATCCTTTCAGCATATGTCAACCACGCCATCCTGAGAATTAACCTGGTGAATCTACTGTGCACTCCCTCAATAGCAACAATGTCCTTTCTTACATTAGGAGACCAAAACTGCACACAATACTCCAGGTCTATCCAGGGCCCTATAAAACTGCAGTAGGACCTCCTTGCTCCTAAACTCAAATCTTGTCGCAATGAAGGCAAACATGCCATTAGCTTGCTTCACTGCCTGCTGTACCCGCATGCTTACTTTGAGTGACTGATGTACAAGCACACCCAGGTCTTGATGCACCTCCCCTTTTCCTAATCTGACACCACTCAGATAATAATCTACCTTCCTGTTCTTGCCACCAAAGTGGATAATCTCACATTTATCCACATTATATTGCATCTGCTATGCACCTTCCCATTCACCTAAACTATCCATGTCACTCTGCAGCCTCATAGCATCCTCATCGCAGCTCACACTGCCACCCATTTCGTGTCATCTGCAAACTTGTCGATATCACATTTAATTCCATCATCTAAATCATTAATATATATTGTAAATAACTGGGATCTCAGCACCGAGCCTTGTGGCACCGCACTAGTCACTGCCTACCATTCTGAAAAAGCACCCGTTAATTCCTACTCTTTACTTCCTATCTGCCAACCAGTTCTCTCTCCATGTCAATACCCTATCCCCAATACCACGTGCTCTAATTTTGCACATAAATCTCTTGTGTGGGAACATGTCAAAGGCTTTTTGGAAGTCCAGTTACACCACATCCATTGGCTCTCCTTTATCCATTCTTCTTGTTACATCCTCAAAAAAATCCAGAATATTAGTCAAGCATGATTTCCTCTTCATAAATCAATGTTGACCTTGACCGATCCCATCACTGCTTTCCAAATGCGCTGCTATAACATCTTTAATAATTGACTCATGCATCTTCCCCACTACCACTGTAAGGCTAACTGGTAGACTGGTGGCCAAGATAGACTGGTGATTGATTCTTAAAGGATTGACGGTGCATATGCAATGGAAGGCATTTGAAGACTGCATGGATGAACTAAAACAATTGTTCATCCCAGTTTGGCCAAAGAATAAATCAGGGAAGGAAGTGCATCCTTGGATAACAAGGGAAATCAGGGATAGTATCAAAACAAAAGATACAGGATCAAAAGAAAAGCTTACAAATTAGCCAGAAAAAGCAGCCTACCGGAGGACTGGGAGAAATTCAGTCCAGCAGAGGAGGACAAAGGGCTTAATTAGGAAAGGAAAAATAGATTATGAAAGAAAGCTGGCAGGGAACATAAAAACTGACTGCAAAAGTTTTTAAAGATATGTGAAGAGAAAAAGATTAGTTACAACAAATGTAGGTTCCTTGCAGTCAGAAACAGGTGAATTGATCATGGGGAACAAGGACATCGAAGACCAATTGAATAACTACTTTGGTTCTGTCTTCACTAATTAAGACATAAATAATCTGCCGGAAATAGCAGGGGACGGGGGGTCAAATGAATGGAGGAACTGAGTGAAATCCAGGTTAGCCGGGAAGTGGTGTTAGGTAAATTGAATGGATTAAAGGCTGATAAATCCCCAGGGCCAGATAGGCTGCATCTCACAGTACTTAATGAAGTAACCCCAGAAATAGTGGATGCATTAGTGATAATTTTTCGAAACTCTTTAGATTCTGGAGTAGTTCCTGAGGATTGGAGGGTAGCTAATATAACCCCACTTTTTAAAAAGGGAGGGAGAGAGAAAACAGGAAATTACAGAAAAGTTAGTCTAACATCGTTAATGGGGAAATTGCTAGAGTCAGTTATTAAAGATGGAATAGCAGCACATTTGGAAAGTGGTGAAATCTTTGGACAGATTCAGCATGGATTTATGAAAGATAAATCATGTCTGACGAATCTTATAGAATTTTTCGAGGATGTAACTAGTAGAGTGGACAAGGGAGAACCAGTGGATGTGTTATATCTGGACTATCAGAAGGCTTTCGACAAGGTCCCACATAAGAGATTAGTGTACAAACATAAAGCACACGGTATTGGGTGTTCAGTATTGATGTGGATAGAGAACTGGCTGGCGGACAGGAACCAAAGAGCAGGAGTAAACGTGTCCTTTTCAGAATGGCAGGCAGTAACTAGTGGGGTACCGCAAGGCTCAGTGCTGGGACCCCAGCTATTTACAATATATATTAATGATTTGGACGAGGGAATTGAATGCAACATCTCCAAGTTTGCGGATGACACGAAGCTGGGGGGCAGTGTTAACTGTGAGGAGGATGCTAGGAGGCTGCAAGGTGACTTTGATAGGCTGGGTGAGTGGGCAAATGCGTGGCAGATGCAGTATAATGTGGATAAATGTGAGGTTATCCATTTGGTGGCAAAAACAGGAAAGTAGACTATTATCTGAATGGTGGCCGATTAGGAAAAGGGGAGATGCAACAAGACCTGGGTGTCATGGTACACCAGTCATTGAACGTAGGCATGCAGGTGCAGCAGGCAGTGAAGAAAGCGAATGGTATGTTAGCATTCATAGCAAAAGGATTTGAGTATAGGAGCAGGGAGGTTCTATTGCAGTTGTACAGGGTCTTGGTGAGGCCACACCTGGAGTATTGCGTACAGTTTTGGTTTCCTATTCTGAGGACAGACATTCTTACCATAGAGGGAGTACAGGGAAGGTTCACCAGACTGATTCCAGGGATGTCAGGACTTTCATATGAAGAAAGACTAGATAGACTAGGCTTGTATTCGCTAGAATTTCGAAGATTGAGGGGGTCCTTATAGAAACTTACAAAATTCTTAAGGGGTTGGACACGCTAGATGCAGGAAGATTGTTCCAGATGTTGGGGAAGTCCAGAACAAGGGGTCACAGTTTAAGGATAAGGGGAATCTTTTAGGACCGAGATGAGAAAAACATTTTTCACACAGAGAGTGGTGAATCTCTGGAATTCTCTGCCATAGAAGGTAGTTGAGGCCAGTTCATTGGCTATATTTAAGAGGGTTAGATGTGGCCCTTGAAACTAAAGGGATCAGGGGGTATGGAGAGAAGGCAGTTACAGGATACTGTGTTGGATGATCAGCCATGATCATATTGAATGGCGGTGCAGGCTCGAAGGGCCGAATGGCCTACTGCTGCACCTATTTTCTATGTTTCTATGTTTTCTAAGTCTATCATTCCCCGTTTTCTCTCTCCCTCCTGTCTTATAGGGGGAGACCATCAGTTGCAGGTGTTCAACCTTTATTAGCATTGTTCCCTCATCATTATTGTGATGCCCCTTCACCTGAAACTGAACTAGACCAGTTACGTAAAGGTCGTCATTACAAGATGAGGGCTAAGGTTGAATGTCAGACTCAATCCTTGTTATCCCAGCACTTTCTCCAATATTGTGGGAGCTCCATTACTCATAGGATTGCAGCAGTGCACAAAGTGCTGTGCCATGCCAGAAATGCAAGCAAGCCCAAAGACAAATAAAAACGGCATTGGCTATTAATGTAATGACTTTACATGAAACGTGCATCTTGCAAAATCAGCATATTGTGCAGATATTCTTTGCTTCAATTGACAATAGACAATAAGTGCAGGCGTAGGCCATTTGGCCCTTTGAGCCAGCATCGCCATTCAATGTGATCATGGCTGATCATTCCCAATCAGTACCCCGTTCCTGCCTACTCCCCATATCCCCTGACTCCGCTATTTTTAAGAGCCCTATCTAACTCTCTCTTGCAAGCATTCAGAGAATCTGCCCTCACTGCCCTTTGAGGCAGAGAATTCCACAGACTCACCACTCTCTGTGAGAAAAAGTGTTTCCTCATCTCTGTTCTAAATGGCTTACTCCTTATTCTTAAACTGTAGCCCACAGTTCTGGACCCCCCCAACATCGGGAACATTTTTCCTGCCTCTAGCGTGTCCAAGCCCTCAACAATGTTATTTGTTTCAATGAGATGCCCTCTCATCCTTCTAAGCTCCAGAGTGTACAAGCCCAGCTGCTCCATTCTCTCAGCATATGACAGTCCTGCCATCCTGGGATTTAACCCTGTAAACATACGCTGCACTCCTTCAATAGCAAGAATGTCCTTCCTCCAATTGGGGGACCAAAACTGCACACAATACTCCAGGTGTGGTCTCACTGGGAATCGGTACAACTGCACAAGGACCTCTTTGCTCCTATATTTGATTTATCTGGTTATAAAAGCCAACATGCCTTTCACATTCTTCACTGCCTGCTGTACCTGCATGCTTACTTTCACAGACTGATGTACAAGGACCCCCAGATCCCATTGTACTTCCCCTTTTTCCAACTTGATGCCATTTCGATAGTAATCTGCCTTCCTGTTTTTGTTACCAAAGTGGATAACCTCACATTTATCCGCTTTAAACTTCATCTGCCATGCATCTGCCCACTCCCCCAAGCTGTCCAAGTCACTCTGCATTCTCATAGCATCCTCCTCACAGTTCACACTGCCACCTAGCTTTGTGTCCTCTGCAATTTTGAATCCCTTCATCCAAATCATTGATGTATATTGTAAATAGCTGCCGTCCCAGCACCGAGCCTTGTGGTACCCCACTATTCATTGCCTGCCATTCTGAAAGGGACCTGTTAATCCCTACTCTTTGTTTCCTGTCTGCCAACCACTTCTCTATCCATGTCAGCACTCTACCCCCAATACCTTGTGCCCTAATTTTGCCCACTAATCTCCTATGTGGGACCTTATCAAATGCTTTCTGAAAGTCCAGGTACACTACAACCACTGGCTCTCCCTTGTCCATTTTCCTAGTTACATCTTCAAAAAATCCCAGAAGATTAGTCAAGCATGGTTTCCCCTTCGTAAATCCATGCTGACTCGGACCGATCCTGTTACTGCTATCCAAATGTGCGGCTATCTCATCTTTCATAATTGACTCCAGCATCTTTCCAACCACCGATGTCAGGCTAACTAGTCTATCGTTCCCTGTTTTCTCTCTCCCGCCTTTCTTAAAAAGCTTCATGGAACTCCCAGCTGAGGATCACAAACCTGTTCAA
The DNA here is from genome assembly GCF_028641065.1 of Leucoraja erinaceus. Lineage (NCBI taxonomy): Eukaryota > Metazoa > Chordata > Chondrichthyes > Rajiformes > Rajidae > Leucoraja > Leucoraja erinaceus. The sequence goes on along the minus strand of NC_073380.1, from coordinate 73,416,227 downwards.
TTATCAGGGTTCAGGTTATTATTGCATTATTATGTCAGTGGTTTCAAAATTAATGTCATACCTGGGAAAATAGAATTATGCTGGTTATTTTATTTCCCTTTGAGGCAGAGTGTTAACATTCACATTATCCATTACTAAGTGATGATATTAATTTTATTATTGACACAAAATCTTGCAACTCTTGGAATTAATCATATAAGCCAAATCTAATTATTTAGTAATTCTATAATAAAGATTAAATCAAAGATCCTTCCAGGCAAAACAGGTGGAACTCCCAAATGACATGCAATTCATACCCAGCTGCTCGTTGGAGCAGGTTATTGTATGGTGTGGTATATATTATTGGATTTCCTGCATATTAATTAAAGTATGCTCAATTTATTTGTGTGGTGGATTTCACTGGAAATATGATCTGATTACAGCATGAGAAAGATAGAGGGCACTTAAGATTTCAGTAAATGAAAGGGACAATATTAAAGCACTATCAATTTCAAAAAAGATAGATGCAAAATGCTGGAGTAACTCAGCAGAACAGGAAGCATCTTTGGAGAGAAGGAATGGGTGACATTTCAGATCGAGACTCTTCTTCAGACACTGAAGAAGGGTCTCGGCACAAAATTTCACCCATTCATTCTTTCTAGAGATTCAGATTCTAATTCAGATTCAGATTCAATTTTAATTGTCATTGTCAGTGTACAGTACAGAGACAACAAAATGCATTTAGCATCTCCCTGGAAGAGCGACATAGCAAACGATTTGAATAAATAATAATAAGTGTCCGGGGGGGGGGTGGTGATTGGCAGTCACCGAGGTACGTTGTTGAGTAGAGTGACAGCCGCCGGAAAGAAGCTGTTCCTCGACCTGCTGGTTCGGCAACGGAGAGACCTGTAGCGCCTCCCGGATGGTAGGAGGGTAAACAGTCCATGGTTGGGGTGAGAGCAGTCCTTGGCGATGCTGAGCGCCCTCCGCAGACAGCGCTTGCTTTGGACAGACTCAATGGAGGGGAGCGAGGAACCGGTGATGCGTTGGGCAATTTTCACCACCCTCTGCAATGCCTTCCGGTCGGAGACAGAGCAGTTGCCATACCATACTGTGATGCAGTTGGTAAGGATGCTCTCGATGGTGCAGCGGTAGAAGTTCACCAGGATCTGAGGAGACAGATGGACCTTCTTCAGTCTCGTCAGGAAGAAGAGACGCTGATGAGCCTTCTTGATGGCCGGAAGGCATTGCAGAGAGTGGTGAAAATTGCCCAACGCATCACCGGTTCCACGCTCCCCTCCATTGAGTCTGTCCAAAGCAAGCGCTGTCTGCGGAGGGCGCTCAGCATCGCCAAGGACTGCTCTCACCCCAACCATGGACTGTTTACCCTCCTACCATCCGGGAGGCGCTACAGGTCTCTCCGTTGCCGAACCAGCAGGTCGAGGAACAGCTTCTTTCCGGCGGCTGTCACTCTACTAAACAACGTACCTCGGTGACTACCAATCACCGCTGTAATCGATGAACAGCATTCTTACGTAAGTGTCTCTGTTGTCGAGGTGGGAGAGGGCGGAGTGAAGTACCGTTGAGATGGCAACCTCCGTACTCCTGTTCTTGCGGTAGGCAAACTGATAGGGATCCAGTGTGGGGGGTAGGCAGCTTTTGAGGTGTGCCAGGACCAGCCTCTCGAAGCACTTGGTGATGATGGGGGTAAGTGCAACTGGGCGGAAGTCGTTGAGGCTTGCCGCAGTGGAGTGTTTTGGCACTGGCACGATGGAGGTAGTTTTAAGGCAAGTGGGGACAACTGCTTGGGCAAGTGACAGGTTGAAAATGTCAGTCCAAACGTCTGTCAGCTGCGCAGCACAGGCCCTGAGCACGCGCCTGGGGATGCCGTCAGGGCCAGCAGCTTTACGTGCATTAGATGCTGACTGCCCCGTTGATTTACTCCAGCATTTTATGTCTTTCTTCGGTTTAAACCAGCATCAAGAGTCAAGAGTCAATTTAATTGTCATTTGGACCCCTAGAGGTCCAAACGAAATGCCGTTTCTGCAGCCATACATTACACACAAATAGACCCCAGACACAACATAATTACATTTTACATAAACATCCATCACATGGCTGTGATGGAAGGCCAAAAAAAACTTATCTCTCCACTGCACTCTGCCCCCCCCGATGTCAGAGTCAAAGTCAAAGCCCCCGGCTGGCGATGGCGATTGTCCCGCGGCCATTGAAGCCACGCCGGGTGGTGCGAGGTCGCACACCGGGTCTTGGTGTTGGAGCCCCCGGTGTGCGCTCGCAAAGTCCCGCGGCCATTCCAGCCGCGCGGGGCGGTGTAGTGAGGCCCCGCTCCAGGAGCTCTTCAACCCCGCAACACGGGCGGGAGAATTCGCCGTTGCAGGAGCCCCGAAAAGCGGTCTCCCTCCAGGGATCCGCGGGCTCCCGGCGCCGCCGTCCGCAGACCCGCAGCAGCAGCCTCCGACTCAGCAGCGGCATCGGCAGCAGCAGCAGCAGCAGCAGCAGCGGCAGCAGCAGCAGCAGCGCTCCTCCACCGCTCCAACCGCTCCGGACTCGGCCAGCCCCGCGACGGCGACGGTGAGTAGCACCAGAGTCCCCGGCTTCTTCCTGTTGGAGGCCGCTCCTCGTTGCGGCCCCAACGACAACGGAAACCCGACGAGAAAAAGGTCGGGTCTCCAGTGCAGGTGCAGAGCATCTACAGTTCCTTCTTACACACAATGAATTTCAAAGTTTGGGATGGATGATATTGAGATGAATTAATTTATCTTATGTCAGCTGCAAAAGAACAGCGATGAATTTAATGAAGAGACAAATTAAGAGAAACAAATGAACATTTCTCTGTTTCAAATTTTGTCATCTGTAACAGCAATTTAGAACATGCAAAATTGAGACAGGATGGATTATATTGTTTCCTTTCAAGCCTCAGGTGATCAAATGGGATTATTGAAACAATTATAATGTTACTGTAAGGATATTTATGCAGCTGGGTTTCAGTTCTAACTTTCTGAGGTGAATTTAGTGGTCAATTAATATGCCTCACTATGTTCTTAAAAGAAAACCCAGAAAGGTTGAGGGTGAGATATTGCTTGAAGCAAATGATTTGGACAATATAAATTGAGTAAAGTGTGAGTCTTTGGCTCAAGAGTCAAGAGTCTTCGGCGAAGAGTTCTGAAGCAAGGAAGCTACACAATTCAAAATTTATGTTTTTACTTTGGAGTCACGTGAGTGACTACGTGAAGAACCCCACTAGGACGCAAGCGTGTCATATCGCTACACGCATTGCAACGAGTCACAGCAGGGGGAGGACGTCCCCTTTAGCGGCAGAATCAAAAAGCCGACAACAGCAGGTAAGGGACTCTGCATTTTTCCAACTTACCTTGCAGGTGGAAAAATGGACAGAGCGACTAGAAGGAAGGCTGCGAAAAAGCTGGAGGGGGAGAACCGCGGATTTGCAGGCAGCCAGCAGCAACAGCAGCAACAGCAGCAGCCAACGGCACACCAATCTCCCAACGTGGGATCAGCTGTGCCCGACTTTGCCCCCGCACCGGCAAAATCCGCTCCTCGGCCGGACGGAAAAGCAAAGCTAAAGACAAATTGAATGCCAGACTCAGGCGAGTCTGACTTTGAGCAGCCGTGAGCAGCCAGTGCCCGTGAGCACCGGGGCCGGTTGGAGTGGCTGCAGGATGACGAGCAGCCGGGAGCAGCCAGTGCCCGAGAGCATTGGAGCCGGTTGGACCAGCTGCAGGACGAGGAACAGCCGCGAGCGGCCAGTGCCCGTGAGCACCAGGGCCGGTTGGAGCGGTTGCAGGATAACGAGCAGCCGGGAGCGGCCAGTGCCCGAGAGCATTGGAGCCGGTTGGACCGGCTGCAGGAATTGGAGCAGCCGCGAGTGGCCTATGCCCAAGAGCATAAGAGCCAGTTGGAGCGGCTGCTGGAGGAGATCCTCCAAAGTGGCAGACTCCGGGAGATGGAGGCTAGCCACAGTGGGCAATCAATAAGCCCCACAGCGGTACCCCTTGTGGGGCTGCATAGTGTCTCTTCCTCATCAGAGGAGAACACGGAGGATCAGTTCTGGGCTGACCCTGAACAGGGCAGGGAACAACATACCCCCAGTAAGCCTGGGGTGAAAGAAAATATGCTGGACATGGTAACCCAGTTCTTCCAACCAGACCAAACCGGGGAAGACCTGGAGCCTAAGATAGCGGCTAGCATTGATTACATGTCCTTTAATCAATTACAGACACAGGCTCTATCAGACACCATGGCACAGCATTTACCTCGTGGTAACTGCAAGTCATTACATGTTCCGAGTGTAAACCAGTGCATCTGGAAGCATGTGGGGACAGCAATTTGAACCAGTGATTTAAAAATTCAAAAGGTCCTAAAAGCATTAACGGCAGGAATAACAACTTTTGCCCGTACTTTGAAGGAGCAAGATATGACCCAAGACCACCAGGATGCACTGGCTCTATTGTGCAACTCACAGTATGAGTTGAATAACATTAGAAAAAGTGCAATCCAACCAGCATTGGACCCCAAATTTGCCGGCCTTTGTAAACCAGGAACCTCCAAACCGTCAATTCTATTGTTTGGAGGGGATTTACCCAAACAAGTTAAGGAACTGGAAGAAGAGGCGAAAACGCCGGCACTCATAAAGGCAGCCACCAAAACATACTTTGGCAAAAAATATCAGCCCTACGGACCTCCCAGACGGCCAACACAAATCGCAGGGAGCACAAAAACCAGGAGCACCCAACAGCGGTCTTTTTTAGGGCATGGCCCAGAACGACCACCCTGGAAAATGCGCCAGCCTCCAACCCAACAACAGACCCAAACAATGGCGCCTCAACGTCCACAAAAGATGACGAGAAAACAACACACCTACCACTGGTAACCATGGAGGTAGGTGGGTCTGGTTCCTTAAAAATTAAAGGGAGCACGAAAGTTGGAGGGAGGTTACAATATTATTTGGATGCATGGAATAAGATAACTCTAGACACTTACATTCTAAGCAGTATCCAGGGTTATACCATAGAATTTATACTAAAACATAACCCACCAGTACAGCATGCACCAAACCGAACATTCGTGCTCACAAGCATAGAAAAATCTAAAGCACATGCTGAACTACAACGACTACATAAAAAGGAGTAGTTGAACACACCCAACATGAATCACAGGAATTTGTGTCCAATATCTTTATAAAAAACAAGAAAGATGGTGGTTGCCGCATTATCATCGATTTGACAACTTTAAATACCTTTGTACAATATATTCATTTCAAAATGTAAACCTTTGTTATTGCTAAGCAATTAGTTTCCATAGGCTACTATATGGCAAGCATCGAGTTAAAAGATGCTTACTATACAGTACCCATCAGAGGTGACCACAGTTGTTATTTGAAATTCAACTGGATGGGACAGATTTGACAATGCAGGGCACTACCACATGGTCTAACTTCAGCCCCCAGGTTATTCACAAACATTTTGAAACCAGCCTTGGCGTTACTGCGAAAACAAAAACATATGGTAATGGCATATCTGGATGACATATTTATTGTTGGCAAAACTTTGGAATTGGCTAAACTAGCAGTAACAGCCATGAAACAACTGTTCGAAGAACTGGGATTCATCATCCATCCAGTTAAGTCTAAATTAACGCCTTCAACAAAAATGGATTATGTGGGGTTCACCATTAACTCGGTTCACATGTCAGTGACTTTGCCGATAGAAAAGGCTACAGCCTTAAAAGAGGCTTGCAGCGAAATCATTGACATGAAGCTGGGATGTAATGTTAAAATTGTACAAGGCATTGGTGAGACCAAATCTGGAGTATGGTGTACAATTTTGGTCGCCCAATTATAGGAAGGATGTCAACAAAATAGAGAGAGTACAGAGGAGATTTACTAGAATGTTGCCTGGGTTTCAACAACTAAGTTACAGAGATAGGTTGAATAAGTTAGGTCTTTATTCTCTGGAGCGCAGAAGGTTAAGGGGGGAATTGATAGAGGTCTTTAAAATGATGAGAGGGATAGACAGAGTTGATGTGGACAAGCTTTTCCCTTTGAGAATAGGGAAGATTCAAACAAGAGGACATGACTTCAGAATTAAGGGACAGAAGTTTAGGGGTAATATGAGGGGGAACTTCTTTACTCAGAGAGTGGTAGCGGTGTGGATTGAGCTCCCAGTGGAAGTGGTGGAGGCAGGTTCATTGGTATCATTTAAAAATAAATTGGATAGGCATATGGATGAGAAGGGAATGGAGGGTTATGGTATGAGTGCAGGCAGGTGGGACTAAGGGGAAAAAAAGTTGTTCAACACGGACTTGTAGGGCCGAGATGGCCTGTTTCCGTGCTGTAATTGTGATATGGTTATATGGTTATATCACCAAACCCTCCATTAGATTGGTAGCCAGGATAATTGGGAAAATAGTGGCCGCATTTCCAGCCACACAATTCGGACCTTTACATTATCGAAATTTACAGAGAACTAAAATAAGAGCACTCAAAATTAATGGGAGCCATTTTGACAGGCTAATGGAGTTACCTACAGAAGCCATTATAGAAATAAAATGGTTGGAACACAACAGTAAGTATTGTTCCAACCCATTAATTATCAGCAACCCGTCTATGGTACTACAAACTGATGCCAGTGCACTTTGTTGGGGAGCCACCAATTCCATCTCGAGCTGTGGAGTAGAATGGAATGCACAGGAAGCATCATTATTAAAAGCACGGGGTATAAACTACCTGTAAATGTTAAGTGCATTCCATGGCCTTAAGTCATATTGTTTGGCGTTAAATCACCAGCATGTTAGACTACAAATTGACAACGCCACCGTGGTAGCATATATCAACCATATGGGTGGAAATAAATCAACATCATGTGACAATTTGGCCAACACAATTTTGCAATGGTGCATCCTGAGGAATATTTGGATATCAGCTACCTACTTACCCGGTAAACTAAATTTAGTGGCAGACACCAGGTCATGCAAATTCAATGAAAACACTGAATGGATGATGGATAAACATGTATTTGCTGAAATCACAGCACGGTATGGAACACCAGATATCGATCTTTTCGCATCCAGGCCAATTACCAAGATATGTTTCATGGGAACCAGACCCTGGGGTAGCAGCTACAGATGCATTTTCGCCGCATTGGGGGAAATTGTTTATTTATGCATTCCCTCCTTTCTGCCTCATCAGTCGGGTACTAAGGAAAATACAACAAGACTGCATCTGGGATTCTTATAGTACCCGATTGGCCTACTCAACCATGGTTCCCGGTGATACTAGACATGGCATTAGAACTGTGCATCACCATTCAACATAGACCAAATTTACTGGTCCATCCAGTAACAGAGGAAAGTCACCCCTGTCATAAACATACCAACTTATTAATTTGTAGAGTCTGAAAGCGCCTCTACAACACATGGGACTGACGGACCAAACAATGGACATGATTGCATCGGCCCACAGACAGTCCACCAAAAAACAGTACTTGGTGCACATCAAGAAATGGGGGAAGTACTGTCACGACAATAACCTCAACCACAGGTCCAACAATATTCCGTCTGTTTTGGAATTTCTGGCCAGTGTACACTACGATGAGGGGCTCAGCTACAGTGCCATCAACTGTGCTAGAAGTGCTCTGTCAAACTACCTATGACAAGGAACAGAGCGGCATTCTGTAGGGACTCACCCCCTGGTACCCAAATTAATGAGGGGCATTTTCAACACGAATCCCCCAAGAACCAGGTATGCCCAAATTTGGGACGTGAGCATTTTATTGACCATGTTGAGAAACTGGTCTCCACCAACAGCTCTGTCCCTACAGAAACTAACTATTAAAAATGGTCATGCTGATGGCTTTGGTCACGGCACAAAGGGTCCAGTCGCTACAAAAACTAAGGCTGGACAACTTGACCACTTCATCTGGGAATTTGATTTTTCTTATCCATGACTTAATAAAACAGAACAGACACATATTGTTCCAACCCATTAGCACAATATTGTCCTGCTATTGTGCCCATTAGCACAATAGCAGGACAAAAAATAGAATTCAGGGCCTCCCCGACGGATGACCGCCTCTGTGTAGTAACTCATTTACTATTATACATTGAACAGACAAGAATCATCAGAGGGAAAGAAATGGCACTGTTAATTAGCCACAAACAGCCACATAAAAAAGTAACAGCCCAGACCATCTCACGATGGCTAAAACAGGTCCTAATGAAGGCAGGAGTAGATACTAACGTTTTTAAATCTCACTCCACCAGGGCTGCAGCTACATCAGCAGCAAAACAGTTGGATGTTCCTATGGACCAAATCCTCAAGACTGCAGGATGGTCAACGGAAAGAACGTTCCAACGATTTTATCATAAACCGGTCATAGAACCTGGAACATTTGCAGAAACACTTTTAAGTTCTGTAATATGATTTACCCATAAATAGGGGATATGATTTGGATTTAATTTAAAAAAAAATTGTTGTTTCAAGGTCGTATTGATATCTAATGATGTTAACACTATTCTCCCCACAATCAAGGCAGAAGTGAAGCATGGACTCGTTCCACGGCATAGAATCACAGAGCTTTAAAATCTTCATGTAGTCACTCACGTGACTCCGAAGTAAAATAGTAAGATTAAACGAGAACTTACCAGTTTGAAGTTTGATCTTTATTTTATGAGGAGGAACGTTGAGGGAATACGTGCCCTCCGCACCCACCCTTGATCATATCCTGAAATGGTATCTCTTCTCTAATCTTACTATGTTTAGTATTTATAGTTATCTGTGATTTCACACCGCTGCTTTGAAGAATGACACGCATGTTCTTCACGTATTTCCTCAACGTTCCTCCTCATAAAATAAAGATCAAACTTCAAACTGGTAAGTTCTCGTTTAATCTTACTATTGTTTGCCAATGAAGAAATGGCAGGCAAGTTGGTACAATGTTTTTCCTGCAGGATGTGGGAAGTTAAGGACACTGCTGGTGCTTCTGACAACTGCACCTGCAGAAATTGTGTCCAGGTGCAGCTCCCGAATAAATATGTTGGGGCCCTGGGGCAGCAGCTGGATGACCTAAGTAGGGTTTCCAACTAACCCGTATTATCCGGGACATCCCGTATATTGGGCTAATTTGGTTTGTCCAATACGGGATCACCCTTGTCCCGTATTTGACTGCTACTTCTCGGGTCGAGGGGATTGTCGGGTAGGAGCGCTGCACCCGGACCCGCATCACCCTTCCCGATGTAGTGCAATCGATGGAGAGAAGCAGCAGCGCCTTGCTCGTGGCCCCATCGGTCGGCAGCCCAGCTAGCTGACCGATCTTCGGACCTTCGCTTACCGCCGACACCACCACCCCTCCTTCGCATGGCCGATCATCGGTTCATGAGTTGGATGAGGTGCCGGGCTTTGCGTGCAGAAGAACACAAAGCTCAGCCGGCGGGCCAGCTGAGGAGTTTTGGCCCAGACCGCATGACGTCACACGTAAAGTCTGGCACCCGTGCCAAAATTCTCAGCTGGCCCGTCAGCTGGGCTTTGTGTGCAGTCCAGCACCCGGGCCAACTCATCAGTCATCCAGCCATGGCCGAGTCAGTCAACGAATTGCCATAAGAAATGTTTCCCTTATTTTGACCTTTTGTCCCTTATATGGGAGTGAGAAAGTTGATAACCCTATCAGGGCCATCCGGGAAAATTATAGTTTCCTGGTCAGGACCTACAGTGAGGTTGTCACGCCAAGGATACAGGAAGAGCGAAGGTGGCTGATTGTGAGTAAGAGGAGTAAAGATGGAGTGCAGGAGACCCCGGTGACTGTACCTATTGAAAACAGGAACATCATCTTGGGAGCTGTCGGAGCAGACGACACAACAAGATTGAGTGGTAGCCAGGGCTGTGATTCCAATTCTGGTGCCGAGGCTCAATGGGGAAGAGTGGTGTCAGGCAGACGTAGTGGTGGGAGACTACATCATCAGAGGTGCGGACAGGAGATTCTGCGGCAGCAGTCGATACTCCAGGATGGTGTGTTGTCTCCTAAGTGCCAGGGTCTCGGAGGGGCTGCACGGCATCCTCAAGAGTAAGAATAGGAAGATATGGGTTGATAAAAATATATCTATTGATGCTCCTGAACACATCATCAGTGATGTAACCTGGGGTCATTGGGTGTTTCGGGTCTTTCAACATCAGACATCCTCACCCAGGCAACCCAGCCGTGGTTGATCAGACCATAACTTGTGTTCAGGTGGCATTCACTCCTCCCCATGTACCTTCTCTCCTGATCCGGAGCCATCTCGAGGCTTTCTCCGCTGCCTCTGTGGTGTTCTTGATGGCATTTCTCCTCACCACTTCATTGATGCCCAATGCACTCAAAGCTTTGTAGAGCGAATGCCCTGCAAAACCTCTGCAGCCAACCTCGATGGGCATACACCTTGCCTTCCAGCCATGCTTACGGCAGTCTATGACCAGGTCTTCATACTTCATCATCTTCCTCTTGTGGGCCTCCTCCAGACAGTCCTCCCACGGCACAGTCAGTTCCAACAAGACAATGTTTTTAATCACCTCTGATACCAGGAGGATGTCTGGCCTCAGGTTGTTCGTGGCAATGTGATGTGGGAACTTCAGCTGTTTCACCAGGTCTACAGAAAGCTGCCAGTCCTACGCAGTTGCCAGGATTCCTGACTGATTCCTGGCTGCTGTGGTTCTTGACAGCTGCACTCCGGCCTTCACGAAGGTGATCATAAGGGTGGTGGACCGTGCTCGTCTGCAGCTGCTGATTCCCATGCTGATGGCTTCTGCAATGGGTTTGAGAACCTGGTCATGATGCCATGTGTACCGGCCCTGCCCAAGAGACTTTGGGCAGCAGCTCAGGATGTGGTCCAACGTCCACTTGCCTGAGCATTGTGGGCAATCTGGAGATTCCGCTCTGCTCCAGATGAAGAGGTTCGATGGGCTGGGCAGGATATCATACACTGCCTGGACCAGGAACTTGATGTGCTGTGGTTCAGACTGCCAGAGCTCAGTCCATGTGACTTTTCGGTCCATGGCCCCGTTCCCACCTTGTCCAGCCTCCCTGTTGCCTCAATCCAACTACTCTGGTAGACCTCTCCTCCTCCACTACTTCCCTCACTTCCTCCTGGACCAGCCTGTGCCTCTCCTTCCCCTTGGCCATGTTAAACTGGGGAGTTGGGAAGATTCCCAGGCCAGCTCTTCCCAGAGTCACTGCTCCCACCAGGACTCTGTTGCATATCCGGGACTCTGCTTGCAGCACGGCTTCGCCAGCTCTCCACTTCCTCCCAGTTTTCACCTCCACCCCTGCCTGAGCCACCTTGGGGTCGCTGGAGTCCCTGTACAGCATCACCTCTCTGGCCCGGGTCACCTTAAACTCCTCCTCCAGGGACTTCAGGGGCAGCTGGAGCTTGGTGTTATTTCCGTAATGGGCAATGCTGCTAAGTCTCCTGGGCAGTCCCAGCCACCTCCTGAGAAAGCTGCTGACTTTCCTCTCCAATCTCCCTACGATGGATATTGGGATTACGTAAATAAGCAGTGGCCAGAGTATCCTTGGGAAGATACCATGCTGGTAAATCCATGCCTTGAACTTACCCTGACTGGTCCACTGCTCTCAAGCAACTCTCCAGCTCCTGTCAGGTTGCCTGGACAGATGCTGTATCCTTCAGGCTGCTGTTAAACACCTTGCCAAGACTCTTCACTGGCCTTTCGGATACATGGAAATGAATTTGTGGCTGAGGAGTTGGTGCAGGGGGCAGGGGTTCAGGTTTCTGGATCATTGGGATCATCTCCGAGGCAGGGGTGACCTCTATAAAAGGGACAGGTTGCACCTAATTGGAGCGGGACCAACATCCTAGCGGGAAGGTTTGCTAAAGCTACACGAGCCATGGTTGAAATTTACAAGTAGTGCTTAAATACAGGAGAGGTGCCGGAAGAATTGGGGGTGGCAAATGTTGTACCTCTTTTCAAGAAGGGCCATGGGGAAAATGCTGGGAACTGTAGGCCAGTGAGCTTAATATCTTTAGTTGGTAAGTTACTGGAGAATATTCTTGAGGGATAGGACATACGGGCATTTGGATGGGCAAGGGTTGATTAGGGACAGTCAGCATGGCTTTGTACCTGGGAGGTCATGTCTTCTCACAAATCTGATTGATTTTTTTTGAAGATGTGACCAAAAAGGTCGATGAGGGCAGAGCTGTAGATCTGTAGCAGTAAGGCATTCAACAAGTTTCCGCATGATAGGCTGATCTGGAAGGTAGGATTGCATGGGATACAAAGAGAGATAGCTAAATGGATAGCAAATTGGCTCCACGGAAGGAAGCAGAGTGTGATGGTGGAAGGTTGCTTCTTGGACTGGAGGCCTGTGACTAGTGGTGTGCCACAGGGTTTGGTGCTGGGCCCATTACTGTTTGTCATCTACATCAATGAATTGGATGAGAACATACAGGGCAAGATTAGCACCTTTGCTGATGATACAAAAGGTAGTGGTTTTGCAGGTTGTGAAGATGGTTGTGAAAGATTGCAGCAGGATCTGGATCAATTGGCCAGGGGAGCAGAGGAATGTTTGATGTTATTTAATACGGAAAATTGTAGGGTGTTGAATGTTGGGATGTCGAACAAGAGCTGCTTGCACAGTAAATGGCAGGCCTCTGGGTTGTGTTGTAGAGCAGTGGGATCTAGTACAGGTGCATGGTTCCTTGAAGGTCTCGTCGCAGGTAGATAAGATGGTCAAAAATAATTGATGTAGATGAAAAACAGTAACAGGCCAAGCAACAAACCCTGTGGCACACCACTAGTCACTGCCTAAATGGGTCCTTTTCACAATGGCAGGCAGTGACTAGTGGGGTACCGCAAGGCTCAGTGCTGGGACCCCAGCTATTTATAATATATATTAATGATCTGGATGAGGGAATTGAAGGCAATATCTCCAAGTTTGCGGATGACACTAAGCTGGGGGGCAGTGTTAGCTGTGAGGAGGATGCTAGGAGACTGCAAGGTGACTTGGATAGGCTGGGTGAGTGGGCAAATGTTTGGCAGATGCAGTATAATGTGGATAAATGTGAGGTTATCCATTTTGGTGGCAAAAAAAAACAGGAAAGCAGACTATTATCTAAATGGTGGCCGACTAGGAAAAGGGGAGATGCAGCGAGACCTGGGTGTCATGGTACACCAGTCATTGAAAGTAGGCATGCAGGTGCAGCAGGCAGTGAAGAATGCAAATGGTATGTTGGCTTTCATAGCAAAAGGATTTGAGTATAGGAGCAGGGAGGTTCTACTGCAGTTGTACAGGGTCTTGGTGAGACCACACCTGGAGTATTGCGTACAGTTTTGGTCTCCAAATCTGAGGAAGGACATTATTGCCATAGAGGGAATGCAGAGAAGGTTCACCAGACTGATTCCTGGGATGTCAGGACTGTCTTATGAAGAAAGACTGGATAGACTTGGTTTATACTCTCTAGGATTTAGGAGATTGAGAGGGGATCTTATAGAAACTTACAAAATTCTTAAGGGGTTGGACAGGCTAGATGCAGGAAGATTGCTCCCGATGTTGGGGAAGTCCAGGACAAGGGGTCACAGCTTAAGGATAAAGGGGGAAATCCTTTAAAACCGAGATGAGAAGAACATTTTTTCACACAGAGAGTGGTGAATCTCTGGAACTCTCTGCCGCAGAGGGTAGTCGAGGCCAGTTAATTGGCTATATTTAAGAGGGAGTTAGATGTGGCCCTTGTGGCTAAGGGGATCAGAGGGTATGGAGAGAAGGCAGGTACGGGATACTGAGTTGGATGATCAGCCATGATCATATTGAATGGCGGTGCAGGCTCGAAGGGCCGAATGGTCTACTCCTGACCTAATTTCTATGTTTCTATGTCTATGTTTCTAAAAAGCCTTTTGGCACGTTGACCTTCATCAGTCAGAGTATTGAGTATAGAAATTGGGAGGTCATGTTACAGTTGTATAAGACGTTGGTGAGACTGCATTTAGAATATTGTGTTCAGTTCTGGGCACCAAGTTATAGGAAAGATATTGGCAAGCTTGAAAGGGTTCAGAAAAGATTTACAAGGATGTTGCCAGGGTTAAAGGGTGTGAGCTTCAGAGAGAGATTGAGTAGGCTGGGTCCATGGAGCACAGGAGGAATAGGGGAGATCTTATAGAAGTATAGAAAATTATGAGAGGAATAGATTGGGTAGATGCACAGAATCTTTTGCCCAGAGTAGGGGAATCAAGGACCAGAGGACATAGGTTCAACGTGAAGGGGAAAATAATTAATAGGAATCCGAGGAGTGATATTTTCACACAAAGGGTGGTGGGTGTATGGAACATGCTGCCAGAGGGGGTATTTGAGGCTGGGTCTATCCCATCATTTAAGAAACAGTTAAACAGGTACATGGATAGGACAGGTTTGGAGGGTTATGGACCAAGAGCAGGCACGTTGGACTAGTGTAGCTGGGAACTTGTTGGGTGGTGTGGGTGAGTTGGGCCAAAGGGCCTATTTCCACACTGTATCACTCTATGACCAGCTAATAATTCCAGAAATACGTAATAGGGGGGTATGGATTTTTATCACATATTTTGACCAAATACTTTAACATACAGAGAGAAGGTAAGTTGAAGGTGACGGATTGGTTTTGTTTAGTTTGGAGATACAGCGCTAAGCCAGGCCCTTCGGCCCACTGAGTCCGCATCAACCAGTGATCCACACACAACAATATCTACACACAATAAGCAAAATTTTCATTTATACCAATTAACCTACAAACCTGGAATTCTTTGGAGTGTGGGAGGAAGCCAATGATCCTGGAGAAAACTCATGCAGGTCATGGGGAAAACTCATGTACAAACTCCGTACAGGCAGCACCGTAGTCAGGATCGAACCCGGGCCTCTGCCGCTATAAGGCAATAGCTCTACCGCTGCGCCACTGTGCCACCAGGTGTGTGGGGCTGTGTCATTATAAGCATTGTATATTGCTTCAGCATGAATGGGGGGATACTAACAAAGACTGAGAAAACCTGGAAAGACTAGATCCTTCTTTCCAGACCAGAAAGGGAAAAATGCTTTTAATTTCAAATTCTCCTTGGTGTATCTGTCTTTACTAAGGAGGACACAAACAATCTTCCTGATCTAGTAGTGGCCAGAGGATCTGGGGTGATGGAGGAACTGAAGGAATTCCACATTAGGCAGGAAATGGTGTTGGATAGACTGATGGGACTGAAGGCTGATAAATCCCCAGTGCCTGATGGTCTACATCCCTGGGTACTTAATGAAGTGGCGCTAGAAATCGTGGATGCATTGGTGATAATTTTCCAATGTTCTATAGACTCAGGATCAATTCCTGTGGATTGCAGGATAGCTAATGTTATTCCACTTTTTCACGAAAGCAGGAGAGAGGAAACGGGGAATAATAGACCAGTTAGCCTGACATTGGTGGTGGGGAAGATGCTGGAGTCAATTATAAAAGATGAGATAGCTGGACATTTGGATAGCAGTAGGTATACAAAAATGCTGAAGAAACTCAGCGGGTGCAGCAGCTTCTATGGAACAAAGGAAATAGGCAACGTTTCGGGCCGAAACCCTTCTTCAGACTGATAGGGGGTGGCGGGGAGAAGGAAGGAAGGAAAAAGGAGGACGAGGAGCCCGAGGGCTGAAGGATTGGAGGAGACAACCCGAGGGCTGAGTAAAGGGAGGAGACAGCAAGGGCTAACAAAATTGGGAGAATTCAATGTTCATGCCCGCGGGATGCAGACTCCCCAAGCGGAATATGAGGTGTTGTTCCTCCAATTTCCGGTGTTGCTCACTCTGGCCATGGAGGAGACCCAGGACAGAGAGGTCGGATGGAGAATGGGAGAGGGAGTTGACGTGCTGAGCAAACGGGTCAGGTAGGTTTTTGCGGACCGAGCGGAGGTGTTCGGCGAAACGATTGCTCACCCTCCGCTCAGTCTCACTGATGTAGATCAGCTGACATCTAGAGCAGAGGATGCAATAGTTGAGGTTGGAGGAGATACAGGTGAACCTCTGTCGCACCTGAAATGACTGCTTGGGTCCTTGAATGGAGTCGAGGGGGGAGGTAAAGGGACGGGTGTTGCATCTCTTGCGGTTGCAACGGAAAGTGCCCGAAGAGGGGGTGGTACGGGTCACGTTGAAGGTGGCAAAACTGATGGAGGATTACTTGTTGTATGTGATGGCTGGTGGGATGAAAGGTGAGGATTAGGGGGACTCTGCCCTTGTTGCAAGTGCGGGGATGGGGAGAGAGAGCAGTGTTGCGAGTTATGAGAGTGATGAAGTTGGTGATGGTGCTAGAGATGGTGGCCTTCTGCTCGTCAGTGGGGTCAGGGTCCAGGGGTAAGTAGGAGGAGGTGTACGAGAGTTGGTGCGTGGCCTCATCTTTGTAGAGATCGACGCGCCAGGCTACCATGGCACCTCCCTTGTCAGCTTGGATAGCAGTAACAGGATTGGTCTGAGTCAGCATGGATTTACGAAGGGGAAATTATGCTTGACAAATCTTCTGGAATTTTTTGAAAATGTAACTAGGAAAATGGACAAGGGAGAGCTAGTGGTTGTAGTTTACCTGGACTTTCAGAAAGCATTTGATAAGGTCCCACATAGGAGATTAATAGGCAAAATTAGGGCACATGTTATTGGGCGTAGAGTGCAGACATGGATAGAGAAGTGGTTGGCAGACAGGAAACAAAGAGTAGGGATTAACGGGTCCCTTTCAGAATGTCAGGCAGTGACTAGTGGGGTACCACTCGGTGCTGGGACTGCAGCTATTTACTATATACATCAATGATTTGGATGAAGGGATTCAAAGAAACATTAGCAAATTTGCAGATGACACAAAGCTGGGTGGCAGTGTGAACTGTGAGGAGGATGCTATGAGAGTGCAGGGTGACTTGGACAGGTTAAGGGAAACATACAAAGAAACATAGAAATTAGGTGCAGGAGTAGGCCATTCGGCCCTTCGATCCTGCACCGCCATTCAATATGATCATGGCTGATGAAGTTTAATGTGGATAAATGTGAGGTTATTCACTTTGGTAGCAAAACCAGGAAGGCAGATTACTTTCTAAATGGCGTCAAGATGGGAAAAGGGGAAGAACAACGGGATCTGGGGGGCCTTGTACACCAGTCTATGAAAGTAAGCATGCAGATACAGCAGGGAGTTAAGAAAGTGAAAGGCATGTTAGCATTTATAACAAGAGGAATCGAATATAGGAGCAAAGAGGTCCTTCTGCAATTGTACAGAGCCCTAGTTAGACCACAACTAGAGAATTGTGTACAGTTTTGGTCCCCTAATTTGAGGGAGGACATTCTTGCTATTGAGGGAGTGCAGCATAGGCTTACTAGGTTAATTCCTGGGATGGCGGGACTGTCATATGCTGAGAGAACTGGGCTTGTACATTCTGGAGTTTAGAAGGATGAGAGGATATCTCATTGAAACATTTAAGATTGTTAAGGGTTTGGACACGCTAGAGGCAGGAAACATGTTCCCGATGTTGGGGGAGTTGAGAACCAGGGGCCACAGTTTAAGTATAAGGAGTAAGCCATTTAGAACAGAGATGAGGAAACACTTTTTCTCACAGAGAGTGGTGAGTCTGTGGAATTCTCTGTTTCCGAGGGTGGTGGAGGCGGGTTCTCTGGATGCTTTCAAGAGGGAGCTAGATAGTTAGATAAAAATAGCAGAGTCAGGGGATATGGGGAGAAGGCAGGAACGGGGTACTGATTGGGGATGATCAGCCATGATCACATTGAATTGTGATGCTGGCTCGAAGGGCCGAGTGGCCTACTCCTGCACCAATTGTCTATTGTCTATTGTCTAAATGTGTTGATGTATTTTATTCTTCATCATTTCATGGAAGGACATTATGAAACACCAGATAACTGTTTCAGCCAAACTATGGTTTTGTCTTTTTATAGTTGATTTTATTGTCATGTGTGCTGCTTCACTTTGTGTTAAAGTTTGCAGCAACTTCGATGAAATTGTGAAGTTCCTCTGAGGCTCACACTTGATATCTGTTGGAAAGATTGGGATCCCAAATAGCAAACTCTAAAATCCTGCAGATTGCATTGATGGTCTTCCTGATCAAAGACATATAAAAAATCGTTAAAATGATGTTACACATTATGAAACAGACATTTATCTAGGTGCTGTAGTAGCAAAGGGGCAGGCAGCATCTCTGGAGGACACGGATAGGCGATGCTTTGGGTCAGGATCCGTCTTCAGACCGAAGAAAGGTTCTGACCTGACACATCGCCTATCCATATCCTCCAGAGATGCTGCCTGACATCCTGAGTTACTCCAGCACTGTGTTTAGGTTTTGGTTTGTTATTGTCAAATTTAGAGATACAGCATGAAAACAGGCCTATTGGCCTACCGAGGCTGTACATCCCAGTGATCCTTGCATACTAACACCATACTACACACACTAGGGACAATTGTACAATTATACTAAGCCGATTAGCCTAAAAACCTGTACATCTTTGGAGTGCGGGAGGAAACTGGTGAAAACCCACCCAGGTCACGGGGAGAACGTACAAACTCAGTACAGACACCCACCCATCAGTCAGGATCGAACCAGAGTCTCTGGCGCTTTAAGGCAGCACAGTGAAAAGCTTTGTTTTGCATGCTATCCAAGCATCAGGTGTGCCATTATTAGATGCATACAGTGCAATAGATTGTGTAAAGATGAAGATACAGAGTGCAGGATGTGGTTCTCAGCATTGTAGAGCATTAGTTCCACAAGCTCTATTGTCCACAAGTGTAAATGTGAATCAAACAGTATGCCATGTTATGCTAGGACCATCCAGTAGCGTGATAAGAGGGGAAGAAGCTGCTCCTGAGACCGGTGGTGTGCGGTTTCAAGCTTCTGAATCTTCTACTGAATTGGAGTAGAGAGAAGAAGGAATGTCTTGGGTGGAATACATTTTGATTATGTTGGTTGCTTTTCTGAATGCATTTCGTTGTCTCTGTACTGTACACTGACAATGACAATTAAAAATTGAATCTGAATCTGAACCAGCGTGAAATGTAGATTGAATGAATGGTGGAAAGGCTGTTCTGTGTGATAGACTGACTACTTCTACCACTCTGCAATTTCATGTGGTCCTGGGCAGAACTCTTCCCAAAACAAGTAGTGACATCCTGACAGCATACTTTCTATGGTGCATCAGGAGCAGATTGTCAGGGTCACTGGACATATGCCATATTTCTTTAGTCTCCTCAGGAAATTGAGGTATTGGTGTGCCTTCTTGGCTGTCACATCAATGTGGTTGGTTCACAACAGATCATTGGTAATATTAATGTCAAGGAACTTGAAGCTCTCAAACATTTCCACTTCTGCACCATGGATGCTAATTGGGGCATGTGCACCACTATGTTTCCTGGTCAATAACTAACTCCTTTGACTTGCTGATATTGAGGGAGGGGGTTATTGTCCTGACACCATGTCACTAGACCTCCAGGGGTCCAAATGACAATTAAATTGAATTGACTCACTCACTAAGTTCATAACCTCCTACTTGTGCTCTGTCTCATTGTTCGTGATTTGGCCTCCCACAGTGTATCATCTGCAAACTTGTAAGTGGAATTAGAACTGAATTTAGGCGTACAGTCATGAGCGTATCGAGGGTATAGTATGTGACGGAGAATGCTTCCTTGACGCAGTTTTACTCAATATTTCAGCATCTACAGATCCTGTGTCCCTATTTATGTGGACTTATGTGGAACACACAACCCTGTTTGGACTGATCCAGGATGGGGAGGAATCTGCCTATGGACAGGAAGTGACACAGCTGCCATCCTGGTGCCATCGCGACAACCTGGAGCTCAATGCTCATTAGACAGCGGAATTGATTGTAGACATTAGGAGAGCTCCCTCTCCTTTCACCCCACTCACCATCAACAACACCGCAGTCACATCTGTGGAGTCATTTAAGTTCCTTGGAACCATCATCTTCAGGGACCTAAAATAGGAGGCCACCATCGACTCCACAGTCAAAAAGGCACAACAGAGGATGTACTTCCTGCGGCAGCTGAGGAAGCACAATCCGCCAGAGGCAATGATGGTCCAGTTTTATACTGCTATCATAGAGTCTGTCCTCACCTTCTCCATCATGGTCTGGTTTGGCTCAACCACCAAGCATGATATCCAGAGGCTGCAGTGCATCATTCGATCAGCCAAGAAAGTTGTTGGCTGCAACCTTCGCCCCATTGACTAACTGTACACTGCAAGGGCCAGGAAGTGAGTGGGTAAGATCATCTCTGACCCCTCTCACCCGGGCCAGGAACTCCTTGAAGCTCTTCCATCTGGGAGGCAACTGTGGATTATCAAAGCCGCCACTGCCAGACCTAAAAACAGCTTCTCCCCACGAGCAGTAACCCTACTCACCAACAAAAAGTCTGTATCCTCCTTTTACTCTGGTACTTCATTTTCACATGTTTAAATTATAATGCTTTATTTTTAATTGTCTACTATATATTGTGTTTTTATCCTTGTGAGCAAAGCACCAAGGCAAATTCCTTGTATGTATATATACTTGGCTAATATATTTTTTATTCATTCATTATTCATTATTATTTTCATCAAGACCAGTGAAAGCATTCAAATGGAAGAGATCACTTTTCTTTCCTGGCACAAATCAGAGAGCCAGATACAAATGCATACAGGTGCTCTTTACAGTGAATCACTGATTCAACACAGAACTGAATAATGAGCTCAGTGACGCACCAGTCAGTCAGATAGGACATCAAAGGTAGAAAAAAGTGCTGGAGAAACTCAGTGGGTGCAGCAGCATCTATGGAGTGAAGGAAGTGCGCAATGTTTCGGGCTGAAACCCTTCTTCAGACTGATGTAGGGTGGGGGGGGTGGGGAGAAGAAAGAAGAAAGGAAGAGGAGGAGCCAGAGGGCTGAGGCAGAGCTGAGAAGGAGAGGAGATAGGAAGGGATACCGGAAATTGGAGATGTCAATGTTTATGCCACTAGGGTGCAAACTGCCCAAGCGGAATTTGAGGTGCTGCTCCTCCAATTTCCGGTGGTGCTCACTCTGGCCATGGAGGAGGCCCAGGACAGAAATGTCAGATTCAGAATGAGAAGGGGAGTTGAAGTGCTGAGCCACCGGGAGATCAGGTTGGTTAATGCGGACCGAGCTGAGGTGTTCGGCGAAACGATCGCCAAGCCTACGCTTGGTCTCATCGATGTAGATCAGCTGATATCTCGAGCAGCGGATGCAATAGATGAAGTTGGAGGAGATGCAGGTGAACCTCTGTCACACCTGGAACGACTACTTGGGTTGTTGAATGGAGTCGAGGGGGGAGGTAAAGCGACAAATGTAGTTGCATGGGAAAGTGCCCGGGGAGGGGGTGGCCTGGGTGGGAAGGGAAGAATTGACCAGGGAGTTATGGAGGGAGCGGTCTTCGTGGAAAGCAGACAGGGGGGAGATGGGAAGATGTGGCGAGTGGTGGGGTCATGTTGGAGGTGGCGAAAATGACGGAGGACTTTTTGTTGTATGTGACGGCTAGTGGGGTGAAAGGTGAGGACTAGGGGGACTCTGCCCTTGTTACGAGTGTGGGGATGGTGAGAGAGAGCAGTGTTATGGGGTATTGCAGAGACCCTGGTGAGAGCCTCATCTATAGTATGGGATGGGAACCCCCGTTCTCTGAAGAATGAGGACATTTCGGATGCCCTGGTGTGGAACACCTTATCCTGGGAGCAGATGCGGCGTAGACGGAGGAATTGGGAGTAGGGGATGGAGTCCTTACAGGAAGCAGGGTGGGAAGAAGTGTAGTCTAGGTAGCCATGGCATAGTGGGTTTATAGTGGATGTCGTTCAGAAGTCTATCACCTGCAATGGTGATAGTGAGGTCAAGAAATGGTAGGGAAGTGTCGGAAATGGTCCAGATATATTTGAGTGCCGGATGGAAGTTAGTGGTGAAGCGGATGAAGTCAGTCAGTTGTGTGTGGGTGCAGGAGGTAGCACCAATGCAATCGTCAATGAAGCGTAGGTAGAGGTTGGGGATGGGGCCCTGGTACGTCTCGAACAGGGATTGTTCGATGTACCCTACAAAGAGGCAAGCTGGGGCCCATGCTCATGCCCATAGCTACGCCTTGTATTTGGAGAAAATGGAAGGAGTCAAACAAAAAGTTATTAAGGGTAAGGACCAGCTCCGCTAGGCAGAGGAGAGTATCTGTATATGGGGATTGGTTGGTTCTCCAGTCGAGGAAGATCCAGAGGGCTCTGAGACCCTCCTGGTGGGAGATGGGGATGTAGAGTGACTGGACGTCCATGGTGAAGATAAGGGGATGGGGGCCTAGAGAACGGAATGCACGGAGATGACGGAGAGTGGCTGAGGTGTCTTGAACATAGGTAGGGAGGGATTTAAGGGGATATGTTGGAGTCAAGGTATGTGGAACTAAGTTCAGTAACGCATGAACAGGCAGAGACAATGGGTCTAACAGGACAGTCAGGTTTGTGGATTTTGGGGAGAGTGTAAAATGGGGCCGTGCGGGGCTGGGGAATGATGCGGTTGGAGGCATTGGGGGGCACGGAGCCGGAGTGGATGAAGTCAGTGATGGTGCTTGAGATAGTGGCCTGGTGCTCGAGTCATGGTCCAGGGGTAAGTAGGAGGAAGTGTCTGAGAGTTGCCTCATGGCCTCAGCTTTGTAGAGATCAATGCACCAGACTACCACGGCACCTCCCTTGTCGGCGGGTTTGATAACCCAGTCTGGGTTGTTGTGGAGTGAGTCAATGGTTGTATGTTCAGGGGGGAGAGTTTGGAATGAGACAGGGCAGTGGAGAAGTTGAAGTGGTTGATGTCCCGCCGGCAGTTTTGAATAAAATGGTCTAAATCCGGAAGCCCATAGGGGGGGGAGGGTCCAAGAGGAGGGGATCCGTTGGAGACGGGAAAAGGGATCATCAATAGGGGGCGAGCACTCCTTTCCATGGAAGAATGCTGTGAGGCGGAGGCGACGGTAGAAGAGCTCCAAGTCGTGGTGTGCGCAGAACTCATTGAGGTGGGGACAGAGGGGGATGAAGGTAAGGCCTCTGCTGAGGACAGACCATTTGGTGTCGGAGAGGGGGAGGTCAGGGGAGATGGTGAACACATGGTAGGGATGGGGGTTGGGGCCAGAGGAAGGCAGGTGAGTGGACTGAGGCCGAGGCGATGTCTGTTGGGGCGGTGGTGGGTGGTCAGGGAGGAGGGGGGCATGAAGACTGTAGTGTGAGTGGGGAAGAGCTGGTGTCACATGGTGGGGGATGGGGAAGACCCGGTGAGGGGGACTTTTGTCTACCTTCGATTTTCCAGCATATGCAGTTCCTTCTGAAACAGATAGGACATCATATGATTTTCAGATGAAATGTGAAGGAAGGAATTGCAAATGCTAGTTTACACCAAAGATTGCTAAACACTTTAACTTCCACCCCCTATTCCCACACTGACCTTTCTGTCCTGGACCTCCTCCATCGCCAGAGTGAGGCCCAGCGCAAATTGGAGGAACAGTGCCTCATATTTTGCTTGGGCAGCTTACACCCCAACGGTATGAATATTGACTTCTGTAACTTCAAGTAACCCTTGTTTTCCTACTCTCTCTCCATCCCTCCCCCTTCCCAGTTCTCCGACCAGTCTGACTGTGCCTCTGATTACATTTTATCTCTGTATGCTTTGTTGTCACCTTCTCCGAGCTAACAATGGTCTATTCTACATTTACCTTGATCTCCATCTATTTTCATCTCTAATACTTCCTCATCTCTGTGTCTCCCTCTCCCCTGCCACTCAGTCTGATGAAGGGTCTCGAACCAAAATGTCACATCATTCCTTCTGTCCAGAAATGCTGCCTGTCCTGCTGAGTTACTTCAGCATTTTGTGTCTATCTGTTTTTCAGAACCGTTCTGGCTTAAATATGTGACACATACATGTAGTAGTTTGAGACATCTAGAGGAACAGATGCTGAGAGGTGGTAGTTCCTTTAAGTGCCAGGATCAGACCATATGTCCAAGCCAGTTTTATCCTATCCACCTATTAATGGAAGGGTATTGCAAATGGCCCCCAACTGTACATACATCTGGATCTAATTTTAACTCTGTAGAAATGAATATTTCCCAGTTCAATCTATTGCATTACCCTCATTTTCAGCCAAATTGCTGTATTAATATTAAATTAACTAATCTTGTTGCACAATTAATTTTCATAGTATTGTTAACTGCATGTATAAGAAGATATTTGTTTGACCCATCAGTAATTTAAAAAAAATAGTTTTGCCGAAAATTATCATGTACTTTTAAAGTTTTATGTCAGTTAGGGTTGGATCTACTTGCTGGTCAATAAAACATCAATTAAGCTAATTATCAGTGAGGGTGCAATTAACTTCAGGTGCATGGAAAACTGTTAACATTTATGTGGCATTTAATATTGATATTCACAATTGCAGTTGGACCAGGTGTCAGTTTATGCTCAGGGAATATACTGTAGGCAGCCAAGGAAGTCTATGATTCAACAACAAAAAAAAGCATCTGGATTTTCACACCTTCTAGTGCAGTAAAGACATTCTGTAAAATATCACCAAACTCATAATGAAGGGGTTAAGAAGGAATTGCAGATGCTGAAAAATCGAAGATAGACAAAAATGCTGGAGAAACTCAGCGGGTGAGGCAGCATCTATGGAGCGAAGGAAATAGGCACGTTTCAGGCTATGTCTGAAGAATAGCTGAAGAAGGGTTTTGGCCGAAACTATTTCCTTCACTCCATAGATGCTGCCGCACCCGCTGAATTTCTCCAGCATTTTTGTCTACCTTCATAATGAAGGGGATTGGCCATTTCTCTGAAAATTCATAGATCATTAGCATACAATTCACATCCCTGATTTAATCATGCAAATACTGTTCATTAATCTCAGATTACATTTGAATTACAGGTTCCCTTGATTGAAATGGGATGACCATTCTGTGATATAATGCATTAGCTTTACTGCTTTATGGACACTGATCCCTGTACGAAATAAACCTTGCAACAATTGACTTGCAAATTAGATGTTTTTTGTAAATCGTCATGCTAGATTATGCATAAATAACACGCTTTCTGCCTGGCAATTTATTTCTATGTGTAATACATTTTGAATTGTTAAGTCAGGTGAAGTGTCATTAATGCATTGATGCGTTGAGCCATGAAAGTATGATTAACTCAAAAACTCCTGGTCAGCTTTACAGCAGACGTGTTGGAACAGGATTTGACTCCATTGCCAGCAGTTAGCTCTTTAAGAATGAGGAACTTGAAGGCCCATATTCAACATGGGTGAATGCCGAATTTGTGAACTCCTCAGAGTTGATTGCTGCTGTGTTAGAACATATATCAAGGAACGGCACAGCACAGAAATAGGAGCTTTGGCTAACCATGTCCATGTCAAGCTAAACTAATCTCCTCTGGCTGTGCATGATCCATATCCCTCCAATCCCTACATATCCATGTGCCTATCCAAAAGCCTTTGAAATGCCACTATCGTATGTGCCTCCACCATCACCTCCAGCAGCTATGCCCTCTCGTCCTTGACATTTCCACCCTGGGGAAACCAGGTTCCGACACTTTATCTTTCAATAATTTTATGTACTTCTGTCAGGTCTCCTCTCAACCTTTTATTTTCCAGAGAAAATGATCCACGTTTGTCCAAAGTCTTCTTATAAGTTATACACTCTGATCCAAGCTGCAAGCGGAAACCTCTTCTGCTGCTCTTCAAAGCCCCCACATCCATCCTTAAATGTGGGGACATGATCTGCACACAGAACGGTCAAGTTTGGCCTAACTAAAGTCCTATAAAGTGCACCATGATCTCCAGATTCTGATACTCAAAGTCCCTACATATGAAAGCAAGCACACCTTATGCCTTCTTTATAACTCTATCCACTTGTGTTGCCACTTTCAGGGAGCTAACAAGACCCCTCTGTATGTCAATGGTGTGACGAGTCTTGCCATTAACTGTATACTTTCCATATACTTTTCATCTAAAGTGAAACACATCGCACAATTTAAACACTATCTGCCATTTTATCAGCCCCTTTCTGCAGCTGATCTATACCATGCTGTTTACTTTGACAACCTTTCTCACTGTCCCCAACTCCACCAATGTTGTTGGTGTCTGCAAACTTATGAACCAGCCCATTGTAGAGGCACCAACATCGTGAATCAATGGTTTCTTTATTCAGGCATTATAGGTTAGACTTCATCCGTTGGGCGAAGCTGATTTAAAGTGCACTGTTGCACTGTCAACGAGCAGACAAAAAAACCTAATCTTCTACATTGTCCAACCGAACTCAGAAACCTTGCTTGGCATCAATGCATGCCACAACCTGGGTCTGGTTTATTTTGTTTGACAGGGGAACCAACACAACAGATGCTATCCAACTATAAAGACTTATTTGACGACAAACATGGCAAATTGCCTATGATATACAAGATCATTGTAGATCATACTGTCACCCCAATAGTTTGTGCACCTCACCGCATCCCCTATGGCATGCGGGAGAGAAGACACACCAAACTCAAGCGTATGATCTCCATCGGAGTCATTGCCGAGGTCAGTGAACCCTCAGACTGGGTCTCCACTATGGTCGTCACCACAAAAAAAGATAAGAAAGAATTACGCACCTTTGTCAACCATAAAGATTTAAGCACAGCAAACAAATGCCAACACTATCCGATGAGAGCCACTGAGAATGTAGTGGCGCAGATTGGTAATGCAACAGTATTCTCAGTCCTCGATGCCAAAACCTCTTTCTGGCATATCCCATTGGACCAAGCATCATCTGCCCTAACAACTTTTGCTACACCGTTCGGCCACTACAGGTTTTTAAGAATGCCCTTTGGTATCAACTCTGCTAGTGAAGTCTTTCAGCCTGCAATGGAACAACTATTCGCAGAATATCCATGTTCCATCATTGTTGACGACATCCTAGTATATGGTCACGATGTGACCGAGTATGATGCCAACCTGAAAAAGATATTGAACCGTGCCAGAGACATTAATCTGAAACTCGACCCTCTGAAATGCAAGTTCAGAGTCTCCAAAGTTGCATACATAGGTCATGTATTCACCAGCAATGGATTAAAACCTGATCCACTAAAGACTGCAGCCATCAATGAGCTGCCGGTTCCAACCGACATCACCAGCTTACAATGATTTCTCGGCATGGTTAAGGTTATTCCTAACCTCAGTGAACTTTCCGCTCCCTTACGACAACTGACCCACAAGGACAATGCATGGTCTTGGTACCCGCAACACCAAAGAGCTTTCGAAACTTTAAAATTACAGATAGCTAGCGCACCCACACTGGCATACTTCAATCTCAATCTACCAATCACTATCACCTGCAATGCATCCCAGTATGGGCTAGGTGCAGCATGCCAACAAACAGCCTTTTGTCAATGATGTGATGCCCATTTCTTACGCATTATGCACCCTGACTGAAACTGAACAACGCTATGCTCAGAAGAGGAACTGCACGCCGTGGTTTTTGCCTGTTCAAAATTCAAAGACTTTATCTTTGGCAAAACCTTCATGGATGAAACCGACCACCAGCCGATCCATGCCGATCAAGCCTATCCATGCTGCCCCAGCACGACTGCAGCGAATGATGATGCAGTTACAATGGTTTGATTTCCGCATTGTTTACAAAAACGGTAAAGACATGCACATCGCAGACACGATATCCAGAGCCACGCGAGCCACCACGAACGACACCCGTTTGAACAGGACAAATTCTCTGTCCTGAAGGTCTCGTTTGTGCCCACTGATCACCTGTGCCGCCTTGCCGAACACACAGCTGCAAACAAAACCTCACAGCTGCTGACCTCTGTCATAAGAGGCGGTTGGCCAAACAAGCAGTCAAGCACCCCGTTTGAAATACAACCCTATTTCCTGGTCCGTGATGAACTTGTGTTACTGGACGGAATAATTGTCAAGGGTCACAAGGCTGTCATTCTCCCAACCTTGCGAAACAAATACTATGAGGAAATCCCCGGATGCCACCCTGGCACGGAAGGTATCCTAAAACGAGCCAAGGAAATTATCTACTGGCCCGGGATGACCAAGCACATACATGAGAAAATATAATCGTGCGTGATCTGCAACAGTCAATCACCGCATCAGCAGAAGCAGCCCCTCCTATCCCAGCCAGCTCCCCCTCTACCATGGTCATCAGTGGCTGTCGATATCTTCGAATGGCACGGGAAACATTACCTTGTGTTAGTGGACTCGTACTCTAAATGGTATGAAATGGACTTTCTGCCAACAATCACTTCAGAAATAGTGACCCAAAAGCTGAAAATACACCTTTCTGTGCATGGGGTACCAGTTTGCCTTCAGGCTGACAACATAACTCAATTCACCAGCCAAATGTTTAAAGACTTTGTAAAACGGTGGAACTCGCAACACGTCACCTGCAGCCTGGAATACCCACAGTCCAATGGACTTGCCGAGCATGGTGTTCGGAGCACAAAACAACTCATGGAGCATTCCTATCTAGCTGAATCTGACGTCTACCTGGTCCTGCTGAACCTGCTAAACATTGCAAGAGATAAAATTATCGGCTCTCCAGCCCAGCGGCTGATGTCCCATCAGACACGCCCTCCACTGCCTGTCTCCCAACAACAGCTATGACCAAAAGTCTGCCCCCCCTGATGTAATACAAAAGCGTGTACACTGTAACTGAGACATGCATAAATGTTGTTTTGACAAAACCACGTAAGCCACTTATACAAGGCCAAGTGGTATGACTGCAAACAGATAAAGGACATACCAAACTGGGACACATTTACGGCCCATCTAATGAACCACGCTCCTACCTGGTTGAAGTCGATGGTGTCCTTTATAGACGCAACTGTCAACATCTCCTTCCTGTGAAGGAATGACGTCCGGCATCCCAGGGTCCTGATACCCCACATCTCAAGTTTAAACTAACGCCTGTAGCAGCCGTTCCAGCATCTGCCGCTACCAGGTCCACCCACTCCCCGTGTCGGTCTGTCCCTACGTCCCCTGTTGTAACCGTCACCCCGGGATCCCCATGACGGTCCACCCTAGGTTCCTCTGCGGTCTCTCCACACAGACCCGTGGATTTACCTACCCCAGCCCCCAATTTTTTGAATGAAAAGGTTGATGAGGCAGTCCCTTACTGTATGCGGACCAGGCGGGTCAGCAAGCCACTTATTAGATATGGTGATTATGTTTAACTCCATTATTATTTACTCGTTATAGTTTGAAATGCCTTAGTTGCTTTTTCATTTATACAAGAAGGGATGTAGATTGGTTATTGCAAGTTAGCCAATCAGAATGAATGCTTAGTAATTATAACTCCACCTAATTATATGATTTATAGTGTAAGAACTCGCCTGCTGCCTGGCAGTAGCTGCAGTCGACTGAACATGTGATGTACCGCATATTTGATGATGAACTAGACAATAAAGATGCTTGTGCTTCAACCTGTGTGAGACTGCTGCCGATGCCGCTGCTGAGTCGGAGGCTGCTGCTGCGGGTCTGCGGACGGCGGGGAACCGGGAGCCCGCGGCTCCCTGGAGAGAGACCGCTTTTGGGGGCTCCTGCAACGGCGACTTCCCCCGCCCGAGTTGCGGGGTCGAAGAGCTCCTGGAGCGTGGCCTACATCACTGCCCCGCGCGGCTGGAATGGCCGCGGACTCTGCGAGCGCACACCGGGGGCTCCAACACCAAGACCCGGTGTGCGACCTCACACCACCCCGGCGTGGCTTTAATGGCCGCGGGACAATCGCCATCGCCAGCCGGGGGCTTCGACTTTGACTCTGACATCGGGGGGGGGGGGGGGGGGGGGGAGAGTGCAGTGGAGAGAGAAGTTTTTTTTGGCCTCCATCACAGTTATGTGATGGATGTTTATGTTAAATGTAATTATGTTGTGTCTGGGGTCTATTTGTGTGTATTGTATGGCTGCAGAAACGGCATTTCGTTTGGAGCTCCAGGGGTCCAAATGACAATTAAATTGACTCTTGACTCTTGACTCTTGACTCTTGACTAGGTATTTACAGACTCCACCCACCGTCGCTGGTTTCATTGGAGACCGGCTGCGCTGTCGCGCCATCGGCAGAGACTGGAAGCTGCCGGGGAATCCATGGCAGGATCGCCGACTCATGACCGGCTGAGGATCCACCCCACTGCTGGGCCGACCACAGCCCGCCCGGACGGGCAGTCAGCGGCCAGGGATCATCGAGGTCTGCGCCGGAGAGTAGCAGAAGGATGTCTTCGGGCAGCTGCCTCAAGTAGGCCCACTCGATCAAGAGGCGAGGCCTTCAGCAGCAGCCGGCGGGGTGTCGAGTAGCTGATGGCTGTTGGTTGCTGGGAGGCTCCAGGCGGGCCATGCGGGAGAGAAAGTGAGGGCCAAGGCTGCTGCGCTGCTGTCCACCGCAGTGGGCCAGGGATGCGGGTGGGTGACCCAGGTGGTCTGCGATCGGCTAGAACAGGCATAGGCTGGAGGCGAGTGGCCCAACCCAACGGCGGGGCCCAAGGCTGCGTCCAGGTGCAGTGCAGAGTTGATGGCTGCATCCATAGCATTAATTACCGTAGAACTGGGCTGTCGGCTGCAGACATCAGGTTATCACGATAAAGGCGGGTAGACGGCTGCGTGCACGGGGAAATCCAAAATATCCATTTTGGAACGTCGGGGTCACCAACGTAGAGGCACCAAACATTGTCAATAAACGCTTTCTTTATTCAACATTATATGTGAGATATACATGCACGTTTAGTCCTCTAGCACAAAAATCATTGTTGTTGTTGCTGATGCGAGGCTGTTGCCTTGTGGGATTGAGCTGAGCTCTTGCAGCGGTGGCAGGACACTCACCCGAAGAGAGTAGAGAGCTGGTCAGCTTGAAGACAGAGAGAGAGAGAGAGAGAGAGAGAGAGAGAGAGAGTTGACATGGGGTTTGTTATATATACTAGGACACACCCTTATACCCCATGACAACTCTTCCCTACCATCACCCAGTCACATGACCCCACCCCGATGAGGGATTATGTGAAGAACCCGCCTAGCACGCATGCGCGACATACTTCAAAGCAGCGGTGTGGAATCACAGAAACAAAACAATAATTGAATAAACATTGTAAAGACAAGGAGAACAAAGTTACCATTGATCTCTATAATTGAGGGTGGGAGCGGAGGGCATGTAACCCCTCATCGTAACTCCTCATAAAATATAGATCAAACTTCAAACTGGTAAGTTCTCGTTTAATCTTACTATTTTACTTCGAGGTCACGTGAGTGACTTCGTGAAGATTTTAAAGCTCTGTGATTTCAAACCGTGTAACAGTTCATACTTCACTCGCTGCCTAAGTCATTCGAGGGAGGAAGTATGTTATCGTAATCAACCATGAATCCGTTTGTAAAAACAATAATGGTGTTATTAACAACAACAAGACCAAATGCTCCCCCAGGCTTAAATTATATATTTTTTGCAGATTCTTGTTCTGCAAAAGATACAGGTTCTGTCAGTGATTTGTTATAAACGTTTGGAACGCATACTCCCTAGACCACCCCACTGTAGCCAGTATGTGGTCATTGGCACGTCTATCCTCTTAGTCACTGATGTGGATGCTGTCCTGGTGGAGTAAGATTTATACACGTTAATATGTACTCCAGCGACTCCCAGTACCTGCTTGAGCCATTTGAGATAGTTTGGATCATCACCTGACCATAACGTTTCTAGTGGTTGACCCATAAGGCTTTTTCTCTCCCTCGAGGATTACTTATTGAGTCGATGTAGTTCAATAAGTGGGTCATGACACATAACCGTGGTTCAGGTGGGTATGCTCGGAATTCCATCACTAGACCTGATGTTCCTGGTCTGCTCTGTTTGCCCAGTCCATAATAGTAATGTAATGTGGTGTAGTGAACCATATTGTCCAATCATAGTGGATGGAGGAAACTGGACTCGTTGTGCTGAGACAAGGCTATCAGCATGTCCCTTCAGGGTGGGCTGTTCCATGTTGAGGGACCTGGCTGGTGACCATCCCCTAAGGTATATCAGGTCCACACTGACATCCCAGATTTGGGTGTACCTAGGTCTGGGGGATTAGAGTTGAATATGCCTCTCCTGAATTTGATCACCAGCGGGTGGTACCCTATGGCCTGTTGTCCTGGTGCCCGAGTTAATTAGGCTGACAGAGCACTTCTGGCTGTGTTGATGGCACAGTAGCTGAGTCCTTCATTGTGGTGAAGACCTGCCAGGAACTCCAGTACAGGTTTTGTTGTAGTTGAATATGTAGTTCCTGTATTTGAATAGTATCTTCCCACTTCTTGATGTTCGCCAAGTATGTTCCCTAGTGGATATGCAATGGGATGCTATCATTATGTCGATAGGGCTGTTTGAAAATCCAGGCCCAGCAGTGGTCTTCCCAATTCTGCAACCCAGACCCAGTAAATGGTCTTTTCAAATCTGCAACCCAGCTTAATTTATCGTGGCAAGGGTGGCTTATGCCTGAAACTGGGTGAGTTGATAAGTCTGAGCTATTGGGAAATCATTAGGGTTTTGATTACCATGTCGAGGACCTCTGGGAACCATGACTGTGTGTTTGCGTAGTACCCGACTGATGAGGCCGTAGTACCTGACTGATGAGGTAAAAAAAAGGGGAGAACATAGAGATTAGATTCCCCCCCCCCCACCCCCCCAGTTCAGCGGGAATGTATTCATTGCCGCTGCCTCAAAGTTTGGTTTCATGCGACATACATCGGTACGTGGTGATTCAATTGAAATACAGGGAAATCGATATCTGGTGTTCCATATTGCTTTGTAATTTCAGCAAATACTTTGGTTTAATATGTCTGTTTACAGCATTTAACTCACCTGGTAGGTAAATTGCTGATGGTCGAATATGTTTGACGACATACGGTTACCAATTGTTAAATAAATTGTCACATGATATTGATTTTATTCTGCCCAAGTGGTTGGTATATGCCATCACTGTGATGTTGTTAATTTATAAACGAACATGCAAAATGGTGCACTACTGAATAATATGCTTTTACCAATAGAAAGTACTCAATATTTCCAACTAGGTTTTATGCCCAGTGTCTATAGTGATGACGACTCCAGAGTAGTCCATTTACCACCTGTTCTGGGTATGGGTATTTAGTTTAAACATTATCACCTTAGCTCTAATGGAAAGGTTCAAGTTAAGTAGCTGGTAATGCTGCTACTAACTCCCAATTACTCTTGCAACTAGTTGAATGGTTGGTTGATTGTTACCATTAATTGTTACAGGTTGTGTCATACGCTGACTCTCCTTATGGCAATGTTATAGACAAGTAGGTAGAGTTAATTGAATACCAGATAGTCAATAGTTGTGGATGGTGTCAATGTAGATCTATCTGGATAGTATGACAGAGCCCAGGCTAAATAAGTTTTAGTAGCTAATGCTGCTGATTATCTATTCCCATGGATTGTCCGTCGTTAATATCATACAGGCATGCCATGACGATATGTTCCTTAACAGTGTCAGGGCTGGTTTGAATATCTGGAAACAGATTTAGCTCATATTAGACATTGTCAATAATTTATACTGCCATAGTTACCCCATCCAGGTAAATTGTGGTATCTCCGAAATCTTTATGAATTGGTACTGAATAGTATGCATCTTTTAAGTTGATGTCTACCATAAAGTATCCTAGGAAATCCATGGTGAGCAGTTACAAGTTTCCATAAGTGTGTAACCTGGTGAAAATACTCAAGTGGTTAAGTAAATGATGGTGCGACATTCACCATCTTAGGGTTTTATGGTACCAAAGGTTCATATTAGGCGTCTTTATGACCCCTTGTATATCAATGATGGTGCGACATTCACCATCTTGGGTTTTTTGGTACCAAAGGTTCATATTAGGCTTCTTTATGACCCTTTTTTTTAGTGGGCGGGTAGACCCCTCTGGGGTGCATGCTGGACTGGTGGTAGGTTTCTTAATTCAATTTTTATCCTTGAATCCATTTGGTATATAACTATCAAGTGCGATAGTTCTTCATGTTCACAGCCCAGGAGTGATTCCAGCCCCCCCCCCCTGTTAGTACAAACCCTTCACCTTTTATGTGATGGTAGGAACCATACTTACCTGTCTTCACTGTTGTTTAGTGGTGTGTTCATTTCTTCGGTTTCTGGTTCCTTGTCTGTAGGGATGGTGTTGTTGGGGGATGGCGC
Source organism: Leucoraja erinaceus (assembly GCF_028641065.1). Classification (NCBI taxonomy): domain Eukaryota; kingdom Metazoa; phylum Chordata; class Chondrichthyes; order Rajiformes; family Rajidae; genus Leucoraja; species Leucoraja erinaceus. Next base: position 73,382,041 of record NC_073380.1, on the reverse strand, counting down.
ATTTTCCATGGGGCCCGCTCTGGACCCTGGCCTGAAAGGGCTTACGGGGGTTGGCATGCGGGCCCTGAGCTTTCACCAGTACCACTAAGTAGACGCCTACTGGTGGACGCGTAGAGGTACTGCTGTCTGATTTTGTGTGGTGCTCATTCCAGGCCCTGCCCTCTTGATGCCGAATATTTTGGATACTTCGTCCAGTTTCTTAGGCTTGGTTTGGTAACTTTGCCAGATAGCAGGATCTGTGGTTGTGAGGTCGGCGTTCTCACACTCCTGTGAATTTTTTAGCATGAGGGCAGGATTTATAACTTCCTTCAAGAAGTTGCGGATCATACTGTGAACAGTAGGGTCAGGTGTTTTGCCATACTACCCTGCCCTTCTGGAATGAGCATGTGAAAAATGATAGCCGACGTCAGGGGTATCAAATGCAATTTAAGATATTTGGGTTTTTTAAATGCTATGCTCAATGTACCCCCAAATAATGGTGGGCACTTTGAGTAAATGCAATTTTGGGGAGGCGTGATGAAATCGAACACCTCATGACTACCTGTCTTGGAGAGGTTTTTTGAAACAGTAAGCTGGCCATCAGTTGAGATTGAAAAGCCATCTCGCAAGTGGTGGAGCCACATAGCGGCCACACCCAGCAGCTCTTCCTGATCCTGTACCTCAAGCATACTCCCGATGTTGTTCAGCCAGTGACCCCTCTTCTTGACCAGCCCAGCCCTGGTTGCCATCGATGCCTCAATAAGGGAGATGGCCAGTGGTGTAGTGCACTGGAGCGGGAGTGTTATGCTCCCTTGGCGAGCTTGCCCCTGCTCCTGAGGCAAGTCTCGCTGGAGTTTTTGGCTCCATGACCTTACTCTCGGCTTGGAGAACAGACACTTACTTGCTCTCGGGCGGTAGTTTGAAGTGCCGATTCCATCTTCCGTGTCTGTCTCCAGCCCGAGGTTTGGTTGCTGACTTTGCTGCTAGAGGCTGCCTGCCATTTTCGGGCGGCATTTTTGCGGTTCTCGGGCGGCGAGTCTCCTTGTCGGGAGTATGCAGGGGTTACCGGCCGGTTTTTGAGTTTCCCTCCAGTCCGCTGCTGTTGGTCAGACAGCTGTTAGCGGACTGGGCATCGGCTCAGTACCCTGACTGTGGACTGCAGCGTGTGCAGTCCCAGTGCCACCTCTCCCCCCTCCACTGACTGAACGCTCCTTCCCTGGAGTCGAACGGGGGCCGCTTCCCTCTGTTCCGCTTTGCTCTCTCCAGTTTCCCCCAGAGCAACAAAAAGGAGCAAAGTTGTAAAATCGAACCTGTGGGTAAGTACTTACCTAACGGTCCGTTCCTTCAGGCTTGTAGCGGGAACGCCCGTACACCCGAAATGCTGTTGAACTGCGTGAACGCTCATGTCGCGCATGCCTGCTGGACGGGATCTTCACGTAGTCACTCACATGACTCCGAAGTAAAATTGGCTTTGTAAAATTGTCAAGTGGTTCTAATATGTTGAATAGTGCTACTCTACAAGGATTGCTGTTCGGTGCGGTCTTGGTGAGCCAAAGAGCCTGTTTCCGTGCTCTATCTCTATCTATTTGATGACGTGACTGTAGCAGGGGTCTAGGTAAAAATAAGACACAAAGTGCTGGAATAACTCAGGCAGCGTCTCTGGAGAATATGGATAGGTGATATTTCAGTTTGTGACCCAAATTCAGACTCTGAAAAAGGGACAGAACCCAAACTGTCACCTATCGATATATGAATAGCAATCCATATATATATCCATATATGTGTGTCTATACAGATATGGATATAGATAGACTCTAAGGAAGGGTCACAACCAACCTGTATATCGACATCCTCTGAAGATCGGTCATGCGTATATAATCTACTTTAAGACACTTATAAATTGTTTTAACTGCATATAAAATGTAACATTTAAAATCCTTTTGATTTTTTTTATGGGGAAGACACATAATTCGCACATGCATGTACCTTTAAGAAACCTGTGAACCATGCAGTATGTCTTTTGATAAATTGTCGTGACAGTAACTGTTGTCAGTTGAAAATCAACTGCTTCCAATAAAGGATATTTTGTAGGGAGCTCTACCTGTGTAACTTGACTTGGTAAACAACGATACAAAAGAGCCCACCCACACTTCACATACTGTCACTTTGTATCACTGAAACATGTACATTTTTCATTGTAATGATTTGCTTATTTGTGATTATGTTCGACAATTAGCACACAGGTTGGAAATATATTCAATACTGTGTAATCATGCAGCATGATGAAAGGACATTAAAGTCAGAAACAAAATGTGTATGGAATTTGAATAGATTGAGCTGTAACAATCTAGAAAAATAAATATGATTCAGCTTATGGTTTATTTTTAAATTCATTTTGGAAATGTATTGCCCGAATCTGATCCTTTGACACCATGTAATACAGAATGACAGCTATGCTTAATTTAAACAATATTTTTATTTTATTGTATCGTTTAGTTAAAAGAAGACTTTTCCACAGTCAGAACCTATTAAGCAATTCCTCTGGAAATCTTTGTGTGCCATAAGCTCAAAAGACCAAACAAATCGGGTATTTGCTGTGTTTATCAACAACCTTCATATTAAATATAAGTGATGAATGAGAGTACCATGAACAAATCAACCCTGCAATAAATCATTCACATAATCCAAGCCCACTGAAGGCCATGGCAATTTGGCAATATAATATCCACAACTAAAGTCAAATTAGTTGCAGTTGCTGGAGAACTAAAATAGAAAGTGCAGGATACACCCAGCAAGTTATGCAGCATGTGCAGAAAGAGAACATAGATTTGTCTTCTGATGTGTTTCAAGACAGAGACTCTTCATTGGTATTTAGTATTGGTGTATTATTGAAACATGTAACGGGATACTGTGATATCCAGTCAAATCATACTAAACATTCAAGCCATTACACAAAGAGAACAGGTAGTGCAAAATTAAATAAACAAGATTGTGAATATAGCATTGCAATTTCAAAAAAAGTGCTGGTAGAAAAGTGTGAATGGTGTAATGAGGTAGGTTGGGAGATCGAGACTACTCCTTCAGTTTATTATGTAATTCTTCAGGTATGAATAGTCCTTGATTATGTTGAGTGCTTTCTTGAAGCCTTGTGAAGTGTATGTGGGGTCGATGAGGAGGAGGTTGGTTTATGTGATGGATTGAGCTACATCCACAACTCTCTGCAATTGCTTTTTGGCCTTGGGCAGAGCTGTTGCAATCCAAACAACATCCTGTTAGGATGTTTTCAATGGTGCATCCATAGAAGTTGGTAAGAGTTGATGGAGATGTGCCAAATCTCATTAGCCTTTAAGAAGTAAAGGCATTGCTGTTCTCGTTAGGCCAACGCTTCTGAAATAGAATTCTGAGGGAACAGGACAAAGTAGATGCTGGAATTATATATCTTCTGTGGGGAAATCTAGGTGGCATCATTTCAGAAATAGGGGTGATCCAGTTAAAATTGATGTTAATGAAGAATTTCTTCTCTGGGTAGTTCAAGCGTCTTTTGTTTGGTTTGGTTTGGTTTAGTTCAGTTTAGACATACTAGCATTGAAGGTTGAAAAGGATATATTTTGGTTTGTACGGCTGTCAACAAACAAGAAGGTGCATATAGAACTGAGATTAGGCAGCTGTGAGTCTAAGAGCAGGTTGGTGGGCTTGTCTGTGTTATTCCTGTTCAATTTTCTTCTGTTTATATTTTTTCACAATTTCACTACATGAAGATTAAAAGTAATGCTAGGAGCCTTTCACTTTGAGGTCTGGTAACCTGCATTTAACTTAATTGTTAGTTCAACTGATATTGAAGTGAAAAGTTGGACAAATATGAGAAATAATTTAACTTTATTGCGAAATGACTTTCCTTCTGTTAGCGATGACACGTGGTTAATCCAGGAATAATTACAAGCATCACAAATTGTGTTCTCTTGTTATGAGTGAGAAAATCACATTGTGGATTTATGATACAAATGTTCAACTTAAATGATTCAAAATCTTAAATTATCTGTATTTGATCCTTCAGGGTTTACAAATGATATTCAATTAATTTTAACTTATTCTTCATTAATTTTGTTTCAGCCTTTTAACTTGGTAATGCAGTCGGCATAATTAATTAAATTCACATCCGCGAGGTCAATATTTATTTCTTGATTCAACCAGAATGAGACATAATTTTGCCTAAGGGCAGATAGAGGTGAGTGAGACTTGTTATTCTTTTTCTTCTTTGACACTTCACCGGCAGCCAGTTCTAACAGACTGTTTGAAGCTCACATTAGTCACCTGTTGGGATATCAACCCATGTGTGACTAACTGCAGAAGTGTGAAATGAACATTTTTGCTCCACTGGCACCTGCTGCCTGCCTTCTTCCATTCCTGTAAGAATGCACTACTTGTCATTCTCAGGAACAGTAATTCTAGTAATTTGTCTAAATCTAATTGTTTCTCCCTGATATATTTACCTAAATTAACTCCATGAGACAGAGTCAAGCAGTCACACAGCATAGTAATAGGTCAGTTGGCCCAAGTTGTCACTACCAACTAAGGTGCCCCACATATTGTCCCATATGTCTACAGAGTATGGACTTTGGTACCCTGAGTGAATGTTTTTGGTCCACTAAGAGCAATGGAGCAGCTATGTATTTAAATAACTGATTAAATTAGAGGAGGGCAATAAAATAACTTGCCAATAACGCCGAATGGAGCAGTCATTGGCTGTGGCTGAAGAGGAAAGATGCTGTCTTGGCTGCCACGTGACCATCTAGAGGCTAACCATAAGACACACACCTAGGTCTGATCAACCTGCGATGGGCCTGCCTCGACTGAGGGTGTCTTGTGATAAAAGGCCGAAACACCCAGTGACGTTGAGGTACACAACTGAAGACATGTCTGATTGGTGGCAAAATCACCCAAGAATGTCAATTGTAGTGAAAAATCTTAGGGATCGTAACATCCAGTCCTTCTAATCAATCTGAACATCTGGATCAAACCAGTGACCACTGCGAAAGGGCAGCTGACAACCAGGAAAAGACCTAGTGACAGCCTGGAGAGACTGCTGCTGTCCCACCGGGGCTGGCATGGGCTAGCTCCTCATGTCAACAGGATTCATCGCTAATCAGCATTTTGGACCCACCCTTATATTGCTACGAAAAAGACAAGATGAAGAATATCCCTTGAGTCTGCGAGAATGGGGGCGCAAGATGACTCATCGACAGACCACACGGCATCAGACCTAGGAATGGAATCGACTATGAATAAGACATCTAGCACAGCAATTGACAGAGCAGCAGCACCGGCAGGACATAAGCTACGAAGTTGTATCTGTGGTTGGGAAAAGATAACATCAGAGTGGGATCTCAAGATCCACCAGGGCAGGAAAAAGTGCCTGAGAGAGGTTGGTGAGGGGCCTCACATTGACCATTACTTTCTAAGAGGTAGGCCATATCAGTCGAGTGAAGCCCAGTGGCAGGATAACCACCACTGTCCACAGGGTATCAACACCCCAGGCAAAGCTCAACCAGGTACAGTACCACAACGACACGAGTCCAGAGCCCAACCAGCCACAGTCAACGGTAGAGAGGAAGATGGAAGGAAAAAAGCCTCAAATCTTGTGGCCTAAATCCTGCCAGAGGAAAGAGTGGGAGACCATTAACACTGACCCTGTCCATCTTCTGGAAGGATTGAAGGGATGTGTGGAAAGAAAACTGGAGAAGATGGGAGACACCACAAAAAACTATGGGGCGGAGAGATTTGGGGTGCAGGTCATGAAACAGAGGACCCAGAATGAACCAGCACTCCAATACAAGTCCAGGTGGCAGCAGGAGATCAAAAGACTGGTGAAAGAAAGGAGGGAGCTGTGAAAACAATGGAGGAAGGCCACTGAGACATAAAGGAAAGGACTCGAGGCACTGCAGGCAGAAATAAAGCAGTGCCTGGCAATCCTATGAAGAGCAGAATGCCTGAGAAAGCAACACAAGAAGAATAAAAAGGCGAGGACAAGTTTCTACACAGATCCATATAGGTTTGTCAAAAGCCTCTTTGTCAAGGAGAAGAGCGGGATCCTGAGAGTACCTGTAAGGGAACAGGAGGAGCACCTGAGGAAAATGTACTCTGACAACCTGAGGCATGAGCCAGTCATCTTTCCAGATGACATGCCACCTATCCACCCACCTGAGCACCAGATGGACACAAGGCCTACATGGAAGGAGGTGGAGAGCACAGTAAAACGGTCAAGAACAGCATCAGCCCCAGGTCCCAATGGTATTCCTTGCAGGCTCTATAAGAACACCCCTGGTGCACTGAAATACCTTTGGAAGTTAATGAAAGTGGCATGGGGGAAAGGAATCATACCTAAGGCATGGCGAAGGGCAGGAGGGATCTTAATTCCCAAAGCAAAGAACTCCTCAACAATTAGCCAATTCCGCCAGATCAGCCTTCTGAACGTGGAAGGAAAGGTCTTCTTTGGGGTTGTGGCCCAAAGACTCTCAGCATTTTTGCAGAGCAACAACTTCATTGACACGTCAGTGCAGAAAGTAGGGGTATGTGATTTCTCAGGATGTCTGGAACATGCAAACGTCTCCTGGCACCAGATACAAACTACCAAGTAGGAAAAGAGAGATCTGCATGTGGTTTTCTTAGATCTTGCCAATGCCTTTGGTTTGGTGCCCCATGAGACTCTTTGGGCAGCTTTTAACTTCTTCCAGGTCCCAGAGGTCATCACAAAGCTGGTAAAAGCTTACTTCCAGGACCTCCAGTTCTGCGTCACAACACAGAACAACACCACCACCTGGCAGCACCTTGAGGTAGGCATAATGGCAGGCTGTACTGTATTTCTATTCTGGTTTTCACCATGGCAATAGTGCTCATCATTTGAGCATCACGATGGGTGGTCAGAGAGGAACGCTTGAAGAGTGGGCTGCGTCTTCCTCCAATCAGGGCGTACATGGATGACATGACCACAATAGCAACAAAAGCATGCACCAAATGCCTGCTGGATAAACTCCCGGAAAACATCAAATGGGCACGAATGGAGATTAAACCCAGCAAATCCTGCAGTATTTCCATCATCAAAGGCCGGCTTACTGACGAAAGGTTCTGCATCAATAACAAGATAATACCAACTGTCCTGGAGAAGCCTGTCAAAAGCCTCGGGCAATGGTACACCGCACACCTCAAGGATGCAGAGCAGGTGGAACAACTCAGGCAGGATACAATCAGTGGCCTCAAGCAAATCAACAACACTGCTCTCCCAGGGAAGCTGAAACTTTGGTGCCTTCAAATCGGTCTACTGCCCCGACTCATGTGGCCAATTACCATCTACGAGGTCACTTTATCCCATGTCAACCAGCTGGAGAGACTGGTGAACTCACAAGTGAGGAAGTGGCTTGGGCTACCGAGATGCTTCGGAAGCATAGGACTCTATGAGAATGGAGCCCTCTCACTGCCAGTCTCAAGCCTGGTGGAGGAATACAATTGTGCCAAAATGAGGCTGGACATGACACTAACAGAATCATGGGACCCAATAATAAGAGGTGTTGCTCCAACCCTAGCTACAGGGAAGAAATGGACTCCAGCAGCAGTGGTACTGGATGCAAAATCTGCCCTCCGACTCCCTGACACAGTGGGCCATGTCTAACAAGGCTGAGGGGGCTTTGGCCTGGGAGCAATGAAACCTACCTGGCAAAAGGCTACTCCAGCTGAACGTCGGTACCTGGTGGTGGAGGAGGTGTGCCACCAGGAAGAAGCAGCCAGGTGTGCCCAAGCCATATCCCAAGCCAAACAAGACCGCAGGATGATGTGGGATGGCGTTGAGCGGAGCAAGATCACATGGAGAGAGTTGTGGAGCATAGAGTGAAATAAGTTGAGCTTCATTATCAGAGCCACATATAACGTCCATCCCTCTCCCACAAACATAAATCATTGGCTGGGAGAGAATCCAGCCTGCCCCCTGTGTGCAGTTCCAGCAAATATCCGGAAGTGGTGGCGCTGTTAACAGCTGCGGCTCGCCTGCAGTCCGTCTGTCTTTACTCTTTTCTGTTGGTTTTTCTGTCTTGTTTTGGTTAAGTTTTGGTTTGTTGTGTTGTGTTAGAGGGGGTGAAACATGTTCTCTGTCTCTTCCTTCGGGGGAATGCGACTTTTTCGTGTCGTATCCCCCTTCTCTGCCTCCGTCTGTGCTGAGGCCTAATGGCGGAGCTGGCGGCCTCCAACCTGCGACCGACCCCGAGGCTCCAGAGGCAGAGCCAGCCAGGACTCACCAACGAGAGGCTGGCCGTCTTTGGGGCCAAGGCAGCGGTGGCCCGACTTGCTGGTGCGGCGTTCTGGCTTTCGGTGGCGGCCTGGAGCTGATGCAGCAGGGCTCGGAGCTGAGACTGTGGGACCCGGAGCTGGGGCAGCGGCCTGGAGCTAGGGCTGCTGCCCAGAGCTGGGGCGGCGGCCTGGGGCGGAGACTGCGGGACCTGGAACGGCGACTGCGGGACCCGGAGCTGGGGCGGCGGCCTGGAGCTGGGGCGGTGGCCCGGAGCGGAGACTGCGGGATCCGGAGCTGAGGCGGCGGCCCGGAGCAGAGACTGAGACGGGACCTGGAGCTGGGGCGGCTGCCCGGAGCTGATGCTGTGGCGGGCCGTCTCGGAGCGGAGACGGCGTTCCGGCTTTCGGCGGCGGCGACATCACCATGGAGGTCCGCTGGACTGGAGAGCGGCATCTTCGGCCTGGATCGATCGCCTCAGCGCAGAAGGAGAACAAGGAGGGAAGAGACGGAGACTAAGACTTTGCCTCCATCACAGTGAGGATGTGCTTGGTGAACTCACTGTGGTGGATGTTTAATTTGTGTTTATTGTATGTTTTGTTATTATTGATTCTGTGTATGACTGCAGGCAACATAATTTTGTTCAGACCGAAAGGTCTGAATGACAATAAAGGATCTATCTATCTATCTCAAGCACATCCTGGTCGGTTGTAAGACCAGCCTAACACAAGGCAGATACACATGACGACACAACCAGGTACTGAGGTGTTTGGCAGCTGAACTCGAGTGCAAGAGAGTTAGCACCAACGACATGCCTATCAATGCCCAGATAACATTCTCGCAAATACCATCCTTCATCCCGGAAGGAGAGAAACGGAGGACTAACCCCTCGCCTCTCAACTCATGCCCACTGAACGCAGTCAGGGACTGAGAAATGCGTGTGAACCTAGGTGCGCTTTAATTCCCAGTTGAAATCACAACTACCAACCTGCAACCAGTCCTTGTTCTCTGGTCCAACTCCTGTCAGCGTGTTTTCATCATTGAGCTGACGGTCCCATGGGAGGAGGCTGTGGACGAGGCTTATGAAAGAAAAAAGCTTTGATATTCAAACCTTGCAGCAGAGGCAGATGAGAGAGGTTGGATTGTAAGGCTGTGTCCAGTGGAGGTGGGGATGCAGGGGCTTTGTAGCCCGTTCCACCGCAAGGCTCTTGAGGGAAGTAGGAGTCAGAGGGCAGGCACAATGGAGGTCAATAAAATAACTTGCCAATGCCACCAAATGGAGCAGTCACTGGCTGTGGCTGAAGAGGAAAGATGCTGTCTTGGCTGCCACGTGACCATCTAGAGGCTAACCATAAGACACACACCCAGGTCTGATCAACCTGCGGTGGGCCTGCCTCGACTGAGGGTGTCTCGTGTTAAAAGGCCAAAACACCCAGTGACGTTGAGGTACACAACTGAAGATGTGTCTGATTGATAGCAAATTCACCTAGTGGTCATCCCCAAGAATGCCAGTTGTAGTGAAAAATCTTAGGGATTGTAACATCCAGTCCTACTAATCAATCAGATGATCAACTTAAGATAGACAAGTGTTTAAGAAAGAAGTGCAGATGCTGGAAAAAATCTAAGGTAGACAAAATATGCTGGAGAAATTCAGCGGGTGAGGCAGCATCGATGGAGAGAAAGAATTGGCGACGTTTTGGGTCGAGACCCATCTTCAGACTGATGTGGGGGGGGGGGGAGAAAGGAAGTAGGCAAAGACAGTGGACTTGTGGAAGAACTGGAAAGGGGGAGGGGAAGAAGGGAGAAAGCAAGGGCTATCTGAAATTAGAGCTCAATGTTCATACCACTGGGGTGTAAACTACCCAAGAGAAATATGAGGTGTTCTTCCTCCAATTTGCACTGGGCCTCACTCTGGCAATGGAGGAGGCCCAGGACACAAAGGGCAGATTCGGAATGGGAGGGGGAGATGAAGTACTGAGCAACCGGGCGATCAGGTTGCTTAAGCGGAATAAGCGCAGGTGTCCCGTGAAGTGATCACCGAGCCAGCACTTGTAGAGAAGTTGACACCTGGAACAGCAGATGCAGTAGATGAGGTTGGAGGAGGTGCAGGTGAACCTCTGCCTCACCTGGAAAGAATAATTGGGTCCTTGGATGGAGTCGAGGGGGGAGGTAAAGGGACAAGTGGTTAAGATAGGCAAGTGATTTGTTGGGAACTGTTGGAAATCACTGTGATCCATGACAATAACATCTTCAATAAGAGTCTGCTCCTTGAAGGATTTCACTTTATAATTGATGAGGTGGAAACTAAACTTGGGACACTGATCCACCAGAGCGGGAAAAGATTAGTAAGATATTTTGTTCCAGAATGCAGACACATCCCTGACAATAAGTGCCACAGGTTTGGTCAGTGGAAAGGAAGAGGACAATTAAATTATGAATGAGGCAGATATGGGGATCCAGAACATAATATTGAAGGAACTTCAACTTTGCACTTGTCGAATGGATGCTGTTGTTGTATCTTGTATCTTGTATGGACAAAAAGGAAAGATCGCAGTGAGCATCTGCAAACTGATCACAGCATCATGGCATGGAGACACTGAAGTGGAGGAAATGAGTAACAATATGGTATTGACCTGGGAAGCATAATTAAGTAGATTATCAGTACTTCCTGAGGATTTGAGTTTAGGAGCAAGGAGGTCCTACTGCAGTTATGCAGGGCCCTGGTGAGACTGCACCTGCAGTATTGTATGCTATTTTGGTTTTACTAATTGTAGGAAGGACATTCTTGCTATTGAGGGAGCGCACCATAGGTTCACCAAGTTAATTCCTGGGATAGCGGGACTGGCATACGATGAAAGAATAGATCAACTGGGCTTATATGCACTGGAATTTAGAAGGATGAGAGGAGATCTTATAGAAACATATAAAATTCTTAAAGGATTGGATAGGCTAGATGCAGGAAAAAATATTCCCGATGTTGGGGGAGTCCAGAACCAGGGGTCACAGTTTAAGAATAAGGGGTAGGCTATTTAGGACAGAGATGTTGTAAAACTTTTTCACCCAGAAAGCTGTGAATCTGTGGAATTCTCTGCAACAGAAGGCAGTGGGGGCCAATTCACTGGATGTTTTCAAGAGCGAGGTAGATTTAGCTCTTAGGGGTAACAAAATCAAGGGATATGGGGAGTAAGCAGGAACAGGGTACTGATTTTGGATGATCAACCATCATCATATTGAATGTCGGTGCTGGCTCCAGAGGCTGAATAGCCTACTCCTGCACCTATGTTCTATGTTTCTATGTTTCTAAATGAGCAAGTGCATCAAAGGCTGTGTTGCCTGGCTGATGTTAGTTATTTCCTTGGGATTGTATAGGAAATTGAACAGAAGATATCCGGTTGATGCGCTTTATGTGGGAACCAGGAAAATACAGTAGATAGAACTAAGGAGAATGAGTTGCTCTGGGCAGCCAGGCAACACAATCTTTGATGTTCTTGCTCATTTTAGCAGGAAATGCCAAATGTAAAAGCAAAGAAATACACTATGAATATGAACAATATGAAGAAGGCACCTGACCGGAAAGCACCTGTTCATTCCCTCCACAGGTGCTGTTCATTTCCTCCACAGCTGGATTCCTCCGACACGCTTTGTTTTAACACAGATAATGATTTTAGCAGTAGGCCGCTGCAGCGGTAAGCCGAGGCAGCGGCAGCAGTAGGCCATGACAGCGATAGGCAACGGCAGCGACAGGCCACGGTAGCAGCGGGCAACGGCACTCCAGCCAGACCCCACCTGAAGCTGTCCCCGCCCCCAGCTGGCAGGTGCAAGCCACAGCAGCGGCAGTGGTAGGTAGCGGATGGCCACGGCAACGGTAGGCCATGGCCCCCCGACCCCCTCCACCGGCCCCCAACAGGCCCCGTTTGAAGCCGCCCCCCTCCCTCAGCAGCAGAACGCAACAAGAGATTAAAAAAGAGAGAATGGATTGAATAAATCTCATCTTTAACGTTTAAATTGTTCTTATATTTTAAACGTTATTCACATTTTAAGCTTAAATAAATCACTTTTCCACTTGCTGTGCCTGCACAGTAATACCTGCGTGTTCTATGTCACAATGGGAACCCAATGCGTGGGAATATCTGCGCCACCGGAGAACCACAAAGAGTGAATGGAGCGGTTGAGGAGGGATGGAGTGAGTGTGTGGGGGGGAAGAGCAAGGGGTGGAGTGGGGGGGGGGGGGGGTTGTGAGGGGAGGAGGGGGGGAATCAGGGGCATCACAACGGGAAACCGTCAGCATGCCTGCACTGTTGGTGGCTATGCGTGAGTGGGGGAATATTGCATTGAGGGACCAGGCCTCCCGTGTAATAAAGGGACCCAATGGGTCTCACTTAATCTAGTGAGAGTTAAATGGGGCCTTAGTGAGTCACATTTAAGATAAGACAGGAAGCAGGGAGATAGTAGGACCGCTCAAGGAAAAAGGAGGGAACTTGTACTTGGAGTTAGAAGATGTAGGTGAGATACTTATTGAGTTCTTTGCATCTGGATTCATAAATGAGGCTTTTTTTTCCCCAGGAGTTGGGGGGTTGGGAGAACAGGAGGGGGGGGGGGATGAGGGTGGGATGGGTGGGTGGGGGGGGGGGGGGGGGGATATCAAAGACAAAAGGGCAAAACTTTAAGGAGAACGGAAACGTTTTAAAAAATTGGTGGTAGGTGCTTTTAATACGTATTCTGGTTTGGTGGTGGTGACAGATATGATAGTGGCATTTAAGAGACTTTTAGATAGGCACGTGGATATGTAGGGATTTGAGAGCTATGAATTATATGTGGGTAGATAAGGTTAGTTTCTCTTGCCATTATGGTTGACAAAGACGTTGTGAGCTGATAGGCCAGTTCCTGTAGTATACTTTTCTATGTAACATGTTCCATTACTTTTTCTTCAATGAACGGTAGCCTGAACCGCATGGCTTCCAACACTGGATTGAAATTACATACACTGTACTGAACTAGTGATATCCATTTGGGCACCTAGCTATGTGTCTGGATAGTAAACACAAATATTGTGTTGGTCTTTGCATTGAAAATGTCAGACATTTCACTCCAATTTTCTATTGGGATTCCCCAATTCACATTTCTGCACTCAGCAGAAATGGATTTATGTTCTCTTGGTACAATATAAAGTGTTCCCTGCCCCCCTATGAAACTTCTCATGCCAAAACGCAACTCACAGCATTGATAATCTTTTGTGGGACGCCAGAACTAACTTGAACCTTCCTGAGATGTAGTGGAACTCAACGAAACACCAGAGAAGTGATGTGCCTACTTGATAACCCTAATGATATACTTGCATCTACATGACAATGTTTTAAATGCGCTTGTTAACATGTAGGTAGCTGATTATTGCATATGGAGTTAGTTATTGTCCATAGCATAAGTTTGTAGAATCAGTTTTGATAATAATGTGGCTTATGGCTTGGTTTTCTTGGTCGAGCGCTTATCCTGGTGTTACAGCACAAGTACTTTGTGTTTTAATTGTAATGTAATTCTCTCAAATGATGGTAGATATTACGGTTTTCAACGTTGCCAGCATGAAATCTGTAGTTGTGCAGAGTGCAATGCATATAACAAATTCTTAGTTCCAGAACTCTAAAGTTAATGTCAAATGTGGCACGGTACGATGGCAGCCTCGCCAACAGTCTGTCTCGTCCCTTTCTTCTTTTGTTGTCTATTGTTAAATGCATGTTTTAGTGTATCTTTAGTTTTGTATAATGTGGGGGGTGGGGGGAAACTTTTTAAAATCTCTTTCCTCAAAGTAGATGTAACTTTTTTCCGTAATGTATCTCCGTCCGCACTGCGGCCTAACAACATCGTGGAGCTAGCGGTACCTTTGCTGGGGATCAACTTCTGGAACTCCAACCGTGGGAGCCTGCTGACTTAACGTCGTGGAGCTTGTGATTCCTTGTCAGGGATCGACGGGAGCTCCAAACGCCGGAGCCTGCAGACTTTACATCGTGGACTTGGCAGTTCCTTGGTTAGGGAGCGACTTCGGGAGCTCCTACCGCAGGAGCTTCAACCGCCCTGATCGCGGGAGCTTCGATCGCTGGCTGTGGATGGTTCGACTGCCCCGACCGCGGGAGGAAAGGAGGGAAGAAGATAATACATTATAGCCTTCCATCACACTGTGCTGTGGTGGATGTTTATGTTAATTTTTATGTAGTTGTGTGTCTTGTTGCTTTTTTGGAATGACTATATGGCAAATCAAATTCCTTGTATGTTTTTTACATACTTGGCTAATAAATGAATTACAATACAATACAATACAAAAGTAGAAACCAATATCCCCGGAGCTCAGAAAGAGATTATTTATTTGATTATTTTTAATGCAGCGTTTGTAAAGCAGAAAGTAACCATATAATAATTAATTTCATCTAAGAGATCCAATTATCAGGGGAAACAAAATGGATATCTCAAGTGTGAGGATGTGTAGATGACTGAAAATGTATTATTAATTCCCTTCGACTACCCACATGCTCTTGACTGAAAGAATTTGACATTTGACATTCAATTTTCATTTTTCTTGTCAAAGAATAGCTAGACACTAGCTTTCAGTCATTTTTTAAAATTATGGATGAATAGGTGTTCTAATGCACGATCGACAGGATTGTAGAAAGGCACAAAGAGGAAGAATACAATGTTATGTGTGACAACCTTAAGAAAGAAAATGATCAAAATGTGCCTGAACTGCTACTATGAGCAGTCATTATCATGAAGTTTCTAAAATGCTTCAGTTTCTGACAGCCCCATCCCATACCCTCTCTTTCTCTGAGTCTAGGAAAGAACTGCAGATGCTAGTTTAAAATCAAAAGGAGACACAAAATGCTGGAGTAACTCAGCAGAGAGCTCTGGAGTAAAGGGTCTCGACATTAAACGTCACCCATTCCTTCTCTCCAGAGATGCTGCCTATCCCGCTGAGTTACTCCAGCATTTTATGTCTACCTTTCCTGAGTCTATATCCCAGTCTGCATCTTACTTACTCCGCTGGTCTCTCTTTGGATCTTTTCCCTTTTTAAAGTAATTATAGTATTTTCATGTTTATTTGAAAACTCATCAATGTGCATTAATTTCAGTTTCTGCTGTAAGGAAAGTAAGGTTTTTTTTTTTGAAGCATCATTCACAACCTCGGGACATCCAGTGCTTTGAACACAGCACTATTCTTATAGTGTAGACATTATTGTAATGGAGGAAAGGTGAAAATTAGAAGGCTGACAAACAGCATTTCAGCATTATAGACCATTTGACAGTACCGTTGGTTGAAAGATAAGAGTTGCGAATTGTGAAGCCAGCGGAAGGACCAAGGATGGATAGGCAGGGGAGAGAAATGGGTGCGGGTCCAGGTGGAACACGAGGGGTGGGGAAAAAACAGGGGTTGTGGGGGAGAAAGGGGAGGGAAAGGGGTTGGGAGGTTGTAAGCATCCTTACACCAATCTAAAATTGGATAATTCAATGTTCATACCATTAAGTTGTAAACAGATGTGAGGTGCTGTTCTACGAGCTTGTGTGTTGCCTCACTCTGGCAATAGAGGAGGCCAAGACAGAAAGGTCAATATGGAAATGAGAATAGGTGTTAAAATTGTTTTGCAGATGTAGTATATGAGGTTAGAGGAGGTGCACATGAACTTCTGTCTCACCTGTAAGGATTGCCGGGGGGGGGGGGGGAATAAGGACAGGTATTACATCTCCAGCAGCAGTGGAAAGCACCTTTGGAGGGGGTTGGGCTGGGTGGGAAGAGATGAGCAAAGCAAGGAGTTGTAGAGATAACGGTCTTTGCAGAAATCAGAAAGGGATGGAGAAGGGATTGTGTTGGATGCAGAGATTGAAATGTGATGGCCAGGAGAACAAGAGAGGTACTACATGACACAGATGAGATGAGGATGAAGGGCCCATCTATGACAGCAGGGGACAGCCATGTTTACTAAAGAAAGAGGACATCTCAGATGTTCAAGAATGCTAGGAACTATAGTCAGCGACTGAGAACGCATTCTTGCAAGGCACCGATCTTGAGAATTATTGTGGAAGATATTTACTCACTTGTCCTCACTAATTGTGGTCTATGGATCAGAAAACCAAGGATCCAGTTGCAGAGGGGGAATTCTGACTCCTATGTCCAAGAGTTTGGAGATGAGTTCAATTGGTATTATGGTGTTTACCTGAAGCTATGGTCAATAAATGGGAGATTGAAGCACGAGTACTTGATATCTTGATGTTTCTGAGTGTATGTTCAAAGAGTCTGCCATGCACCTATTGTGACCGGTCTTTTACCATAATTTTACAATGTCTTTTACCATTAATCAAAGAGATCTCATTTGCAATATGCAAAAGAATAATCATTCTGGGAGATCAAAATTCACACAATTATATTTTACAAAGGTACAATTTTTAGAAATGATGGGCAATTGCATATCAGTTAGGACTGTATTTCCACCACATTGTCAAATCATAGTATTGTGCCTTTGAAATTCATTTAAATGCATTAAAGGAATGGATTTTGAAGGCACTCAAATTCATCCCACGTGATATGATCTCTAGTGAAAGGATGCTTAGAAAAGAAATCTAAGGCAAGATCAATGATGTCAATGTATCTGCATGAGTTTGTAAGGCAACAGGATGTTTAAAAGATCCATGCAAATATTTCACATTCCTTTTTAACCGTTTTAATATATTCTCTTAGACCACAACTGTGTCTTTAATGCCTGGGCCAGATCAGAAACCAAAATGAAGCTGAATTGGACACAAAAATTTGCAAGATCATCTTCTTCCTCGTTTCCGGCCATCTTTTATATCACATATTTACGGTCGGTGAGTGACGGTTGATCGTCGGTGGTTGCAAAATTGGCTACTTCAGTCAGTCAATGAGGTTCAGTTTCTGTCATCAGCATTGCCCGGGATGTGCCACGTGGAGGCTTCTGCTTGCTTCCCCGCAAGATCATGCAGAGCATGGATGAAGTGAACACTCACATTTTAGAGATACAGCATGAAAAGAGTCTGAAGAAGGGTTTTGGCCTGAAACATTGCCTGCTTCCTTCGCTCCATAGATGCTGCTGCACCCGCTGAGTTTCTCCAGCATTTTTGTCTACCTATGAAAATAGGCCCTTTGGCTAACAATGTTACAAAATTTTGAGATTAAAAAAATCAAGTCTGTCATTTATCCCATCAGATAAAGCATAAAAATAAGTTTAATTTGACACCTAATTCACTTTCATATCTTCAGTATTAAAAAAGTAATGGCCATTTTCATACTCGGAAATTAGCATCTTGTTCCCTATTGCTTTTTCATTGACTTAACACAAAAGCTGTGATCGAGAACAGTCAAAAGCCCTTAACTTTCTTAAAAATTAAGAGAACTGAAAGAAATGTTCAGTTATTGTAGATTGAAGCATTCTGAAACAAATATGAAACAATCTTACTTGGATGACTTGTAATTAACGCATATAATTAGTTAGTTACCTAATTGTAGCTAATTACAAAATTCAATTACTAGATCTAAACATCTATCCATTTCTTAAGAATACATTAACATTTTTAAATAGCCTAAGTGTCCAAATAACATTCACACAAGAATTCACAATATAACATAGAAACATAGAAACATAGAAATTAGGTGCAGGAGTAGGCCGTTCGGCCCTTCGAGCCTGCACCGCCATTCAATATGATAATGGCTGATCATCCAACTCAGTATCCCGTACCTGCCTTCTCTCCATACCCCTCTGATCCTCTTAGCCACAAGGGCCACATCTAACTCCCTCTTAAATATAGCCAATGAACTGGCCTCAACTATCCTCTGTGGCAGAGAGTTCCAGAGATTCACCATTCTCTGTGTGAAAAAAGTTCTTCTCATCTCGATTTTAAAGGATTTCCCCCTTATCCTTAAGCTGTGACCCCTTGTCCTGGACTTCCCCAACATCGGGAGCAATCTTCCTGCATCTAGCCTGTCCAACCCCTTAAGAATTTTGTAAGTTTCTATAAGATCCCCTCTCTATCTCCTAAATTCTAGAGAGTATAAACCAAGTCTATCCAGTCTTTCTTCATAAGACAGTCCTGCCATCCCAGGAATCAGTCTGGTGAACCTACTGTGCACTCCCTCTATGGCAAAAACATAATTTTTAAATCTCATTGTCATGGGTTTATAGGCCAAATGGAAGGAATTTAATGTTTAATACCTGTAAATTAATGGCCAGTTAAATCAGCTTGTGAGTGTTTTTTTCTGGAACATGATCAATTGTAGTGTTGCATTTGCAGTGGATTTAAACCCGTATCGGCAGCAAATACATTGCCGGTTCATTCGGGGAAAAAAATCACCGTTTCGCTACTTAAAATGTGAATTAAATGCATCTGAAGAAACACTTTTATACATAAAAATAAACTACTTTATTTTACCTGTCCCCTATGTAAAGTCCGTCCCTGTTGTCGGCGTTGACAGCTTCAGAAGCTGATTTAAAAATCACTCCAGCGAATAACTTGTCGGGCAAATTTTTTTTTTAAACACACAGAACGGCCGTCGGAACTATTCCTCAGCCTACACTAAAACCTACACTACAACAAAATATAATCCAGGACCAGGAGTGAGAAAACCATGTTTTAACCCCCCTCCCCTCAAGCACGCCAAATTCGCGCACACTGCCATTGGCGGAATTGCAGCGCCGCTGAAGGTATTGTAACATACCTACTTTGGCCCATTTTGCTTTGAAGAATTCTCCTCTCTCCTAAGATAGTTTAGCAACCTCCTCTCTCACTGCCCCCCCTCTGTGATTCCCCCTTCCCTCCAACTCTACGACCGCATCTTAACCCAGACCTGTTACCACAGCCACGTTTGCTTTCTTGGGACTTGCCTGTGCCTCCATTTTGAACCTCGTGGTTTCCAGCTCTAGTTCCCTATCTCCCAGTTTGGACCCAACCCGGACTATAGATACCGACTGGCTATCTGCCACCATACACGGCATTTCTCCTTCCGTGCCCTGCGATCTATCCTGGCTGCAATGCGCCGACACCAGCAGGACCTCGCTTTGACTCTCCCGAAACTTCACCCTCACCCAGACCTGCAACGGATCCCAACTCTACTTCATCCTACAGCAGATTCACGCCTTCAACAAACGATTCCTTGCCCATTTGAACACCACCAAGGACCGTAAACACACCAGACTCCAGGCCGCCCCTGCCACCGACGCTTGGTGACTCGACCACCTGCAGGCCCCGGGCCTCAACGCTGGCCCGCGCCGCCTGCCCAAACATCGTGACACCATCTTTGCCGTAGCTCCCCCCTCCCCCCCCCCCCCCCCCCACTCGTAACAAGGACAGAACCCCCCTTGTCCTCACCTTCAAGTTTCAAGGTTCATGAGAATTTATTGTCATGTGTCCTTGATAGGACAATGGAATTCTTGCTTTGCTTCAAAACAACAGAACATAGTAGGCATGACTACAAAACAGATCAGTGTGTTCATATACCCTTACTTAAATATATATACACATGAATAAATAACAGATAATGGACTATTAAAGTTCAGAGATTTGTCCGAGCCAAGTTTAATAACCTGATGGCTGTGGGCAAGTAGCTCACCAGGGGCGCTGCACTACCTACAGCCTGTCTGTTATTTCTATCTTTTTTTTGGTTTTTAGTTAGTCTAAAGTCTTGTGTTGGGGGAAACTTTTACTTTTCTATGTGGGGGAGGGGGGCAGAGTAAGGGCGAAACCGTTTCCCAGTCTCTTCCTGGCGGGGATGCGACTATTTCTCTGAATCGCGTCCTCGCCCCCCCACCTCGCGGCCTACCAGCTGGATCGGAGCGGCCTTTCTTGCCGGGGACCGGGAACCGGTCCAGGGCTGCTATAGCAGCAGTGCAGCTCTGGAGTCACCGCGGAGCGAGCGATGCCTACCTGGGTCGCCGTTTGGAGCTCCGGAGTGTTGGGCCGCTGCTCCAACATCGTGGAGCTCTGGTGTGGAGAGCTTCCAATGTGGACGGCGCTGACCATCATCGTGGAGTCCTGGGGCGCCTTGCAGAGGGTCTCCAGCAGCAGTCTCCACCCGGCGCGGCCTGCGGACTTTGGAAGCCACCGACTCCGGTAGGAGGGGTCCGACTCTGGTGTCCACGCCGCTGAGGACGTCCCACAGCCCCGACGTCGGACTTACAACACCCCTGCGAGCGGTCCTGAACATCGGGCCGCCCGTAGCGGCAACTGCGGAGGGCACAGGGAGGCCCTGACCATGGGGAACAATGGAGAAAAAGACTGACTTTGGTGCCTTCCCACACAGTGGGAAACTTTGATTCTGCTGTTTGGGGATGTTTTATGTCAAAACCTATAGTGTGTTGTATCCCTTTTTTTATTGTATGGCTGTATGGGAATTTTATTTCACTAAGCCATCTGGCACATGTGATGAATAAATCTATCTTGTATCTTGTATTCCTGAACCTGGTCGTTGCAGTCTTCAGGCACTTGTACCTTCTACCTGAAGGTAGCAAGAAGATAAGTGCGTGGCTTGGCTGGTGTGGGTCCTTGATGATACTGCCAGCCTTTTTGAGGCAGCGACTGCGATAGATCCCCTCGATGGAAGGGAGGTCAGAGCCGATGATTGACTGGGCAGTGTTTCCTACTTTTTGTAGTCTTTTCCTCTCCAGGGTGCTCAAGTTGCCGAACCAAGCCACGATGCAACCGGTCAGCATGCTCTCTTCTGGTAGGGTCTTCCACCCTACCAGTCGTCACATACAACAGATAGTCCTCCAACATTTTCACCACCTCCAACGGGATCCCACCACTGGCCATATCTTCCCATCTCCTCCCCTTTCAACTTTCCACAGAGACTGCTCCCTCAGCAACTGCCAGGTCAATTCGTCCCTTCCCCCCCAACCATCCATTCCCCTGGTACTTTCCCTTGCAACTGCAGGAAACGCTACACTTGTCACTTTACCTCCCCCCTCGACTCCATCCAAGGACCCAAGCAGTCTTTCCAGGTGATGCAGAGGATCACCTGCACCTACCCCAACCTCATCTATTGCATCCGCTGTTCTAGGTGTCAACTGCTCTACATCGGTAAGACCAAGCGCAGGCCGATCGCTTCGCCCAACACCTCCGATCAGTTCGCATTAACCAACTTGATCGCCCTGTGGCTCAGTACTTCAACTCCCCCTCCCATTCTGAATCCGACCTTTCTGACCTGGGCCTCCTCCATGGCCAGAGTGAGTCTGACCACAAATTAGAGGAGCAGAACCTCATATTTCGCTTGGGCACTTTACACCCCAGTGGCATGAACACTAACTTCTCCAATTTCAGGTAGTCCTTGCTTTCACCCTCCTTCCCCTCCCCTTCCCAGCTCTCCAAAAGCCTACTGTCTCCACCTCTTCCTTTCTTCTTCCCACCCCCACATCATTCTGAAGAAGGGTCTCTACCTGAAACGTCGCTCCATAGATGCTGCCACTGAGTTTTTCCAGCATTTTTTTCTACCATCAATCACCAGTACACTAGTTCTATGTTATCCCACTTTTTGCATTATCCACACTAATGCCACTTTGCAGGAGCTAATTAACCTACAAACCTGCACGACTTTGAAAATTGGGAGGAAATCAGAGCACCTGGAGAAAACCCACATGGTCAGAACGTAAAATTCTGCACAGCCAGCTTCCAAGGTCAGGATCGAACCCAGTCCTCTGGCACTGTGAGGCATCAGCTCTACCGCTGCACCCCTGTGCCACACACGTTAGAGGATATTAAAACTAGAGGGCATAGGCTTGACGTGAGAGGAGAAAGATTTAAAAGGAACCTCAGTGGCAACGTTTTCACTCAGAGGGCAATCCATATCTTTAATGAGCTACCAGAGGAAGATATAAAAGTGGGTACAGTCATGACTTTTTAAAGACATTTGGACAGATATATGGATTGGGAAGGTTTAAAGGGCTATGGGCCAAATGCATAGAAATGGAACAAACCCAGTATGCCAAATTGGTCGGTATGGATAAGCTGAGCTCAAGGACCTGTTTCCATGCTGTATAGGTTTATGACTATGACTATTTACTTTACCCTGAAGTCAGTTTTGACAGTGCACACTAAGTTTTCTATGGGAGCATCTTCAACATGAGCCCTGTGGAATGATAATGCAAACCTGAAGTAGGCTGTAAATGCGGTAAGTATATCTGATAGACCAGGCAAAGGCTGTCAACTTTCGGAGTAGCTGTGTAAGCTGAACCAAAAAAAAAAAAAATCAATGAGCATGTCTATTTCTTTTCTTGTGAAAAGATAAGACCAGTTGATTTTTAACTTCCATCATATGCCATTCGTCAAAATTAGTTAGTTGTACAGCGACATCCCTCTTCTAATTGCAGAAGGAGTACTTGGGATTCGAGAGGATGTCTGATTTAGATTAACTTATCACCAGCTGTCGACTTTCTCTGCAGCTCTCGGTTACAGTGGGTAACATGCTGAAGTATCTGTGTAATAGCTCAGCATGCCATTTAAGGAATTATGAGATATAGGTGTAACTTACTAACTATCCTGTTGTGCTCAATGACAGACTTCTATTAGTTCTGGGAATTAACATTTACTTTGTGAAGGGTTAGAGGTTTTTTTAATTTTTTTAATTTGATGGGAAATATGGCAGAACAGCATAGCACACTTTTCCATGTGTTCCGAATGGGCCTGCTGAGGAGAATATTAATCTCTAATGACAAGATCAAATGGTCAGGTAACTATGCATATTTTCTTGCTGTGCTTGAATAATTTGAGGTATTTCCTACATATTGAGTAGTAATTGCAATGCTTCATTTTAAGTAATGTTTCATTTAATTTAAACCAGATATATATGTCCCATTGCAAATTATTTTGTGCTTAATTTCATTCCCCCTTATGCCAATTTTTCTACATAATTTTATTTTTGTTCTAAATTTGTTTTTCTTTCTGCTAATACTTTAACATCACTAACATCAGACAATTCATATCAAAATGACCCGGGACATTTTATATCTGAAAAGTTTCAGCAACTATTCATTACAATCGATAATGTTAGCAGTGCCAAAGAGCCGAAATGGGGTGCAAAATATTTATGATAGCCCTCCAGAGACTTCATTAGTGAAATCAATTAGTGCATAGACTAAATAAAGTCGTAGAAGAGCCATGTGCAGATGGAGACGCTTTACTTTAGACTTTAGAGATACAGCGTGGAAACAGGCCCTTCAGCCCATCGTGTCCCGCGCCGATCAGCGATTACCACGTGCACTGGCAATATCCTTAGACAATAAGGACAATTTTACCAAGCCAATTAACCTACAAACCTGCATGTCCTTGGAGTGTGGGAGCAAACCGGAGCACCTGGAGAAAACCCACAGGGTCATAAGGAGAACGAACAAACTCCATGCAGACAGCACCCGTAGTCAGGATTGAACCTCAGGTCTCTGGTTCTGTAAGGCAGCCACTGTGCCACCCCTGTCAAAAGACAGATTGAGTCCATTGGAACCAGTAGCTCCATTCCTCTGCTCTGTCTCTATATCTCTGCAGCCTTTTCTTTCCCCCCTGTTATGTTTATTCTCTTTCTTACTTAACTTTCTTGTTAAGTTTTTTTGTGCACTGGATTCCATAATGTTTATTATTCATCATATGGAAAATTTCCTTCCTCAGATTGCCTTTGGCTTCTTTGTTAATCACTCTTAATCTCCGGTTATTGACTTTGCAGCCACTGGCACTCTAGTCAAATCATTTTCAGTCACATTCAACCTTCACGACAATAGATAGAGTGATCCCAAGTTAACCATCCTCAACATATATCAGTAATCCCTCAATCCTGGAATCATTCTGATTAATCACTACTCTATCCCTTCAGAGCCTTCCTCTCCTTCCTAAAACAACATTCTCCAGGTTGCAGCACTCAATCAATTTATAAGATTTGTATTCTATGTTGTGCCAGTACCAATAAATGGCTAAATTCCCCTTTGTGCATTTTAAATTGTTCTTATATTTTAAACGTTATTCACATTTTAAGCTTAAATAAAACCCTTTCCCACCTGCCGTACCCGTCAGCTGTGCCTGCACAGTAATAGCTTCGTGTTCTATGTCACAATGGGAACCCAATGCGTGGGAATGTCTGCGCCGCCGGAGAACCACAAAGAATGAATGGAGCGGTTGAGGAGGGATGGAGTGAGTGTGTGGGGGGAAGAGCAAGGGGTGGAGTGGGGGGGGGGGGGCGAGGGGAGGAAGGGGGGAATCAGGGGCATCACAACGGGAACCCGTCAGCATGCCTGTACTGTTGGTGGCTATGCGTGAGTGGGGGAATGCATTGAGGGACCAAGCCTCCCGTGTAATAAAGGGACCCAATGGGTCTCACTTAATCTAGTGAGAGTTAAATGGGGCCTTAGTGAGTCACATTTAAGATAAGACAGGAAGCAGGGAGATAGTAGGACCGCTCAAGGAAAAAAGGACGGAATTTGTACTTGGAGTTAGAAGATGTAGGTGAGATACTTTCTGAGTTATTTTCATCTGAGGATTCATAAAGGAGGCTTTTTTCCCAGGAGTTGGGGGGGTTGGGGGAATGGGGGGGGGGGGGGGATTGGATTGGGTGGGGGGGGGGGATATCAAAGACAAAAGGGCATAACTAAGGAGAACGGAAACATTTTTAAAAATTGGTGGCAGGTGCTTTTAATACGTATTCTGGTATGGTGGTGGCGACAGATATGTTAGTGGCATGTAAGAGGCTTTTAGATAGGTACGTGGATATGTAGGGATTTGAGAGCTATGAATTATATGTGGGTAGATAAGGTTAGTTTATCTTGCCATTATGTTTGACCAAGACGTTGTGAGCTGATAGGCCAGTTCCTGTAGTATACTTTTCTATGTAACATGTTCCATTACTTTTTCTTCAATAAACGGTTAGCCTGAAACGCATGGCTTCCAACACTGGATTGAAATTGGAGCACTCAATCGATTTATAAAATTTGTATTCTATGTTGTGCCAGTACCAATAAATGGCTAATTTCCCCTTTGTCCGTCCTTTCTCCCTTTTTTATTTTTATTTTTAGTCCTGTCCGTGGGAACTTTTAATTGGAAGTCTTCTTTTCTGTGGTGGGTGGGGGGGGGAAGGGGGAAACTGTTTTGATCCCAGTCCTACCTGGTCGGAGATGCGGTTTTCTTCCGAACCGCTTCTTCATCCTCTCTGTGCGGCCTACCATCGAGCTGGAGCAGCGCTGGAGCGACAATTTCCTGCCGGGATTACAGCTTCACCAGCGGTGCAGATGCTGGGACACCAACACCAGCACGGAGCGGGCGATGGCTTACCGGATCGCCTTCGGGTAAGCTCCGGGGCACTGGGAACGCCGACTGCAACATCGCTGAGCTGCGGCTGCAGAGCGTCCAGCCGCGGGCGGGCGGCCCAGGATTTCAACAGCGCGGGGCCTGGTGTCCAAGTTCGCCAGTGTCAGAGGTCCGGCCAGCGCGGCCTGAGAACTTTGGACATTGCAGTCTTCAGGGAGGAAGCGGCCGCTTCAGTCCTGGCCGCTGAAGAATGTTCACCCAACGCCGATGATCCAGCTTCGCGGCAGAGGGCCTGAGAACATCGAGTTGGCTGAGGAGGCCACATATAGACCCCGACCTTGGGTGGACTATGAGGGGGAGAACTGGATATTTTTAGTGCCTTCCCTCACAGTGAATTCTGCTGTGGGGGGACGTTTCATGTTGATTTCTATAGTGTACTGTTCTGTGTCTTTTTTTCTTTTTTCTCTTTTTTGTTTTGTATGGATATATTGACATTTGGTCTGTTCTATTAATTTAATCAAACTCTGTAAAGCACTTTGGTTCACATACTGGTTTTGTTGAAAAGTGCTATATAAATAAAGGTTATTATTATTATTATTTGTGCATTTTTATTATGCACAACAGAGAATAGGGCCATCCTAAAGTCCTTTAACGGGACTTTGATGGGATTGTGTAAGATTATATTGGTAGAAGTATTTTTGTCAGTTATGTAAACCAAAGATAGACACAAATGCTGGAGTAACTCAGCAGGCAGTAACTCTGGAGAGAAGGAATGGGTGACTTTTCCTGTCGAGACCCTTCTTCAGTTGTCTTTAGTTTGAAGAAGGGTCTCGACCCAATAGACAACAGACAATAGACAATAAACAATAGGTGCAAGAGTAGGTTATTCGGCCCCTTTGAGCCAGCACCGCTATTCAATGTGATCATGGCAGATTACCCGAAACATTACCCATTCCTTCTCTCCAGAGATGCTGCCTGTCCCGCTGAGTTACTCCAGCAGTTTGTGTCTACCTTCAAAGTAGAGTATGGCACAGTTGTTGAGGCCATGTTCTGGAAGCAAGAGCTTATGTTTAAAATGTTGAGTTGTGGGAGGAAACTGAAGATCTTGGAGAAAACCCATGGGGTCACAGGGAGAACGTACAACTCCATACAGACAGCAACCGTCATCGGAATCAAACCCGGGTCTCGGGCGCTGTAATAGGCCTTTTTCACGGGGCGACTTGACGCAAGATGTAGCCAGAGTGAAGTGGTTGTGGTCTAGCACGATATCACATGATATAATGGGGGGTAGATAAAGAGTTCCCACGGTACTCGGCATTTCTGTTATTTGTGCGAGTGACTTGTCCGTCTCCCGAGCTTTCCCGTTAAATCTTGAATGACATTGTAAACTGTCAAGTGTAATTAAATCATCACGTGGCACAAATGATGTCACTTTTTTTTTCACACACTATAAATATCCTCCCTTGGTTGAATTGGTATATACACACACAAAGCAGAGTTTTACTGTGTATGTGGGAGACACAGATGGAGTGGGCACAGTTACTGAGGCAGAGTCTCTCAGCCTGTGTGAGTGGGAGGGAGGTAGAGAGAGAGAGGCACACACAAGGTGGATGTGAAATCTCACCTGCCTGTTTCAGTGACAGACACCCGCCGCCAGTAAATGAAGACACCCCCATCTGTCCCCCCTCCTCTCCCTCGACTCCCCCACCTTTCCCTCCCAACTCCAGTCCCGTCCCGACCCCCTGGGAAACTGAAGGGAGCAACAATTAACTGCTGCCTGCCCGCTGAGTTAAAGAGTTCCCACGGTAGTAAGACGATGTTAGTTGCGCCCAAGTTTAAATTTCCACGTGTGTTTCAGAGTAAATCAAAAACTGTCTGAATCAGCAAGTTAGACACAAAATGTTGGAGTAACTCAGCGGGCCAAGCAGCATCTCTGGAGAAAAGGAATAGATTCCATTTTTGGTCGGGACCCTTCTTCGGGATGGTTGTAGGGGGGAACTGGAAGCAAGAAAAGACCGGGACAAATCAGGGCCAACAACAGATGACCTCAGCAGGGTATTTTGAAGAGGGGTCCCGACCCGAAATGTCGCCTAACCCTTTCCTCCAGAGATGCTGCCTGGCCCACTGAGTCATTCCAGCACTTTATGTCTATATTTGGTTCCCTCATACGTCAATTGTTGGCTAGGGATAGTGTGATCCCAAGAGGGAACCAGCGTTGCAAACCTTGGACTGGTTAACCGACATTTACTGCATGGGGGGGGGGGGGGGGGGGGGGGGGGGGGGAGGGGGGGAGGGGGGGGGGAGGAGAGAGAGAGAGAGAGAGTGTGAGTTACCTAAAATTAAATAATTCAATGTTCATAGTGAACACGGACACAAAATGTTGGTGTAACTCAGCAGGTAAGTCAGACCTGGGATGAAAAACATAAAAAGCTGGAGTAAGTCAGCGTGCCAGGCAGCATCTCTGGAGAAAAAGTATAGGTGGCGATTCGAATCGGAACCCTTCTTCAGACATCCTAATCAGAATTGAGTCTGAAGATGTGTCTCGTCCCGAAACATCACCTATTTTTCTCCAGAGATGCTGCTTGACTCGCTGAGTTACTCCAACTTTTTGTGTCTGTCTTCGTTTTAAACCAGCATGTGCAGTTCACTCCTTTACACAGGTCTCTGGAGAACATTGATTGGTAGCGTTCCGGACCCTGCTTCGGAAAGGCATCGATCGCTGGTCAGCGAGGACTCCGAGTTGTATCTCTCAAAGAAGTACATGTGAAAAATTTCTCACGGACCATAAAAATGCGGAACCTTTCAGTAAAGCCCCTTTTAAAGATTATAGTTATTTTCTTGAATCTCATTAACATAACTCATGAATAAGTTGATGTCCATATGCAGATGCAAATCTTTATTTTTTAAATTCAATCCCACATAAGACAATTTTTACTCACCGTCTGTCCCCTCTGTCGAGCTTCCGGGTTCACCGTTCGCAGGAGTTCCCACGGTACACGCAAGAGTCAGTACGGATATCGCACTGGCCACTACGTGCATATAATATTGCAATGTTCAACCACAAGTGTACAAGTCACTCTTGGAGAAATTCAAGCTTGTTTGAATTTTCTCCCGAGTCACCAAGTTACACGAGTACCTGCCGTTAGCGCCACGGTGGTCCACAGTGGTCCACGAATGCCATACGGTTATCGCAAGAGGTTCCCATGATGTTCAACTCTGGTTAACTCTTGCGTCAAGTCGCCCTGTGAAAAAGGGGTTTAAGGCAGCAACTTTACCACTACGCCGCCATGGTTTTATTTTTGGTTATAATTTTTAGGTTATCATTTTTTTAAATTGATTAAAAAGTTAATTTCTATTTGCGAAAACAATAGCTATTCTGAGCATGAAGAGATATGCTAAGAATGTTATTGGATTATGTCTGGTAGTTCTCAGGAAACATGGTTTTGCATGTATTATTTATTTTGGAGTGGCTCTGGTTACACTAGATATTACTAAAGAAATATTGTTAATAATGATTCACGACATGGCCCTCTGTTCTGTCTCTTAGCTTTTTTGTCCATTAAAGATCGCTGTGTTAATTATTCATTCATTTTCTACAGGTTAATGACATACATTCTGTTTGAATGCCATGGGTGACAATAAACTAATCTCAAGACTAATGGTTCAGGGCACCTCAAGATTGTTCATTCACCCCATCCTAATTGCCCACCATAACCATGAATAAAAAATACTGAAGATGCATAATTTTTTTAGTCAGAGGGTGGTGAATCTGTGGGATTCTTTGCCATAGATGGCTTTGGAGGCCAAGTCAGTGGATATTTTTAAGGCAGAGATAGATAGATTCCTGATTAGTGCGGGTATCAGAGGTGATGGGGAGAACACAGGAGAATGGGGTTGGGAGGGAGAGATTGGATGGTGGAGTACAATTGAAGGGCCGAGTGGCCTAATTCTACTCTAATCCATTATGACCTTATGACCTTAGCCTCTCAATAGTTCCTGACCACTATCTTTATGTCCTCTAACCTTGATCTGCTAGTTGTTAAGTCCCATTTAATAACATTGACTCCCGCTATTTATAACCCCCCCCCCCCCGGCCAATGGCGGCGCCTCATGTGAGCGGAAGGGCTCCAACCAGAGGGGCGGGACTGAGCGCCGAGAGAGAGCCAATGGGAGGGGAGGGGAGGGGCAACTCCGCTGAAGTTAATGCTAAGCCCGAGCCCCCCCCCCCTTTAGTGTGAGAGAGGTGGGGATTAGTCGAGGCGGGGATCAGGTGTGTGGTGGAAGGTTTAGTTAAGGTGAGGTTTAGTGAGTTGAGGTTTAAGTGTGAGCTGAAGTTTAGTCGAGGCGAGGGGTTTAGTCGAGGTGAAAATTCAGATGCATTTCTCGGAAAGGAAAAAAATCGGAATTCCTATTTAAATCAGATGAATATCTGGACTAAAGTCGCTTCTTAGGCCCCTCCTGGATTAGGGGCACTGAAGCTTAAGCTTCATTAGTTTCATACTAGATCTGCCCCTGATAAGCATGTTTTGGAAATTGATTTATATGAAAACAAGTTTGGGAATTGATTTATAGATTTGAAGCGATTTCTCTGAGATCCAACATGGACTTGATGTGCAATGTCATCTCCTATATTGTAAGTAGGATAGACAAAAAAAGCTGGAGTAACTCAGCGGGACAGGCATCATCTCTGAGGAGAAGGAATGGGTGATGTTTCGGGTCGAGACCCTTCTTGGGAAGTGGGTATGAAATATAAAATTGCATTGGTGGGTTGTTAAAAAAATGTTCAAAGAATGTTATTGACTTGTTTTAAAATCACAAAATCCTGGAGATATGAGTGCATGCCACCAGGACAAAGCAGAACAAAGCAAGGCTGAGTTTCTGGGATAGAAGATGAATCATATTGGAAAAGCTCGTGAGAATTCAGATTTCAATGTGCGATACGCATTACCAGTGTATAATTGAAACAAATGCTAAAACTTGAGACAATGAAGTGTTTCGTAGGATGGTGGTGTTTTGTTATTTTGTTGATTGTTTTGGGGCGGCCCACAGATGTTGGTTTTCATGCAAACGCACAACCTGTGATAATAAGATGAGAGTGAATGCAAAGTAGACTTATCAAACTCTCAGTTCACTGATTTGAATAGTATGTGATCAATACAGGTGTCAGGGGTTATGGGGAGAAGAAAGGAGAATGGGGTTGGGAGGGAGAGATAGATCAGCCATCTTTGGATGGCGGAGGAGATTTGGTGGGACGAATAGCATAATTCTACTCCTATTCCTTACGATGTTATGAAATCCCAAACGAAAGAAAGGTTGACCTAATGGGGACAGATTTTGTCTTAAGTGACCTCTTTTCGAACATGTACTTTTGTGCTTGGTTCAGAATCCAGGCCTTCATCTAATAAATCTGTAATCCTTTGCAATCAAAGTCATGCCCATCAATTGTACCAGCTTTTCTGCTTACCAGTCCATTGCAAACATCGTGACCAACGTTGATATTCAGGTCACCCAAAACTGCAGCTTTGCCAATAACTCTTTGCACACAGATTTAATCTTCTTGACTTGCATGCATGCATGCCTGCACAATAATTAACATTGAGATGAATTTTGCTTTCTCAACTGCTCTCACAAGGTATTTTCTTGATACTGCAATGTGGGAGTGGGAGATTGCTGTGGCGCAGTCAAAGGCTATGGGGATGTTGATAGTAAAGGGCCTGTCCCATTTAGGCAATTTTTTTTGGCGACTGCCGGCAACTGTCATAGTCGTAGCAGGTCGCCGAAAAACTGGCAACTGGACTAATGGGCCTGTACCACTTAGACAATATTTTAAGCCACTGCCAGCGAATACGACATTGAAATTCATGAAGTCAGCACCGGCGACAACCGATGACATCCTGGCGACAACCGATGACATCATGGCGACTGCCTACATTAGCCTGGCCACTGCCTACAACAGCACCTACATCAAGCTACGCTCATTTGGCATCAAACCCAAAGTCGCCACTGTCACCGAAAATGTTTCAACATGTTGAACATTTTTAGGCGACCAGAAAGATATTACGACCAGGAGACTACTAACGACCATACAGGCGACACCCTGGCGACCACCAGCGACCATGTGGTGACCGCATAGTCTCCTGTAGTCGCCTAAAACATCGGCTAAGTGGGACAGGCCCATTAGTAAGCCCTCACTGCTCCTGCCTGACAGAATGCACCTGGCTGCTGATGCAAGCAGATCAGATGCCAGGAGTGTGGACATGCTCTTGGTGTATAAGAGGGCTCCTGCTGTCAGTTGTACCACAGGCATCCATTGATCAAGCAGGACCGAATAAATGTATGATTATTTGAAATATCTTTCTCATTGAAACTGCAGAGCAAGGGTCAACTTTGTTCTCTCACAGATCCATTTCTGCCACTGACCTGCTTGTATTCTGTGAATTGACCTCTGATTTATGTCATCCAGTGTGATTATGCCTCTCCATGTAGACATGGGTGTCTTTGGTGTGAACTCCAGTTTGGTTGTAGTAAAGCATGGGTTGCCTAGAAACTTTTGAACAAGGACAGAAGGACAGGAGTTAGTGTGTAGTGGCAGGAGTACGCAGTAGTAAGTGAGTGGCATCATTGAGCTGCTTCATGAAGTGTGAATGGGTTAAGAGAAGGATAGGAGGTGGACAAAAGTAGAGCACGTGGTATTGGGGTAGAGTGCTCTGAAATTAGGAAACAAAGAAGTGATCAATGTTCAGATGGCAGGCAGTGACTAGGGGTACCGTAAATGCTCGGTGCTGGGACGGCAGTTATTTACAAGCAAAATTTAGATGGGGTTCTGTTGCCTGGCCAAGCTGGGTTGTGCACTGCTATGTGGATGCAGGGTCAGACTCTGGGTGACAATGGATGGGGAGGGCCCAGGACAAGAAAGGTCAGATTGGATGTTGTCAATGGGAAAAAGGGGGAGTTGGGGAAGTGCTGAGCAACCCTGAAATGGAGAGAAGGAATGGGGAGATCAGGTTGGTTACAATGGGACTGAGCGGAGGTGTTCATCAAAAACGATCACCGAGCCTGTGCTTGGACTCGCTGATGTAGAGAAGTTGACACTTGGAACAATGGATGCAGTATATGAGGTTGGAGGAGGTGCAGGTGAACCTCTGCCTCACCTGGAAAGACTGTTTGGGTCCTTCGATGTAGTCGAGGTGGGAGGTGGAAAGACTGTTTGGGTCCTTCGATGTAGTCGAGGTGGGAGGTAAAGGGACAGGTGTTGGATCACCTGCGGTTGCAGGGGAAAGTACCTGGGGAGGGGGAGGTGGTTTGGGTGGGAAGGCACAAATTGACCAGGGAGTTACGGAGGGAACCGTCTCTGCGGAACGCAGAAAGGGGTTGAGATGGGAAGAGGTGGCCAGCAGTGGGATCCCATTGGATGTGGCGAAAATGATGGAGGATTATATGTTGTATGCAATGGCTGATGGGGTGAAAGGTGAGGACAAGGGGGACTTTGTCCTTGTTATGAATAGGGGGAGGGGGAGTAAGAGCTGAGCTGCAGGATATAGAGGAGACCCTAGTGAGAGCCTCATCTATAATGGAAGAGGGGAACCTCTGTTCCCTAACAAATGAGAACATCTCCAATGGTCTAGTATGGAACACTTCATCCTGGGCGCAGATGTGGCATAGACGGAGAAATTTGGGAGTAGGGGATAGAGTCTTTACAGGATACAGGGTGGGAGAAGTATTGTCAAGATTGCAATGGTAGTCAGTGGGTTTGTATTAGATGTTAGTCAGTAGTCTGTTACCTACAATGGAGACAATGAGATCTGGATACGGTAGGGAGATGTCGGAAATGGCCCAGGTGAATTTGAGTGCCGGATTGAAATTAGCGATGAAGCGGATGAAGTCAGTGAGTTCTGCATAGGTGCAGGAGGTAGAACCAATGCAGTTGTCAATGTAGCAGAGCTAGAGTATGGGGATAGAGCCAGCGTATGCTTGGAACAGGGATCGTTCGATGTACCCAACAAAGAGGCAGGCATAGCTGAGGCCCATGCGATTGATAGCTACGCCTTGGATTTGGAGGAAATGGGAGGATTCAAAGGAAAAGTTGTTGAGGCTAAGGACCAAATCTACTGGGTGGGGCAGAGTATTGATGGAAGGAAATTGGCATATTCTGAGGTTGAGGAAGAAAAAGAGGGCTTTAAGATGCTACTTTTCATCAGTCACTGAAAGTAAGCATGCAGGTCCAGCAGGCAGTGAAGAAAGTTAATGGCACGTTGGCCTTCATAACAAGAAGAGTTGAGTAAAGGAGCAAAGAGGTCCTTCTGCAATTGTACATGTCCCTAGTGAGACCACACCTGTAGTATTGTGTGCAGTTTAGGTTTCCAAATTTGAGGAAGGACATTCTTGCCATTGAGGAACTGCAGGGTCGGTTCACGAGTTTAATCCCCGAGATGGCGGGACTGTTATATGTTGAAAGCATGGTTTAATAGGATGAGAGGGAATCTTATTGAAACATATAAGATCATTAATGGATCGGATATGCAAGAGGCAGGAAACATGTCCCCAATGTTGGGGGAGTCCAGAACCAGGGGCCACAGTTTAAAAATAATGGGTAGGCCATTTAAAGCAGAGATGAAGAAAAACCTTTTCACACAGAGAGTTGTGAATCTGTGGAATTCTCTGCCACAGAAGACAGTGGAGGTCAATTCTCTGGATGTTTTGAAGAGAGAGTAAGATAGAGCTCTTAAATATAGCAGAGTCAGGGGATATTGGGAGAAGGCAGGAAAGGGCTGCTGATCGTGGATTGTCTATTGTCTATAAAAGGGAAAGACAATATTCAATGACAACCGTCTAGCATGTTGCTTGTGGTTTGGTCTACACTGCAAGTGACCCCCCCCACCACTGTTCCATCTGCCACACAACACATTTTATCATTTTCTTGTCATCTCCTCTGCCAATTTATTTTGTGCTTGTGGGTGTACAATAGAAGAACTGCTAGTAAACATTCCTCAAGTTTGAACACGTGTGTGTGTGTGTGTGTGTGTGTGTGTGTGTGTGTGTGTGTGTGTGTGTGTGTGTGTGTGTGTGTGTGTGTGATAAGAAGTAAAAACACAGAATGTGAACAAGAAGGTAAATGTTGAGAAGGCAGTGGCCTACAGTGAACATGGGAGTGCAAGCAGATGGACGTGCGGTGAGGAGCTCAGCTGTGATTTGACTGGACATGGAAATGGTTTAATGGTACTTCATTGTCACATGTACTTAAGTAAAATGAAATTCCTTTTTTGCATACAGGTCAGTAAAAATCTTATTATGTACATCCCTAAATACAAGAGTGTAAGAATAGTAGATTCTACTGAGGCAGAGCACAAGAGTCAACATGTTTCATAAGGTTCTTAAAAATGTAGAGTCTCAACTTGGCCCAACAGGCCCGCAGTTCTGATTGTGGCAGCAGGTTGGAGTAGTAGGGGTTGGCAAGGCCTGACCTGTGGCGGCACGGTGGCACAGAGATAGAGTTGCTGCCATCGTAGACCTACAGCGCCGTAGGCTTACATTTGGAGACTTAAGCCCCTGTCCCACTTAGGCAATTTTTTCGGTGACTACAGGTGACTAGACTGTTGCCACATGAATGTGGGGTGATGCCTGTATGTTCGTGAGTTGTCTCCTTAAGTCGCCTAAAGGGTCGTAATGTTTTTCTGGTCGCCGCTGGATTTTGGAATTTTCAAAACTTTTTGCCGACTGTGGTTTTGACGTAGCTTGACATAGCTTGTCTTCTCCTTACCTAGGTGCTGTCGTAGGTTGCTGCCAGGACGTCGCAGGTTGTCGCCAGGTGACGTAGGTTGCCGCTGGGTGATGACCGGTGAATTCCACTGGCGACTACCTACGTCAATCAACATCAACCGGCGACAGGTACCGGCGACTGAATTGTCTTCAGTCATCTTCAGTTGTCGCCGACAGGGTCGTAGCTTGTCACGGTTGGACGTAGATTGACTTTGCTGGTCGTAGCTTGTTGCGGGTGGATGTAGGTTGTCGCCTGCGTGGTCGTAGTTGGACGTCCTAATGGGTCGCTGGTTGTCGGTAGCTTGCCGTAGCTTGACATCGACTAGGTGGTGGGTTGTTGTAGCTTGTCGTAGACATTGTCGCAGGGGGGTCCAGTTGGTGGTTTTTCGGTGACCTGCTATGACTATTACAGTCGCCAAAAAAAATCGCCAAAGTGGGACAGGACCATTACAATTGTAGACTTACAGCGCCTGAGGCCCAGGTTTGATCCCGACTACGATGCTGTCTGTGCGGAGCTTGTACGGTCTCCCTGTGACCTGCATAGGTTTTCTCCGAGATCTTTGGTTTCCTCCCATATACAAAAGACATACAGGTTTGTTGGTTAATTGGCTTGATATAAAAGTAAATTGTCCCTCACGTGTGTAGGATAATGTTAAGGTGTGGATGGCCAAAAGGCCTGTTCTCTAAACTAAACTAACCTAAAGCCAGGCTTGGCAATGTTGAGTCCTCTCCCACTGCTCTGCTTCTCTAAGCTGCTGCAGGCTGTGTCTGATCCCTGTACCAAGCATCTTTGCTTGGCGTCCGATCCAAATGATCCTCAGGCTGCTGTAGGGACACCACAGACACATTGACCCCATCACGTCGATCTATGAACGGCCACTGGCTCACGAGTGACTACAGCAGGAGGCGGACCACCTAGACGGTTCAGGAAGTGAATTGTCAGCCCCCTTACTGACACCCGTTCTTGTCCATCTGTTGCCGCTGCCATCTTGAAGGGTGAGCATGGAAGAGAAGGGAAGATCTCTGATGCTGGGCTTAAAGTCAGGTAGTGTAGGAGAAGAAAAGGTATGACAGAGGGATGTGGATCACAAGTCAGTGGATATTTTTTTAAGGCAGAGATAGACAAACTTTTGATAAGAACAGGTTGGGGTTATGGGGAGGTGGCCAGACAATTAGATTAGGAAGCAAAGATCGGCCATGATTGAATGGCGGAGTGGACTCAATGAGCCCAATGTCCTAATTCTACTCCGATAACTTGTGAAATTGTGAAATTGTATGAAAAGTGGTGTTTTATTTTTTCATAGCTCACAAAGGTAATTTAGTTTCTAGCTGATTGTATGCTTCCTGGCACTGGTTTCTCTCAATGTCAGGACAAACTATCACTCTTCTGAAGGATGAGCAGCTTCTTGCTATTCTTTACTTGCTCCATTAGCATTTACATGAATTTTTCTCCAGTCAAGGTGGCTTAACGGAAGTCATTCTGACTGTTGCCTCAGTAACACATTATTCATTTTGTTTTGTCTGTGGGCTCTTTTGTGGTGCTGCTTTCAAAGGCAAATAACAGGCTGAGCTATCGACAAAACCATCCTTTAATGAAGGCAGTTAATCTCAACTAACAGCAGCAGGAAATGTTATACCATATGGTAAAAGCAGTCCTTTGATACACACTTACATTTGCATTCATCTCCCTGCTTTTACTATACAGAAAATTAAACCCTTACAAACTAACAACTATTTGCAGGTATGAAATTATACTATCATTTTCCGTATTCATAGCAACAAACAAATGTGAGTTCAACCAAGTATAAATTAATTTGATCTCTTGGTCGTTTCATTCACTGAACTGTTTAGTGCAAGTTGCATTTGACATCTCTGAAATATTCACTCCAGTCATTGATGATTTCAATGGATCATTTATCTCTATAAGCTTCCCTTACATCTGGCAATTATTACTTCAGCATCATTGTCTTCAATAATTATGATATAATAGGTGGGGGGAAGGGGAGATATTATTTGAGCGCTCTAGTTTCCTCTCTATTTCCAAAGACCTGTAGGTTCGTGGATTAATTGGCCTCCGTAAATTTCCCCTCCTCCACAGGTGAATGGTGGAATCTTGAAGGAGTAGATGTGAATGAAGAAAGAATAAAATATAAGATTGAGGTGGGTGTTTAAAATGGATGGTTGATGGGTGGCGAGAACTCGATAGGGTGACGAGCCTATTGCTTTGCTCTATGGTTTTTACAGAGAGACTAATGGCTCATTGGTTAATACAGTAGCTACAATGGATACTATGAACTAAGTTATACAATCTTTATTTTGGTTGCTTCTTAAGAGCTTAGTTTTGTTTTAGTTATAGAGATACAGCGCGGAAACAGGCCATTCGGCCCACCGAGTCTGCACTCACCAGAGATCCCCCACACATTAACACTATCCTACACACACTAGAGACAATTTACATTTATACCAAGCCAATTATCCTAGAATCCTGTACGTCCTTGGAGTGTGGGAGGAAACTGAAGATCTCGGAGAAAACCCATGCACTTCACGGGGAGAACGTAGAAACTCCGTATAGACAAGCACTGGTAGTCAAGATTTAACCCATGTTTCTACCGCTGCGCCACTGTGCTACCCTTCTGCATTTGCTTTTATCCAACGACCCCTGCAGTCCTTTCCGGTGAGACAGAGGTTGCCGTGCACCTCCTTGAACCTCATCCAGTGTTACCGATGTGTCCTGCTGTGCATCGGTGAGATCAAGCGTAGACCCGGAGACTGTTTCACCAAACACTTGCACTCAGTCAACCAAGGTCTACAGGATCTCACGGGTTGCTAACCATTTTAACTTTTCTTCTCATTCCCACACTGACCTCTCTGTCCTGGGCCTCATCTATTGCCAGAGTGAGGCCACACATAAAGTGGAGAAACAGCACTTCACATTCCTCATGGGTAGTTTACAACCCAATGGTATGAATCATGGCCGATCATCCACAATCAGAACCCCGTTCCTGCCTTCTCCCCATACCCCTTGATTCCGCTACCCCTAAGAGCACTATCTAACTCTGAATGCATCCAAAGAATCAGCCTTCTGAGGCAGAGAATTCCACAAATTCACAACTCTGTGTGAAAATGTTTTTCCTCATCTCAGTTCTAAATGGCCTACCCCTTCATCTTAAACTGTGGCCCCTGGTTCTGGAATCCCCCAACATCAGGAACATATTCCCTGCATCTAACATGTCCAATACCTTAATAATTTTATGTTTCTATAAGATAGCCTCTCATCCTTCTAAATTACAGGTGGCGGGTTGGGGGACCAAAGGAGGAGCCTGTGTGCTTTGTAACTTTGTCAGTGCTGTAGGTGGCTGCTATTTGTATACATATTGTATGTAAGCAAAGAATCTCACTGTGCCTAGTCATAATAAAGTGTCACAACAATATGTGACAATAAAGTATTCCATTCCATTCAGTCTCATATTTGTGTCAGTTTTCTCTGCACCAGATCAAGCTGATATTCCCTTCCTATGGCACCTTATACTGTCATTTCCCTCTCACCATTTTTATAGAGTCTTATAATGGTCCAGCTGTTTTCCCTGGAACTCCTGTAAATTGACCGCAAAGTGATGGGGTGGCACGGTGGCACAGCTGTAGAGCTACTGCCTTACAGCGCCAGAGACCTGGGTTCGATCCTGACTACGGGTGCTGTCTGTACGGAGTATGTACGTTCTCCCCGTGATCTGCGTGAGTTTTCTCCGAGATCTTTGGTTTCCTCACATACCAAAGACGTAGAGGTATGTAGGTTGATTGGATTGGCATAATTGTAAATTTTCCCTAGCGTGTGTAGGATATTATCAATGTACAGGAATCTCTGGTCGGTGCGGACTCGCTGGGCCAAAGGGCCTGTTTCCACACTGTATCTCTAAACTGAACTAAACTAAGTCTCAAAATTCTTAGTTCTTTAATCCAGCTTTTTGCCACATTTTATTCTTAGATGTTCCTTTTGTCACCTCCATTTTCACCACATTTTAATAAGCGTAGTCTTTTCAGATTGCATTTGTGTATTTATGTTTTGAGAGTGCATTTTTGTGGTGATTCTGGTTTTCTGAAAACAAGTTGAATAGAATTTTGTAATGAGATGGTGGCAAAGTGGCGCAGCAGTAGAGTTGCTGCCTTGCAGCAACAGAACCCCAGGTCCCGGTTCAATCCGGACTATGGGTGCTATCTGTACAGAGTTAGTACGTTCTCCCCGTGACCTGCGTGGGGTTTCTCTGAGATCTTTAGTTTTCTCCCACACTCCAAAGATGTACAGGTTTGTAGGTTAATTGGCTTGGTGTAAATGAAAATTGTTTGCAGTGTGTGTACGGGGGGATCGTTGGTCGGTGCGGACTCAGTGGGCCGAAGGGCTTGTTTCCGCACTGGATCTCTAAACTAAACTAAAAAAAAAATAATGTGTAACTATCACTACTTATTTTCCCTGAGAAGGTAAGGCAATACAAATTTTTCATGTGATTTCTTATAATTCCAAATGATTATTAAGCTTTTGTAATGAGATGCTGCCGCAATCACAGAATTAAACAATATGTAAAGTTAATTAAAGTTTGATTAAAAAACATAATATATTAAATTAAATTACTGTGTCACATAACAACTATTTTGTTATGAGATATCAATGTAATTAAATTCTTGTACTTAGCATGCACCTACATGAGACCAGGGCACAATTAAAATGCCATCCTTGATTGCAAAATTCTTCATCAAAAACAATGAATACATTTACAATTCTCTAAATTTTTACTTACAGCGTCATAGTGATAGACTTGTCCAAAATAGAAACAGGCCCGTTGGCTTATCTTGCCCACACCGACAAGGATGCCCACACCATACTGGTCGCACCTGCCTGCGTTTTATCCACATCCCTCTAAACTTCTCCTATCTGCGTCCCTGTCCAAATGCTATTTTAAGCATTGTGATAGCAACCTGCTTCACAAGGCTGGCCTTAAGCCGATTGGACTGATTTTGCCCAATTGGGCCCCGCGCCTAAGCGGGGCCCCGCTTTAATTTTCCATATTTCATACGGAAATAAAAAATTCGCTTTGTTCAATAAAAATTAAAAAAATAACATTTGCCATACAGATTGTTTTACAAAATGAACATGGATAACAACCGTTGCACGGCCAATGATTTGTTAACTCCTACTGTTAGCACTTGTCAACAGCCAGTAGTTAACAAGTAGTTATACAATGTGTCATCAATGCATCGATCCACATTCCTCAGTAAATGTAATTGTGTATTGAACAAGTATTAATGATACTACGTTCCTTTGAATACAATTCATGCGGCGTCATTAATACTTGATCAAAACACAATTATATTTACTGAGGAATGTAGATCGATGCATTGGTGACACATTGAGAATATCTTAAAACTCACCATCACGATTGAGGGCTTCTTCTTGGCAAGCTTCTTGGTGGACAGGTTTGTCATTCAATTTACCTACTGACCCACATTGTGTCTCTTTGTCTTTTGCTCTCTCCATCCCTGTCTCTCTCTCGCGCGCTTTCTCTCTCCGGCTCCCCATCTCATCTCTCTCTAGCTCTCTCTCACTCCCTCTCTCTCACCCTGTTGCCTCGGCATTCCCGGAACCATTGACATTTTGCGGTTGACAAAAATGCTGGAGAAACTCAGCGGGTGAGGAAGCATCCATGGATCGAAGGAAATTGTCAAAGTTTTGGGTCGAAACCCTTCTTCAGACCTGGCCCGAAATGTTGGCTATTTCCTTTGCTCCATAGATGCTGCCTCACCCACTGAGTTTCCCCAGCATTTTTGTCTACCTTTTTTCCAGCATCTGCAGTTCTTGGGGGGCTGGGGGGGGGGGGGGGGGGGGGGAGAGAGTCCTGGCCCATGGCAGCTCCTGATAAGTGATATAGTGTTTAAGAGGAACTGCAGATGCTGGAAATTCGAGGTAGACTGGGGAGGCAGGGTACTGGTGGAAGGAGAGTGGTGCATTTGACAGCTGCCGTACATATTCGAACAATGGGCTGCCGTAATGGGCTTGCCTTGTCATACATTTATTGTATTTGTTATGTTGCCAAAGCCAAGCGTCGTCCATTCCTTCTCTCCAGGGATGCTGCCTGTCCCGTTGAGTTACTCCAGCTTTTTGTGTCTATCTCTGGCCTAGCGTTATTCAGCCGAGTGACCCTTGGACCCTTCCTTGTATGTTGTTTCCACGTTTATAATAAATGTTTTCGGTGAACATTACCTCCACTGATTTTAGATGATCAGCCATGATCATCATATTGAATGGCTCGAAGGGCCGAATGACCTATTCCTGCACCTATTTTTCTATCCACCAATGGAAACATCCTTTCCATATCCACTCTATCTATGCCTTTCATTATTCTGTAAGTTTCAATGAGGTCCCCCCTCAAACCTAAACTCCAGTGAGTAGATACCCAGTGCTGTCAAACTCTCATCATATGTTAACCCACTCATACCTGGAATCATTCTTGAAAACCTCCTCTGGACACTCTCCAGAGCCAGCACAATCTTCCTCAGACATGGTGCCCAAATTTGCACACAGTGATCCAATGCGGCCTGACCAGCACCTTATAGAGACTCAGCATTACATCCCTGTTTTTGTATTCCAGCCCTTTTGATATGCATCCTGGCAAAGAGTTCAGCAGGGAGTTTGTGATATTTTTCAGCTTGGCCAGCACAAGCCTTTCGAGTGTCTTCATGACTGCAGAGGTCAGTGCGACAGACCTGTAGTCATTAAGACAAGTAATCCTTGCCTTTTTGGGTACAGGGACAATAGTGGAGACTTTGAAGACACAATCCATGTTTGCAGGGATTGGTTAAAAATGTCTGTATATACCGATGTCAGCTGTTTGTCACAGAGCTTAAGAGTAGAGGGGGAAACTTTGTCAGGTCCTGGTGATTTCTGGCTTTTTTGTCCTCTGAAAAGCCTCTCCACCTCTTATATTTTTAATGTTGATGATGGAGAAGTGGCGTTGTGCAGCTTGGAGGGTGTGGGTGATGACGTGGTGATTGGAGGGGGATGGGTGTAGAAGGGCCCAGTCTTTGCAGAATGAGGTCAGGCTGTGAGTGGGTGT
Source organism: Leucoraja erinaceus (assembly GCF_028641065.1). NCBI lineage: Eukaryota > Metazoa > Chordata > Chondrichthyes > Rajiformes > Rajidae > Leucoraja > Leucoraja erinaceus. The sequence continues at coordinate 73,339,666 of NC_073380.1, read as the reverse complement.
GAAGTGTTGGTTGAGGTGGAAAATGGTCCAGCCTTTTCATACTGCAGTTGTACAGGGTCTTGGTGAGACCACACCTGGAGTATTGCGTACAGTTTTGGTCTCCAAACCTGAGGAAGGACATTATTGCCATAGAGGGAGTGCAGAGAAGGTTCACCAGACTGATTCCTGGGATGTCAGGCCTGTCTTATGAAGAAAGACTGGATAGACTTGGTTTATACGCCGTTGTGTATGGCTGCTCCTCCTGCAGTCCGTCCTTTCTCCCTTTTTATTTTTATTTTTAGTCCTGTCCGTGGGGAAATTTTAATTGGAAGTCTTCTTTTATGTGGTGGGTGGGGGGGGGGGGGGAGTGCAACACTGGAGGGGGAAACTGTTTAAATCCCAGTCCTACCTGGTCGGAGAAGTCATATTTTTTCCGTCCGAACCGCTTCTTCGTCCTCTCTGTGCGGCCTACGAACGAACTGGAGCAGCGCTGGAGCGGCGTTTCCTGCCGGGACTGCAGCTTCGACGGCGGTGTGGATGCTGGGACACCTACAAGGAGTGGGCGATGCCTTACCGGGTCGCCCTTCGGGTAAGCTCCGGAGCACTGGGAACATCGCTGAGCTGCGGCTGCAGAGCGTCCAGGCGGCACTGGATTTCAACACCGCGGGGCCTGGTGTCCGAGTTCGCCAGTGTCAGAGGTCCGGCCAGCGCGGCCTGAGAACTTTTGGACATTGCAGTCTTCAGGGAGGAGGCGGCCGCTTCAGTCCAGGCCGCTGAAGAATGTTCACCCGCTGCCGATGATCCAGCTTCGCGGCAGAGTGCCTGAGAACGTCGAGTTGGCTGAGGAGGCCACATATAGACCCCGACCTCGGGTGGACTATGAGGGGGAGAGCTGGATATTTTTAGTGCCTTCCCTCACAGTGAATTCTGCTGTGGGGGGACGTTTCTTGTTGATTTCTATAGTGTACTGTTCTGTGTCTTTTTTCTTTTTTCTCTTTTTTTGTTTTTATGGATTTATTGACATTTGATTTGTTCAATTAATTTAATCAATCTCTGTAAAGCACTTTGGTTCAAATACTGGTTTTGTTGAAAAGTGCTATATAAATAAAGATTATTATTATTATTATTATTATTATACTCTCTAGAATTTAGGAGATTGAGAGGGGATCTTATAGAAACTTACAAAATTCTTAAGGGGTTGGACAGGCTAGATGCAGGAAGATTGCTCCCGATGTTGGGGAAGTCCAGGACAAGGGGTCACAGCTTAAGGATAAGGGTGAAATCCTTTAAAACCGAGATGAGAAGAACTTTTTTTCACACAGAGAGTGGTGAATCTCTGGAACTCTCTGCCGCAGAGGGTAGTTGAGGCCAGTTCATTGGCTATATTTAAGAGTGAGTTAGATGTGGCCCTTGTGGCTAAGGGGATCAGAGGGTATGGAGAGAAGGCAGGCACGGAATACTGAGTTGGATGATCAGCCATGATCATATTGAATGGCGGTGCAGGCTCGAAGGGCCGAATGGCCTACTCCTACACCTAATTTCTATGTTTCTATACTGGAGTCTTGCCTTAAGTAGGTGTGCAGTGGTGAACATTTCACCTTTCACATTAATCCTATGCCCTCTAGTTCGCGATTCCCCTACCATGGGGAAAAAAGATTGGGCTTTCACCCTGTCCATTTATAAGCCATTGTAACAAATAAAGTTCTAGCCTGCCCAATCTCTCCCTAGCTGAGGCTCTTCAGTCCTGTCAACGTATTTGTAAATATTCTCTATTAATGGCTTCTTTCCTACAGCAAGGTGACACAGTACTCCAAGTGCGGCCGAAATATTATATTATACAAATGTAACATATTGTCTAAACTTCTATACTCAATTTTCTGACTGATGAAGGCTAGCATGCCAAAAGCCACCTGCGTCACCCTAACTACTTGCAACGGCACTTTCTGGGAATTATACATTCGTACTCTCAGATGCCCATGCTCTGCAGCACTCTCCAAAGCCCGACCATTTGCTGTGCCCCCCTGGGTTGCCTTCCCTGACAGCAAAGCCTCACATCTTGAATCAGACTCCATTTCCCATTTGTCAGCTCACCTGCACAGCTGATCAAAATCCCTATGTAATTCTTGATAGCCATCTTCTTATGTACATTTTTTACAAAGTGCTCTCATCTCAAATTAATTGTTGCCTTATCACGAAGGAATGATTTACAGTCAGATGACTGATTATAAACAAATTATGAATCTACCATGGATATGTGTGCAAGGAAGAAAATTGCAAGAATAGTTGTTGATGGAGAAACAACAGGAATGTACCATTACATGGGTCTAATCTTTCGAAGAACATCACAGGGAATATAGGATGTTTAAGAAATAACTGCAGATGCTGGAAAAATTGAAGGGAGCCAAAAATGCTGGAGAAACTCAGCGGGTGAGACAGCATCTATGGAGCGAAGGAATGGGTGACGTTTCGGGTCGAGAGCGTTTTGAAGAAGGGTCTCGACCCGAAACATCGCCGATTCCTTTGCTCCATAGATGCTGCCTCACCCGCTGAGTTTCTCCAGCATTTTTATCTACCTAGGAAAGATAGGATGATTGTTTCACCTACTGGCGTAAACATATATGATTCAGCTTGCATACATCTAGACAGAAAGGGCATTTAAGCAAATAGATTATTGGGAAAAATTATACATGTTAGACATTATTAGCAGAGGAAAAGGCATGCTTTATTTCATTCATAAATCCCTTCCTGCAGTACAGATACATTGAGGAGCACAATTCTCCACAAATATGTTCTCTCCCCCCTGGTGGCACACGTGATGTGTTGGTAGAAGTTCGGCATGACCTTCTTGAGATTTGATTTATTAAAATCTCCAGCCACCACCATAGCCGCATCCGGGTACTTGTATTGATGTCGACATAGCTGCCATTTTCCTGTTGCCGGAGTATAAACAGAGGATAGTTCGGGAAGCGGTAAAGACGAGGGACGTAAAGCGGTGGCGACCGACCAGTCATGGTGCAAGATGCACTGAGTGATGTTGACTGGAATATGTTCGAAGCAAGTTCCAGTGACGCCAGTGAGTTCGCGGAAGCAGTCACGGACTTCATCGCAACAGTAACCGACAACATCGTCCCCACGGTAAGGGTAAGCACCTTTCCGAACCAAAAACCCTGGGTAGACAGGTCTGTTCGTGTGGCCCTGAATGCTCGCACCGCTGCCTACAACTCGGGCCTGGCATCAGGAAACATGGACGTCTACAAGGCAGAGTCCTACCGACTGCGAAGGGGGGTGAAGGACGCAAAGAGAAGGTACAGGGACAAGATGGAGTTACAGATGGAGCAGCAGGACACCAGAAGCCTGTGGCAGGGGTTGTGGATTGTAACCAACTACCGGAGCACCCCTTCCTCATCCGCATGTGCCGGCACCTCCCTAGCTGACGACCTGAACTCCTTTTACGCTTGTTTCGAGAGGGGCAACACCACTCCAGGTCTGCCGACTATCGACAATACCGCCAGCGGGCTGACTACCGAAGCTGAAGGGAGGAATGTGCACACATTCTCGCTGTCCGAGCACGACATGAGGAGGGCTCTGACACGGGTGAACACAAGAAAAGCTGCAGGCCCCGATGGCATCTCGGGGCGAGTACTCAAGCCCTGTACTACGCAGCTAGCTCCAGTGCTCACTACATTATTCAACCTCCCTGGACAAGTCCGTGGTCCCTGCCTGCTTCAAAAAATCCATCATTGTACCGGTACCAAAAAATGCCTCCCCAGCCTGTCTGAATGACTACCGTCCGGTGGCCCTTACCTCGGTAGTCATGAAATGCTTTGAGAGGCTGGTGAAGAATCACATCTGCGCCTTCCTCCCTCGGAACATGGACCCGTTGCAGTTCGCATATCGTCCGAACAGGTCCACGGACGATGCGGTCTCCCAGGTCTTGCACACCGCTCTCTCCCATCTGGATAGCCAGAAGGGGGGCTACGTGAGGATGCTGTTCATAGACTACAGTTCAGCCTTCAACACGATAGTCCCCACCAGACTGGCCGGGAAGCTAATGGAATTGGGGTTCCACACCTCCCTGTGTGCCTGGGTTCTGGACTTTCTCACTGCCAGGCCTCAGGTAGTCAAGATGGGAGGGAATATATCGGAGTCCCTCACCCCGAGCACAGGATCGCCCCAGGGTTGCGTCCTCAGCCCCCTATTGTAATCCCTGTACACACATGACTGTGTGGCTAGGTTCAGCTCCAATTCAATAATTAAGTTTGCTGATGACACTGTGGTGGTGGGCCTGATCTCAGACAACGATGAGAAGGCCTACCGGGAGGAGGTGGCTGATCTAGCACTCTGGTGCCAGGATAACAGCCTCCTCTTGAACATCAAAAAAACGAAGGAGCTGATCATGGACTTTAGGAGGGCACATCATCCGAGGACGTACACTCCATTGAGGATAAATGGGGATCCTGTGGATAGGGTGAACTGTTTTAAATATCTGGGCGTCCACATCTCCGAGGATATGACATGGGCATCACACGCCTCAGCACTCGTTAGTAAGGCAAGGCAGCGTCTTTACCACCTCAGGCAATTGAGGAAATTCAGAGTGTCTCCGAGGATCCTCCAGTGCTTATACGCAGCGGCGGTGGAAAGCATCTTGTCCGGGAACATTACCATGTGGTTTGGGAATTGCTTTGCCAAGGACAAGAAGGCTCTGCAGAGAGTAGTGCGTTCGGCCGAACGCACTATGGGAACTTCACTCGCCCCCCTGCATGAACTATACAACAGTAGGTGCAAATCCAGAGCAAATAAAATCATGGGAGACCCCTTCCACCCCTGCAACGGACTGTTCCAGCTGCTACGGTCAGGCAAACGCCTCCGTTGCCATGCGGTGAGAACGGAGAGGTTGAGGAGGAGTTTCTTCCAGAGGCAATTCAGGACTCTACTGTAAAGGGGCCTATCAGAGAACCAGGGACTAACTATAATGAACATTTTTCCATCCATTATTAGGAGGCGAGAAAGAGAAGATGTGTGAGAAAGTATGATTGGGAGGGAAATTGAAGGAGTTGTTGTTTTGTTTGTCTTTGCACACGGGGGAAGGGGAGAGGGAGCAGAGACAGAAGCGGGGGGAGGAGAAGGGGGGGGGAGGAGCGGGGGGGGGGGGGGCAGAGAAGGGGGGGGAGAGAGGGGGGAGGAGGAAGGGGGGGAGAGAGAAGGGGGGGCGGGAGAGGGGGGGAGAGAAGGGGGGGGGGAGAGGAGGGGAGGGGGGAAAAAGGGGGGGGAGAGGGGGAGGGAGGGGAAGAGAAGGGGGGGGAGAGGGGGAGGGAGGGGGCGGAGAAGGGTGGGGGAAGAGAGGAGAGAAGGGGGGGAGAGAGGGGGGGGAGGGGAGAAGGGGGGGAGAGAGGGGGGGAGAGGAAGGGGGGGAGAGAAGGGGGGGAGAAGGGGGGGAGAAGGGGGGGGAGAAAGGGGGGAGGAAAGGGGGGGGAGAGAAGGGGGGGAAGGGGGGGGGAAGGGGGGGGGGAGGGGGGGGGAGGAGGGGGGGAGAACGGGGGGGGGAGGGGCCGCAGGGTGGGGGGGGGGGGGGGGGGGGGGGGGGGGGGAGAAGGGGGGGAGGAAGGGGGGGGGGAGGAAGGGGGGGGGGAGGGGGGGGGAGGAGGGGGGGGGAGAGGGGGGGGGAGGAAAGGGGGGGGGAGGAAAGGGGGGAGGAGGGGGGGGGGAGGAGGTGGGGGGGGGGAGAAGGGGGGGGAGAAGGGGGGGGGGACGAGGGGGGAAGGGGGGGGGAGAGGGGAAGAGGGGGGGGAAGCAGGGGGGGAGAAGGGGGGGGAGAAGGGGGGGGGAGAAGGGGGGGGGGAGAAGGGGGGGGGAGAAGGGGGGGAGAAGGGGGGGGGAGAAGGGGGGGAGAAGGGGGGGAGGGGGGGGAGAAGGGGGGGGAGAAGGGGGGGGGGAGAAGGGGGAGAAGGGGGGGAGAAGGGTGGGGAGAGGAAGGGGAGAGGGGGGGGAGAGAGGGGGGGAGAAGGGGGGGGGAGAAGGGGGGGAGAAGGGGGGAAGGGGGGGGAGGGGGAAGGGGGGTGGGAGGGGGGGGGAGGAGGAAGGGAGGAAAAGGGGGGAGGAGGGGGAAAGGGGGGAGGAGAAAGGGGGAGGAGAAAGGGGGGGAGGAGAAGGGGGGTGGAGGAGAAAAAGGGGGGGGTAGGAGAAAGGGGGGGGAGGAGAAAGGGGGGGGAGGAGGGAAGGGGATGGGGGGAGGAGAAGGGGGGGGGGGGGAGGAGAAGGGGGTGGAGACAAAAAGTAAGAAGCCAAAGATACATGGCTGTGAAGCTCGGCAGACATTAATATTATTGATCATTTATCCTTGTTTCAGAAAACTACTGTTTATGTCAATAAACCACTCTTTCAAGCACTGGAACAAATAAACCTTATTTTTGGATAGCACAACAAATCACCCTTAACGATACCTAAACCACTGCAGGTACGATCCTTGTATCTGCCTGTCGAAGCCTTTCAGCCTCGTGCTAGCAGAACCATTCCAAAAGGTCACGCAGTTCCAAGCGCTCTTCCAGAAGATCGATAAAGGACCTCGTGGGGGTGGCCTTTTATTGGTCCCTGAACTTAGAGGGGCCGAACTATAAAAGGATGGTCTATTTACAATCAAACATAACAAATACAACAATACATTATACAACAATACATTATTGACAGTTACTCAGAACAATAACAGAATCTCCCTTACATTATTGCAGGAGAAGCTTCCAGAAGAAGTTCATTGAACTTGAATAATGCAACATTTACCCTGAAATCCAAACAAACCTGCCAGGGGCTTAACACTTTAACCAATCAACAAATGGCAGGGTAACTGTTTAGCAACATTATTTACAATATGTACACTTCATTTGTATTTATTCAATTAACTTCATGCATTTTACATTTCCTTGGATGTCCTCTTTAGAAATCCCATCCATCTGTCAATTGAATATGCAACACTAATCTGGGCCCAGACTTACTGGCACCATTTAGAAGCTTGTCTTATTTGTGCAGAGCACATTAAACTTGACCAAATTGGCCTAAGAATACACGAGTCCTTACTAAATTCTGGTGTTATGGCTTCTCGGTTTCAGCCAGGATTAACAACCACTTGCTGTGGATGCGGTCACCAAGAATCACAGAGGGGTCCACTAGCTCCCACATCATGCAGCTGCGGCCACTCGGTGTTGCTCCATTCCGGACTTGACAGGTCAACAATTTTCTCCTCAGTCCTTCTTGCCAAAGCCTCAAGCTGCACTTTTCCTCAAAACACAACATTCCACTTCAACACGGCCACTCCCAGCAGGCCTCCCTGCTGCACCTTGAATTATTTTTATTTGCTACTCTGCTTCTTGCCAAGCCAATTGGATGCCTGCTTTGATGAATGTCCCACCTCCTCAATCAGCAACACACTGATCCAGTAAAAAAACAACTGTCTACTTCTTCCCACCAGTTTTTTTTCTTCCAGCAAGATGGCTCCTTTCCCACTATGTGTTCTACTTCTTAAGGTAGAAAAACAATCTCTCCACTCTCCTGGGTTGGACTATCCAAATAGTGTTCCAAGAAGAGACACAAAATGCTGGAATAACTCAGCGGGACAGGCAACATCTCTGGAGAGACGTAAAGGGTGATGTTTTGGGTCGAGACGCTTCCTCAGACTTGCACCAAGATACTCTCTTGGTTACACCTCATAAATTCTGCTGCATCTAAACCTTTAGCACTGAGCATGTCACAGTCAATATTGGGGAAGTTAAATTCACCACATAACAACCCTGTTGCTTTGGCATCTTTCAGAAATCCATCTACATATAAAGTATGTTCCTCTATCTCCAGCTTACATATTGGGGACAAGACAGTACCATCCCATTAGAGTGCTTGCCCCTTTCTTATTTCTAAGCTCCACCCATATCGCCCACAGTTGCTTAAAACATGATCATAGCTATTAATTTCTGCTCATTACTACATTCAAATATTGAATGAGTGTCATATCATTGTTTCAAACTCATTATGAGAAATTTGTTTCATTCATGTTCAATAAAGTTCTAACTGGAAAGGCTTTGCATTTGATTTAAATGTTCCTTTGTAAATTCTATGGTTAAAATAATTATGGAGCAGCAAACCCTTATGAGTATAAACCTGTGAAAATTTTACTGCAGGATGTGCTGATTTCATGCATAAAGAGATGCTAGCACTTAGATGAAATGTTCATACATTCAGTTTAGATTTGCCCACAAACCTTCTTGCTTACATATCCTATTCAAAAATTGTTTTTCGAATTGTCTCCATGACAACTATGAAAGCACATAAGCCACTCCCTCTGCCTATTCCCCAGATTCTTCAATAAAGATCACCAGAAGTCTGAATATCAACAGACTCACATTCATGTTAGTTTATTGTCATATTTACCATGGTGTAATGAAATACCTTGTTCACATGAAAATCACTGAGTAAACAGTATTCATACAGTAATTATACTTTGTCAACCCCCTGCCCAAGAAAGGGGGGTCCCCCAACTCTTTCATCTTATTGACGTTAACGTCAAGATTATTGGCCTGACACATGTCACAGTTTTATGATCTCTTCCTGTTATTTCATCTCATTGTTGTAGATCTGGCCAATGCGTGTGGTGTCATCGGTGAAGGTATCGATTGAGTTGGCATTGTACCAAGCCACACAGTCATGGGTGTGCATCAAGTTGCTTAAAATAAATATTTCCAGATGCTTTCTTCCTTATCTTCTTAATATCAGCATTCATTATCAGTAAAACCTAATATATTTCATTGTTTGCCACTCTAATCCTGGCTGTGTTTACTTTACACAATCTTCGACATTTATATTTCCAGGAAGGTTCTGAACCATGAGTTTACCAAAACAAAGGCTATTGTAGGTTGGGCAGGTGTTTTTCTTCCATGTTAAGATTTTTTCCTTCATGAAAGTTACCAATGAAAACTGCCCCAGAGTGTGTTCATACTTTCCAGTCGAAGATGAAAACCTGCTATCCTTATTCAATTTTCATCCCAAAGCCTTTCTGAAAACAAACAAGGGAAATACTTCCAAAAAAATAGTGAGATGGAAGCCCATATTACCCTGGAGTCTGGTTTTAGGTCGAGAAGTTCACAGGTATGATGCGTTCTATATTTCTATTTCATGGTGTGTAAACTTTAGGTAACTGCTGCTGTGTAGGACACATCAGTGGCATATATATGTAAATACGAAATAGTATTTTTTTGTTGTCTCATGACACTTGTTTATTTACTGGATATCCATTTGAATCTCACGAGCAAAATCAGATTCAGATTCAATTTTAATTGTATCTGAAATTATATCTTAAGAAGATTGCAGTCCCTGAGCTTTGGACTTATTTTACAGAGACACATATGAGAGGATAAAGATGCCTTTGGTACATTCAGCACATGCATTTGTTGTAAATCTGCCTTCAAGCAATTGTTATCAAAGGTATTGGACATTAATTTAGGGCATAAATCCTTCCAGGGTATTTTACTTCGGAGTCACGTGAGTGACTACGTGAAGAGCCCACTCAGCACGCATGCGCGACATTGCGTTCACGCAGGCAACAGCGACGCAGCGGGAGTAGGCAGCTCCTGCTACAAACCTGAAGGAAAGGACCGTTAGGTAAGTTCTTAACTTCAGTTTAAACTAGCGACTTTGCATTTGTTTTTGCTCCAGGGGGAGCAAAGCAGCAGAGGGAAGCGGCCCCCGTTCGTCTCCAGGAAAGGAGCCGACAGTGGAGGGGGGAGAGGCGGCAATGGGACCGCACACGCTGCGGTCCACAGACACGGGTGCTGCGCTGATGCCCAGTCTGCTAAAACAGCTGTCTGACCAACAGCAGTGGACTGGAGGGAAATTTAAAAACCGGCCGCCATCCCTGCAGACTCCCGACAAGGAGACTCGCCGCCCGAGAACCGCTGAAATGCCGCCCGAAAACGGCAGGCAGCCTCTAACAGCAAGGTCAGGACCAACCTCAGGCTGGAGACAGACACGGAAGATGGAATCAACACTTCAAACAAGAAGTGCAGTGGCAGTGCACTGCGCAGTGCGCAGTGGCAGTATCGTAGCCGATGAGGTTTACCCGAGGCGCGATTATTGCTTATTGAAAACTTTCCAGGACAAGGGGTCACAGCTTAAGGATAAGGGGGAAATCCTTTAAAACCGAGATGAGGAGAACTTTTTCACACAGAGAGTGGTGAATCTCTGGAACTCTCTGCCACAGAGAGTAGTTGAGGCCAGTTCATTGGCTATATTTAAGAGGGAGTTAGATGTGGCCCTTGTGGCCAAGGGGATCAGAGGGTATGGAGAGAAGGCAGGTACGGGATACTGAGTTGGATGATCAGCCATGATCATATTGAATGGCGGTGCAGGCTCGAAGGGCCGAATGGCCTACTCCTGCACCTAATTTCTATGTTTCTATGTTTCTATGAAACAAGAGTGTCTGCTTCTCCAAGCCAGAGGAAGGTCATGGAGCTAAAAACTCCAGCGAGACTTGCCTCAGGAGCAGGGGCAAGTCCGCCAAGGGAGCTAACACTCCCACTCCAGTGCTTCCACACTGGCCATCTCCCTTGTCGAGGGGTCGATGGGGACCAGAGCTGGGCTGGTCAAGAAGAGGGGTCACTGGCTGAAGAGGAGTATGCTGAGGTACAGGATCAGGAAGAGCTGCTGGGTGTGGCCGCTATGTGGCTCCACCACTAGCGAGATGGCTTTTCAGTCTCAACTGGCAGCCAGCTTACTACCTGTTCTTCTCAAAAAACCTCTCCAAGACAGGGAGTCATGAGGTGTTGGATTTCATCACGCCTCCCCTAAATTGCATTTACTCAAAGTGCCCACCGTTATTGGAGGGTACATTGAGCATAGCTTTTAAAACCAAAATATCTCAAAATGAATTTGATATCCCTGACGTCGGTTATCATTTTCGCATGCTCATCCCAGAGGGACAGGGTAGTATGGCAAAACACCTGACCCTACTGCTCGCAATTTCTCAGGAAGTTATAAAACCTGCCCTCAACTTAAGAAATTTACAGGACTGTGAGAACGCCGACCTCACAACCACAGATCCTGCTATCTGGCTAAGTTACCAAACTAAGCCTAAAAAACTGGACGAAGTGTCCAAAATATTCGGCTCAAGAGGGCAGGGTCTGGAATGAGCACCACACTAAACCAGTCAGCAGTACCTCTAACGCGAGCTTGGGGCCTGCATGCCAATCCCGTAAGCCTTTCAGGCAAGGGCCCAGGGCAGACCCCATGGAAAATGTGCCACCCCCCAACAAACAACATCCCTACAGACAAGGAACCACAAACCGAAGAAGCAACAGTGAAGACAGATAAGTATGGTTCCTACCATCACATAAAGGTGAAGGGTTTGTACTAACAGAGGGGAGGGAATCACACCTGGTTGGGAAGCTATCACTCTTGGTGGTTATATTCCAAATATAATTAATTTCTTGCCACCAGTACAGCATGGGGTCTACCCTCCCTCTAATAAACATGAGGGTTTAGCTTCTGGGGAAATATACCAGGGGTCATAAGAAGTCCCATATAGCCTTGGGTACCCTAATAACCACAGATGGTGAATGTCGCACCATCATTGATTAAAACCACATGAAATATTCATCAGGTATACCCACTTATGGAATCTGTAACTGCTACCATGGATTCCTAGGATACTTTATGGTAAACATTGACTTTAAAGATGCATACTATTCAGTACCCCTTCATAATGCTTCGGGTATACCACAATTTACCTGGATGGGGTAACCATGGCAAGCATTGCCATTTTTCATTCACTGCACACCTTGCATATGTATGTGACTAGACTTGGTTAATATGAGCTGAAGCTATCCAGAATCAAAACAGCCCTGACACTTTAAGGAACATTATGTCATGGCATGGCTATATATTCACGACAGACTATCCTTGGATGTAGCTATCAGCAGCATTAGCTACTAACTGATTTAGCCTGTTCTCTGTCATATATCCAGATATCTACGTTGACCCCATCCACTTCCTTGTCTATCTGGAATTCATTCATACTATCAGTTATGGCACATCAACCACCTAACGTCTACGAGATAGAGTATTGAGATCAGTAGCAGCTTTACTAGCTACTGAACATTGTACCTTCCAGTGAGCTAGATACTAGTGTTCAACTATATTCCATACCTAGAATATGATGGCAAATGGGCTAATCTGGAGGTATCATCACTTAGACACTGGGCATTAAACTAGTTAGTAATTTTGAGTATGGTCTATTGAGTATATTCATCGGACTGGCTGTAAGGCCACAAATGGACCTGACCTCGGGGTTTTTCATGGGAAGAGAACTTAATATTTCTGATGCCTTCCCCACAGTGGAGATTGATTCTGCTGTGGGGGGACGTATGTGTCAAACTCTATACATGTGTTATGTCCATTTATTCCAAAATCTTGTTTGTTAACCTTTTTCTATGGTATGCAAACATCCAAAGTTGTTTTAAGTGGCCAGTGTCATGATGGAATTCATTTGTAAATGCAATTGTGTAGCAGCCTCAAGCTCTTCAGAGAAGGAGGATTGTATTTGTATGCTTTCCACCTTTTTATCTTGAGTAACATGCTCGTGTGTCCTGAAATAGGTACTGTGCTTTGCTAGCACTTGGTGCCAATGCGAGTTGACTTTAAACGTGCTGTATAATAAAATTACTTACCATTAGTGAAGCATATTGCTCAGTAGTGCACCGTTTTGCATGTTCGTTTATAAATTAACAACATCACAGTGGTGACATATACCAAACCACTTGGGTGGAATAAAATCGATATTATGTGACAATTTATTTAACAATTGGTAACCGTATGTCGTTAAACATGTGTGACCACCAGTAACTTACCTATCAGGTGAGCTAAATACTGTAAACGAACATCTAAACCAAAATATTTGCTGAGATTACAAAGCAATATGGTCACCAGATATCGACTTCCTTATATTCCATTTAAAGCGCCACATACCAATGTATGTTGCATGAAACCAAACTCAAGGCAGTGGCTATGGATACATTCCCACGTATTGAGGGGGGGGGGGGGGGGGGGGATCTAATCTCTATGTTCTCCCCTTCTTCTATCTCATCAATAGGTACTTGGGCCTCATCAGTCGGGTACTACACAAAATACTGTGGACTAAACCCACAGTCATGGTTCCCAGTGGTCCTCGACATGGCCATTAAAAGACCACTGCTGGGCCTGGATTGCAGAATTGGGAAGACCACTGTTTGGCCTGGATCAGACAGCACTATCAACATGGTGATAGCATTCCGTCGCATGTCCACTAGGGAACATACCTGACGAACATCAAGAAGTGGGAAGAAACTGCTCAAACACAGGAACTACACATTCAACTACAACAAAAACCTGTACTGGAGTTCTGGCAGGACTTCACCACAATAAAGGATTCAGCCAGAAGTGCTCTGTCAGCCTACTTAACTTGGGCTCCATGATCACAGGCCATAGGGTACCTCCCGCTGGTGATCAAATTCAGGAGAGGTTAATCCCCCAGACCCAGGTACACCCAAATCTGGGATGTCAATGTGGACCTGACATACCTTAGGGGATGGTCACCAGCCAGTTCCCTCAACATGGAACAGCCCACCCTGAAGGGACATGCTGATAGCCTTGTCTCAGCACAACGAGTCCAGTTTCCTCCATCCACTATGGACAATATGGTTCACTACACCACATTACATTACTATTATGGACTGGGCCAACAGAGCAGACCAGGAACATCAGGTCTAGTCATGGAATTCCGGGCATACCCACCTGAACCACGGTTATGTGTCATGACCCACTTATTGAACTACATCGACACAATAAGTAATCCTCGAGGGAGAGAAAAAGCCTTATGGGTCAACCACTAGAAACGTTATGGTCAGGTGATGATCCAAACTATCTCAAATGGCTCAAGCAGGTACTGGGAGTCGCTGGAGTACATATTAACGTGTATAAATCTTACTCCACCAGGACAGCATCCACATCAGTGACTAAGAGGATAGACGTGCCAATGACCACATACTGGCTACAGCGGGGTGGTCTAGGGAGTATACGTTCCAAACGTTTATAACAAATCACTGACAGAACCTGTATCTTTTGCAGAACAAGAATCTGCAAAAAAATATATAATTTAAGCCTGGGGGAGCATTTGGTCTTGTTGTTGTTAATAACACCATTATTGTTTTTACAAACAGATTCATAAACAGAAGTATTGATTACGATAACATACTTCCTCCCTCAAAAGACTTCGGCAGCGAGTGAAGTATGAACTGTTACACGGTTTGAAATCACAGAGCTTTAAAATCTTCACGTAGTCACTTACGTGACTCCGAAGTGAAATAGTAAGATTAAACGAGAACTTACCAGTTTGAAGTTTGATTTGTATTTTATGAGGAGTTACGATGAGGGATTACGTGCCCTCCGCTCCCACCCTCAATAATATGTGTCAAACTGATAACTAAGGTCTCCTTTTCTTTACTATGTTTATTTCAATAACTGTGTCTGTCTGTGATTCCACACCACTACTTTGAAGTATGTCGCGCATGCGTGCTGAGCGGGCTCTTCACGTAATCCCTCATCGTAATTCCTCATAAAATACAGACCAAACTTCAAACTGGTAAGTTCTCATTTAATCTTACTATTAATAGCTATTTTGCCCTGCACGTTCAGGCCACAATTTTACTTCGGAGTCACGTGAGTGACTACGTGAAGAGCCCGCTCAGTACGCATGCGCGGAATTATGATCAGCAGTGCAACAGCGGCGCATCGGGAGTCAGGTGCTCCCGCTACAGGTGAAAGAACGGACCGTCAGGTAAGCTCTGAGGTTGGGTTTTCTTTCACAGGGAGCCTTCTGCTTTCAGGCAGAGAAGAAAGGCTCTTGGACAAACCTGTCCCCCGCTCGACTCCATGGAGGTGCGTTCCATCTGGGGGAGGGGGTAGCAACAAGGCGGTAGGACTGCTTACACGGCGCTCCGCTATTTCCCGACACCGTGCCGAGCCCAGCCCGCTAGCGACTGAGCAGCGGGCTGGAAGTAAAGCCATGGAAGAGGCATCCGGCCGATGGCTTCCAACTTGTCGGACGAGGACGTCTCTCCACCCGCCCAGGGGAGAGACAGCTGCCTGAGCCGCATGGAGCGGCTCCTGGAGCAGGAGCTCCAGTGAGACGCGCTTCGTGAGGGGCGCTCTGGCAGGGGGAGTTCAGGCACTCCCTCCACAGTGCCTTGTGCACTGCCCATTGCTTCCTCCTTACCCAAGGGTAGCTTTGGTGACCAGGACTGGGCTGGTCAAGAAGAGGGAATGATGGCTGAAGATCTCGGGAGTATACAAGGGGTGCAGGAGCAGGAAGAGCTGCTAGGTGTGGTGGACCACTACGTGGCAACCTCACGTGCAGGAGACCGTTAAAGGCCAAACCAGCTGCCAGCATTAACCACCTCTCCAACAGGCCACTACAGGAGAGGTGGTCAATAAGGCCTTAGAAAACTGCAGCGGATCCTCAGGCTCCTGACGTCAGCCATCACATTGTTTGCTCGTTCCGTGGACAAATACGGAGATGACCACAACCTTCGTAAACAAATCATAAAACCTGCCATAAATGTGCGGGGTAGTTCATACCCCAGCCACTGAGCCAGACCCACTGCTGTTTGGCAAAAACCTCACAAAGCATATGAAGGATATGGAAGAGGCATTAAAAAACAATAATTCCTAAGCAGCAGCACCCCATCGCGTACATCAGTCGACGTTTACCATATGGGACTGGTGAAAAGCTCGCGGTTCGCATTCTATCCCTGGAAGTCTTCTGATTCAGATTCAATTTTAATTGTCATTGTCAGTGTACAGTACAGAGACAACGAAATGCATTCTTTAGACCAGGGCCCAGAGCAGACCCATTGGAAAATGCGCCACCCCCCAACATCACCGCCATGTCAGACGGCGTGCAAGATTCATTGGACCGGCAGGAAACAGAACAATACCCATAACCATGGAGGTAGGTGGGTCTGGTTCCTACCAGCATATAGAAAATAGGGGCATAATACTAACAGGGGGGAGATTACACCTGTTTTCAGAAGCACGGGAGTCTATCACGAGTGATCAGTATATACTCAATGGCATTAGTGGATAAAAAATACATTTCATACTAGAAAAATTGCCACCAGTTCACCATTCACCCCAGAGGGTATTTTCCCTCTCCGTTAAAGAAACGAGTGGGACAAGCTGAACTGGTGAGACTAATTACAAAGGGTATCATGGGTAAACATGAACCCTTTGGAATTCGTATCAAATATTTGTCACTAAACCCATAAAAGATGGTGGATGTCGCATCATCATTGACTTAACTTCACTAAATATGTTTGTTAAGTATATACATTTTAAAATAGAAACGGTTCTTACTGCCAAACAACTAATTTCCAAAGGATATTTCATGGCAAGCATTGATCTTAAAGATGTTTGCTGTTTAGTACCATTCACAAGGATCATCGCAGATACCTGAAATTTACCTGGATGGGGCAGCTATGGCAGTTTAAAGCGTTACCCAATGGGTTCACATCAACCCAAGATTATTCACCAAGATACTAAAACCAGCTCTGACAATATTCAGAAGACAAAAACATATTGTCATGGCATATCTTGATGATATCTTAAATAATAGGCAAGACCATGGAATTGACTATGTTAGCTATATTAGCTACCAAACATATTAAAAACCCTGGGATTGTCTTACATCCAGATAAATCTAAGTTGAAGCCATCCACAATCATGGACTACTTGGGCTTCACAATTAATTCAGTCTACATGACTGTAACATTACCAAGAGACAAAACAGTTGAATTGGCACAATCATGCAACAATTTAATGATTCGGACCTTTAACACTGTCAAAACTTACAAAGAGCAAAGGTACAAGCACCAAAACGACATACAGGTCATTATGATCATGTCATAAAGTTACCCACTGAAGCAATATCAGAACTACAGTGGTGGGCAAAAAACATTTGGCATAGTTTCAGCCCTATTATCATCAATAACCCTACGTTAGTTATCCAAACAGATGCCAATGCTCAAGGCTGGGGAGCAACTAACTCTATATCCAGCACAAGTAGTAGATGGACTAACCCAGAGTCATCATTACCACTTACACTGGGCATTAATTATCTAGAGATGTTGGGTGACTTTTATGGTTTAAAAGCATATGCACAAATATGCATCACTTGCATGTACGGTTACAAATAGATAATACTACGGCGGTGGCCTACATTAACCATATGGGTGGCTTAAAATCAGTATCATGCGACAAGTTGGTCAACACAATTTGGCAATGGTGTGTCGAAAGACATATTTGGCTATCAGCAACTTACCTGCCAGGTAAGCTAAATACAGTGGCAGACACCAGATCACGTAAATTTAATGACAACATCGAATGGTTGTTGAACCCCCAAAAATTTGCAAAAGTTATCAAGCAATATGGCACTCCAGACCCACATACTATCCTACATAGACACAACCAAAAATATTCGAGGGAGATGAAAAGCCTTGTGGGTCAGTCATAAAAAACCTTATAGTCGGGTGATGAGCCAAACCATTGCGAGATGCCTCAAGCAGGTGCTAAAAGCTGCTGGGATAAACACTAACATGTGCAAATCTCATTCCACCAGGGCAGCATCCACGTCAACGGCTAAAAGAATGGACATGCCTATGGACCACATACTGGCTACAGCAGGATGGTCGGGGGAAAGACCATTCAGAAATTTTATAATAAGCCGTTGGCAAAACCTGTTTTATTTGCAGAAAAGATTTTACAGATTGCAAATATTTAATTTAAGCCCAGGGGAGCAATTTAATTTCTTTGTTGTTATTGATAAAAAATACCATTGTGTTTTTCTACAAACAGATTAATTGGTTGATTACAATAACACATTCCCTCCCTCAAGGACTTCAGCAGTGCATGAAGTAATACCTGTTACACAGTTTGAAATCAAAGTGCTTTGAAGTCTTCACGTAGTCACTCACGTGACTCCGAAGTAAAATAGTAAGATTAAACGAGAACTTACCAGTTTGAAGTTTGATCTGTATTTTATGAGGAGTTACGATGAGGGATTACGTGCCCTCCACTCCCACCCTCAATAAAATGTGTCAAACTGATAAACTGATGTCTCCTTGTCTTTACTATGTTTACTTCAATAACTGTGTCTATCTGTGATTCCACACCGCTGCTGTGAAGGATGCCGCGCATGCGTGCTGAGCGGGCTCTTCACGTAATCCCTCATCGTAACTCCTCATAAAATACAGATCAAACTTCAAACTGGTAAGTTCTCGTTTAATCTTACTATTTTGGTTAATTTCAATTTACCTTCCTCAGCTTCAAAGGCAGCAATTGAACATAACATTGGCCAGCAGAGGTTTGGTACTTGTTACATCGAAGCCAATGGTTATCAGAGAAAGGCAGGGTCAAAGTGTTGCTAAAAACTCAGTGAAAGTTTCTCTCAGTTTATTACTCTTGTGAAATAGCGATAACTCGCATTACCTCTGCACAATATATTGAACAATAGCAAACATATTGTGCAACCAAATATTATATCTATCAGACGATAGACACAAAAAGCTGTAGTGGGACAGTGGGACAGGCAGCACCTCTGGAGAGAAGGAATGGGTGACGTTTCAGATCGAGACCCTTCTTTCTCTCCAGAGATGCTGCCTGTCCCGCTGAGTTACTCCAGCATTTTGTGTCTATCTTTGGTTTAAACCAGCATCTGCAGTTCCTTCCAACATACTACATCCATCATTTGGCCTGGTCTTTGCTTCTTCTTGCGTATGGTGTGCACAGCCTAAAATTATAGGACTTCTTGTTCTATTTGATCTTTTTTGATTGTGCATGTCAGGTTGATTGCATTCATTGAGGTTGCAATCTCCCACCCCGGTCTCTGCTCATTACAAGATAATCAAGCTATTCAGAGTTTCGTATTGTTCATCGTTTAGAACTTTTTATACATATTATAGTGGATTTTAGCAACCGAAGAGTAAACATTTAATAGAGGAGATACAGCAACCAATTTCTCATTATTAATTTCCTACAGATAGCATTGCGATGATTCCTATATAATTTGCTTTAAAATAAAGACAGATTTCCTCATCCACTTCAAAGTGGAATTTACCTTGGATAAAGGGGAAAGGCAACAATTAAACATCTCATCTGTAGATGGGATTTGAGATATCGTACCACTCCATCAGCACTGCAATGAATTGCTGGTTACATAGTTTTGCGCAAGTCTTAGAATCCTGAATCTCGGGGACAAGAGAGCTGCCTCGTGAACCATGGTTGTCACTGACACACAATCCCTTAAATTATTATCACATTAGCAGCAAATATTTATAGAACATGGATGACAGTGGCAAGACCAGCATAAATTACACATCTTTAATGGCCCCGAGGGGGTAACAATGGTCAGCTTCTTGAATTTGTGTGGTCCTGGTTTTAAAAGCACTTACAAGATGATCTTGGATAGGAAGCTTTAGAGCCACTGATCATGATGAAATGTAGTTTAATTTATCCTTTAACTGCAAAGGTCATTTTAAATAATAACAGGAGCTGCAGAGCACCCAAAAGGGGAAAAAAACATTGACACTGATTATAGAAAAGTATTATACCACAGTCTTAAAAGACCTTAAGGTACAGCACTGTGGCACAGCTGATAGAGCTGCCAGCTCATTGTGCCAGAGACCTGGGTTTGATCCTGACCTCGGCTGCTGTCTGTGTGGAGATTTCACAATCCCCCCTGTGACCTTGTGGGAAAGAAAGCCGGAAAAGAGGAGAGGCGGGACAAGGATTAGGTGGAAACACGTAAGGGGGAGTTTTGATAGCCAGATGGTTGGGCAAAGGCAAGAGATGATAAGCCAGAAGGTGTGAGACAAAAGGATTGAAGAGATATGAATTGTGAAACCTGAGGAAGGAATGTGGAAGGAAATGGAGGGAAGAAACAGGTGTGAAATAGGGGAACATAGGGGTATAAGGGGAGTTGGGAGAAGTGGGGGGAAGTTGGGTTTGTAGTTAGCTAAAATTGGTGAATTCAATGTTGGTACCATTGGGTTGTAAGCTACCCAAGCAGAATATGAGGTGCTGTTCCTTCAGTTTTCAAACTGCAGGGGGTCCATGTTTGGAGGTAATGGATGAGGGTATGGGGACAGTCCCTATACCTCCTCCCTCACCTCCATCCAGGGATACCAATAGTCTTTTCAGGTGAAACAGAGGTTCATGTGAACGTCCTCTAATCTCATCTACTGCAACTGATGTTTCTCATGGGGCCCCTGTACATCAGTGAGATCATGTGTAGACTCAGCTACCATTTCTTCTTACACTTGAGTTTGGTCTGTCAAGGCCTACTGGATCGCCCATTTGCTAACCATTTTAACTACTCCGCCCATTCCCATACTTACCTTTCTGTTCTGGGCCTCCAGTGAGGCCACACTCAAACATGACAGCACCTCATAATCAGTCCGAAGGAGAGACCAGACTTGAAATGTCTCCTATCCATGTGCTCCATATATGCTGCCTGATCTGTTAAGCTATTCCAGGCCTTTTGTGTCTTTTTTTGTAAAACACCATCTGCAGTTCATTGTATCTATCAATTTAATGTGTTTTGCTGTAACCTGGCACAAAGCTTTAGAATATAGCAATGTAACAATGGCCCAAACAGTGGAGCCGCTGCCCAGAGTTCAATCCTAATCTCTGGGGCAGTCTTTGCACAGTCTGCATAATTTCTCTGTCTGACTGCTTAGATTTCCTTCTGGTGTTTAGTTTTGTTTAGTTCAGTGATACAGAAGACCTTCGGCCCTTCGGCCCACTGGGTCCGCACCACCCAACATTAATACTATCCTACACTCACTGGGGGACAATTTTTACATTTACCAAGTCAATTTACCTACAAACCTGTACGTCTTTGGAGTGTGGGAGGAAACCGAAGATCTCAGTGAAAACCCACACGGTCACAGGGAGAACGTACAAACTCCGTACAACCATCACCTGTGATCAGGGTTGAACCCGTGTCTGCAGTGCTGCAAGTGCTGTAAGTCAGCAACTCTACCACTGCACAACCTTGACCGCCTTTTCT
This sequence comes from Leucoraja erinaceus, assembly GCF_028641065.1. NCBI lineage: Eukaryota > Metazoa > Chordata > Chondrichthyes > Rajiformes > Rajidae > Leucoraja > Leucoraja erinaceus. The sequence continues at coordinate 73,318,554 of NC_073380.1, read as the reverse complement.
CCCATATCCCAAAGATTTGCTGGTTGCTAGGCTAATTGGCCTCTGTAAATTCTTACTAGCACATAGGTTTTTGATTGTAAGATACAATGTTGAAACAGACCCTTCGGCCCAACGATGATCTACATTCTCCCATTCACACTAGTTCTATGTTATCCTACTTTCGCATCCACTCCCATCACAACTGCTGCTATTTACAGCTGCCAATTAACCCACAAACTCACATATCTTTGGGTTGTGGATGGAAACTAGAGTGTTTGGATGAAACCCACGTTGTCACAGGGATAATGTGCAAACTCCACAGACAGCACCCAAGTTTAGGATCGAACTCGGGTCCTTGGCACTGTGATGCAGCAGCCCTCCCAGCTACACCATTGTGCTGCCCTTAAAGTGAGTTGTAAAATCAAGAAGGGTTTGCGAGGATCTGAGAGGACTAAAATGGGATTGGTATAAAAAGGTGCTTGATGGTTGGTGTGTCTCGATGGGTCAAAAGGCTGGTTTCCATGTTAAATATCTACACAGCTTTAAAATGAAAGGATCAATAATGTTTTGTTAGTCTCAATTAACAGAAAATCATGAGAGATTATCCATGGCAGGGGAAAAAAAACAGAGTGAGTGAGTGAGTGGGGTGAGTTTGTTAGCAAATTGCAATTTTTCCCAATATTAAAACAGCAGTGATGATCTTGACCCGAAACGTCACCCATTCCTTCTCTCCAGAGATGCTGCCTGTTCCGCTAAGTTACTACACCTTTTTGTGTCTATCTTCTGATGATGCTTTATTGTCACTTGTACCGAGCTTGGAGCAGTGAAAAATATAGAGTGGGTTTTCTGGTCCAGAGGGTAGAATTGGCATCCTTTGTTTGGAGATTAGGTGAGATGAAAGGAAATTGTGCCTGTGGACAAGTGTGATGATTCACCACCCTTTATCTCATTACCAGAGCTACATTTTATGGTTTTAATTTATGATTGTACAATCATCTGCCTGCACAGATCTGAATAGCAATTCCCAAGTGTGGTCACGTGGTGCTGTGGGGGATGCCACTGTCACATGCTCTCTGTGTGGCGTTTGCATGTTCTCTTTGTGCTTGTGAGGAATTTCCCTTGGGTACTTTAGTTTAGTTTAGTTCAGTTTAGTTTAGAGATATAGCGTGGAAACAGGCCCTTCGGTCCACCGAGTCCGTGCCGACCAGCGACCCCAGCACATTAACACTATCCTACACACACTCGGCGTTGGGTTACTGATTGCGGATGATCAGCCATTTTCATAATGAATGGCGGTGCAGGCTTGAAGGGCCAAATGGCCTCTTCCTGTACCTATTTCCTCTGTTTCAATGTTTCTATAGACTACAGCTCTTTAATACCATTATACCATCCAAGCTCATCACCAAACTCGTGGGACTTGGTGTCACACTCATCTCTGCAACTGGATCCTCGACTTCCTGACCAACAGACCCCAATCAGTGAGGATAGGGGACAAATCATCCTCCACGATAATCCTCAACACTGGTGCTCCGCAAGGATGCGTTCTCAACCGCCTTCTTTACACCTCGTACACCCACGACAGTGCAGACATGTACATATCTAATTCAAGTTACAAATTCGCAGGTGACACCACCATTGTGGGCTGGATATCAAATAATGATGAGATGGAGTACAGGAAGGAGATTGGGAACCTTGTGTCCAGATGTTGAGACACCAACTTTTCTCCCAACGTCAGCAAGATAAAGGAGCTAGTGATCGACTTCAGGAAGCAAAGCGGTACACACACCCCAGTTTGCATTGATGGTACCGAAGTAGAGATGGTCGAAAACCTCACATTCCTCAGAGTCAATATCAACACCAACTTCTCCTGGCCCAACCATATTGAAGCAACGACCAAGAGGGCGCACCAATGCCTCTACTTCCTTAAAAAAACATTTTGCATTTTTCAATAATTGAAGAATTGGACAGGTTGATTTCAGCAATGGCGAATGCGTTGAACATCTATGTCAAATTTCCAAAAGTTACAACCAATCTTTACAGGTATTAATGTTTCTACAGCTGTAGGATGAAGTAGCCCATGATTACAATTGTCAGCCATCACAAGTGAAAAGTATGCTACAATACAAGTTGCTTTGAATGAGGAGAGGGTAATATGTGGCTGAGGTGATGCAAGAAGTGTGAACCTGGATAGTATGCATTGAATAACTGGATAAAAAATTAAGGTTCAAAATTGAAGCAGCTTCATGAAAAATAAGTATTTGGTTTCAATTTTTTAATCATTCCTAATTTCCCGGAAGAACCTATGATTGTTCTTCAGTAGGTTATGGTTCAAGAATATCCATGCCTGCCATTGCATCCACCTTGAGTGACTGAGCACTAGCCAACGTCAAACCTCCATGGAAGTTCACAAGTTCACTTCACAAGTTATATGGGTAGAATTAGGCCAGTCGATCTATCAAGTCTACTCCGCCATTCAATTATGGCTGATCTCTGCCTCCTTATCCCATTTTCCTGCCTTCTCCCCATAACACTTGACACCCCTTCTAATCAAGAATGTGTCTATCTCTGCCTAAAAAATATCCACTGATTTGGCCCCCACGGCCATCTGTGGCAATGAGTTCCACAGATTAACTCCACTCTGGCTAAAGAAATTCCTCCTCACCTCCTTTCTAAAAGAGTGCCGTTTAATTCTGAAGACTGGTTTCCAGAGGGCTAGTATGGACATTTTTGGCCAAATGGATTCTTGCGGTGGCAGAACAGTCACTCAAGCCTGATGCTGGCAGCTCACTCATGGCTGGTGGGCTAGCAGTTCATTCATGGCTATTCCTTCAAATTCCACTTCAAGCAGGGTGCAAGGCAACCAAATTCAAATGCAGTTTCGTACCATTTCAAGCAGGGTGCAAGGCCACCAAATTCAAGTGCAAGTTTCTTACCACTTCAAGCAAGGTGCAAGGCCACCAAATTCAAATGCAGTTTCTTACCACTTCAAGCAAGGTGCAAGGCCACCAAATTCAAATGCAGTTTCCTACCATTTCAAGCAGGGTGCAAGGCCACTAAATTCAAGTACAGTTTGTTACCACTTCAAGCAGGGTGCAAGGCCACCAAATTCAATTGCAGTTTCATACCACTTCAAGCAGGGTGCAAGGCCACCAAATTCAGGTGCAGTTTCTTACCACTTCAAGCAGGGTGCAAGGACAACGAATTCAAGTGCAGTTTCCTACCACATCAAGCAGGATGCAATGCCACCAAATTCAAGTGCAGTTTTATGCTATTTCAAGTAGGGTGCAATGCCACCAAATTTAAGTGTGTTTCAAACCATTTCAAGAAGGATGCAAGACCACAAAATTCAAGTGCAGTTTCATGTCATTTCAAGCAGGGTGGAAGGCCACCAAATTCAAGTGCAGTTTCATGCCACCAAGCAGGATGCAAGGCCACTAAATTCAAGTGCAGATTAATGCAACATCAAGCAGGGTGCAAGGCCACCAAATGCTGGTGCAGTTTCATGCCATTTCAAGCAAGGTGCAAGGCCACCAAATTCAAGTGCAGTTTCATACCACTTTAAGCAGGGTGCAAGACAACCAAATTGAAGTGCAGTTTCATACCATTTCAATCAGGGTGCAAGGCCACCAAAATCAAGTGCAGTTCCATACCATTTCATGCAAGGTGCAAGGCCACCTAATTCAAATGCCGTTTCATACCATTTCATGCAGGGTGCCAGGTCACCATATTCAAATGCAGTTTCATACCATTTCAAGCAGGGTGAAACCACCATAAAACCACGATAACATGACACAAATCATCACATAAACACCACACTCACAGTTCGGTAGACATTCAGTTTGTTCAGTTGATTCACAGCTCAGACAGAGTTGTGACCTGCCCCTCCCCCATCTTGCAGTGACTGAGCCATACCCACACTTCAGGCTTTTATAATCCCTCCCCTCTCCAACCGGAAAGGGCGTGGCCTTCATGGCGTGATTGACAGGAGACAGATTCTCAACATGTTTTTAAAAACGTTTATTTTTCATTGATGGGAAGATTCCTCTGCATCTGATGAGTGGCGGAGGACTGAGTAAGATGGCCAAAAATCGCAGCCGGAAGTAGTAGCGTATTATCTAAAATCAATTTAGAGTACATAGAGGAATTTGTCAAGTTTCCATCAACAATCTTTTTTGCAGTGCAGCATTTCAAAGCAATTACCACAACCAACAACAACCATTTTTGCAGTGCAGTATTTCAAAGCAGTTACCACCACCAATAACAACCATTTTTGCAGTGCAGCATTTCAAAGCAGTTACCACCACCAACAACAACCATTTTTGCAGTGCAGCATTTCAAATCAGTTACCACCACCACCAACAAACATTTTTTGCAGTGCAGCATTTCAAAGCAGTTACCACCACCATCAACAACAACAACCATTTTTACAGTGCAGCATTCCAAAGCAGTTACCACCACCACCAACAACAACAACCATTTTTGCAGTGCAGCATTTCAAAGCAGTTACCATCACCACCAACAATAATAACCATTTTTGCAGTGCAGCATTTCAAAGCAGATACCACCACCACCACCAACAACAACCATTTTGCAGTGCAGCATTTCAAAGCAGTTACCACCACCAACAACAACCACCATTTTTGCAGTGCAGCATTTCAAAGCAGTTACCACCAACAACAACAACCATTTTTGCAGTACAGCATTTCAAAGCAGTTACCACCACCACCAACAACAACAACCATTTTTTGTAGTGCAGCACTTCAAAGCAGTTACCACCACCAACAACATCAACAACAACCATTTTTGCAGTGCAGCATTTCAAAGCAGTTACCACCACCACCAACAACAACCATTTTTGCAGTGCAGCATTTCAAAGCAGTTACCACCAACAACAACAAACATTTTTGCAGAGTAGCATTTCAAAGCAGTTACCACCACCAAGAACAACCATTTGCAGTGCAGCATTTCAAAGCAACCACATTTTCATTTTCAAACCACATTAAGGGCACTCACAGTTGAGCAAACACGTGTGCAGTTTTATTCACAGCTGAGAGAGACGTGACCCTCTCCCTTCCTCCATCTTGCAGAGACTGAGTGAGGCACAACACTTCCGGGTTTTATAGTCCCTCCCCCCATCCACCAGCAGGGACAGCAGAGAGAATGTCAACATTTTTTAAACTTAATAACTCTTTTATTTTTAATCAATGTGAAAAATCCTCTTGTCCTGCGCAGCGAAGGGGGACTCTGAGTAAGATGGCAAAAAATCACAGCCGTAAGTGGAAGCAGTTTTTCAAATATCATGAAACAGAAAACAGGAAGTGGTCAATATCTTACTTTTACTAATATAGATTTTCTATGATCTAGTATTTGTAGTTAGTGGGAATATGACAGTTAACAATTCTTCCACATGTGTGGATTGTGACCAATAAATTAAATGTGAGATTTTATTGATTGATGTAGATTAGTGTGTGTTAGCAGCCTTTGCTTCAACATATGAGGAGAGGATAGTATGTAGTAAAAGGGGGAACATAAACACAAAATGCTGGAGTAACTCAGAGGGACAGGCGGCATCGCTGGAGAGAAGGAATGTGTAAAGTTTCCGGTGGAGACCCTTCTTCAGTACAAGGGTCATCGAAACGTCACCCATTCCTTCTCTCCAGAGATGCCGCCTGTCCCGCTGAGTTACTCCAGCATTTTGTGTCTATCTTTGGTATAAACCAGTATGTGCACTTCCTTCCTGCAGAAAAGGGAAAGGTAACATGCCTTATTTGTATCCTTTACGATATGTATGGTATTATATTGTGGACGGATAAATTCAGAACAACTCCTGGTAAACAACGAACAGCTGGCCATCCCCTGCTTCAGAACCATTTAAAAGCTCATGAAGTATTCAAGCTATTGATAAGATCATAAGAGATAAGAGCAGAATTAGGCCATTCGGCCCATCAAGTCTACTCTGCCATTCAATCATGCCTGATCTATTTCTCACCCCATTCTTCTGCCTTCTCCTGACACCCGTACTAATTAAGAATCTATCTATCTCTGCCTTAAATATATCCAATGACTTGGCCTTCACAGCCTTCTGATTCACCACCCTTTGACAAAATAAATGTCTCCTCTTCTCCTTGTTAAATCAACGTCCTTTAATTCTGAGACTATGACCTCTAGTCCTAGGCGCTCCCACTAGTGGAAACATGCTCTCCACATCCACTCTATCCAAGACTTTCACAATTCCGTACGTTTCATTGAGGTCCCCCCTCATTCTTCTAAACTCCAGCGAGTACAGGCCAATTGCCGTCAAACGCTCATCAAATGTTAATTGATAAAGAAAACAATAAGAAACACAAGAACGTTGAAAACATGTAAATAAATGGAATTATTTTTTAAAAATCAATCTCTCGATTTACCTTCCCCTAAGAGGACCTAAATCATGATTACACTGACACTGATTTTCAAGATGAGCTCAAGGAACCAGCCCATATTAGTGCATAGTTGAGAAAAAGAAACTGATGATCAGCTGATAGAAACTTTGGAAAGTGTGTGTGTCTACTTGGAATTCCTGATACTGCAAGCAGTTCATAAACACAGATATAAACAGCCGCACACTGGTTGGTTTTGATATTTCACTGCAAAATCACTTCAATTTTCACCGATGGTTTTGACAACTGGTGGAATACAGAGAACTGAGTTTTGAGAAACATAACTGAGGTTCTAGTGAATATGAAAGTCCCACTGAAAACCACCTTCAGACCTGCACCAGTATCTTAGAATGCGAATATCCTTCAGATGTATTAGCTGTGGAAAATGAAAGTGACATTATTACATCTGGAATGTGTAGTTCTGATTCTGTAGATGAAACATACATTTACAGCAATATCTACAAAATTGGATTTTGCCCATATTACATTTGGCTTAGAAATGCCAATGGTGCTATTGGCGGTAAAGTGATAAAAAAAGATTACCTTTCCCCAATGCTGTCATGGTTTTCCTTAGTGAGCAGAAATAATATAAAAATAACCATGTTCACTTGGATAGGTTTTTTTCCCCAGACATTTCCATTTTCATGGTGTGCTGTTTATTTGACAGAATTGTAAAATGTCAGAAGCAGGGTAAAAAAAAAGGAGTTCTTTCACCTGCTAAATTCAAGTCCCAAATGGCTGTAGCTCAAACAAAGCCATTTACTGGTGAATTGCTTGTGATGCAGTCTGGATATTCATGACCATAGTTTGTACTGATAGGTATGACCTTCCAAAATGGAAAGGTATAGCATTAAAATGAACTGTTCTTTCTCGTGCCAATACCTTCGGATTAGTGGCAATAGTCGTGAAATTTCATTTAAAATGATTTATTTAATCTGTCAGCATTTTCTGAGCAATCAAGCAGAACATTATTGCTGGAGTCGATTTGTCGAGTGAAGTAAAGTTCTATAATGGTGGATCATGAGAAGTTTCTTATTTCTGAAAACTTACTCCTTAGAATTTCATATATCTTTATCATAAACCTGTTCAAGTAAGTATTAAAAAAAAGCAAATGATCCAAGATTTAAGATTCAGAAGTGGTTATTTGTTATGTGCAGCAAGTATGAACTGGAGCAATGAAACTCCAAGAGTAGAACTTCAGATGCTGATTTACACAAAAGGACACAAAGTGCTGGAGTAACGCCGCGCGTCAAGCAGCATCTCTGGAGAACATACAGTAGATAGGTGACATTTCAGTGACCTTTGTGCTAATCCGAAATGTCACCTATGCACGTTGTCCAGAGATTATACAGAGAGCAGTGCTGAACTACTACCGACCTCATTGATGACCCTCAGACAATCCTTGACCGGACTTTGCCAGCTTTACCTAGCGATGTTATAAAACTTACCTTCAGCCGCGTTACAATTCTGCCACTGGCCGTGTGCGCGACTTTGGCACCTTTGAGGGGGAAGGTGGATTAAAATTCCGTTTACTCCTGCCTGTCAGAGGCGGACTTCCTCGGGCTGCTAGCTGCTGAAGAATAATCGCTCGGACTTCCGTTCCTAACTTTTTTTTTGTTAATCAAAAGACAATTTAATTATTTGATTAAAATAAAAAGCGACTTCTAACGCCCTCAACGCCTACAACATGACGGATCACATGAACGGGACAAAACACCAGGTAAGTCATTTATTTTACATATAAACTTGCTCGGGGCTGAGGCGAAGGAGGCCCAACTCGGAGCTGAGGCGGCGACCCGACCTCGGAGGTTCGGCCGCAGGCCAGTGGACGACATCGACGGGAGCTCGCAGGTCACAGGTTGGTGAACTGTTTTTCTGGAGCTCCTGCAACAACAGCTTCATCCGCTGGACTGGAGGGCGGCAGCTTCGGCAGCTTTGACCACCCCGGGCCGCGGAGTTTGAACTGGCCCGTCCGCGGAGCACGGTTGAGCTGAGGGACTTACTTACCATCACCCAGTGGGGTCACAACATCGGAGGCCTGGATCGCCTCAGCACAGAGGGAGAGCAAGGAGGGAAGAGTCAAAGACTTTAAGACTTTTGCCTTCCATCACAGTGAGGAGGTGTCTGGTCAACTAACAGTGGTGGATGTTAAATTTGTGTTTATTGTGTGTTTTGTTATTTTATTATATGTATGACTGCAAGGCAACAAAATGTTATTCTGACCGAAAGGTCTGAATGACAATAAAGGATACTTTGACTTTGACTTTGACTTTCTTGGGATAGCTTTAATCAAATTTTACGAAGCGAAAATGTGATTTGGGCCACATACGAACCGGCAGTTTTTCCTGCCGATATGGGGTTCAAATTCACCGCAAATGCAATGTTCCCATCGATCACGTTCCAGAAAAACCCACTCGCAAGATGATTTAAATGCTCTTTTTTTTTGGACAATTATGTCATGAGAGCATCTAAATCGTTTATATTTTGTGCTATTGTCTACCCATAGTCAATATTTTTATACTAAATATCAGTTTTAATCCCATGTAGTGTGCAAAAAAAATAAAAATGTTGATTATATTGAGTGGTTTCTAGATTAATTTATGGGAATTAAACATCAAATTCCTTCCATCTAGCATATATATTCATGACAGTGAGATTTTAAAATCATGTTATATTGTGAATTCTTGTGTGAATGGGATTAGTTTGTTATTTGGATACCTAGGCTATTTTTTAATAAATATCCTTTTCTTCAGAAATTGAATCTACAGGACATTCTTAATGGGAAAGTAGTGGGCAGAAAGGCATGTCATGCATGGTTTGAAGAGCAAACACTTGTAGTTTACAATGCTAAAATTGAAAAGTTGAGGAAAAACAAGGTGTACAGAGTTGCTTATTGGTTATAATCTGAGGAGTATGATGATGCTACTGATTATGAAATGCCAATGTACCAGCTAGCAACAGATCTTCTCCATAAAGACTTGGTATATTGCTAGAAATTGAAATGTATTTACCTCTCTCCCTGCACTGTGAATCTCTCCCTGCACTGGAGACCCGACCTTTTCTCGTCGGGTCTCAGCTGTCATTGGGGCCGCAACGAGGAGCGGCCTCCAACAGGAAGAAGCCGGGGACTCAGGTGCCGACTCACCTAACCGTCGCGGAGCTGGCCGAGACCGGAGCGGGTGGAGCAGTGGAGGAGCGTTGCCGCTGCCGCTGCTGCTGCTGCTGCTGAGTCGGAGGCTGCTGCTGCGGGTCTGCGGACGGCGGCACCAGGAGCCCGCGGCTCCCTGGAGGGAGACCGCTTTTCGGGGCACCTGCAACGGCGACTTCTCCCGCCCGAGTTGCGGGGTTGAAGAGCTCCTGGAGCGGGGCCTACACCACTGCCCCGCGCGGCTTGGAATGCGGGACTTTGCGAGCGCACACCGGGGGCTCCAACATCAAGACCCGGTGTGCGACCTCGCACCACCCGGCGTGGCTTTAATGGCCGCGGGACAATCGCCATCGCCAGCCGGGGGCTTTGACTTTGACTCTGACATCAGGGGGGAGAGAGTGCAGTGGAGAGATAAGTTTATTTGGCCTTCCATCACAGCTATGTGATGGATGTTTATGTAAAAATGTAATTATGTTGTGTCTGGGGTCTATTTGTGTGTAATGTATGGCTGCAGAAACGGCATTTCATTTGGACCTCCAGGGGTCCAAATGACAATTTTACTTCGGAGTCACGTGAGGGACTCCATGAAAGAAGCCCGCTACTGCGCATGCGTGTCATATCGCATACACGCATTGAACGAGTCAGAAGTGGGAGACGACGTCTCCCTAGAGAGAAAGGCAAAGAAGCAGGTAAGAGACTGCAAAAATTTTTCCACTTACCTTGCAGGTAGGAAATACAAGAAGCTGCAGGAGCTGGAGAGAGACTGCAGAAATATTGCAGCCAGAACCAGCAGCAGCAGCCGTTAGTGTGAATTCTCCGGAGAGGATTCCCAAACGGCTATTTTTAGCACAGAACAGCTGTGCCCGACGTCGCTCCCCGCACCGGCAAGATTGACTGTTGCCGGGCGGGAAACAAACCTACACGGCCCGGGGAGTTTCTAGACCAAGTCGGGTCTATTTTTAGATGCAGTCGTTAGGCGCTCCGCAGCTGATTGAAGCAGCTGCACCACCCGGGAGAGGAGAGAGCCGACATCGGGGACAGCAGCCCATGGACCTGCGCTACGGGGTCCGTGGGGCTGCGGGAGGAAGGACGTTCCTCCGAAAACGGCAGGCTGAAAACCAGTACAGGTAAGAACAAATTTCCCTTACCTTTTTGGTGCTTTTTCCAGACGTGCTTGCAGTATTCTGAAGAGACTGGTGTGTTGCTGAACAGCAGGGAGCCAGCTAAGGACGTCAGGGCACAGCCACAGGTCGTTACTGGTGGGATCCTGAACAGCAGGGAGCCAGCTACTGATGTCAGTATAGAGCTGAAGGGCTGTTGTTTAATGACCAGCAGCAGCCAGCAATAAATGTCGGCACCAGCATCTCCCAGATGGGAGCGAGTGCCAAACTTCACCCTAAATGGGTAGAGGTGCCCGTGAGGACCAGGACCATGGGGAACGGTCCAGTGCCCGTAGGCATGGGGACGGGCTGTGGGATATACCGCGTGCGACTAGTGCCCGAGAGCACCAAGGTCGGCAGGAGCGGTCCCATATATTAAGCACCCGCGACGACTAGTGCCCGAGAGCATGTAAGTCGGCTGGAGCGGTTTGCTGGAGTAAAATTCTCCATATTGGCAGGCTCCGGGATTGGAGGTAGCCACAGTGGGCAAATAATATAAGTCCCACAGCAGTTTCCCATATGGGCTGCATGAAATGTCGGACGCCTCTGAGGAGGGTATGGAAGGTCTGACGGGGTAAAGCCTGAGCAGGTGATGGAGCCACTGTCCCCTATTGAAGGGGAGGAAAACAACCTGCCGAACATGAGGAGCAGTACTGCCAGCAGAACTCACGGAGAATGATTTCGAGAGGATGGCTGTGAGTATTGAAGGACTGTGAGTCCACCCATTAACTTCAAGCTAATAGTTTGCTGAAGTGTTGGCAAGGTTACTATACCCCGGGAATATTGTGGTGCTCTCAATGTAGCCATTGTTACAGGTGCATTTGCAGACGTGTTGGGAGGCCGTAATACTCTGAAAGGTCTCATGGCGGGCATACAGCTTTGGGCCGCATGTTTTTAAAAAAGGTGACCTTAAGGATGCCATTAGCACTATTTTTGAAATGTGTAGTTGAAGGGCCATTCAGCCAGCTCTAGACCCTACTTCACTATACTATGTGAGCAAAGGGCTATAGACCCCCGTTATTTGGGGGGGGGGGGAGACCTGTCTAAACAGGTAAAGAATTGGCGTGGTGGCTTGACTTTGGGGCTGATTAAAGCATCCAAAGGATTTCTGGGGAAGACATTAACCTTATGTGCATCCTAAGAGAGGTAGTGTGTTTTTGTAATTATACTACAAAGAATTGGGCAGAGGTACCCAGCAGCAGCGTCCTGTTTATGGTTTGGCCGGGACGACCACTGTGGAGATGCAAACTAACATTAACCTTTAGGCTCTCCACAACCGCATATGAAACCAAGGAAAATAACTTGGTTACCACCAATAACCATGGAGGTAGGTGAATTTGGGGCTCCAGTATTAATAGGGAGCACGGAAGTTGGGGGGATATTGCAACTTCATGTTGATGCTTGGTGTAATATATCCATGGACAGATATATCCTTAGCAGTTTAAGGGATATCTGATAGAGTTCTACACGAACAAAACCCTCCAGTACATAACCGGATAGATATACATGCTGGTATGAAATAAACTAAACCTGAACAACAGGATTTGTCTCAAACATCTTTATTAGAAATAAGAAAGATGGGGGATGCCGTATTATTATGGATTATCAATACTTCACAATGTTGTGCAATATATTCATTTTAAAAATGGATATGTTTAGCAGTGCAAAGATTTAGTGTGCAACAGGCTAGTCTATGGGAAGTATTAATTTAAGATCCTTGCTATTCAATATCAAACTGGGGGGAAAAAATTTTATACCAGTGTTGGGACTGCTGCAACACCAAAATCATAGAATTATGGTATAGTTGGATGATATCCTTATTGTGGGAATAACTTAGGAATCGGCATGTTAGGCAGTGGTTGCCACTAATCAATTGTTTGTGCAGCTGGGATGCATTGTCCAGCCACTTAAGTCAAAATTGACACCATTAACACATTTAATATGTTAATGACTTACTAATATGGAAAGCCACAGAGGTCAACTCGGCTGTGCTATTACAAACAGATGCCAGTGCAATTGGTTATGGTACAACTGATACCATCTCGAGCTATGGGGGAGATGGAATATATAAGAAGCTAACCTACATAACACTAAGGGTTAGAAATGTTAAGTGCATTTCATGGGCAAAAATCTTATTGCTCAGGAATGAAACTGCAGCATGGTAGATGGTAGATAGATAATACCTCGGTGATGGCATATTTAAGTCATATGGGTGGAAAGATATCACCAGCTTGTGATGAATTGGCAAATTAAACTTGGGAATGGTGTGTCCAAAGGAATATTTGGTTATGGGCTACGTATCTACCAGGGATACTAAATCAGTGGCAGACACCAGGCCACGAAAAATTATTGGAAGTACTAAATGGAAGTTGGATAGATGGTATTTGCTAAAATCAGTAAAGTAGGTAAGGCCGGATATTAGAATTGTATCCGGGGTTAAATCACCAGTTACCGAGGTATGTATCATTGATACCAGATCCTGAGGCAGAAGCTACAGATGCTGTTTCACTGCACTAGGGGAGGGGTTTTTCATTTATGTATTACCTCCTTGTCTATTTATAAATTTGGGGTACGAAGGGACATTCAACAGGAATCGGCATTGGGGATGTCTTAGTACCTGATTGGCTTACCCAACTATGGTTTTTCCGGGGTACAGGACATGGTGCTGGAACTATGTATAACGGTAGACGTAGTCCTAAGTTGCTGGTGCATCCAGTAACTGAGGATAGCTATCCATGTCATAGAAAATATTGATTTAGTAGGTTGTAGACTCTATAACACCGCTATGGGACATGGGGCTATCGATAGAACTGTGGACATGATCACAGCAGCACGAAGAAGGTCTACTCTATAACAGTATTTAGGTCATATTAAAATGGACTAATTACTGCCATGATAACTTTCTGGACCACAGAAATAAGGATGTTCCGGGGGTGCTACAGTTGCTTACCAGCCTGCAATATGGAGGACTGTGTTTCAGCACTGTGAATAATGCCGAAAGTGCATTGTCAAGTTATTAATGGCAAGAGACAGTACGCTAACTATATTTGGAATGTAAGTGTGGCTTTGATCTTGCTAAGGAATTGGTCGCCGGCTACAGCATTAAATCTGGATAACTAACTAGAAATGGAATGCTGATAGCGCTAGTCACAGTGCATAAGCTCCAGTTATTGCTAAAAGTAAGACTGGATGGCTTCACTATTGCGGCACGAAGATTGGGGTTTGTGATCCAGGACCGTATTATTAAACAAAATAGGCCAGGATTAGCGGGGCAGGTCATAGAATTGATGGCCTACCCGGAGGACAATGCCTCTGTATAGTAAAGTACGGTTTTGTTATACAGTAAGGAAATAAGGCTATCAGAGGCAAGGAATTGGCGTTTAATCAGCTATAAGATACTGTACCATAGAGTGTAACTCAGACCATTTCGCGGTGGCTGAAATATGGGATATGATAGGCGGGAGTGGACAATAACATATTTAATTCTCACCCCACCAGGGCTGCAGCTACATCTGCAGCAAAACGCCTTGATGTATCCATGGACCAAATCCTCAGGATTGCAGGATGGTTGTTGGAGAATACGTTTCAGAAATGTTAACAAACCAGTTAGCAGTATGGGAACGTTTTTTCGGGGAACAATTTTAAGTTCTGTATGATAATTTATCCCTGAAGAATACAGGGTTATGATTTGAATTAATTCGATATTATTTATCATTTCCATTAAATAATTGGTATGAATGCTTTGAATATAATTAACAATTTCTCTCTAACTACCAAGGCAGTTGTGAAGCATGGACTCGTTTCCACGGCATGAGGTCACAGAGCTTTGAAATCTTTCATGGAGTCCCTCACGTGACTCCGAAGTAAAATAGTAAGATTAAACGAGAACTTACCAGTTTGAAGTTTGATCTGTATTTTATGAGGAGGAACGTTGAGGGAATACATGCCCTCCGCTCCCACCCTCATTGGGTCATATGTTAAGCTGGTATCTCTTTGATAATCTTGCTATTTTAGGTCAATATAGGGTATCTGTGACCTCACACCGCTGCTTTGAAGGATGACACGCATGCGCAGTAGCGGGCTTCTTTCATGTATTCCCTCAACGATCCTCCTCATAAAATACAGATCAAACTTCAAACTGGTAAGTTCTCGTTTAATCTTACTATTAAATATACTCTTGATACTCTTGATACCTATCTGTTATGGACATACAGCATATAATACAATAATATTAAAGTTCTGATCTTGAGAATATTACATTTTTGGATGTTCAAGGCCGTCTGGGTGTTTATTACTATTTCCGTCACAACGGTCAATTTTGTAATTGACTACAATTAGGTAATTAACTAATTATATGCTTTAATTTCAGGTCATCCAAGTAAGATGTTTTATAATTGTTTAAAAATGCTTCAATCTATAATAATTGAACATTTCATTCAGTTCTCTTAATTTTTAAGAAAGTTATGGGCTTTTTACTCCTCGATAACAGGTTTTGTGTTAAGTCAATGCAAAAGCAATAGGGAACAAGAAGCTAATTTCTGAGAAGGAAAATGGCCATAACTTTTTTAATACTGAAGATATGGGAGTGAAAGGTGTCAAATTAAACTTATTTTTATGCTTTATCTGATGGGATAAATTGCAGACTTGATTTTTTTAATCTCAAAATGTTACATTGCTACTTTACTTTGCACTAAACGTTATTCCCATATCATGTATCTGTACACTGTAAATGGCTCGAATGTAATTATGTTTTGTCTTTCTGCTGATTGGATAGCATGCTACAAAAGCTTTTCACTGTTCCCCGGCACACGTGACAATGAAACTGACGTGCTGCATGATCTGCTGAGTTACTCCAGCACTTTGTGTCCTTCAATGAAATTATTTCTTACTACAGCTTTGCAGGCATGTTAGATGTAACAATGCTAAAAAAGACAAATATATGATCAGTTATTCAAAGTAAACTTGACCATGACAGTGCAAATACCCCCATACATAGAGCAACCATGGTGGAACAAATTTTGCAATGGATCAGTGTAGAGGTAGGGTTATTTTAAGAATTGGGCAGGATAGTTTAAGAACCTGATGACTCATTGGGAAAGCTGTTTATCAGAGTTGTGTGGGTCTTTGGTGAGATGAGCTGCCTTCTTGAGGAAGTGCTTCCTGTAGGTCCTTTCAATGATGGAGAGGTCTGTACCCATTAATGGACTGGGCAATGTCTGTCACTTCTTGCTGCCTCCTTTGTTCTTAACCATTCGACTTTCCAAATCAGGTTGTGATGCAAACCAAGCAGTGTGCTCCCCATTGTACACTTTTAGAGGTTCACTACAGTATTCAGCCACATGCCGAATCTGTTCGTACTTCTCAAGAAGCAGAGGTGTTATTGAGCATTCATTGTGATTGAATCAATATGCTGAACCCAGGGAATATTATCAGAAATGTGTATGTCCTGGAACATGAAGCCGTTGAATCTCCCGCAGCACGGTGGTGCAGCGGTAGAGGTGCTGCCATACAGTGCCAGAGACACGGGTTTGCTCTTGACTCAGGTGCTGTCAGTACAGTTTGTATGTTCTCCCCGTGATCGTGTGTTTCTGTGGATGCTCCTGTTTCCTCCCGCACGCCAAAGACACACAGGTTTGTAGTTTAATTGGCTTTGGTAATATTGTAAATTGGCTGGAGTGTGTAGGATAGTGCTAAAGAACAGGGGCCTGCTTCCACGCTGTATCTCTAAAGTCTAAAGTCTAAAGTAAAATCTAAAGCTGTCCTGCTGATGAAGGCTGGTGCATGGTTTCTTGTTTTTTTCCATGGGCTGCAATATTAAATTTGAAAGGGCACAGGATGGTTTGGTGCACAAAGTCAGACCCTGATTTTCACCAGTAGTCACCATCAATGTTAAAGTCAGTCCCATGACCATAGAAAAACCTAAATGATGCAGTATGCTCTCCATCTACGGTTCTTCTTGGGCTGCCCATGGTGCTGCCCTCATTCTCTCTGATGTTCCCAGGCAGTTTCTAGACCAGGTAGACACAAAATGCTGGAGTAACTCAGCGGGTTAGGCAGCATCTCTGGAGAGAAGGAATAGGCAACTTTTCTGGTCAAGACCCTTGTTCTGAAGAAACATTAATGTTGGAACCATCTGTTCGCACCTTACCCTTTCATACCTCTGTCTCCCTCTCCCCTGACTTTCAATCTTAAGAAAGATCTCGTCCTGAGACTTCATCCATTCCTTCCTTCCAGAGATCCTGCCTGTTCCGCTGATCCTGCCTGTTCCAGCATATTGTGTCTATCTTCTGTGTAAACCAGCAGCTGTAGTTCCTTCCTAGGCATTTTATCTTAGTGCATTAGGGTTTCTAATTGGAAAGCAAGTATTGGCAAATATGAATAAGCCCTTCCTTTCTATTCAAGATTGTCAATCTTGATTGGGAAGATAATGGGTCATACTTCCCATGAAAGATATGTCAGAGGTTCGGAGAATATATTTCACATGTCATTGAATGCAACTGAGTTTCATCACTCTCTTACAGTATAGCTGCAAATGGTCAGAAAACTTCTTGGTATCTTCCGTCAACTTGATTTACTCATCTAGGTTTTGCAAATTATTTGCTGCCACAGTTGCGAGAGAAAGATGGCTGTCCCAGGGGTGTTCTTCGTGTTGTTGTAGGACTGTATTTTTTTCCCACAACCTTTAGCCTGAAAGTGTGTAATTGATGATATGGCAGGCAGGTATTTCTCAAGAGTTTCACAAGATTCCAAGGGAGGAGGAAGAAGAAGAAGAAGAAGAAGAAGAAGAAGAAGAAGAAGAAGAAGAAGAAGAAGAAGAAGAAGAAGAAGAAGAAGAAGAAGAAGAAGAAGAAGAATGTACAAGGCTTGATTAGTAAGCTTGCAGATGACACAAAAGCGGGTGGTGTTGTAGATAGTGAGATGGTTATCAAAAATCACAGCAGGATCTTGATCAGCTGGGAAACTCCTGAGGAATGGTTAATGTAGTTTAATACAAATTGGTGTGAGGTGTTACATTTTGGGACGTCAAACCAGGGAAGTACATACACAGTGAATAGCAGGGCCCAGGGGAGTGTTGTGGAATCTAGAGGTGCAGCTATATTGTTCCTTGAAAGTGGGTCAGAGGTGGATAAGATGGTCAAGAAGGCTTTTGGTACATTGGCTTTTATCAGTTGACATATTGAATTTAGAAGTTAGAAGGTAATGTTACAGTTGTACAAGACATTGGAGAGGCTGCTTTTGGAATATTGCATTTTGTTTTAGTTACCTTTGTTATAGGAAGGATGTTATTAGCTGGAAAGAGTGCACAAAAGATTTGAGGATGTCGCCAGTACTTGTTGCCGGTTGACGTGGGTTAACGTAGGTAGTCGTCATTGGAATTCACTGAAGTCAGCACCGGCGACAACCAACGTCACCTGGCGATAAACTACGTGATCCTGGAGACAACCTATAACAGCATCTACATCAGGAGAAGTCAAGCTACGCCCATTGGTGTCAGCCCACTGTCGCCGACTGCCACCAACATTTTTTGAACATTTCGAAATCCAGCAGCGACCAGAAAAAGGCTACGACTCTTTGGGCGACTGAGGAGGCTACTCACAACCATACAGGCGACACCCCGGCGACCATATGGCGACAGCCTAGTCACCTGTGGTCGCCTAAAAATCTGCCTAAATGGGACAGGCACTTAAATGTTTAAGGGGAGATGGGAAAGATTTTATAGGAAAGCAAGAGACAATATTTTCTACACATATGGGCATATGGAATGAGCTTCCAAGGGAGGTGCTGTAACTTCATTTAAACAATATTTAGTAGATGGATAGGAAAGGGTTAGAGGGATATGGGCCAAACACGGGCAGGTGGGACTAGCATCTGTGGGGCTCCTTAGTTGGCATGTGCAAGTTGAGTCAAAGTACCTGTTTCCATGCTGTATGACTCAATGACTCTGTAAAAAGGTTTAACATTGAAAACATTATTTCCAAATCTGAACAAAACTCATGGATGAATTATCATAACTGTATGGTAGTGTGGGCATACACGGGTATTCTGCCAAATGAGAAGGAATTGTCTGAGGAAGGGTCACTACCCGAAACGTCACATATTCCTTTTCTCCAGAGATGCTGCCTGACCCGCTGAGTTACTCCAGTATTTTGTGTCTACCTTCAATTTAAACCAACATCTGCAGTTCATTCCTACACGTGAAGGATTGTTCACAGCATTGACGGGGAGGAAAGTCTTTTCAAAGTTCCTCAGGGATGAGTTGTTCAGTGGTTCAGACAAGTTGATTAGTTAAATTGAATTAAATGAGAGCCCAATAATGAAGTCCAATCAGGCTTCATTATCACTACGTACCTGCAACTTTTTCTGGCAAGTATGCTATTTCTTCGGCCCCAGAATATTACAAGTTGGATTTAATAAAAATTTACATCAATTAGCATAACGTATTAGCATATGATATTCTCATGTTAACACCACACAGATGATGACAGGCTGAAATTGTCTTCCAATATTTAGAAAATCATGGAGAATGTCAGATGACACAAATCTGAGATTGTTTAGTTTAGTTTAGAGACGTGCAGAGACTGTGATGCTGCTGCAAGCAAACTATTCATTGTACTTGCATCTCACTGTACATGTGCATAAGGCAATAAACATGAGGACTTGAAAAAATTGTGAAAGTTTAGTTTAGTTTAGAGATAGAGTGCGGAAACAGGCCCTTCAGCCCACCGAGTCCACACCGACCAGTGATCCCTGCACATTAACACTATCCAACACACACTAGGGACAATTGACATTTATACCAAGCCAATTAACCTGCAAACCTGTACATCTTTGGAGTGTGGGAGGAAACTGAAGATCTTGGATAAAAAAGGTAATGGGGAAAATGTACAAACTCAGTATAGATAAGCATCTCCAGTTGGGTTCGAACCCAGGTCTTAGGCACGGCAAGGTAGTAACTCTACCGCTACGCCATTGTGCCGCCCTTATGTTTCAGATGTTTCCATCAATTCTTGAGTCATATAGTAACCAAGAATGATCTACATCCTATCAAATTAGAATTTACATGTCAAGAAATTGCCTAGTTCCGAGAATATCTCAGGTCAGATCTACAGCAGATTAAATTACTTCATCTACGTAATGAATTATAAGAAATTTAGTAATGTTGTTAAGAAACATAGCATGTTACAGTGGTCCACCGAGTCTACGCCGGCCGGTGATCACCCATTCACACTAGTTCTGTGATCCCACGTTCTCATGCACACCCTACACACGAGGGGCAATGTTACGGAGGTCACTAAAAAATAAACATATTTTACATCACATTTAGATGATAACTAGACTAAGTGGGATCCATTGGGTCCCATGTTCACACAGGAGGCTGGTCCCTCAATGCAATATTCCACCTCTCCACCAATTCCAATATTCCACCACTCCCGCATAGCTCCCAACTGCACAGGCGTGGCAGACGGGTTCCCGTTGTGATGCTCCTGATCACCCCTCCTCCCCCCACCACCCCCCATTCCGCCCCTTGCTCTCCCCCCCACGCACTCACTTCTTCCCCCATCACAAACCCCCCCATCGACTCTTAGCAGCTCTCCGGTGGTGCAGCCATTCCCTCCAATAGGGTTCACATTGTGGCGTACAACACGCAGGTATTACTGTGCAGGTGCAGCTGACAGCCACAGCAACTGGTAAAGGGATTAATTAAAGCTTAAAATGTGAATAACTCTTAAAATATAATAACAATTTAAACGTTAAAGAGGAGATTTATTCAGTCCATTCTTTCTTGTTGCATCTCTTGTTGCATTCTGCAGCCAGGGGAGAGGTTCGGCTTCAGGCAGGGGCTGTCGGGGGCCAGTGGGGGAGCTTCTTGCAGCCTGGGGAGGGGAACGGCATCAGGTGGGGCTGTCAGGGGCCGGTGGGGGAGGGGGGGGGGAGCATCCTGCAGCCAGGGGACGGCTTCATGCAGTGCCCAGTGTGGGGGGGGGGGGGGGGCTTTCTGGAGGGCTAATATGGTTGTTGTGGGACGAGGGGGCTGTTTTGCGGAGGGCTAGTATGGACATTGTTGGCCAAATGGATTCTTTAGCTAGTCCTGCTGCTGGGGATGGGGAGGCTTCAGGTTAGGGCTGGCGGGAGTGTTCTGTAACTGGGGGAGGGGGACGGCTTCAAGTAGGGGCCGGTGGGGGGAGGGGAGTGCTGCCATGGCCCACCGCTGCCGTGGCCTGCCACAGCTATGGCCTGCTGCTGGGGAGGGGGAGGTGAGCCCCGCCAGCGCCCTACACCGCCAGCGCCCTACACTGCCAGTGCCCGGCCCCACCAGTGACCGGCCCCGCCAGCACCCAGCTCCCTCAATCCACCCGCTCTCACTCCTCACTTCCCCAGGATCTCGAGTTTGCAACAATTGGGCAGGCTCTGTGCTCCGGTTGGCTTGTGGACTCAAAGTTCACTAACTCATGGCTTGTGGACTCTCAGTTCACTCACTCGCAGCTTGTGGACTCACAGTTCATTCACTCATGGCTTGAGGACTCACAGTTCACTCACTCACGGCTTGTGGACTCACAGTTCAATCAGTCACAGGTTGTGGACTCACAGTTCACTCACTCACGGCTTGTTGACCCACAATTCACTCAGTCATGGCTTGTGGACTCACCGTTCACTCAGTCACAACTTGGGGACTCACAGTTCACTCACTCACAGCTTGTGGACTCGCAGTTCACTCAGTCAGGGCTTGTGGACTCACAGTTCACTCAGTCATGACTTGTGGGCTCACAGTTCTGGACTCAACTCTCACTTCCGGGCTTCCAAGCGTTTGGGCTTCTGGGCTGACTGACTCATGCCCGACTTCTGGACTCACACCTCCGGGGCTTTATTCTCCTCGCCCGGGTGATTGACAGCGGGTACCTTCATGGTAACTGACAGGTGAGAAGACCAATCTGCTGATCTCACGATTTTTTAAACCTTCATAATTTTTGTAATATTCCACCGATCCAAACAAACCTTGGTGAGCTTGGAGCAGAGGAGAACGGTGAGTAAGGTGACGAAAAAATCCTAGCAGTATAGTGTGCCGTTTTTGTGCAAATTTAAAAACAACGCAAACCGGAAGAGGACGGGATGAGAGTTTTTGTAATAGTAAAGATAGATAGGTAGAAGATAGAGATAGATAGATATAGATATAAGTGGAAGTTAGATATAGATGTCTGGGACTGAAAGCGAAGTAAAGATACTTTGTTTTAGCCAGGACATTGCAATGTTGGCTCACAAATTAGATTCAGTCCATTTCCCTCCACAGATAAGCCTGGCATGCTGAGTTCCTGAAGCACTTTGTTTTAAAAAATATATATAAGCAGAACATGTCTGCCAGAGGTTAGCGGCTGTGAATTTACATGCAAGCTGATAGGGTTTGTTCACTGTGAAATTGGATACATTGGCAAGGAACAGCTTAATTGTGTGACTGCTGATGATCCATTAAACAGCAGCTGGGAATTGTTGTCCAGCACTGATGGCCTAAGGCAAGTCAGAAGATTCTGAGTATCTTTATGCCTATGTTGATTTAAGAAGACTGAGCCATAAAAATACCCCATTAAAATAAATAAACTTGTGGTACCAGCGGGGATATGTGAAGAGCTAAAATCAGTTGCTCTTTCAACATATACTGGCATTACAAATTGTACTCGTACAGTCTGAGATTGTCTCTGTTGATAATGATAATGCTCTAGCTTAAATAATGCTTCAAAATATAGTATTTGTTTGGTATATTGATGCTAGCTAAATAAGGAAACATTACTTCAAGAAGACTCTGTGGCTGGTTCGTGTGTGAATGTTGTGAATTAAAAGCCCATGTTAGTGTATTGTTATTAAGATTAAAACAAACAGTCATGGGTGCCATAAATTACCTATCTGCGACCTGGATAAAAGCAGCAACTGCTCATGTGGCAAAGGACCTTCTGCTTTTAAAGTGCTTCTTATGACTGCGTCTTTATTTTGGATTGACCGTGACATATGGGGAGGGAGATGGAAAATGTGTGACCAGTGGTCTTTGGATTCTCTTGAACTTCTACAGGTGTGCAGTAGAGAGCATATTGACTGGTTGCATCACGGACTGGTTCAACAACTCACATGCCCATGAGCAAAGAAGACTGCAAAACATTATGAGCACTGCCCGGTCCTTCACGGGCTTTGACCTCCCCACCATCAAAGGGATTTACAGGAGTCACTGCCTCAAAAAGTCAGCCAGCATCATCAAAGAACCACACCACCCAGGCCACACACTCATCTCACCCCTGCCATCGGGAAGGTACCGGAGCCTGAGAACTGTAACGTCCAGGTTCATGATCAGCTTCTTCGCTAAAGCCATCAGGCTATTAAACACTACAACCTCCAAATAAGCTCTGAACTACATAGACTATTATTGTTATTATTGTAGTATTATTGTCTGTTTGTTTTTTAAGTGTACTTATTCTGTGGTGCTGCTGTAAGTAAGAATGCCATTTTTCTATCTGGAACATATGACAATGAAACACTCTTGACTCTTGACTCTGACATCACTTAATAAACAACCTAGAAGTGGTCAGTAAGATTATATTGCCTGAGCAGATATTTACCTTTCTCCAGATAAGCTGTAATACCTGACGTTTGAACATTCTTATCACTTGAATGTTAGTTATTTTGTATTAATACTTGGGTACGTATATTGATTAAATAGGAATTGATATAATCTACTGTATCCATTGTTCAAGATGTGGACTCATACATCCGTGAGACCAAACATAGATGTTGTTTCGCTGAATAACTTTGCTCAGTCCGCCTGGACCTACCTGAACTTTCGGCTGCTAAACACTTTAATTCTCCTTCTCATTCCCTCACTGACTTTTCTGTCCTAGGTCTCCTCCATTGTCAGAGTGAGGCTAATGCAAATTGAAGGAACAGCATCTCATATTTCACTTGGGCAGCATACAGCCCAGTGGTATGAATATTGATTTCTCTAACTTCAAGTAACCCCAGTTTTCTCTCTCACTATCCTCCCCCACCCAAGTCGCACCACTACTCAACAATGTACCACGCCCCCCCCTCCCCCAGGACACTCCTCCCACAGGAAAAACACTATGTCTGTATACATGTAAATAGATTTATTTATTGAGATCATATTCTGTGTCGCTCTTCCAGGGAGATGCTAACTGCATTTCGTTGTCTCTGTACTGTACACTGACAATGACAATTAAAGTTGAATCTGAATCTGATCTGAACCAGCTTCTCATTTTCACCCAACAAGCAGCTAACAATGGCCTGTTTCCTTTATCATCATTACTTCATCGTCTAAATCTATAACTTCCCCTTTCCATGACCAGTCTGAAGAAGGGTCTCGACCCGAAATGTCACCCATTCCTTCTCTCCAGAAATGCTGCCTGTCCCGCTGTGTTACTCCAGTTTTTTGTGTCTATCTTCAGTTTAGCCAGCATCCACAGTTCCTTTCTACATAATTGATATAATTGGACACGACAATGCTACTAACCAAAATGTTCCTTGAATTATATGTTTAGTTTGCTGCTAAAATACAGAAAACCTTGTTTCCTACGTTTCCACTGCTATCCATGCGTTCAAATGTAAAACAACAAAAACGGAACTATGAATAATTGCATATTTCTACAATGCAAAGATATTATAAAGATGCTTCTGCCCTGACCGTGATCTCCTCAACTACTTTCCATAAGTACATTTTGTAATTAGAGATCAATTGTCATTGCATATTATGGAGTAGGGTAGAAATACGACTGTGGATTGTGGATATGGTAAGCAGCATTAAATACCTGGGAGTCTACATCACAGAGGATCTGACATGGACAACACACACTGCCGTGCTGGTAAGAAAGACAAGGCAGCACTGTTAGGCGCTTCCCCATCCTGGTGAATGCTATGTACTTACCTTTCTCTGTTTCTCTTCCGAGTACAGGCCTCGTGGCTGTGAGTCTGGAATCAGGGGGTTAAAGGCTCCTGTACCCAATTGGCCAAGCTGGTGACGAGTGACTCATCTGAAGCTTAAATACCAGAGCTTCCCAGGATTCTCTCTCTTCTTCGTCGACCCTGACTGATGAGCAGACGGCTGGTGTGAGCCGAGGGAGGACTGGCTACATGGCATTGAACTTTGTGTACTTTCACCATTCCTTGGTAACAAATATTGAATTGGGACGGATAAGGGCTGACCTTAGTGTTTTCGTGTATTTTGTTTCAGGGTTATAACTCTTTAGGCAGGTTGTAGAGTCTCCGGTTCAACGGTCCATTACGTGGCTGGCTGGAGCACTGTTTAATTGTTTGTTAGTCCATCCATATCCCTGACTGGGTTGTTTAAATCAGGTTTGGGTTTTGTGTTCCATTGAATAATTAAAACTATTTTTGAACTTGAATCTGGTTTTTGCCTTGTGTTAAGCGGCTCTGAAGTACCTGCATTCGGGAGTCATAACAAAATTGGGGCTTGTCCTAAGCTGTGAGGACCCTAGACGTTTTTGGGGGGGTTTTTTGGTAGGCTTCTGGTGACTGAGGAAGTCTGTGTGTGTGAGGGAATTTGTTTCTTCCCTGTTTGTGGTAGCATTTGTGCCCAGATTTTAGCTGGTGGTTTGGTGCTACTTTTGACATGGAATTTAAGGTGCAAGATTTTGTTGAGGCTCCTAGTAGGGAGTTGTTTGATAGATGTACGAAGGAGCATTTGATTTTGCTGGCAGAGAACTATGACGTGCCTATTGACAAGCATTCAAAGAAACAGTCCATTAAATCGGTGTTGTGGGCTGCGTTGGTGGAGGGTGGGGTTTTGCCTGGCTGTGCAGACAGTCCCCCACCTTCTGTTCAGCCTGGTCAGAACATGGAGGTAGTCATTAAGTTGAAGGAGTTAGAGCTGGCAATGGCTGAGGAGGAAACCAAGAGGGCAGAGATTAGGCTGCGGGAGAAGGAATTGAATGCCTCCCGGGTTTCTTCTAGGGAACGGGAGTTTGATATGAGCAAGAACATCCGCCTGGTTCCCCCATTTAGTGAGAAGGATGTGGACAAGTATTTCACAGTGTTTGAACGGGTGGCTTTGTCCTTGAAGTGGCCTAGGGATGTGTGGACCTTGCTATTGCAGTGTGTCCTTGTGGGTAAAGGACGGGAGGTGTACTCGTCTTTATCTGTTGAAAGGTACTGGAAGAGAGAAGGTGGGAGACAGTGAGAAAGGGAGGAAAGCATGGAATGCCAACGTCCCCGGGTGATGTACCTCTTGTAAACAGGTTCATCCGCTTAGAAGCTGTTGGGACAGAAGACGTGAGCGGCGGACTGGCCTGTGATGCGAATAGGGCTGTTGAGCCAAAACCAAAAAGGCCTAAGGCAGGCAAGGCCATTGTAGTGGGAGACTCCATCGTGAGAGGTACGGACAGGGGTTTATCTGCGGCAACAGACGGGATGCGAGGATGGTGTGCTGCCTTCCCGGTGCCAGGATCCAGGATGTCACGGACAGAGTGTAGAAAATCCTCAAGGGCGAAGGTGAACATCCGGAAGTGGTAGTGCATGTCGGCACAAACGATGTCGGAAAGAAGGGGATGAATATTCTGCAGCGTGACTTTAGAGAGCTCGGAAAAATGTTGAAAAGCAGGACCTCCAGGGTTGTTATCTCCGGTTTGCTTCCAGTTCCCCGTGCTGGCGAGAGCAGGAACAGGGAGATACGGGACCTGAACGTGTGGCTGAGGAACTGGTGCACGGGGCAGGGATTTAGATTCTTAGATCACTGGGATCTGTTTTGGGGTAAGGGGGAACTGTACAAAAGGGACGGATTGCATCTTAACAGGTGTGGGACCAGCATTCTGGCAGGCAGGTTTGCCACTGCTACACGGGTGGCTTTAAACTGAATAAGGGGGGTGGGGTGTTGAATGGGACAGTGGAGGATGGAGTTAAAGGGAAAGGGTTTCTTAAATGTGTGAGCATAGAGACCGAAGGGTGTAAAATGAGGGTAGAAGAAATAGGTAGCAAGGTGAAAAGTAAAAGTGGCAGGCAGACAAAACCAGGGCAAAAATCAAAAAGGGCCACGTTTCAACATAATTGTGTAAGGGGTAAGAGTGTTGTAAAAACAAGCCTGAAGGCTTTGTGTCTCAATGCAAGGAGCATTCGTAATAAGGTGGATGAGTTGAATGTGCAGATAGCTATTAACGACTATGATATAGTTGGGATCACGGAGACATGGCTCCAGGGTGACCAAGGCTGGGAGCTGAACATCCAGGGATATTCAATATTCAGGAGGGATAGACAGAAAGGAAAAGGAGGTGGGGTAGCGTTACTGATTAGAGAGGGGATTAATGCAATGGAAAGGAAGGACATTAGTTTGGAGGATGTGGAATCGGTATGGGTAGAGCTGCAAAACACTAAGGGGCAGAAAACGCTGGTGGGTGTTGTGTACAGGCCACCTAACAGTAGTAGTGAAGTTGGAGATGGTATCAAACAGGAAATTCGAAATGCGTGCGACAAAGGCAAAACGGTTATAATGGGTGACTTCATTCCACATATAGATTGGGTGAATCAAATTGGCAGGGGTGCTGAGGAAGAGGATTTCTTGGAATGTATGCGGGATAGTTATCTAAATCAACATGTAGAGGAACCAACGAGAGAGCAGGCTATTTTAGACTGGGTATTGAGTAATGAGGAAGGGTTAGTTAGCAATCTTGTTGTACGTGCCCCCTTGGGCAAGAGTGACCATAATATGGTTGAGTTCTTCATTAGGATGGAGAGTGACATTGTTAATTCAGAAACAATGGTTCTGAACTTAAAGAAAGGTAACTTTGAGGGTATGAGACGTGAATTGGCCAAGTTTGACTGGCAATTAATTCTAAAAGGGTTGACGGTGGATATGCAATGGAAGACATTTAAAGACTGCATAGATGAACTACAACAATTGTTCATCCCAGTTTGGCAAAAGAATAAATCAGGGAAGGTAGTACATCCATGGATAACAAGGGAAATCAGGGATAGTATCAAAGCGAAGGATGATGCGTACAAATTAGCCAGAAAAAGCAGCATACCGGAGGACTGGGAGAAATTCAAAGACCAGCAGAGGAGGACAAAGGGCTTAATTAGGAAAGGAAAAATAGAATATGAAAGAAAACTGGCAGGGAACATAAAAACTGACTGCAAAAGTTTTTATAGATATGTGAAAAGAAAGAGATTAGTTAAAACAAATGTAGGTCCCTTGCAGTCAGAAACAGGGGAGTTGATCATGGGGAACAAGGATATGGCGGACCAATTGAATAACTACTTTGGTTCCGTCTTCACTAAGGAAGACATAAATAATTTGCCCGAAATAGCAGGGGACCGCGGGTCAAAGGAGTTGGAGGAATTGCGTGAAATCCAGGTTAGCCGGGAAGTGGTGTTGGGTAAATTGAATGGATTAAAGGCCGATAAATCCCCAGGGCCAGATAGGCTGCATCCCAGAGTACTTAAAGAAGTAGCTCCAGAAATAGTGGATGCATTAGTAATAATCTTTCAAAACTCTTTAGATTCTGGAGTAGTTCCTGAAGATTGGCGGGTAGCAAACGTAACCCCACTTTTTAAGAAGGGAGGGAGAGAGAAAATGGGGAATTACAGACCAGTTAGTCTAACATCGGTAGTGGGGAAACTGCTAGAGTCAGTTATTAAAGATGGAATAGCAGCACATTTGGAAAGTGGTGAAATCATTGGACAAAGTCAGCATGGATTTACGAAAGATAAATCATGTCTGACGAATCTTATAGAATTTTTCGAGGATGTAACTAGTAGCGTGGATAGGGGAGAACCAGTGGATGTGGTGTATCTGGACTTCCAGAAGGCTTTCGACAAGGTCCCACATAAGAAATTAGTATACAAACTTAAAGCACAAGGCATTGGGGGTTCAGTATTGATGTGGATAGAGAACTGGCTGGCAAACAGGAAGCAAAGAGTAGGAGTAAACGGGTCCTTTTCACAATGGCAGGCAGTGACTAGTGGGGTACCCCAAGGCTCAGTACTGGGACCCCAGCTATTTACAATATATATTAATGATCTGGATGAGGGAATTGAAGGGAATATCTCCAAGTTTGCGGATGACACTAAGCTGGGGGGCAGTGTTAGCTGTGAGGAGGATGCTAGGAGACTGCAGGGTGACTTGGATAGGCTGGGTGAGTGGGCAAATGTTTGGCAGATGCAGTATAATGTGGATAAATGTGAGGTTATCCATTTTGGTGGCAAAAATAGGAAATCAGACTATTATCTAAATGGTGGCCGATTGGGAAAGGGGGAGATGCAGCGAGACCTGGGTGTCATGGTACACCAGTCATTGAAGGTAGGCATGCAGGTGCAGCAGGCAGTAAAGAAAGCGAATGGTATGTTAGCTTTCATTGCAAAAGGATTTGAGTATAGGAGCAGAGAGGTTCTACTGCAGTTGTACAGGGTCTTGGTGAGACCACACCTGGAGTATTGCGTACAGTTTTGGTCTCCAAATCTGAGGAAGGACATTATTGCCATAGAGGGAGTGCAGAGACGGTTCACCAGACTGATTCCTGGGATGTCAGGACTGTCTTATGAAGAAAGACTGGATAGACTTGGTTTATACTCTCTAGAATTTAGAAGATTGAGAGGGGATCTTATAGAAACTTACAAAATCCTTAAGGGGTTGGACAGGCTAGATGCAGGAAGATTGTTCCCGATGTTAGGGAAGTCCAGGACAAGGGGTCACAGCTTAAGGATAAAGGGGAAATCCTTTAAAACCGAGATGAGAAGAACTTTTTTCACGCAGAGAGTGGTGAATCTCTGGAACGCTCTGCCACAGAGGGTAGTTGAGGCCAGTTCATTGGCTATATTTAAGAGGGAGTTAGATGTGGCCCTTGTGGCTAAGGGGATCCGGGGGTATGGAGAGAAGGCAGGTACGGGATACTGAGTTGGATGATCAGCCATGATCATATTGAATGGCGGTGCAGGCTCGAAGGGCCGAATGGCCTACTCCTGCACCTAATTTCTATGTTTCTATGTTTCTATGAAAGCAGTCTGGACTATGAGTGTGTGAAGTCTACAGTATTAAGGGCTTATGAATTAGTTCCAGAGGCGTACCGGCAGAAATTCCGGCACTTTAGGAAGTTTGATAGTCAGACTTATGTGGAGTTTGCTAGGGAGAAGGAGGCACTTTTTGACAGGTGGTGCGCTTCTCAAGGAGTGAAGGATTTTGAGCTACTGCGGGCCTTGATGATTATGGAAAACTTTAAGAACTGTCTCCCTGAGAGGGTTGCTATTTACCTTAATGAGCAGAAGGTGAATGAGGTGTCTAAGGTCGCGGTGTTGGCAGATGAGTATGTATTGACTCATAAATCTGATGTTGTTGGGCGATCAAATAGTTTTGGTGCACGGCCGGTTGATCGTGGTGGTGTCACCGGTGGCAGTGTCAAAGCTGTTTCTGTGCCTGCAAGTGGCAGCACGTTGATACAGGGGGAGGTCCGAGCTGATAAGGTTGACGGAAATTTGAGGACTAAGGAAGGTCCTATGTGCTACTATTGTAGAGGGAAAGCGCACATGTCAAAGTCGTGTCCCGTTCTGAAGCAGAAAAATGCGAAGCCTGTGGCTTTGGTGGGTACACAGAAGGCACCTGTGGCACCTGAGGTGCCTGAGTCTGATGAATGTAGGAATTATTCTGCGTTCATCATGAATGGTTTTGTTTCTCTAGAGGATGGGGGTGATAGAGTTCCAGTATCCATCTTGCGTGATACTGGTGCTACTCAGTCCTTTTATATTGGATAGTGTACTGCCGTTTTCTGGGGAATCATCGGTTGGGTCAAATGTCCCAATGGTGGGATTCGGGATGGATGACATGGTAGTGCCTTTGCATACCGTGAGTTTCGAGTCCGAGTTGGTTTCAGGCCGGGTAACTGTTGGGTTACGGCCGTGTTTTCCCGTTGGGGGAGTCTTTGTGATTTTGGGGAATGACTTGGCAGGAGGTAGAGTTTTAGTTACTCCTGAGGTGACGGCTGTTCCGATGGTGCAGAGTCCTGATGGATTGGCTATGCAGCATCCGAGGGTCTTCGCAGCTTGTGCTGACACGAGCAAAGATCCTATAGCAGAGCAAGATGGGTTACTCTCACGCAAAAGTGAAGTACGTTCATGGGCGGATTCATGGGCTCCCGCCTTCTTGCTTCCGGCCAAAGATTGGATCCGCAGCGAGGAGAAGGAGTGCGGGGTCCGGGGCAGCGAGGAGAAGGAGTGCGGGGCCCGGGGCAGCGAGGAGAAGGAGTGCGGGGCCCAGGGCCCCGGCACCTGTCGCTGACGGCCGAACATGCTGCAGCCACTCGTACCGGTTTCCCAGCTCCGCGAAAGTGGCCGCTGCTGGCTGTGCTATATCCTGCAGCTGCTCATCCTTACTCCGGTATCGGTAAGTATTATCCGGAGGCTGTTTCTCCACATCATTTTCGCAGTGATGTACTTTGCGCTTTGCTTTCCCGCCCGGACTAGGATTTGATTTTCCCGGTGCGGGGTTTAAATCTGGCACAGCTGATGTCTCCATACAAGTTGCTGGTCCCCGGCACCTTCGCCACTGACGTCCTGCAGCTTCTTTACAGCCTTTCTACGCGTTGCTCTGTCCATTTCCTACACAGGGTGAAAAGCAGAGTCCACTTTCTCCCCTCCTTCAGGGTTATGTAAACCTGTGCCTTGGTCAGGGTCTGACCAAATTTGGTCCTGCCCACTCTCCTCCGAGGAGTAAGAGATATCCTGCGGCCCCACACGGGGTACCACTGTGGGACTTACCTCTTGCCCACTGTGGCTAGCCTCCACATTCATGGGACTGCCACCATGGAGGAGCTCCTCCAGCCGTTTTGGTGTGATTTGCACTCACTCCCTTTTCGGAGATGGTGGTGCTGATTCTTTCTTTATTCCACCCGTTTTAGTGTGATTTGCACTCACTCCCTTATTGGGAGATGGTGGTGCCGACATTTGTTGCTGTGCCACTCGCTCCCTGCTGCTCTGTCCGCTCGTGGCTGCTGCTAAAACCCCTCCCTATTCAGAGTCGGACTCCTCGAAGTCAACAAATCTGATTATGCCTACCTCTCCCGACCAGCCGGGGCCGGCGCGGAAGCGAAGTTGGGAGCAAAATTCGGGAGGGAAAGTCGGATGCAAAAGTCGGGAGCGAAAGTCGGGAGCAAAAGTCGGGAGCGAAAAAACGGGAGAAAATGTCGGGGGGGGGGGGGGTAAGTCTGGCACAGTTATTCCCATTACGGGAGTTCAGCCTGTTGCTGCTGTCTGTTTTCCCCCTGCCTCTGCGGTGCTCCAGCGAGGTCCAGCGGGTCCAACGCGTACTCAGTGCTCTCGGGCACTGACCGCTCGCCGCTATTTTTAGACCTGCGTATCCCCCATTAACGCGCCAGTTCCGCACCTTCCAGCCCCTCGGACCCATGAATTATTAAATCCACTAAACGACTAGTGGGGCTGTTTCCGAGTTGTCGGGAAAAACTGCTCCAGCGACCGTTGTCCTGGCTCTAAAGTCGGCTGCGTTCCTGTTTAAAAAAAATTAACGGGCCCCGCCCGCTGCTGGCTGCCTGCAGATCTGCAGACTCTCCCCAGCCAGCTTCATCAGCCTTCTAGATAAAAAACGGTAAGTAAAGAAAACAAAGTTCCCTTACGTTCCTGTTGCTGGTTCAACCCCTGCCGATTGGGAGGAACGTCCTTCCTCCAGTGATGACGAGTTCGAATGCATGTGGCGATATGACACGCATGCATCGTAAGCAGGGTTCTTCACGTAGTCACTCACGTGACTCCGAAGTAAAATTCTTCAGATTCACAACTCTGTGGGTGAAAAGGTTTTTCATTATCTCAGTCCTAAATGGCCTACCCCTTATTCTTAAATTGTGACCCTCGGTTCTGGACTCCCCCAACTTTGGGAAATGTTTTCCTGCATTTAGCCTATCCAATCCCTTAAGAATTTAATATGTTTCTATAAGGTGCCCTCTCATCCTATTAAATTCCGATGAATATAAGCCCAGTCAATCCATTCTTTCATCTTGTGTCAGTCCCGCCATCCTGGGAATTAACCTGGTGAACCTACGCTGCACTCCCCCAATAGCTAGAATGTCATTCCTCGAATTAGGAGACCAAAACTGCACACAATACTCCAGGTATGGTCTCACCAGGGCCCTGCATAACTGCAGTATGACATCCTTGCTCCTAAACACAAATCTTCAGGAAATACTGATAATCTACTTAATTATGCTTTCCAGGTCAAGACCATATTGTTATTCATTTCCTCCACTTCAGTGAATCCATGCTATGATGCTGTGATCAGTTTGCTCCATGATACTCACTGTGATCTTTCCTTTTTGTCCATACATGATGCAAGATACAACAACAGCATCCATTTGACAAGTACAAAGTTGAAGTTCCTCCAATTTGAATGAAATTAAATACCTTGCAGTCAAGGTCTTTCGACAAGGTCCCACATAAGAGATTAGTAAACAAACGTAAAGCACACGGTATTGGGGGTTCAGTATTGATGTGGATAGAGAACTGGCTGGCAGACAGGAAGCAAAGAGTAGGAGTAAACGGGTCCTTTTCACAATGGCAGGCAGTGACTAGTGGGGTACCGCAAGGCTCAGTTCTGGGACCCCAGCTATTTACGATATATATTAATGATTTGGACGAGGGAATTAATGGCAACATCTCCAAGTCTGCAGATAACACGTTGGGGGGAAGTGTTAGCTGTGAGGAGGAAGCTACGAGGCTGCAAGGTGACTTGGATAGGCTGGGTGAGTTGGCAAATGCATGGCAGATGAAGTATAATGTGGATAAATGTGAGGTTATCCACTTTGGTGCCAAAAACAGGAAAGTAGATTATTATCTGAATGGTGGCCGATTAGGAAAGGGGGAGATGCAACGAGACCTGGGTGTCATGGTACACCAGTCATTGAAAGTAGGCATGCAGGTGCAGCAGGCAGTGAAGAAGGCGAATGGTATGTTAGCATTCATAGCAAAAGGATTTGAGTATAGGAGCAGGGAGGTTCTACTGCAGTTGTACAGGGTCTTGGTGAGAACACACCTGGAGTATTGCGTACAGTTTTGGTCTCCTAATCTGAGGAAATACATTCTTGCCACAGAAAAGGTTCACCAGACTGATTCCTGGGATGTCCGGACTTTCATATGAAGAAAGACTGGATAGACTCGGTTTGTACTCGTTAGAATTTAGAAGATTTAGGAGGGATCTTATAGAAACTTACAAAATTCTTAAGGGGTTGGACAGGCTAGATGCAGGGAGATTGTTCCCGATGTTGGGGAAGTCCAGAACAAGGGGTCACAGTTTAAGGATAACCATATAACCATATAACCATGTAACAATTACAGCACGGAAACAGGCCATCTCGGCCCTACAAGTCCGTGCCGAACAACTTTTTTTCCCTTAGTCCCACCTGCCTGCACTCATACCATAACCCTCCATTCCCTTCTCATCCATATGCCTATCCAATTTATTTGTAAATGATACCAATGAACCTGCCTCCACCATTTCCACTGGAAGCTCATTCCACACCACTACCACTCTCTGAGTAAAGAAGTTCCCCCTCATGTTACCCCTAAACTTCTGTCCCTTAATTCTGAAGTCATGTCCTCTCGTTTGAATCTTCCCTATTCTCAAAGGGAAAAGCTTGTCCACATCAACTCTGTCTATCCCTCTCATCATTTTAAAGACCTCTATCAAGTTCCCCCTTATCCTTCTGCGCTCCAGAGAATAAAGACCTAACTTATTCAACCTTTCTCTGTAACTTAGTTGTTGAAACCCAGGCAACATTCTAGTAAATCTCCTCTGTACTCTCTCTATTTTGTTGACATCCTTCCTATAATTGGGCGACCAAAATTGTACACCATACTCCAGGTTTGGTCTCACCAATGCCTTGTACAATTTTAACATTACATCCCAGCTTCTATACTCAATGCTCTGATTTATAAAGGCTAGCATACCAAAAGCTTTCTTTACCACCCTATCTATATGAGATTCCACCTTCAAGGAACTATGCACGGTTATACCCAGATCCCTCTGTTCAACTGTATTCTTCATAAAGGAGAAATCTTTTAGGACCGAGATGAGGAAAACTTTTTTCACACAGAGAGTGGTAAATCTCTGGAATTCTCTGCCGCAGAAGGTAGTTGAGGCCAGTTCATTGGCTATATTTAAAAATGAGTTAGATGTGGCCCTTGTGGCTAAAGAGATCAGGGTGTACGGAGAGAAGGCAGGTACAGGATACTGAGTTGGATGATCAGCCATGATCATATTGAATGGTGGTGCAGGCTCGAAGGGACGAATGGCCTATTCCTGCACCTATTTTCTATGTTTCTATGTTTCTATGAACGGTCTCAGCAGAAAGCGGAAAATGGTGGAGATGGGAAGAGGTGACTTGGTATATGTAGTCATAACAGAGAATAAAATAACAGAACACACAATGAACACTGTTTAACATCCACCACCGCGAGTCTACCAGGCACCTCCTCACTGTGATGGAAGGCAAAAGTCTTAAAGTCCTTGTTTCTTCCTTCCTTGTTCTCCCTCTCCGTTGAGGTGATCCAGGCTTTCGATGTTGGGCCCTCCACAGGATGATGGCAAGTCCCGCGGCCGAATCCGAGCTCCGCAAACAAGCCGGTTCAAACTCCGTGGCGCGGGGAGGAAGAAGCTGCCACCCTCCATTCCATCTGACGAAGCTGTTGTTGCGTAAGCTCCAGAGAATCAGTCACCAATCTGGGACCTGCGAGCTCCTGATGTCATTGTACACTGGGCCCGTGGCCGAAGCCTAAGAGGCTCCGAAGTCGGGCCGCTGCCACAGCGCCACCACAGCCCTGAAATCAGCCAGCCTCGTGATGGTAAGTCCTGGCTCTGACTCCGGAGCCTTGTAGTCGGTCCCAGTTGCAGGCCGCCAGCTCCGCCATTAGGCCTCAGCGCAGGCGAAGACGGAGACGGGGATACGACAAAGAAAAGATTGCAACCCCTGAAGGAAGAGACTAAAACAAGTCTCCCCCACCCCCCACACATACACAACTAAAAATAAACTACAACATACGCCCTACAAGACAAAAAAAAAACACAAAAAAGAAAAAGACAGATGGATTGTGGGCAAGCCGCAGCTCCTGGGGCAGCGCCACCACTTCCAGATCACAAGGATATCCAACAGTTCCCAACAAATCACTTGCCTATATTAACTCGATCATTAATTTAATCAGTCATTTAAATATATAGCTACTCCATTGTCCTTAGTGGACCAAAAACATTCACTCAGGGTACCAAAGTCCATACTCCATACACATATGGGACTATTTTAGATGGGGCACCTTAGTTGGTAGTGACAATTTGGGCCAACTGACCTATTACTATGCTGTGCGTCTCCTTGACTCTATCTCATGGAGATAATTTAGGTAAATATATCAGGGAGAAACAATTAGGTTTAGACAAATTACTAGAATTACTGTTCCTGAGAATGGCAAGTAGTGCATTCTTACAGGAATGAAAGAAGGCAGGCAGCAGGTGCCAGTGGAGCAAAAATGTTCATTTCACACTTCTGCAGTTAGTCACACACGGGTTCATATCCCAACAGGTGACTAATGTGAGCTTCAAACAATCTGTTAGAACTGGCTGCCGGTGAAGTGTCAAAGAAGAAAAAGAATAACAAGTCTCACTCACCTCTATCTGTCCTTAGGCAAAATTATGTCTCATTCTGGTTGAATCAAGAAATAAATATTGACTTCAAGGATGTGAATTTGATTAATTATGCCGACTGCATTACCAAGTTAAAAGGCTGAAACAAAATTAATGAAGAATAAGTTACAATTAATTGAATATAATTTGTAAACCCTGAAGGATCAAATACAGGAGATAATTTAAGATTTTGAATCTGTTTAAGTTGAACATTTGGAGCATAAATCCACAATGTGATTTTCTCACTCATCACAAGAGAACATAATTTATGATGCCTGTAATTATTCCTGGATTTTAACCATGTTGGTTTAACCATGTGTCATCACTAACAGAAGGAAAGTTATTTCACAATAAAGTTCTATTATTTCTCAGATTTGTTGAACTTTTCACTTCAATATCAGCTGCAGTGATGTAGTCCTGTGACCTTTACTTCTGCTTTTGCAATGCATGACTGTGTAGCACCATGTGGATTGTACCAATACTGTTATGTCTGGCGGCTTTGTTTTATTATTATTATTTTTTAAATTATAATTATTTTTTTTTTCCTTCCTTTTTTTTTTCCTGTTGTCTTTTTCAGTTTTTATTTATTTTATTTTTTTTGTTTGTTTTGTTCTGTTTTGTTAAAAAATTGTATAAAATAATAAAAAATATTAAATACAATATCAGTTGAACTAACCATGAAGCCTTTGCTGCGGGGTTCCACAAGGTTCCATCCTTGGCCCCATTCTCTTCTCCCTGTATAAGCTCCCCTAGGGCCAAGTCATTCAAAGGCACGGCATTTCCTTCCATTGCTATGCAGTCGATACTGAAGTCCAAAAACCGATCAAATCTATTTAACCTTATCCACTGCCTCGAAGATATAAAATGTTGGATGGCCCAGAACTTCCTCCAACTAAACGAGAGTAAGTCTGAGGTCATCCTTCTCGGCCCCTCGGACTCAATCAAAACGATAGCAGGCAGCCTTGGAAGCCTTACCCCATTACTCAAACCTCACGTCAAAAACCTTGGCGTGATATTTGAATCAGCGTTGAAATTTGACAAACAAGTGAATGCAGTGGTAAAAGCTAGCTTCTTCCAGCTTCGGACGATAGCTAAAATAAAACAATTCCTCCAGTTTGATGACCTCGAAAAGACCATTTATCTCCTCCCGCCTCAACTACTGCAAATCCCTTTACACTGACATCAGCCAATCTTCCCAGTCCCGCCTGCAACTGGTCCAAAATGCCACAGCGATACTCCTGAAGGGCACCCGAAAAAGGGACCACATCACCCCGATTCTGGCCTCTCTCCACTGACTCCCTGTGCGGTTCTGAATAAATTTCAAGATCCTTCTCTATGTTTACAAAGCCCTTAACGGGCTTGCCCCCACCTACATCAAACGTCCCTCAACCACCACACCACCTCCAGGTCCCTCAGATCCATCGACTTGTGGTTACTGAACATCCCGCGGTCTAGGCATAAGCTCAGAGGCGACCGCGCCTTTGCGGTTGCAGCTCTTAGGCTGTGGAACAGCATCCCTCTTCACATCAGAACTGCCCCCTCCATCGACTCTTTTAAGTCGACATTAAAAACTAATTTTACTCGCAAGCCTTTCTGGACGTCCTCTGAGGGAGGGCTGTATGTATGTATGTATGTATGTATGTATGTATGTATGTATGTATGTATGTATGTATGTATTAACCTATGAACCAATGTTGTATAACGTTACTACCTCCACCAATGTAACATACTTTGGTCAACGAGAGTTGTTTTATAAATGTGCTATAGAAATAAAATTGACTTGACTTGATTTGATCGTTAAATGCAGGTCACTAGACCTCAAAGGGAAAGGCTCCCAGCATTAGTTTTAATCTTCATGTAGTGAAATTGTGAAAAGAAGTAAACATAAGTAAATGGAGCAGGAATAAGACAAACAAACCCATCAACCCATGTTTAGACTTACAGCTGCCTAATCTCAGTTTTATATGCACCTTCGTGTTTGTTGACAGTCTTACATACCAAAAGATATCCTTTTCAACCTTCAATGCTTTCAACGATGCGGCCTTTCAAATCTCTGGAGTATGTCTAAACTGAACTAAACCAAACCAAACAAAAGACACTTGAACTACCCAGAGAAGAAATTCTTCCTTATCCTCTATTTTAACTGGATCACCCCTTTTTCTGAAACGATGCCACCTAGATTTCCCCACAGAAGAAATATAATTCCAGCATCTACTTTGTCCCGTTCCCTCAGAATTCTTTTTCAGAAGCTTTGGCCTAACGATAACCTCAATGCCTTTACTTCTTAAATAATAACAAGATTTTGCATGTCTCCTTCAACTCTTACCAACTTCTCTGGATGCATGTAAAGTGGAGTCATGAACACACTGTGTCTTTACTACTTTTATTGATATCACATAACCGTTGCTGCCCTAGCTGTACGTGGTCTGTCACCGGAGCTAGAGAGGGATCAATGGGTGGGGAGGTTGCAATTATACTTCTGATATGGGGAGTGGTTAGTAGTGGTGAGGTCACTATATTAAAGGTACATGCACATGTCATCTACATCCTTCCCCTTGGAAACAAAGCAATACAGTAGTGACGGGGCGACCACGTCTCATGCGCTACGAGCAGGTAAGCAAACAGTTAAACAAACAGATGAGCAACCAGCTAAGCAAAATCACCATAGCGGACAGGCAGCTTAACCAGCCGGCCGGACCGGGTACGCAGCTCGCCATCTCCCCCCTCTGCAGGAAGAGCAGGAGCCAGAACAGGGGTGGGCGACTGAACCGGGGATCCTGGAGGAGAAGGAGTTGGCAGAGGCAGAGGAGGGGACTCAGGCGCAGCAGCGGTTGGACAGGCAGGGGAACGAGGGCTGTCAGGTGGAGAGCGGGGCTGGACGAGCTGTGATGGCAGGGAGCGAGGCATGCGTGGGGCGGCGGGCAGTGTAGCGGACAACGGAGGGGAGAAAGGGTCGGCATGCAGTGGTGGAGGCTTGTTGACAAGCCGCAGATGTTGGCGGGACCGGCGGTAGATGGTACCGTCGTGGTCGACCAGGTAGGACCGCGGCGAACCAGCGTCACCGATGACGGTGGCAAGTTTGGAGTGACCGGAGGGGGACTGCATCCGGACGACTTGGCCGGGGAATAGACGCGGCAGGGGACGGCAGGACTGGTCGTGGGACAGAGTGGCCTCGGCCCCAGGATGACCGCGGTGGGCGACTTGAAAATAGTGGTCCCGCAGCTTTGTGTCCTTTCACCACCACACCATCGTGCAGGACAAGCTCGTCACGGACCAGGAAGTAGGGCACGGCACCGGCCGGCAAGGATGAACGGCTGTCTGGCCAGCCCTGCCGGATGACGTCGGCAAGCTGCTGCAGGGCAGGATCCTTGGCAGTGTGCTTGACTAGGGACTGCATCTGCTGTGAAGGCACAATGTTAACGTTAAGCACCATCAGGTCAGACGATTCGTATGGGTGGCGATCAATGGACGATAGTGGTGCGCGGGACAGCGTGTCGGCCACGAACATGTCCTTGCCCTTGCGATACACAATTTTAAAAGTGAAGCGCTGTAGCTGCAGCATCATGTGCTGCAGCCGGGAAGAGGCAACGTGGATCGGCTTGTTTAGGATCCTTGTTTAGGTTTAAGATCCTCCTACCTGATGACCTTCAGCACGCCTTTTGGAAGGTTCCAATTCCTCCGCATGCCATTCGGGATTAACTCTGCCAGCGAGGTATTCCAGCGAACCATGGAGCAGCTGTTTGCCGGCCTGCCGTGTGCTATCATCGTTGACGACATTCTGGTCTACGGTAAGGACGTGGCTGAGCACGACCTCCACCTCCGTCAAGTCCTAGATCGGGCCCGTGAAATCAACCTCAAGCTCAACCCAAAGAAGTGCTGTTTCCACGTCCCGGAGGTCACTTACGTGGGCCACGTTTTTACTGCCTCGGGGCTGAAGCCTGACCCGCAAAAAACGGCTGCTGTCTCCGGGATGTCCTCACCCACCGTTGTGCCCAGCCTGCAGCGTTTCCTGGGCATGGTCAACTACCTGGGAAAATTTATCCCCGACCTCAGCGAGCTGAGTGCGCCCCTGAGGGAGCTCATCAAGAAGGACACTGCCTGGGCCTGGTTCCCATATCACCAACATGCCTGCAACATCCTGAAGGCCTCTCGGCCCCTCACCTTCTACCGGCTAGACTCCAACAGCGTTACCTTGCTGGGTGCCCAGGCGTGCCAAGACCTCGGTTTGGTCTCTTTTCATCGTGATATCCACCAGGTGCGGACCCTCATGGACCACCTGCACGAATACCACGACCGTTTCGACGAAAAGCTGGGCAACTGCCCAGCTGCTACAAGATTGCTGTCGACCCCAGCGTTGAACCGGTGATCCGCCCGCCGCACCGCATCTCCTTCGCCATGAAGGGCAAGGTGAAATCTACGCTGCTCAACATGGTCACCATGGGCATACTGAAAGAGGTGAGCGATGCCACCCGGTGGGTCTCCACCATGGTTGTTGCCGCGAAAAAAGACAAAACTGAAATTCGCATTTGCATCAACCCCAAGGACCTGAACCTGGCCATCAAACGCCTGCAGTACCCAATGCGAACAGTGGAGGACGTCGCTGCACAGGTTGGTCCGGCCACTGTTTTTTCGGTCCTCGATGCCAAGAGTTCTTTCTGGCAGATACCGCTGGACGAGCGATCCCACTTCTGACACCATGTAAAGAGGAGTCATGAACACACTGTGTCTTTACTACTTTTTTTGATATCACATAACCGTTGCTGCCCTAGCTGTACGTGGTCTGTCACCGGAGCTAGAGAGGGATCAATGGGTGGGGAGGTTGCAATTATACTTCTGATATGGGGAGTGGTTAGTAGTGGTGAGGTCACTATATTAAAGGTACATGCACATGTCATCTACAATGCACCATAGAAAACATACTAACAGGATGTTGCTTGGTTTGCTACAGCTCTGCCCAAGGCCAAAATGCAAATGCAGGGAGTTGTAAATATAGCTCAATCCAACACATAAACCAACCCCCTCCTCATCGACTCCACACACGCCTTCCAAGGCTTCAAGAAAGCACCCAACGTAATCAAGGACCATTTATACCTGAAGAATTACTAAATAAACTGAAGATGTAATCTCGATCTCCCAACCTACCTCATTACAGCTTTTGCACTTTTCTACCGGCACTTTTGCTGAAATTGTAATGCTATATTCACACTCTAGTATATTTAATTTTGCACTACCTTTTGTCTTTGTGTAATGCCTTGATTGTTTAGTATTATTTGACTGAATATTGTGCAAAGTATGATGATGGCAGATGACATAGATGATGCGTTATGGACAGAGGATGGAAACAACTATCTTAATGAGAGACAGCTTAATTATCCTACAGCTTGTTTTATTCAAGAATGTAACATTGTGGTGGGGGGCACTTGGCTAACAGAGAGAAGTGCCCTGCCTTTGATCATGTTTGCCATGGGTGTAAAAAGTGAACCATTTCTGGAGGCGTTGCAGATCCTGACCTAACAGAGAGCAGACAAAGCAGTCAATAAATTTGCTACAGGCTGAGCCGCTGTCAGATTTGTCCGATAGCAGCATGGACGAGAGGACAGAGGTCAATGGAATTGTTCCGCAGGCACATTCTATTATCGCACAAAATGTGCAGAATAGTGAGCCAAGGGCCACCATAACAGTAAACTATAAAATAATCGAGGTAAAAATCGACACTGGAGCAAAATGCAATGTTCTGTCTCAGAAACAGTTCAATCGTCTGTGGAACACAGAGCAATAAAAACCCACCACCGTTACTCTTCTCGCATATGGGGGAAGCGAGGTCAATATGGTCGGTATTGTGAAGCTGCAGTGCCACTTAGGGGATCAACCATACAGGTTGAGATTCTATGTCATCAACTGCAATGTTATTCCACTTTTAGGCTACGATGCCTGCAAAGATATGGGACTGGTTACCTTCAGCAAGGCTGTGCATCAACTAACTCCCGTTCCAGATTCTACACAGCGTATTCTCATGGATTACCACGGACTTTTCACTGAAGAATTTGGCAATCTACCAATAACTTACTCAATGTCTTTAGACCCGGAAGTGCGCCCTGCTCAGCATGTATCTATATGCCATGAGAGAACTGGAAGATGCAGTGGCATTAGGGGAGTTATGAAGCAGGTGTCAGAACCCACGGACTGGTGTGTCCTCGACTTGGTGGCTATGAAAAAAAGATATAAACTGGAGATTATATATGTCAGCATCCGAGGGCTGAACACTGCACTCAAAAGGCCCCATCACCCATATACTACACAGCGGAGGTAGCTGCCCGCACGGGTACCCACTGAAGAATTTGGTAGTAGATGCCAAGGCTCTTACTGGCAGATCTTTAGACCCGGATGTGCGCATCATTCATACGTACTACCTACATTGTCATGCGCATGCCATTTGG
The DNA here is from genome assembly GCF_028641065.1 of Leucoraja erinaceus. Taxonomy (NCBI): domain Eukaryota; kingdom Metazoa; phylum Chordata; class Chondrichthyes; order Rajiformes; family Rajidae; genus Leucoraja; species Leucoraja erinaceus. The sequence goes on along the minus strand of NC_073380.1, from coordinate 73,275,745 downwards.
TGGCATTCAGCCAGTGAGCCTGTTTCAGCGCTCCACGGAGGGTGTTTGACAATATCATTGTTAAAAAAAGACATGGAAACAACATGATGTCAACTTGAAGGTAATTGTGCGTGCCGGGAAATGAACTTAAAACTGAACCCCCAAAAATGTCAGTTCCATGTTAACCAGGTGAGCTATGTAGAGCATATTTTCATGGCTGATGGTCTACTACCTACAGCACTGTTTTTAGTTGCTACAGATGTTTGCGCATGCCATTTGGCATCAGTTCAGCCAGTGAGGTGTTTCAGCGCTCCATGGAGCAACTGTTTGACAATATCATTGCAGAGATATCTGGGCATGGTTAATTACCTTGGGAAATTAGTTCCCAACTTCGCTGAGATCTGAGCTCCCTTGAGGTAATTTAGTCACAAGGACACTGCCTGGACAAACAGCAGCAACATGCTTTTGTCATTCTAAAACGTCAGATGTCATGCCCACCTACCTTGGTCACTTCCTGTTTGCACTGCATATTGATTTTAGAAAAAAGGCTACCACTTACGGCTGTGATTTTTGGCCATCTTACTCAGAGTTCCCCTCCGCTGCGCAGGACAAGAGATTTTTTCCCATTGATTAAAAATAAAAGACTTAATAATGTTTTAAAAATGTTGAGATTCTCTCTCCTGCCAATCACACCATGAAGGTCACACCCTTTCCGATGGGAGGGGGAGGGGCTATAAAACTCGGAAGTGTGGACTGCCTCAGTCTATGCGAGATGGGGGAGCGAGAGGTCATAACTCTCAGTCTGAGCTGTGAATAACACTGAACACGTCTACTAAACTGTGAGTGGTTTTAATGACCTGTGAGTGCCCTTAATGTAGTTTAAAAATGTAGTTATAAAATGTAGTTCGAAAATGCAAAAGTGGTTTGGTTTGAAAATGCAAAAGTGGTTTGGTTTGAAAATGCAAAAATGGGTTGTTTTGAAAATGAAAAATTGGTGTTGCCTTTGCCTTATTGAAAATTGATGTTGCCTTTGCCTTATTGAAAAATGGTGTTGCCTTTTATATAATTAAAAGTCTAATCTTGACCACTTCCTATTTGCGCTCTATATTGATTTTAGAAAAATCCCTACCACGTACAGCTGTGATTTTTTGGCCATCATACTCAGTCCCCCTCTGCTCATCAGGTGCCACGGATTTTTCCCATCGATGTTCAGTGTTTAAAAAATTATCAGATACTCGCTCCTGTCAATCACACCATGAAGGCCACGCCCCTTCTGGTGGGAGGGGGGAGGGATTATAAAACCCGGAAGTGTGGGAGTGGCTCAGTCTCTACAAGATGAGGGAGGAGAGGTCACAACTCTCTGTCTTTGTTGGCATTGCACCCTGCTTGAAATGGTATGAAACTGCATTTGAATTTGGTGGCCTTGCACCCTGCTTGAAATGGTAGGAAACTGCACCTGAATTTGGTGGCCTTGCACCCTGCTTGAAATGGTAGGAAAACTGCACTTGAATTTGATGGCCTTTGACCCTGCTTGAAATGGTAGGAAACTGCACTTGAATTTGGTGGCCTTGCACCCTGCTTGAAATGGAATTTCAAGAAATAGCCATGTCAACTGCCAGCCCACCAGCCATGAGTGAGTGAGCTGCCAGCACACCAGGCTTGAGTGACTGAGCCGCCAGCCCAAGAATCCATTTGGCCCACAATGTCCATACTAGCCCTCTGGAAACCAGTCCCTTCAGCCCATAACATCCATACTAGTGCTCCAGAAAGTCCCCACTGGCCACCAGTATTAGAATTGGTGGATAGGTGGAATATTGCGTTGGGGAACAGCCCTCCCGTGTGAAGCTGGGACCCAGTCCCATGTCTAGTGAGTATGAGTTGGCAAAGCATTACCAAGCTTGAGGCAAACTGAGTTCTGGTCATCACAGCCCAGGAGGCTATCCATTTGGCTCAAGGAGAGAATGTTCCTATTATGTAGCCTCCATAGAAATATCTGCAGGAACCATTTCCCTTCAGCCCAATATGATCATGGCTGATCACCAAAATCAGTACCGCGATCCTTTTAGTCCCCATATCCCTTGAAAACATCCAGCATTCTGTGGCAGAGAATTCCACATATTTGCAACTCTCTGGGTGAAAAAGATTTTCCTCCAGCGAATAAGCTTTATAAGCGTTGGGGAAAATATACGGGAAAGCCACTTAGTCTAAAGTGGCCGAGTGGGAAAAGATTGGCGAGACCTGGGTGTCATGGTACACCAGTCTTGAAGGTAGGATGCAGGGCACATTCGTAAAGAAAGCATGGTTCTGGCTTTCATCAAGAACATTTGAGTTCAGGGAGGCTATGGAGGCAATGGAGAATCAAGGAGATTGCGTGCAGTTTTGGTCACTATTATGTTGCCTCATTGCCATAGAGGATTAGCAGAAAGTTCACCAGGCTGACCTAGGATGTAGACTGTCTTATGAAGGTGACTGGATAGGCCATTTGGCCCTTCGATTTAGGAGATTGAGAGAGGATCTTATAGAAACTTACAAAATTCTTAAGGGGTTGGACAGGCTAGATGCAGGAAGATTGTTCCCGATGTTGGGGAACTCCAGGACAAGGGGTCACAGCTTAAGGATAAGGGGGAAATCCTTTAAAACCGAGATGAGGGTTTTTTTTTCCCAGAGAGTGGTGAATCTCCCTTGACAATATCCAGTTCATTGGCCTCCACTGCATTCTGTGGAGAGAATTCCACATATTTGCAACTCTCTGGGTGAAAAAGATTTTCCTCCAGCGAGATAAGCTTTATAATTAACCATATAACCATATAATAATTACAGCACAGAAACAGGCCATCTCGGCCCTACAGGTCCGTGCCGAACAACTTTTTTCCCTTAGTCCCACCTGCCTGCATTCATACCATAACCCTCCATTCTCTTCTCATCCATATGCCTATCCAATTTATTTTTTAATGATACCAACGAACCTGCCGCCACCACTTCCACTGGAAGGTCATTCCACACCACTACCACTCTCTGAGTAAAGAAGTTCCCCCTCATAATTGTCTGGAAAGCTCAGCCGTTTTAACCAGTTCAATCTCGCTGGAATGTGTTATTCAGAGAGCCTGGCTATGTTTCACCTTGAACAAAAAGCTCAAAGTTTAACTCCTTGGTACCTGCTTGTTTGATAGTTAACCCTTTGGTACCTGCTTGTATTGTGTTGATGCCTGCTTGTATGGTAGTTATAGAATGGGATATTATGTAAAAATCCTGGGTGGATATATATGGTAAAGTTTAGATTAGATTAAGTTGGAAAGACATATATACTTATATAATTGTGTATATGTTGTGTTTTATATTTGTTTTTTTACTTCTTATGTCTTTTCCTGTTTTTTTTTGTCTTTCACTGGCGCTGGTTTGATAAATACATATAAGAAAAGACAAAATGTGAAACGGTATGTAACTTTTTATGAGGTTCTACCAAGGGGAGGAGCTCAATGTATAACAACATCACGGAGGTCTATAATTTTTTTGCCATCACTGATGGTCTTTAAGGTATCTTTTCTTAGATACCTTAATAGCACCTTTTTTTTTTAAGCACAATCAAGGTTTTAATTTGTTTATTTTTTTTGTAAGTAATTGTACATCACATTTTTTCTTTCTTTTTCTAAGGCACTTTACAAGAAGGAGATGCAATATAAATCTAATAACTCGGGATGACAACCCAACTCCCAAAATTCTGAGGTATTTGGTTGCACCATATGATTCAGGAATACTATCTTGATTTACAATGCAAGATGATAGACAAATAAAGAATGGAGGAATTACATTCTGTAGTTGGAATATAAAGGGTACCAACGAACCAATTAAGAGGGGTAACATTTTTGCCCAACTAAAATCTTTGAAAAGCGTCATAATGTTTTTGCAGAAAACGCAGATGAAACAACAAACACAAATGAGATTAAAGGCGAAGTGGATAGGCAAAACATACTACTCCTCATTTACTTCTAAATCTAGGGGTACGGCTATTCTTATTCGAAAAGATATTCCTGTCAAATTAAAGAATCCTATATCAGATAAAGAGGGTAGGTATATTATAGTTTCGGGAGAAATTTATGCAACCCCACTAACTAGGATAAATATTTACGCTCCGAATTTTGACAACCCCCAATGTTTTGATAAAATTATAGATATAATATCAGTTTAATTACCAAAATGTGATAATAGGGGGGGACTTCAATTGTGTTTTAGATTCATATCTAGATAAATCAGCAAAACAAAGAAGGAGTAATTTACAATTTTAGACTAGTGAACTTCTAAATACATATATAAAAAATAGAAAAAAAATAGATATATGGAGATCTGCTAATCCAGTTGGAAGGGAATACTCGTTTTACTCTTCGGTACATAAAACCTATTCAGGAATTTATTATTTTTTAGTGGATATGAAATTAATGCCATATACAAACAATCCAACATACCACATTAGTAGTATCTCAGATCATTCTCCGTTGACATTTTCAGTAAAATTTGAGGAACGCCGGGTAAATTTTTTTTTTGGAAGTTTAATACATATTTTAAATGACTTGCAGGGCTATCAATATTTAAAACAACAAATGCAACTTTTTTTTGATACAGATGATACATCAGGTACTTCACCTTCTTTATTATGGCAAACTTTTAAGGCATTTATTAGAGGAAATATAATTTCATATCAAAGTTTTCAAAATAAAAAGAATAAGACAGAACAAATGTTGTTAGAACAAGAAATCAGACAGTTAGAGTTAGATAATGCTAAAGATTCCACGACAGATAAACACAATAAGATACTATTGCTGAAATTTAAACTTAATCGAATTTTATCAACAAGAGTAATAAGATCGGTAGGCAGCGCGACTCACGTCAGCAGCGGCCTCTGCAGCCCGTCCGCGTTTTTATTATTTTTGTCTATGTTTTTATGTAGTTTTTGTTATTTTTTGTTGGGGTGTGTGTGTGTGGGGGGGGGGGGGGGGGGTGGGGTGGGAGTGAGGGGTAACTTTTAAATCTCACCCTGCACGGGAGACCCAACCTTTTCTTTGTCGGGTCTCCGTTGTCGTTGGGGCTGCAACGAGGAGCGGCCTCCAACAGGAGAAGACCGGGGACTCTGGTGCCGACTCACCTCACCGTCGCTTAGCTGGCCCAGTCCGGAGCGGGTGGAGCGGTGGTGGAGCGCTGCTGCTGCTGCGGCCCGACCTCCGGAGATTCGGAGGCTGCAACTGCGGGTTTGGCGGACGGCGGCACCGGGAGCCCATGGGTCCCTGGAGGGAGACCGCTTTTCACGGCTCCTGCAATGGCGACTTCTCCCGCCCAAGTTGCGGGGTTGAAGAGCTCCTGGAGCGGGGCCTGACATCACCGCCCCGCGCAGCTTGGAATGGCCGCGGAACTCTGCGAGCGCACGCCGGGGGCTCTAACAACTAGACCCGGTGTGCGACCTCACACCACCCGGCGTGGCTTTAATGGCCGCGGGACAATCGCCATCGCCAGCCGGGGGCTTTGACTTTGACTCTGACATGGGGGGGGGGGGGGGGGAGTGCAGTGAAGAGATAAGTTTTTTTGGCCTTCCATCACAGCGATGTGATGGATGTTTATGTAAATTATGTTGTGTCTTGGGTCTATTTGTTTGTAATGTATGGCTGCAGAAACGGCATTTCGTTTGGACCTCAAGGGGTCCAAATGACAATTAAATTGAATCTTGAAGACTATTCCAAATTACAAAACAGGAACATTTTGAGTTTGGTGACAAACCACATAAGCTTTTAGCTCGCCAATTGAAAAAAACAAGAAAAGGAAAATACTATAACTAAAATTAAATCAGAGAAAGGTGAATTACTAATACTACCTAATGATATTAATAATAGATTTGCTCAATTTTACCAACATTTATACACATCTAAAATTAAAATAGAAGATAGTAAAATTAAAAAAAATTTAGATAACTGTAATCTTCCAAAACTGGACCTTTTGAAACAAGAGGAACTTGGAGCTCTTCTTCTTCTTATCGAATCCACACACAAGATTACAAGTTGTTCAGCCAGAGCTGTACACACTTCTCGGCATCTGCACAATGGTGTCTGTTTTGCGCTTCTTGTGCGTCTTGTGCGTGGTGGTGGAAAGATTGGTTGAAACAGGGCCGCAACGTGAACGCTCTTTCCTTGACCCCACTTGGAGCTCAAATTACAATTAAAGAAATAGATGAAACAATAAAATCGTTGAAAAATGGTAAGACAGGTTTTAGTAATGAATTTTATAAAAAATTCATGAGATAACGACCCCTTATTTATTTAATTTATACTCCCATGCTTTTAAAGAAACAAACTACCTGAAACACTAACAGAATCAACTATTACGCTTATTCCAAAAAAAGATAAAGATTTAGAAAATCCTGGCTTATACAGAACTATATCACTTTTAAATACAGATCAGAAAATCTTAGCAAAGACGTTAGCAAGAAGATTAAGCAAATATATTAGTAAATTGATAAACCCTGATCAAATGGGGTTTATACCCAAAAGATACTAATTTAATAATTTGAGATGCCTCTTTACTATAATGTACTCGCATAAAGTAGAGGAAGAAGATATATCAATTATTTCTTTGGATCCAGAGAAAGCATTTGATTGGGTAGAGTTGCAATACATATAAAGTACTGCAAAAATTTAATATGGGAGATAATTTTATAACATGGGTAAAATTATTGTATGATAAACCGATGGCAAGAATTTTAACTAACAACATGTTATCTCAAAAATTTCAACTATCAAGGGGTAATAGGCAGGGATGTGCATTATCACCCCTGCTATTTGCCCTTATGATAGAACCCCTGGCTGAAAGTATAAGAATTCATCCGAATATTCAGGGCTATAATACCAGGGACTCAAAAATAAAATCTCATTATGTGCAGACGATATACTTTTATATATTACAAAGTCACAAACGAGCATACCAAATTTATTAAATTTAATAGAGGAATTTGGGTATTTTTCTGAATATAGAATAAACTGGAATAAAAGTGAAATCATGACATTAAAACCTAAAGAACCTACACATTTATTGAAGTTCCCCTTTAAAATTGCAACAGAAAAATTTAAATATTTGGATATTCAGATTACTAGAAAATATAAAGCATTATTCAATGCTAATTTTATACCTTTATTAAATAAACATAATACGCTGATTAAATTTTGGAAAACACTTCCTTTATCATTATTAGGTAGAATAAATGCAATAAAAATGATCTTCCTACCACAATTACTATACCTATTTCAGTCTATACCGGTATATATACCAAATATATATTTTTTAAATTAGACTCTAATATTACTAATTTTATTTGGGACTATAGATCACATAGAATTACAAAAAAACACTTATGTAAACCAAAAGAGGTCGGGGGACTTTCACTTCCGAATTTTATGCATTATTACTGGGCAGTGCATATTAAGAATATAATTTATTGGCTGGATAGTTCTACCCAACAGACAGAATGGATAAAAATGAAGAAAGAGGATTGTCATCCTTGTAATATAGGAACGATCCTCTTCTCCCCGAAAAAACTGAATTACACAGTATATAAGAAGAACCCAATTATATATGGTACAATAAGAATTTGGAAACAAATAAAATTATCTTTAAAATTAAGAAATTTATCATTGTTAATGTTAATGCCAATTGCGAATAACCCTTTATTTAAACCATCTCTTATTGATAAGACATATAACCAATGGGAAAGTCTCGGAATTAGAAGGACCGGGGATATGTACGAAATGGGAAACCTACTAACATTCTATCATTCTTCAGATTTGCGATTTCATGAAAAAATATATACAAGGATATCAAAAAATAACTCCTGAATTATTGGAAGAAGCAATGAATATTGAAGCTGACTCACAAAAATTAATATCATATCTATATAATAGTATTTTAAATATAGACCTACCATTGACAGAGGTACTTAGAGAAGAGTGGGTACGGGAACTAATGATAAAAATTACGAAGGTTACATGGGAAAAGTACTTGATATATATTCACAAATGTTCGATTAATGTAAAACATAATCTAATTCAATTTAAAATTTAACATAGATTATATTATTCAAAAACAAGATTGAACAAATTTTATCCAAATATATCCGCCATTTGTGATAAATGTCTATCCCAAAATGCAACTATAATACACTCATTAGTTTCCTGCATAAAACTTTATAGATTTTGGAGTGATATTTTCGAAATATTTACAAAATTATTTAAGATAAGAATAGAACATAATACTGAAATGATTATATTTGGCGTAATGGAAGATGGGAATAAATTGAACACATCTCAAAATTTATTTTTTAGCTATGGTTTAATAATAGCAAAAAAATTAATACTTAAATTTTGGAAAAATACATCAATACCAACGCTTAAAATGGGGATTGCAAGTATGTTGGACACCACACATCTTGAGGAAATGCAATTGCTCCTAATGGATAATTCAGACCAATTCATAACGAGTTGGTCTCCATTTGTCGTCTTTTTGGAATCATATGGTGCAACACAATTGTAAAAAATAACTGTTTCAGGACCGGACGAGGGTTTGGTCAAGATTATAAACAATGATCTCCTTACTTTTTTTGTTTTATTCTCTTTTTTCTATTTTCTTTTTCTCAACTTTCTTCAATCATCCGTCTTTTTTCTTTTTCTTCACACACCATATATCTCACGTCTTTCTATCCTTTACTATCTAATCTATTTTTCTTATTCTAATCTTTCTTTAATATTAAAAAAAAGAAGCTGTACATAAAATGTATTATGAAAATATATATTAGGCACTTTGGTGCCATATGATTGTACTTACTTCTAATAAAATAAAATAAATAAATAAATAAATAAAAACAAAGTTTTTCCTCATCTTAGAAGAGGTTGGATTGTTTTTGCTGGATTTAAAGTCAATATAATAGATTGATACAAAGGTTTGAGAGTCTTGGATGGGGTGGACAGTCTGTCTTTTTCCCTGGGTGGCATTATTAAATGGCATAGATTTAAGATGGCAGGATGGAAGTTTAAAGGAGATACATAAGGTCAGTTTTCAATGTGGAGAGTGGTAGATGCCTGGAATTTGCTGTAGAGAAAAAGGTAGAAGCAAGCATAATAACAATATTTAAGAGGCATCTCTAGTGACAGAAACATGAACAGACACGGAATAGAGGGATACAGACCATGTACAGGCAGATGATATTAGTAAGATTGAATTCATGGTTGGAACAAGCCTGTGGGCTGAAACACCTTTACCTGAGCTGTACTGTTCTATGTCCACAAGGATTGTAACATAGTAGTATAGTAGTTTATTTAGTATATTTGTTTGTCTTGTATTATGGTGGTGGGTTCTGTTTTGCTTCATTGTATTGTAAATATTATTTTATACAATTGAATACATTTTTTTGATTTAAACAAAGACATTAGTTTAGTTTAGAGATACAGCATGGAAACAGGCCCTTTGGCCCATCAAGTCCATGCCAACCAAAGATCCCCGCACATTAACACTATCCTACACACACTAGGGACAATTTACATTTATACAAAGCCAATTAACCTATAAATCTGTACATCTTTAAAGTGTGGAAGGAAACCAATGATCTCGGAGAAAACCCATGTGGTCATGGGGAGAACATACAAACTCCGCACAGACAGCACCCATAGTCATGAACAAACCCTGGCCGCTGGCGCAGTAAGTGCTGTAAGGCAGCAACCCTAACGCCGCACCACTGTGCCGCCCTTTAATGGTCATGTGTCACGTGTTTCATTGTCAGCACAGCTATTTTCAGATATTATTTCTCCACACCACGCTATTCAAGGAAGAAGGTAGAATTATCTTGGAAACTAGCAAAATAAATCGTACCCAGCAGATTAAACGCAAATTCTTTTGTTGTATTAGTGGAAAAGATAGGACAACTTTTCAATTATTTCTACAAGATATCATTATATTCAAAATACCATTAACTGTGTACATCTCCCTGTTTTCATTCATAAAATTGTTGACTTGAGTGTAGTATTTTCATATAGAATGTACACTAAGACCTGGGTGGTTGAATTAAAATTAATTAAAACTTTCACATCACTTATTATCAAATAAAAAGAACTATCAACCCGAAACGTCACCCATTCCATCTCGCCAGAGTTGCTGCCTGTCCTGCTGAGTTACTCCAGCACTTTGTGTCTACTACCAAAATACAGCAGTTCTGTTCAAATGGTTGTTTTACTGTTCATGAAACAATCACAGTTTTGTTTTTAATTAATTAACAAAGTAAAGCAATAATTCAATAGTCATTTAACTCAAAATCAACTATCTAGGGATTATTCAATACCACTGGTGAATATTAAAGTGTTAAATTTACATTCAAATCAAGTTTCATTTTCTCTCAATGTAGCTTTGCCTTCTGTGTTAAACTCAGCAGTTGGTAATACAGATGCAATCTTACAATGGAGTGCTTAGAATTCCAGGAATTTCCCTAGTTGCAGAGATAGCAACACAATCCTGAATCAGTCAGTAATCGAGAGCTTCAATTTTGAGTGCTTCAGCAGAAAGGTTTCTTTGACATATTCGTTGTGCTAATTACAACATCTAATTGTCACATCAATCACTGTCTATTTTTTAGATTCTCAGAAAATCAACACAATGTTAACTATTCAATCATCACTTTTGGGGGAATAGCTGCATTTAGTACATTAATTAATGGAAATGGCCAATGCAACTTAAGTAACATATCGGCTGTTGAAAGAAGAACAACTGGAAAAGAACAATTTTGGAGTGAGAGTAAATTGATTAAAAAAGTTTTCCTCCTTTTATGTCTCACCAAGTGAGGAAACCCATCTCTTATTTATTTAATGATATCAATATCCTGACACTTAACATAATTTATGTATAAAAATGGCATGTACTTTTGACCTTACAATGATAATAACCACAAAGAGATGTCAAAAGTGTTGTCACAAAACTTCAAAACTTTTAATCATTGTTCTGATCTACTCACAGGTCATGAAGGATTTGCCTTCAGATTGAACTGGTGACAGTGAAAAACATTGCAGTGGAATTGGTTTGTATGGTGGCGAAGGTATGGTCGGTGGGAAGATTCAGATTTACACCACAAAACAAAATAGATCAATAGAAATATCCCCACATTTAACAGCTGGACAGGTACATGGATAGGACAGGTTTGGAGGAATATGGACCAAGCGCAGGCAGGTGGGACTAGTGTAGTGGGGAAATGTTGGCTGGTGGAGGCAAGTTGGGCTGAAGTGCCTGTTTACACACTGTTTACACTATGAGTCGATGACTATGAGTAAAGCCCAAAAGGTTAGCACCTGCGTCATATCTTGAATAGACCTCAGCAGTAAATCTAAAGTGAAGGAAGAAGAGAATTAGGGTTAGACAGTATTGACCTTTTTTATTTCTTTTGAGTTTGTTTAGCCACTGCTAAACACATTCGTGTTAATGGCACAAGATTATCACAGATTAGTCATAGATATTGTTCAGGTTGTTTCCTCGTGCCAAAGAGTCTTGGAGTTGCACTGCACAGAAGCATGCTCCTTGCCCCCATGGTGCATATGTACCATTTTACCCATCATTACAGCTCCCTCCCTCCATGACACACTGGTCAACCTGAGGAGCACCTTCAGCAACAGACTAGTTCCACAAAGATGCAGCACAGAACACCACAGGAGATCCTTCTTCCCTGTGGCCATTAAACTGTACAACTCTTCCCTCCTCTGTCGTGAGGTAGATTGACTCCACTTCGCCCTCCCCAATCTTTGCACATTCCAATCCTTTCCACTGATCATTTTAGAAACATAGAAACATTTTAATTTCATTTTTCATGTGTTTTGTGTTTTATGACTGTTGGCAGATGGATAAGGTAATGTAAGGTTTACTTCTCTTTAGGTCCACAAGAATTTGTTTTTGTGCATACTAAGATTGCAGTTATGGCAATCAATGCAATGATACACATCTCCAGTCAGTTGTGGGAAATCAGTCCATTGTCACTCACTAATGTTTCCAGGAAATCATTCCAGCTGCAGTTCCTCCCAGTCTGATGAAGGATCTGGATCTGAAACGTCACCCATTCCTTCTCTCCAAAGATGATGCCTGTCCCGTTGAGTTACTCCAGCATTTTGTGTCTATCTTTGGTTTAAACCTGTACTTCCTTCCTGCACATCATCCCAGACTAAATGGGTCAGTTGGAATGGCAATTGGACCCACTAAAAAGAATACAGGAGGCAGAGAGGATTATAGAGAATAGTTTTAGGGTGGTTGCCACACCAAAGGTTCAGCTAGTTGGATTGGTCAATGCAAGGAGTTGCAGGTAGGTTGTGCAGGAGTCTCTTGTGGTTATCTCCCCCTCAGACAAGAAGACCATTGTAGATACTGTTGGGGGTGGTGGTCCTCAGGAGATAATAGCAGAGTTGTGGCACCAGAGTAGGGCTAAGTCTGGGCAAGCAACAGTGATCTGGGACTTTACTGTTAGGGGCACAGACAGGCATTTCTGTGGCCACAAGCAAAGTGTGTGTGTGTTGCCTCTCAATTGCCAGGGTCAAGGATGTTTCTGAGAGGAAACTTTCTTAAAGGAGAGAGTGAATAGGTGGAGGTCATGGTCCATATTGTTACCAATGACCTAGGTAGGATGGGAGATGATGTTCTGAGGAGCGAATGTATTTATTAATGGAGTGGATTAAAATACAGGACCACCAGGATTGTAATGTCAGGATTACTATCCATGCCACAAGCTAGTTAGGCAAGAAATAGAAAGATGATGTAGATTAATATGTCATTAAATGTGGGGCAGGAGGGAGGGCTTCAAATATATGGATCATCGAGCTCTCATTGAGGGCAAGTGGGACCTGAACTAGAGAGGAAAAAATTTAGTTTAGAGATACAGCGCGGAAACAGGACCTTTGGTCTACTGAGTCCGCTCCGACCAGTGATCCCCGTACATTGACACTATCCTACTACTAGGGACAATTTACAAATACACCAAGCCATTTAACCTATACACCTGTACGGCTTTGGAGTGTGTGAGGAAACCGAAGATCTCGGAGAAATTACATGTGGTCACGGGGAGAACATACAAACTCAGTACAGACAGCACCCGTAGTTAGAATCGAACCCAGGTCTCTGGCGCTGCAAGCACTGTAAGGCAGCAACTCTACCACTGCACCACCATAATTACCCTTACAGGAAGGTTTCCTACTGCTACACGGGAGGGTTTAAGTTAGAGTGGCAATGGGTTGGAACAAGGTGCAGTAGGTCATCAAGTAGAGGGATTGATGGGAATGTAGAAGTTAAGACAAGTAAGTCTGAAAGGGCGGATAGGTAGGGACATGTTAATGAACGTGGTGAGGCTGATGGGATAAAGTGTGTTTATTTCAATGCAAAGAACATTGGGGGTAAAGCAGATAAATGTAGAGCATGGTCTACAGCATGAAACTATGTTGTGGCCATTACATAAACTTGGTTGCAAGAGTGAGTGGACTGGTTTCTCAGATTTCAAGGGTTTTGATGATTCAGGCATGAGAGAGAGGGAGATAAAATAAGTTGTGGTTGCTCTACTACTCAGTCAAAGCTGCACTCAGAGCAGTCATGCTGGATGGCCCATCCAGTAAGAAGTATCAGTAGAACTCAGAAATAAGAAATGAGCATTCACTCAGATGGGATTATGTTGTAGACCTACCAACAGCCAGCAGGAGTTGAAGGAACAGATATGCAGACAGATTATGAAAGGGTGTAAAAGCTTCAGTGTTGTCATAGAAGATGACTGGGACTTCCTTTTTTTTTTTTTTTATTACAACAAAATTTATTCAATTATTAAAAATAATATTTACACTACAATAAAACAAGCCAGAACCCACCACCATAAATACAATACAAACATATATCCATAATAAACTATTATACAATTATGATACAATCCTTATTGAGGATACATTCAACACCCTGCGGAGCCCAGCGGTCCCGGAACTCCCTCAGGGTGCCCACAAACAGGGCGTATTCCCTTTCTAATCCCACCCGGGCACGGACGTAACCCAGGAAAAGGGGCAGGCAGCCGGCTCGGGTAGAGCCCTCCACCGTTTGGTGCCGTGACTCGCGGATGGCCAGCTTGGCCAGGCCCAGGAGCAACCCAACCAGGACATCTTCAGCCCTACCCTCTCCCCTACGCACAGGGTGTCCAAAGATGAGGATGGTGGGTGAAAAATGCAGCCAGAAGGCAAGGAGCAGCCCCTTTAGATATTCAAACAGTGGCTGCAGTCTCACGCACTCCATGTACACGTGGTACACAGACTCTTCCAGCCCGCAAAAGTGGCAGGCGGCTGGCGAGTCTGTGAACCGCGAGAGAAACAAGTTACAGGGAACACCTCGGTGCAATACCCTCCACCCCAGGTCCCCAATGTAGAGGGGGAGAATCCCTGCATAGAGGGACCCCCACCGGGGGCCCCCTCGCGACCGGAAGGCAACACTGACCGCCACTTGGTGTCCGGACGGTGGACCAGAGCGAGGAAGTGCAGGGTGTGGAGGAGGAGCCTGTACAGGACACGCCTCCCTGCGTCTTGGAGGGAGACGAAGGGTGTCGAGGAAAGGCGGCTCAAATTGTGTGAGCCCGGCTCCCGGGATGGATTACGGCGCCTGGGTCCGATAAGTACTTCCGGCTGAGCGGGGGCTTGCTCAACCACAAGTACTCCACACGTTTGAACCCAATGGGGTGGGACAAGGACCCAACACTAGCCCCAACACTAGTCCGAACGCTAGCCCCAGCCCCCAGGCCTCAGGCCCCAGGCCCCCAGCCGCCATACCCAGATCCCCAATTCCAGCTCCAGGCCCAGGCCCAGGCCCCAGTAGCTGCCTTATATTTTCACATGAAAATGTGGATAAAAATGAATGAAACACCAGTATTAAGAAAACACTAATCCCTGCTTATTATGTTGCTTCTTGTTCTCAACCTTTAGCAACTGTTTGAGCCTTAAGATGGTTTTAGGCATCTCCGTCACGTGACAGATATGACTCAGCATGATGGAGATGCCTTGATTGGTCATCGCCATTACGCTGCGTCATATCCGTAACATGAACATTTTATGCTCGTAATGTGTAAAATAATACAACAATAACATATAACAATTACAGTGATCATGAACAATGATCATAATTATGAATTGTAATTGATAAAAGAGAAGTATGCTTCAGCCTAATCATATTGTTTTTGAGGAAGTTGGTGAAAAGTTAAGTGACGGTTACCATTCTTGCTGAAAATCACCACTTTTTCGACAGTAAACCGTTACGAAGGTTTAAAATCAATGCGTTAGATATTTGTTTGATTTTTTTTTTGGTGGTTTATTTGAGGAAGATACTCAATAATTTCCAAGACTATGACAAAATTTGATTTTATATTCTTAAATCAGTTATATTTTACAGAGTTGTTCATCATAAAAAAAATTGACGGATGTGACTGAATGCAATGGGCAACCTGGAAAAAGTAGAGGAAAAAATGAATTACCATATAACCATATAACAATTACAGCACGGAAACAGGCCATCTCGGCCCTACAAGTCCATGCCGACACAACTTTTTTTCCCTTAGTCCCACCTGCCTGCACTCATACCATAACCCTCCATTCCCTTCTCATCCATATGCCTATCCAATTTATTTTTAAATGATACCAACATTACATTCTCTAAAAGATTGCGTCAAACATATTTTTCCCATAGTAGAGATGTTCATCTATGTGAAACAACATTCAAAGTTATAAAAATTTAAGGTTCATAATCGGGTTTCCAAAAACTTCAAAATGGACACTTACTGAAGAATCACACCTGGATTCAGAATTTACTTACCCATCGAAAACAAAGGGTAGTGGTGGAAGGATGTTTTTTCTGGCTGGATCAATGGTGTTCTGCAAGAATCTGTGCTGGGACCTGGTGAATCTGTGGGATTCTTGGCCTCAGAAGGCTGTGGAAGCCGTCAGTGGATATTTTTAAGGCAGAGATAGATAGATTCTTGATTTGTGTCAGAGGTTATGGGGAGAGGGCAGGAGAATGGGGCTAGGATAGATCAGCCATCATAGAATTGCGGAATGGTCTTGATGGGCCAAATGGCCTCATTCTACTCCTATCACTTTTGAACTTATGACAACTGTGGTTTGTGATGTTCATAAATGACGGATGAAATGTAGCTCGGTTGGTTAGAAAGCTTGAGATGACATCAAAATTGGTGGATTTGTGGGCAGTGAAGAAAACTGTCAAAAGATACTGCAGGTTATAGATAGTGGCAAAGAAATGGCAGATGGGGTTTAATCCAAGCAAGTGTGAGCTGATTAATTTTGAGAGATCAATTGTAAAGGAAAGTATGCGTTTAATGGCAGGACCCTTAATAACAGTGATGTACAGAGGGAGACACAAGTGCTGGAGAAGCTCAGCGGGTGGGGCAGCATCTATGGAGCGAAGGAAATAGGCAATGTTTCGGGACAAAATCGTTCTTCAGACTGATGTAGGATGGGGGTGGGGGGGGGGGGAAGAAGAAAGGAGAAAGGAAGAGGAGGAGCCAGAGGGTTGAGGGAGAGCTGAGAAGGGGAGGAGACAATAAGAGCTACCAGAAATTGGAGAAGTCAATGTTCATGCCGCTGGGGTGTAACTGCCCAAGCGGAATATGAGGTACTGCTCTTCCAATTTCCGATGGTGCTCACTCTGGCCTTGGAGGAGGCCCAGGACAGAAAGGTCGGATTCGGAATGGGAGGGAGAGTTGAAATGCTGAGCTACCGGGAGATCAGATTGGTTATTGTGGACCGAGCGGAGGTGTTCGGCGAAACGATCAAGCCTACGCTTGGTCTCACCGATATAGATCAGCTGACATCTAGAGCAGCGGATGCAATAGATGAGGTTGGAGGAGGTGCAGGTGAACCTCTGTCACACCTGGAACGACTACTTGGGTCCTTGAATGGAGTCGAGGGTGGAGATAAAGCGACAAGTGTAGCATCTCTTGCGGTTGCAAGGGAAAGTGCCCGGGTAGGGAGTGGTGCGGGTGGGAAGGGAAGAATTGACCAGGGATTTATGGAGGGAGCGGTCTTTGTGGAAAGCAGACAGTGGGGGGGAGATGGGAAGATGTGGCGAGTGGTGCGGTCATGTTGGAGGTGGCGAAAATGACGGTGGACTATTTGTTGTATGTAACGGCTGGTGGGTTGGAAGGTGAGGACTACGGGGACTCTGCCCTTGTTCTGAGTGGGGGGGATGGGGTGAGGGAGCAGTGTTACAGGGTATTGAAGAGACCCTGGTGAGAGCCTTATCTGTAGTAGGGGAAGGAAACCCCCGTTCCCTGAAGAATTAGGACATTTCCGATGCCCTGGTGTGGAACACCTCATCCTGGGAGCATATGTGGCGTAAACAGAGGAATTGGGATTAGGGGATGGAGTCCTTACAGGAAGCAGAGTGGGAAGAAGTGTAGTCTAGATAGCCATGGGTCAGTGGGTTTATAGTGGATGTCGGTCAGAAGTCTATCAACTGCAATGGAGATAGTGAGGTCAAGAAAAGGTAGGGAAATGTCGGATATGGTCCAGGTGTATTTGAGTGCCGGATGGAAGTTAGTGGTGAAGTGGATGAAGTCAGTGAGTTGTATGTGGGTGCAGGAGGTAGCACCAATGCAATCGTCGATGTAGCGGAGATAGAGTTCGGGGATGCGACCCTGGTACCTCTCGAACAAGGATTGTTCGATGTACCCTACAAAGAGGCAGGCATAGCTGTGGCCCATGCGCGTGCCCATAGCTACACCTTGCATTTGGTGGAAATGGGAGGAGTCAAAGGAAAAGTTATTATGGGTAAGGACCAGCTCCGCTAGGTGGAGGAGAGTATCTGTATATGGGGATTGGTTGGTTCTCCGGTCGAGGAGGAACCGGAGGGCTTTGAGACCATCCTGGTGGGAGATGGAGGTGTAGAGTGACTGGTGAAAATGAGGGGATGGGGGCCTAGAGAGCGGAATGCCTGGAGACGACGGAGAGTTTCTGAGGTGTCTTCAGGTAGGGAGGGATTTAACAAGGGAGGATAGGATGGAGTCCAGGTATGTGGAAATAAGTTTGGTAGGGCATGAACAGGCAGAGACAATGGGTCTACCAGGATAGTCAGATTTGTGGATTTTGGGGAGAAGGGGATTTTGGGGATCTTGGGCTCTAAAATCCAAAAATAGAGTGGAAAAGAAGTAGACACAAATGCTAGAGGAACACAGAGGGTCAGGCAGCATCTCTGGAGAAAAGGAATATTCATTGTTTTGGGTTGGAACCCGTCTTCAGAAGAAGGTATACTTGGCTTAATTGGTTAGGGCATTGTGTATAAGAGTCAGGAAGTCATGTTGCAGCTTTATAAAACTTTTGTTTGGCCAAATTTATAGAATTGCGTGAGGTTTGGTTCTTCATTAGAAGAAGGATGTGGAGGCTTTGGAATGGATGTTTACCAAGTTGCTGCCTGGATTAACGGGTGTAGGAAACTGTCGATGCTGTAATCTTGACAAAAACACAAATTGCTGGAGGAACTCAGCAGGTCAGGTAGCACCTAAGACAGGAATGCACCATTGATGTTTCAGGTCAGGAGCCTTTTTTTAGACTGAAAATCAAAGAAAGTTCCTAACCCGAAATGTCATCCAGAAATTCCGTGTACGGATGCTGTCTGACTCATTGAATTCCACCAGCATTTTGTTTTTTGAGCAATAAGGTGAGGTAGAATCTCTCTGCAGCATCAGAAGCTGAGGGGAGATCTAATAGAAGTATATAAAATTCTGAAAGGCATAGATAGGGTAGACACTAATAATCTTTTTCCCAGCGTAGAAATGCCTAACAATAAGGGAATAGCTTTAAGTTCAGAGGTGAAAAGTTTTTAAAAATTGGGTGTGACAACTTTTTAGTCAGACAATGGTGGGTGGCTGGAACACTTGTCGGGGTGCTGATGGAAGTAGATAAGAGGCTTTTAGATAGGCACGTTAATATGTAATAGTGGGATATGGATTAGTTTAATTTGGCATCGTGTTCAACATAGACTTCACAGGCTGAATGCACTGCCCCTGTGCTGCCCTGCTTTGTCCATGTATTTGGTTTTACCGTTTCTTCTGGTATCATTTTCCAGATATCAACATCTTTGTGCAAAATACTTAAATTCCCTTTAATACTCCTTTCTCTCATCTTAATCCTATAGTCTCGTGTTTTTTATATCTTAGTTTAGTGTAGTTTAATGTAGGAAAAAGGCCCTTCGGACCACCTAGTCCGCACCGACCAACGATTCCCGCACATTAACACTATCCTACACACACTGGGGACAATTTACACATACACCAAGCCAATTAACCTACAAACCTGTATGTCTTTGGAGTGTGGGAGGAAGCCGAAGATTTCTGAGAAAACCCACGTTGTCACGGGAAAAACGTACAAACTTCGTACAGCACCCATAGTCGGGATCGAACCGGGGTCTCTGGCACTGTAAGGCAGCAACTCTACCGCTGTGCTACCGTGCCATCCTTAAATCTCTACCATGGGAAAGAAAATTGTTTATGACCCTAATGTGTTTTTATTCTCCTATCAGATGACCACCAGCTTCATTTGTTTCACGGTAATCAATCCTACCCTACCCAACCTCTCACTTTAAACCCCTGCAATCTAGCCAACATCCTGGTGAATCTTCTCTGCACTCTCAACTGCATAATCATATCCTTCCTATAATGTGCCAACCAGAACGACACTAAATACTTCAAGTGCAGCCCGTATAGTATTAATTTGCAGCATAATGTCAAAACTCGTATATTTTATTTCCCCACCTATAAAGCCAAACATGTCTAATACCGCACATCAATCAACCTGGTTTGCCACTCTCAAGGAACAAAGGGACTAGAATCTCTCTTCATCCATATTCCTAAATGCCCTACTATTTAACTGTACACATCCTTGCCTTATTCTCCTCTGTGTGATATTTTGACACTTTTATATCAAATGCACCTTGACTTATTGTTGCCATTTTATAAATGTCAACCTTATTAAAAATTATAGTATTAAAACTATGTTGACAGGAAGGAGAAAATTGGGGTAAATTGAAATCTTTCATTAGCTCGATTTAATAGTTGCCAGAAAGAGCAATGGAGAAAACAAAACTTAAGAAATGTTTTAATAACATAATTAGACCATAATGTAAAATATAATTTGTCTGCACAAGACAACAGAGAAGGTTCCAAAGATTGAAAATGATTGCTTAATAATTCAAATTTCAATTCAGAAGGAATTCCCTCTGACTGGTCCAAATTGAAGTAACTATTACCATTTGAAAACATTTCTTTACTGGTGTTTTGTTTGTGATATAAAGCTCTAATTCAAACTGTTCCCTTTGGAGTCCAGCTGCCAGACGTTCATGAATGACAAAAGAGAGGGATGGCGAGAGTTAAAACGATGCCCGACAGGAGACGAGCTTCATTATGAACCAGGCTGAATATAAGAAGCTGAGATAGACACAAAATGCTGGATTGACCCAGTGGGGCAGGCAGCATCTCTGGAGAGAAGGAATGGGTGGTATTTTGGGTTGAGACATATCTTCAGAATCTGTGATATTCCATAATCTCGTCAGAAGAAGGGTCATAGAGTCAGAGAGTGATACAGTGTGGAAACAGGCCCTTCAGCCCAACTTGCCCACACCGGCCAACAATGTCCCAGTTACACTAGTCCCACTAGCCTGTGCTTGGTCCATATCCCTCCAAACCTGTCCTATCCATGTAACTGTCTAACTGTTTCTTAAACAATGGGATAGTCCCCACCTCAACTACCTCCTGTGGCAGCTTGTTCCATACACCCACCACCCTTTGTGTGAAAAAGATACCCCTCCGATTCCTATTAAATCTTTTCCCCTTCACCTTGATCCTATGTCCTCTGGTCCTCCATTGCCCTACTCTGGGCAAGAGACTCTGTGTATCTACCCGATCTATTCCTCTCATGATTTTATACACCTTTATAAGATCACATCTCATCCTCCTGTGCTCCATGGTATAGAGACCCAGCCTACTCAACCTCTCCTTATAGCTCAGGTCCTCTATTCCTGGAAACATCCTCATAAATCTGTTCTGAACCCTTTCAAGTTTGACAATATCTTTCCTATAACTTGGTGCCCAGAACACAATATTCTAGATGCGGTCTCACCAACATCTTATACAACTGCAACATATCCTCCCAACCTCTATACTCATTCCAGATTTTTGTGTCTCTCTTCGGTTTAATCCAACATCTGCAGTTCCTTCCTCAACATATAAGAAGCTGAAAGTTAAAGTTGAAAGGAACAGAAGACAAGAGGAGAATGGCAATTCACATGAAAGAGAATCCACATGTGTCCTTCTGATATGCGAGTTAGAAATGGGCAGCAAAGTCAAGATGCATGTCTTCCCTGCATAACTATATTTACAACGTGCCACTAATCGAATAATTGCTGGCAGTTAATAATTGCTGGCAGATTAAACCCTTAGTCTTGACTAAGGATTTAATCTGTAACTGAAGACTAAACTTCCCTATTCTGTGATAAAATACCTTTACTTGAGCTTGTGAGATTTGTGTTAAAATATGACAGGTTTAGATCTCCTTCACTTTCTCGCTACACCTCTATGCCATTGCTATGCCTCAAAGCCATCAGTGAGCTCTTGAGGAACTTCTTCTGGAGACTGATCACAATTTATGGGTCACAAACCACCACTAGTATTCAGCTACATAACCCATTCATGTCAGAAGTCCTTGAAATATGATTATGACCTTGTTTTTGAGGTCTACGCCTCTATGTATACTGCAACTTCATTTTGCTTACTAAACACTCTCTTAATGTAACTTGCTATTTTCAAAGGATTACCTCTCTGGTTCCCAGTTCTGCTTAGTTTACTTTAGTTTGGAGATACAGCAGGAAAACAGCCCCTTCAGCCCACTGTGTCCACGCCGACCAGCGATCCCCACACACTAACACTATCCTACACACACTAGGGACAATTTAAAATATTACCAAGTCAATTAGAACAGGGATGAGGAAAAGCTTTTTCACACACAGAATCTGTGGAATATTGTCTCAGAAGGCAGTGGAGGCCAATTCTCCCTATGTTTTCAAGAGAGAATTAGATAGCGCTCTTACAGATAACGGAGATAAGAGATATGGGGAGAAGGCAGGAACGTGGTACTGATTGTGGATAATCAGCCATGATCACAGTGAATAGCGGTGCTGGCTCAAAGGGCCAAATTGCCTAATCCTGCATCTATTAAGCAGTGTCTATGGTCAAATAGAAACCTGTATGTCTTTGCAGTGTTGTTCCAGAACATTCCTTAGAAATGGCAGCTATTCCTTTTCTCCAGAGGTGCTGTATGACCCGCTGAGTTTGTGTCTATCTTTAGAATGGTGCTAATTTTGTTTCAATTAACTCTTGCTATTCCTTTTGCCAAAGTGTATCACTCCACAGTCCTCTGTTTTGAATGTGAACTGACAAGCAGCAACTCCGGTGTCTCAACTTGCAAGTCACGAACCATTTGACTGAACGGAAAAGGAGAGCTTTCAATCGCAGGTGGTCTGTTCAGTTGGGCAGAAAAGAGACAATTGGAATTATATAACCATATAACCATATAACAATTACAGCATGGAGTGCTTCTCGAAGTTGCCGGTGCGGACCATAACCCTCCATTCCCTTCCCATCCATATAACTATCCAATTTATTTTTAAATGATAAAAACGAACCTGCCTCCACCACCTTCACTGGAAGCTCATTCCACACAGCTACCACTCTCTGAGTAAAGAAGTTCCCCTCATGTTACCCCTAAACTTCAGTCCCTTAATTCTCATGTCATGTCCCCTTGTTTGAATCTTCCCTACTCTCAGTGGGAAAAGCTTTTCCACGTCAACTCTGTCTATCCCTCTTCAAATTCAAAGTGAATACAGTGAATAGGAATGTACTGAGCAGTGTGGAGGGCAGAGAAACCATGCAGAGTATGTCTGGCGATCATTGGCTTGGCAGGTCAAGAGAGTAGAGTCAAGAGTGTTTAATTTTCATATATAACCATAACAGAGCAATTAAATTCCTATTTGCAGCTGTAAACACAATACATAATACAATATAAACCAAAATGCAATAAATTAATAACACTAATGTAAAAACAACAATGTCCTTTGTGTAATTAAAGGCATTCCATTAAAGAAGGGTCACAATCCGAAACATCACTGATCCATATTCTTCCACCTCACATCTGCAGAGAATGTGAAAACTCCATACAGACTGCACCCAAGGACAGAATCAAACCCATCTTGTAAAGAAGACATAAAATGCTGTCACAATGTAGGTTAGGCAGCATCCCTGGAGAAAATGAATAGGTGACTTTACAGGTACACAAAAAAGCTGGAGAAATTCAGCGGATGCAGCAGCATCTATGGAGCAAAGGAAATAGGCGACGTTTCGGGCCGAAACCCTTCTTCAGACTTTACAGGTTGGGACCGGTCAGCAGACTGGCAGCTTGTTCCATACACCCACCACCCTTTGTTTGAAAATGTGACCCCTCCGATCCCTATTAAATAATTTCCCCTTCACCTTGAACCTACGTCCTCTGGTCCTTGATTCCCCTAGGGATCGGCTGGTTACTGAAAGCAGGACAAGACAAGGACAGATGCCATCAGGCAACGTGGTTTCGATAGGCCAAACCCTGATGGCGCTGTCCACCTTTGTAACAATGTTAATGCTCTCGATCCAATTGAATTTCATTCCTTTATGACCTTATAATCATGGAGTCAAAGAGTCATACATTGTGAAAACAAGCCCTTCGGACCGCACTGACCATTATGTCCCATCTACACTAGTTCCGTTTGGCCCATATCCTCCTAAACCTGTCCTATCCATGTCCAATTCCGCCCTAAACATTGTGATAGTCCCTGCATCGAGTACCTCCTGCAGCAGCCAATTCCATACACCTACCAACGATTGTGTGAAAAAATTACTCCTCAGATTCATATAAATGTTTTCCCTCTTCACATTAAACCTATGCTCTCTTGTTCTGGATTCCCCTGCACTGGGGGAAGAGACTCTGTCCATCTACCTGATCTATTCCTCTCATGATTTTATACACCCTATCTACCTGTGATGCCACCTTCAAGGAACTATGTACCTGCACTCCTAGACCCCTCTGCTCTACAACACTTTGCAGAACCCTAACATTCACGGTGTAGGTCCTGCCCATATTAGAATTTCCAAAATGTAACACCTCACCTGTATTAAATTCCATCAACCATTATTCAGTCCATCTGGCCAACTAATGAAGATCCTGCTGCAATCTTTCGCAACCATCTTCACTATCTTCAAAACCACACACTTTTGCATCAACAGCAAACTTGCTAACCTTGCCCTCGATATACTCATCCAAATCATTGATGTAGATGACAAACAGTAAATGGCCCAACACTCAACCCTGAAACACACCACTAGTCACAGGCATCCAGACTGAGAAGCAATCTTTCACCATCACCCTCTGCTTCCTTCCATTGAGCCAATTTCCTATCCATTCAGCTATCTCTCCTTGGATCTCTTACGATCTAACCTTCCAGTGCAGCCTACCATGACGAACCTTGTTGAATGCTTTGCTGAAATCAATATGTATAGATATACAACATTTAAAAGGTCTACCCTCGTCAACCTTTTCGGTCACATTTTCAAAAAAGTAAATCAGATTTGTGAGATATGACCTCCCACGTAATAAGCCATGATGACTATCCCTAATCAGCCCTTGCCCATCTCAATGCACACGTTGTTTCTTGTAATCTTGTTTCTCTTTGTACCCTCTCCCTGGAATATTTGAATCTTCTTCAATGGTTCTTTATTGTCACATTTGTATATCGCAGTGAAATTCTTTGGTGGTCATGCTGGCGCAGAGGTAGAGTTGCTACCTTACAGCGAATGCAGCGCCGGAGACCTGGGTTCGATCCTGACTACGGGTGTGGTCTGTACAGAGTTTGTACGTTCTCCCTGTGACCTGCGTGGGTTATCTCTGAGATCTTCGGTTTTCTCCCACACTCTCCCATGTTGGCTTGGTAAATATAAAAATTGTCCCTAGTGGGTGTAGGATAGTGTTAAAGTGTGGAGATTGCTGGTTAAGGTGGACCCGGTGGGCCGAAGGGCCTGTTTCCGTGCTGTATCTCTAAACTAAACTAATAAACTAAACCCACAAATGCACAGTTGCCATATTTAAACACCATTTACTTAGATAAAAGAAACAGTCCAATGTCCAGTCTACATGTTAACTATATTGGAGTGTCCCCAATACAGGTCAACCCAGGTAAGCTCCAGGCTGCTGCAGGCCCATGACCCGATGTCCCTCTGTTCGCCCCTTCCCCAGGGTACAACTCCTGCAACCAACCTTGACACTGCTGGAGGAAATACCCTGGACCCTCTCCTACCGACCCACTCCTCCAATCCATAGTTGCCAGCGACTCCCTCCTCGATTCTCTCTGAGCTTCCCCCTGAAGGCAGCGGCCTGCCGGGCTCTTCTTTGCAGTGATGAACTACGACTGCCAGTCTTGCCTGCCTGCACTTGGGTCTTTGTTCCCGGTGGCTGCCAGGTACAGTATGTCTTGGTTCTCGGTGGTCTCGTCAGCCACCGGGTCCATCCTGGTTCTTGGTGGTCTCGTCAGCCAGCGGGTTGTCTTTACTCTTGGCTAGCCACTTGCACCAGTCAACGGTTCCGCTCTTCTGCTCAGTTGTGGTGCTCACCCCACAATTAGCTTCCCTCATACTCTGATAGTTTGATGCTTTGCTAGGAACAGTCTCCCTAAAACTTTTGTCAATTCCCACTGGTGAGAACACACATGGAGTATTGTGTGCAATTTTGTGTTCCTAATTTGAGGAAGGACATTATTGCTATTGAGGGTAGATTCACCAGGTTAATTCTCGGGATGGCAGGTCCGACCTTTGATGAAAGAATGGGTCGACTGAGCTTGTATTCACTGCAATTTAGAAGGATGAGCGCTGATCTTACAGAAACAATAGACTAAGTGGGACCCCTTGGGTCCCATGTTCAAACGGGAGGGCTGGTCCACCAATGCAATATTCCACCACTCCACCAATTCCAATATTGGTGGCCAGTGGGGGGGGGGGCATTTCCGGAGCACTAGTATGGGTATTGTGGGCTGAAGGGACTGGTTTCCAGAGGGCTAGTATGGACATTATGGGCCAAATTGATTCTTGGGGTGACAGCTCAGTCACTCAAGACTGATGTGCTGCCAGCTTACTCACGGCTGGTGGGCTAGCAGTTGACTCATGGCTATTCCTTGAAATTCCATTTCAAGCAGGGTGCAAGGCAACCAAATTCAATTGCAGTTTCATACCACTTCAAGCAGGGTGCAAGGCCACCAAATTCAAGTGCAGTTTCCTACCACTTCAAGCAGGATGCAGGGCCACAAAACTCAAGTGCAGATTCCTGCCATTTCAAGCAGGGTGGAAGGCCACCAAATTCAAGTGCTGTTTCATGCCATTTCAAGCAGGGTGCAAGGCCACCAAATTCAAGTGCAGTTTCATGCCATTTGAAGCAGGGCGTAATGCAACCAAATTCAAGTGCAATTTCATACCATTTCATGCAGGGTGCCAGGCCACCACATTCAATTTCAGTGTCACACCATTTCAAGCAGGATGAAACCACCATAAAACCACTATAAAACCTAACAAAACACCACCTAAACACCACACACAGTTCAGTAGACATTCTGTGCGTTCAGTTGATTCACAGCTCAGACAGTCGTGACCTCTCCATCTTCCATTTTGCAGAGACTGAGCCACACCCACACTTCTGGGCTTGACTGACAGGAGAGAGATTCTCAAAATTTTTTTAAACACAAATGATACTTCTATTTTTCATTGATGGGAAGAATCCTCTGCACCTGATGAGTGGTGGGGGACTGAGTAAGATGACCAAAAATAACAGCCGTAAGTGGTAGCATTTTACTTCGGAGTCACGTGAGTGACTACGTGAAGAACCCCGCTTACGACGCATGCGTGTCATATCGCTACACGCATTCGAACTCGTCATCGCTGGAGGAAGGACGTTCCTCCCAATCGGCAGGGGTTGAACCTGCAACAGGAACGTAAGGGAACTTCATTTTCTTTACTTACCCTTTTTTTATCTAGAAGGCTGATGAAGCTGGCTGGGGAGAGTCTGCAGATCTGCAGGCAGCCAGCAGCGGGCGGGGCCCGTTAATTTCTTTTTAAACAGGAACGGAGCCGAATTTTAGAGCCAGGACAACGGTCGCTGGAGCAGTTTTTCCCAACAACTCGGAAACAGCCCCACTAGTAGTTTAGTGGATTTAATAATTCATGGGTCCGAGGGGCTGGAAGGTGCGGAACTGATGGGGGTTCCACAGGTCTAAAAATAGCGGCGAGCGGTCAGTGCCCGAGAGCACTGAGTACGCGTTGGACCCGCTGCCCGTGCTGGAGCACCGCAGAGGCAGGGGGAAAACAGACAGCAGCAACAGGCTGAACTCCTGTTATGGGAATAGCTGTGCCAGACTTACCTCCCCCCCCCCCCCCCCCCCCCCCCGTTTTTTGCTACTCCTGTCCACAGCTGGGATTTATAGGGCCACCAGTGGCTGGGGAGAGTCTGCCAACAGCTTGCTGGGCAGCCAGCAGAGGCCAGGGGCCCGTTAATTTGTTTTAAAACAGGGGACGGAGCCGACTTCAGTGACAGGATAACGGCGCTGCAGCAGGTTTCCTGACGACTCGGGTACAACCCCACGGACCCTTACTATAGGTATGTGGGAAAATGGTGTAAACCTAAAATGGGGGTTTTCATAGAATCTGTTTTTTAATCCTTTGGTTAAAGTATTAGATGGGTCCGAGGCGCTGGAAGTGCGGAAAGGGCGCATTAACGGCACTTCCGCAATGTTCCAAAAATAGCGATGAGCTGTCAGTGCCGAAGAGCACTGAGTACGCGTTGGACCCGCTAGCCCACGCTGGAGGAAGCCGGTACGAGTGGCTGCAGCATGATCAGCAGCCAGCACAGGTGCCTGTGAGTACCGGGACCGTGTGGAGTGGTGGACCTACATACAGGACCGGTGCGGTCAGCGGCGGGGTGAGGAAAACCCGCAAACCAGTGCCCGTGTGTACGGGGGACGGGAACAGCGGAGAAAAAGGAGCTCCTTCATAGTGGCAGTCACATGAATGTGGAGACTAGCCACAGTGGGCAGGAGGTAAGCCCCACATGGGTACCCCGTGCGGGACCCCCAGAGATCTCTAACTCTTCAAAAAAGAGTGGGCAGGACCCTGATGGGCCAGACCCTCACAGGATTACATAATCCTGAAGCTGCTGGATGGTGGCTGATTTTCCCAACCAAGTCAAACTGGGGCAGACTTGGATCCAAGGATGGCAGCCAGTATAAATTACATATCTGGCCATCAATTACAACAACAACATTTTCACAGAGACCCTGGCCAGACATCTGCCACCTGGAAACTGTAATGCCTTACCACCCAGTGTAAATCAATGCATTTGGAAGCAAAAAATGGGCCAGTGGTTAATTGTGAGTACCTGGCCCTTATGCCATCTCCGAAAAAGGGAGTAAGTGCAAATCACGTCAAAAAGGGGTGGAAGAAAGAAAGAATCAGCACCACCATCTCCGAAAAAGGGACTAAGTGCAAGAAAGAAAGGAAATCAGCACCACCATCTCCGAAAGTGCAAATCACACCAAAACAGGTGGAAGTGGAGGAGCTCCTCCATGGTGGCAGTCCCATGAATGTGGAGGCTAGCCACAGTGGGCAAGAGGTAAGCCCCACAGCGGTACCCCGTGTGGGGCCGCAGAATATCTCTTACTCCTCGGAGGAGAGTGGGCAGGACCAAATTTGGTCAGACCCTGACCAAGGCACAGGTTTACATAACCTTGAAGGAGGGGAGACATCAGCTGTGCCGGATTTAAACCCCGCGCCGGGAAAATCAAATCCTAGACCGGGCGGGAAGGCAAAGCGCAAAGTACATCACTGCGAAAATGATGTGGAGAAACAGCCTCCGGATAATACTTACCAATACCGGAGTAAGGATGAGCAGCTGCAGGATATAGCGCAGCCAGCAGCGGCCACTTTCGCGGAGCTGGGAAACCGGTACGAGTGGCTGCAGCATGTTCGGCCGTCAGCGACAGGTGCAGGTGGGGCGTACCGGGACTGCGAGCAATGGCACAATTATATGGGGAGGCCGGGAGCAATCCGTGCCCGTATGCATGGGGACCGGCTGCGGCAAAAACCGCGTGCGATTAGTGCCCGAGAGCACCTAGGTCAGCAGGAGCGGTTGTTGGAAGAACTTCTCCAGAGTAGTAGGCTCCAGGATATGGACGATAGCCACAGTGGCAAATGTGTAAGTTCCTCAGCAGATTGCCATAAAGGGCTGCTTGACATTTCATCCTCCTCGGAAGAGGGTGTTGATGGGCTGCCTATGTCAGATTCTGAACTAGAGATGGAGCCACATTCCCATATGGAGGACAAGGAAACCAAGTTGCTGGACATGGTCGGGCAATACTTTCAGCAAGAACAGACTGGCAAAGATCTAGAGGCAAGGATGGCTGCCAGCATTGAGTACATGTCTACACATCACCTGCAAGCCAATACCTTTGCTGAGATGTTGGCAAGACATTTACTTCCGGGAACATAACAGGACAAGGTATTGAACCGAAAGAATGTTCTAAAGTCCTATCAGCGGGATACTATCGGCCGCACTATTAGAAATAGACATGACACTAGTTCACCGGGATGCACTGGCCTTATATGCAAACCTGCAACCTCCCAAACCATTGATATAGAATGTGGAGGTATTTATTACTTGCTCCTTAGTTCAGCATGTACTGAACTGAACGTCATTCAGACAAGGAAGCAACAAATTGAAGCATTATTAAACTACGTACACACATTATAGATGTTATGGAGACATCCAATAAGAATCACAGAAATGTGTGTACTAAATATCCTTATCATAATCAGAGGTGGTTGCCACTTCATCTTGGGTTAATGGAATACTTTGTACTTATATTCTTTCATATGGAAACTTTGTGTCATCTTCTGTATTGATCCTAGGGTACTATCTGGCGAGCATCGTATCAAGATATGCTGGCTAGATTACCAATTAGAGGTACCCACAGATGTGTTAACTACAGGTCATCTGCGGTTCACTGCTAACACAGTTCACATGGCACTGACTTTGCTGGTAAATATGGTACAGCCTTAATGGAGACTGGCAGGGAACTAACTATCCATCAGACTGCTAGTAGAATTGGCATAGGGACTGTGTGCCAGCCATATAATATCAGACATTATCTAATTACTGAACGCAGTCACGCGTCATTCAAACTTACTGGTTCTTTCTAGCAACATGGAGAGTTACCCATGTTACTATCTATATTAACTTATTTATTGTAGAATTGAAAGCACCTCTTCTACACCTAGGACTGACGGACCATAGGCGGAATCTTTTCAGCGGGTCACAGACAGTCCACTCATTCAACAGTACTTGGTATCCTCTAGAAATAGGAAGTACGTTCATAACTATTATCATCACCCACAGATCTATGAACAGCCATCTGTTCTGGAATTCCTGGCAAGCCTCCATTACGATGAGAGGCTTAGTCATAGTACCACAATTGCGCCAGGATTGCTCTGTCTACATACCTGTCGAAGGTACAGAGTGGCAATCTGTGGGTCAATGGAGGAAACTATCCAACGACTTTATAACAAACCAGTTATTGAACCTGGAAGAATTGCAGAAACAATTTTAAGTTCTGCATATAATTCACCGCATAAATAGGGGCAATAATTGGATTTAATATTTTACAGTTGGGTTTCAATATCGTATTATGTTTAATGATGTTAACATCATTCTCCCCACAACCAAGGCAGTTGTGAAGAATGGACTTGTTCCACGGCATGAGGTCACAGAGCTTTGAAATCTTCACGTAGTCACTCACGTGACTCCGAAGTAAAATAGTAAGATTAAACGAGAACTTACCAGTTTGAAGTTTGATCTGTATTTTATGAGGAGGAACATTGAGGGAATACGTGCCCTCCGTTCCCACCCTCGATTAGTCATATCTTAAACTGGTATCTCTTTGATAATCTTACTATATTAGGTTATTATAGTGTTTCTGTGACCTCACCGCTGCTTTGAAGGATGACACGCATGCGTCGTAAGCGGGGTTCTTCACGTATTCCCTCAATGTTCCTCCTCATAAAATACAGATCAAACTTCAAACTGGTAAGTTCTCGTTTAATCTTACTATTTTATCTAAAATCAATATACAGTGCAAACAGGAAGTTGTCAATTTTACACCAACAACCATTTATGCAGTGCAGCATTTCAAAGCATATACGACCACCATCACCAACAACCATTTTTGCAGTGCAGCATTTCAAAGCAGCTACCACAACCACCAACAACAACCATTTTTGTAGTGCAGCATTTCAAAGTAGCTATCACCACCACCACCAACAACAACCATTTTTGCAGTGCAGCATTTCAAAGATGTTACCACCACCACCAACATCAACCATTTTTGCAGTGCAGCATTTCAAAGTAGTGTACCACCACCACCAACAACAACCATTTTTGCCATGCAGCCTTTCAAAAGAACCACATTCTCATTTTCAAACCACATTAAGGGCATCGCAGTTGAGTAGTCATGTTTTCAGTGTTATTCACATCTCAGAGAGACGTGACCCTCTCGCTTCCTCCATCTTGCAGAGAATGAGTGAGGCACAACATTTCTGGGTTTTATAGTCCCACCCACTCCCACCAGCAGGGGCAGCAGAGAGCATGTCAACATGTTTGAAACATTAATAATCTTTTATTTTTCATTGATGTGAAAAATCCTCTGGTCCTGTGCAGCGGAGAGTGACTCTCAATAAGATGGCCAAAAAATCACAGCCGTAAGTAGCAGCGTTTTTTCAAAAATCATGAAACTGAAAACAGCAAGTTGTCTAGATCTTACTTTTAGTAATATAGATATAATATTCTTAAGGGATTGGACAGGCTAGATGCAGGAAAAATGATCCTGATGTTGGGGGAGTACAGAACCAGGGGTCACAGTTTAAGAATAAGGGTCATTTAGTCAGAGATGAGGGAAAACCTTTTCACCCAGAGAGTTGTGAATCTATGGAATTCTCGGCTGTGAAAGGTAGTGGAGGCCAATTCTCTGGATGTTTTCAAGAGAGCGTTACTGTCGATATAGCTCTTAGGGCTGTGAATCGAGGGATGTTGGTTGAAAGCAGGAATGGGGTAGTGATTTTGGATGATCATCCATGATCGTATTGAATGGTGGAGCTGGATCGAAGGGCCAAATGGCCTACTTCAGCATGTATTTTCTATGTTTCTATGTTTCTATTAGGAGTACTTTCAGAATGGGTTGGATGCTGGAACGAGGAAAACTACTGTGGTGCTTAATCCTTTATAATGGTTTTGAATCGTTTCATGTAATTCTCTCATCCTTAAATGCGGGGACGTTAGAACTGACTGGGTCATGTCAGACGGGGAATTGCAGGTTGCAGGAATGTACCCACACTAAGACATGGCTGTCATTATCTCCAACTTCCCTAAATACTTCAATAACAGAATATTATTGAATTAATATGACATTGCACATTATTCAAAATTTTCTAAAGTGAATTGAACAACTTTCAAAATATTCAAATGTTGATAGAATTCAAAACAAACAACACACTTACAAATACAAACAATTTTTAAAAAGCTCAGTAAACTCAATTAAATCAAATATTTTAAGAATTAAGAATTAGAAACCCTTGAAATAAATGAAATGTATGTTCCTGCCCAATGTTCACTGTGTAGATTTCCAACTTCTGGTATTGAAGAATTGCAGAAAGTTCAAGCAAGATGGTCCAGTAGTTCCATGCATTTCTTGGAAATATCCAGGGCAGCATTTTAGCTTTTCCCAAGGCACTTCTGCAGCATTGAACAATAAATTTAGCAACTGCAGCATCATGATAAATAAAGACAGTTTGTTTATATTTCTAATGTGACATCAAGTCAGGAAGACTCCAAACTAAAAATAGCCGTGAGATGGTGAAAATGCTGGAAACATCCCATTGTTCTGTGACAGAGACATATAACTGGATACATTCACAGGGTTTGTTCAACAAGTGGGCACACAGAAAGGAGCACAGCAACTTCAACAAACCAGGGAACGCACACAAATATGGCCTTTGTGACAGAGACTGTTACTCCCACATTGGTTTCTTCAGTCACAAGCAATGCAGCTCCAGCTGAGGTTTGGAGCAAGCAGCCAACAACTAGGATGCATCACCCATGGTCAGTCGCAATGTAAAAACATATAAGGAATTTGATTTGCCACACAATCAAACCAAAAAAAGCAACAAGACACACAACTACGTAAAAATTAACATAAACATCCACCACAGCACCCTGTGATGGAAGACAATAATGTATTATCTTCTTCTCTCTTATTCTCCCGCTGTCAGGGATATCGAAGCTTTCGCGTTGTGGTGATCGAAGCTCCCGCGATCGAGGCAGTCAAAGCTCCCGTGGTTGGAGCTCCCAAAGTCAATCACCAGCAAGAGGCCACCAGCTCCTGGATGTTAGGCTGCAGTGTGGACAGAGATACGATATGGAAAAAAATTGAATCTCCGTCGAGGTACGAGATTAAATAAATGTTCACAAACCCCCACCCCCACACCCCACATAATACAAAGCTATAGATACACTAAAACATACATTTAACAACATACTGAAAACAACAAAGAAAGAAAAGGATGAGACAGACTGGTGGCGCGGCTGCCATTGTGCGGTGCTGCGGTGCGGTGCTCCAGCAGTGGAG
Organism: Leucoraja erinaceus; assembly: GCF_028641065.1. NCBI lineage: Eukaryota > Metazoa > Chordata > Chondrichthyes > Rajiformes > Rajidae > Leucoraja > Leucoraja erinaceus. Next base: position 73,241,902 of record NC_073380.1, on the reverse strand, counting down.
TTGCCAGTTCAAATATCTCTGAGTTATAAAAAAGATTAGGTGAAGACTGTAAAGGAAACTAGACGTTGTCCATAGTCCTTTAGCTAGATCTTTATTTAAACACTAATAACACACGTTCCAGTACTAACCACATCTGGTCTACACACGTACTGGAACCTAACAGGGAGGGAACATGCAGAGACTACAGTTATACTATAGAATGTGGGAGGGTCAATATGCTAATGAGGTAGTTACATATATGGTTGCATGCATAACCATCTACATCCCTTCCCGTAAGATAAACAGCAGCAGCAGGCAATTATACAGACCTGCACATAATAACAATAGTAGTCAGAGAACATCTTAAACTAAGCATAATCACCATACCGATCAGGGGCCCGCACAACTCTGCCCGAGCGGGTCCGTACACCACCCTCACTCCCCTCTCCCAAAGGCAAAGGCAGCGAAGATCGGGGGGACGGAATAGGCAGCAATGCAGGCCGGGGACTAGAGACCGGCGAGGCCAAAACCGAACTAGGAGGGGAGGACAGAAAAGATGAACCGACAGGAGAGGACCTTGGGGAAAGAACAGGAGAGCCGATATCAGGTTTCACAGGAGAAGGTTGGGTAGGCGCTGGAATGACAGCAGGGGCACATGGGATAGCCCGAGGAGGAGGAACAGGTATGGGAGTGGACGATGACGGGAAAGAGACCGGTGGAGGAGGCTCACGGACAGCACGCAAATGCTGGCGACTGCGACGATATACAGTGCCCTCGTAATCCACCAAATAGGAGCGAGGGGAGTCAGCCAGCCCTACAACAGTAGCAAGTTTGGAAAAACCAGTAGAAGTCTGCATGCGAACCACCTGGCCCGCGGAGAGGGGAGGTAGAGGACGACAAGACTTGTCATGAGACCGACGCTGGATCTCATGGCGATGAGAGATGCGGCGGTGGACCGCCTCAGGGGAACGAACCACAGGAGTCAGGGATTGTTGGGAAATGGGCATAGGAGGACGGAGGACGCGAGACATGAGCCGTTGTGCAGGAGAACCTAAAACTCCATCGCGAGAAATATTACGTAAATTCAAAAGTCCTTGGTAGAAATCACAATTAGACAAGCGAGACTGTTCCAACAAAGTCTTAGCACTGCGCACAGCACGTTCTGCCAGCCCGTTGCTCTGAGGGAATTCCGGGCTGCTTGTGTAATGGGCAAAGTTCCACTTGGTCGCAAAGGCAGCAAACTCAGCACTAGTGAACTGCCGGCCGTTGTCAGTTTGTAGCTTCACTGGAGATCCAAACGTGGCAAAGTGACGGCGCAGCTTACTGATGACCATCTCCGAGGTGATGGTGGGAAGAAGGTCCACATCAAACCACGATGAATATGAGTCGACAAGTACCAGATAGTTCTTCCCACGCCACTCAAAAATATCGGCGGCCAGCGAAGACCAGGGCATTTCAGGTGCCGGCTGTTGTAGCAGGGGTTGTCGTTGATGGTGAGGGGCCATGGAGTTGCAAGCAGCACACGCAGCAACCCGAGCCTTGATGTACTTGGCCATGGCAGGCCAATAGTATTGCCCCTGGGCATGTGCAACGGTGGCGTCTGCACCCGGGTGCCCGGAGTGTGCAGCAGTATAGTAGGCATCATACAACGAGGCAGGAATAACCACTTTGTGACCCTTAATGACGATTCCATCACAAAGTACAAGCTCGTCCCGAACAAGGAAGAACGGCCTCACGGCAGCAGGCAGGGAGTGTGGCTTGCAGGGCCAACCACGCAGAATAACAGCAGACAGCTGCTGCAAATCAGAGTCAGCAGCGGTGTGCTCGATCAGTGTCTGTAACTGCTTGGACGGGACAAAATTAACGTTGAGGACATGCAGATCAGACTGTTCATATGGATGCTGTACACAGGAGGACAAAGGTGCCCGCGACAGGGCATCAGCAACATGCATTTCCGTGCCCTTCTTGTACACTATGTCGAATTCAAAACGTTGCAGCTGTAACATCATCCGCTGCAATCGGGCCGGGGCAGCATGAATGGGCTTATTAAGTATGGTAACCAGCGGCTGGTGGTCCGTTTCAACTGTGAACCGCACGCCGTAAAGAAAATCTCTAAACTTCGAACAGGCAAACACCACAGCCAGGAGCTCCTTCTCGATTTGAGCATACCTCTGCTCCGTGTCGGTCATTGTGCGAGAAGCAAACGAGACAGGCAGCAGAGAATCACCTTCGCAGAGCTGCATGCAGGCAGCACCGAGGCCAAAACGGGAAGCATCACAGGTCACGACAATTGGCAACTTGAGGTCAAAGAATCGCAGTACAGGAGTGTCAATCAGCTGCTTTTTTAAAGCGTCAAAAGACAGTTGGTGTTGTGGGCTCCATGACCAGGCAACGTCCTTCTTGGTCAGAAGGCGCAGCGGCGCACTTAGTTCACTGAGGCGCGGGACGAACTTGCCCAAATAATTCACCATCCCGAGAAACCTTTGCAGACCTGCAACATCAACCGGTGCAGGAAACTCTGAAATAGCAGTGGTCTTGGCAGGGTCGGGCTTCAGACCCCGAGAGGTGAAAATGTGTCCGACGTAGGAAACCTCAGACAGACGGAACCGGCACTTGGAGGGATTCAGCTTGAGGTTTATCTGACGAGCACGGTCAAGGACCCGGCGGAGATTACGGTCATGCTCCTCGACATCCCGGCCGTACACAAGGATGTCATCTACAATGATGGCACATGGGAGCCCGGCAAACAACTGCTCCATGGAGCGCTGGAAGACTTCGCTGGCGGAGCTAATCCCGAAAGGCATTCTGAGGAACTTGTACCTCCCAAAAGGCGTGGCGAAAGTGGTGAGGTCGGACGACTTGCTGTGCAGAGGAATCTGCCAGAAGGAGCTTCTGGCGTCAAGAACAGAAAACACGGTGGCCTGGCCCACCTGGGCAGCTACATCCTCGACAGTCCGCATAGGGTAGTGTGGTCTCTTGATGGCAGTATTCAGATCCTTCGGGTTGACGCAGACTCGAATCTCATTCTTGCCCTTCTTCATAGTTGCGACCATGGTGGACACCCAGCTGGTGGGCTCGCTAACAGCTTCCAGGACCCCCAGGTTCACCATCTTGTCGAGCATAGCTTTAACCTTGTCCTTCATTGCAAATGAAACCCTATGAGACGGACGGCACACTGGGGTGACAGAGGAGTCAATGGCAATTTTGTATATGAGAGGCAGCTTCCCCAGCTTGTCATCGAAAAGATCAGGGTATTCAGACACGGGGTCTAACTGCACCCTCACCTCATGAACAGTACTGTCAAACGCAACCAGGCCCAGATCCTGGCATGCCTGATTACTTAGCAGAGGCACACAATCACAGTCCAAAACAAAAAACGATAAATCACGAGATGTCTTTTGCAGCTTGCAGTGGAAAGTTACCCTCCCCACAGGAGTCAGCTCCTCCCCACCGTAGGCTCTCAGTACCGATCGATCAGCAGACAGTTGCTCATTATTCCTTATCTTGTTGAAGAGCTTTGTTGAGATAACAGAAACTTTTGCACCAGTGTCCAATTTCGCTGTGAAGGTCTTGTTATTGACAGTGACTAGCACCGATGGATCGGGGAGGCGAGTTTGGTTGTGCAGCAGAGCGTAAACACTAGCATCCCCCATCGAAATGCTGGAGTCAGACTCGAGGGCGGAATCCTCCTCAGACTGAGAATCAAGGACATTGTCGATCCTTTGGAGATTATTCAGCACCTGGCGAGGTGGCTGAGCCACGTTCCCACGGGAACGGCACATGGACGAGAAATGGTTAAGCTTTCTGCAAAAGTTACAGGCTTTTCCGATCGCAGGACAAACAGCCTGTGGCAAGTGACCATATCCACAATTGGAGCACTTTCTGGCACCCTGGGGGCGGGGGACAAACTGGGGGCGAAACTGTGTTCTGGAATTGCTGGGTGCCCTTCGTGGCACGAACACAGTAGCCACAGCGACGGTGCTGTTCCCAGAACCTCTCTCTCCACTGGCCGGAGCAACGACCTCAGCTAGCCTGCAGGCATGCACAGCTTCATTTAGCGTGAGATCAGGTTTCCGCATTAAATCAGTTCGCAGCTTTTGATCAAGCATTCCATTAACTAGAATGTCCCGCGTGAGCTCGTCACGTAACTCACCAAAACGACATCGCTGCGACAGGTGGCGGAGGTCAGTAATGAAACATTCCACCGGCTCCCCAGGCTGCTGCCTGCGGGAGAACAAACGTGTTCTTTCCAAGATACGATTTGAAGGCAGGTCACAGATTTCAGTGAATTTTCTCAGGAGACAGATTGGGTCGTCAGGAGACTCCGCTTGCTCGACAACCTGGCCAGCTGCGTCCAGGACTGCTGGACGGTAGTCAAAGTGCCGAGCCCTCCTCATGGCATCCGGACCAGCGAGATTCAGCAGCAAAGATGCTATGAGAGCAGGAGAGTCATTGTGGTGAGCGATGTTCACATAATGGTTGTAGTCCACAACAAACGTCTCCCATCGCTCCGCTATGTCAGCATCGAAAACTAACGGGGAAGGCTTGCGACACGACGAAGCCATTCTTGCACACACTTACAAGACAAATGAATTAAAAAAAAACCGATAAACAGAGGCGCAGATTTACACTGGCTGACACCATGTAAAGGAAACTAGACGTTGTCCATAGTCCTTTAGCTAGATCTTTATTTAAACACTAATAACACACGTTCCAGTACTAACCACATCTGGTCTACACACGTACTGGAACCTAACAGGGAGGGAACATGCAGAGACTACAGTTATACTATAGAATGTGGGAGGGTCAATATGCTAATGAGGTAGTTACATATATGGTTGCATGCATAACCATCTACAAAGACTATGACCATAGACATCTTGATGATAAGTAAAAATGTGCTATTCTCTCAAGTGGGGGGCTTCATCATGGTTGGTTCTGGGAAAAGGCCAATCTTGCTGCGTTAGTTAAGATTTACACCATTAATGTATAACAATGCATCTATATATGTATCTCTCATTAGGTTACCTCAAAAATATGGTGTAGAATGGAAATCAGAGTTTACTGACTGCAATTTAATTATTACAAAGTACTGGATTAATTCAATTTCATGCTCGATTCATGATAAAGGAATCATTAGTAAATCTGACTTTTTTTCACCCATACATCCTACCAATTTCATGGTACATTAACTATGTAATGTACCACCCCTCCTAGCCTAACCCAAGGTAGGTGAGCAAAGTTAAAATTGTAAATATATTTTCCAATGTCATCCTTCATCCAAAAGCTTGACAGTGGTTTAAACTTAATTTGTGATACGTTTAAAAGACAGTTCCTTTACCTCAAATTTTACCATCCTTTCAGATCACACTTTCTCAGGCCTCTGAAATCTCTTTGAAGGGACAAGAATGTAAGCAGATCAGCAGTCTTCATAATACTGACAGTGCAGGGAAGTGGCAGTGAGCCAACCATAATCCAATCTCCCCTTTGGCCCCTGGTTAGATAGCACACCAAATATGATTTTCTGCTCTTACAATATCTCCATAGAGGGATACCTGGGTGTGGAGTTGGATTCATGGGAAGTGGTCTTGGAGGGGAGGGTGCTCCGCAAACTGCAGAGCATCTTGGACAATACAGCTCAGTCCCTCCATGACACACTGGTCAACCTGAGGAGTACCTTCAGCAACAGACTGGTTCCACCAAGATGCAGCACAGAATGCCACAGGAGATATTTCTTCCTCATAGCTATAAAACTGTACAACTCCTCCCCCTTCTGTCGTGGGGTAGACTGACTCCCCATCCCCCCTCCCCAATCTTTCCACTCGTCACTTTAAGTTCATGTTTCATGTATCTTGTTGTGTTTTATCACTGTTGACAGACTAATTTCCCTCCTGGGATAAATAAAGTTCTAATGTATCGTATTGTATTGTATCGTACAGAACTGTGCTCCAATACCTCACCTGTGACTGCATCCCTCTCATTAATCGTATCCCATGATCATCACCTCCAAATCAAACTCCCCGTCTCTCCTTCAGCCAGCCAAACCTTCACTCCAAATGGATGCCAAGAAGGAAATTGAGGAAAAGCATTCAAATTAGGTCTTGTTTTTAATTGTCGTCATCCTGAGCTCCTAATACATCTAGCTGTCTGAGCAGTAACAAACATATCAAACTTCCACTTCCCAACCATTGTTCTTCCATATATACCATAATATACAAATAGATATGGTTACTGATTTTTAGTGTAGTTTAGAGATACAGTGCGGAAACAGGCTCTTTCAGCCCACCAGATCCATGCCGGACAGCAATCCCCGCACATTAACACTATCCTATACACACTAGGGACAATTTTTACATTTACCGAGAGTAATGCCCCTGTCCCACTTAGGAAACCTTTCAGGAATGTGCCCCACCCAAGGTTTCTGTGTGGTTCCCGGAGGTTCCCGGAGGTTTTTGTCAGTCTCTCTACCTGCTTCCAATACCTGCAACCTCCGGCAACCACCAGCAAACTCCGGGAACCGCACGGAAACGTTGGGTGGGGCGCAGAGTCTCCAGAGGTTTCCGTTCAGGTTTCCTAAGTGGGACAGGGGCATTGCCTCGATCTGCCTGATAATGTCCCAGCTGTCATCAGGCGACTGAACGATCCCACCAACAACTAACGAGGAGTCCTGAGCTACTATATACGTGCACCTCACTGGGGACCATTGGACTATCTTTGATCAGACTTTACTGGACATTATCTTGCACTAAACATTATTCACATTATTCCCTTTAACATGTATCTGTGCACTGTGGATGGATAAATGGTGATCATATATTGTCTTTCTGCTGAATTGCTAGCATGCAGCAAAAGCTTTTCATTGTATGTAGGCACATGTGACTAAACTAGAGTCAAACTCAAACTCAGCTGGGACTTGCCAATTATATATTTTCCACATTCTCTTTGTAACAGGGTGCCCTAATTTAGGCTTTTGTCTTTCTGTCATAACTTTGCTTATGTTATGATCAGCCCTTCTGCTCTTAGTCTGCATTCCAACCTACACATGGTTATCTTTGCTGCAGAATATGTGTAGTAAGGAGCTGCAGATGCTGGTTTAAACCGAAGATAGACACAAAAAGCTGGAGTAACTCAGCAGGCCAGGCCCTGGAGAGAAGGAATGGGTGACGTTTCACATCGGGCGTCTGAGCTATCTTCTTTTAAAAGCAGTGTATCTCAATACAGTTTGCCTGAGTTATGTTCCATATCAGGAGGCACATTTCTGAAAGGACCTCATATATTTCATTATCACATTTGGAGATATGTATCAAAGTGGTTAACCTCGTGTAGAAAAATATAGTAGCATCTGCTTATATTCTTGAACCTTGCACTCAGTCATTAGTTCTAGTTTTAGTTTTGGAGATACAGTGCAGAAACAGGCACTTTGGCCCTGTCCTGCCAGAATACTATCCCAACATTTAAGAAACAGTTAGACAGGTACATGGTACATGGATAGGTACAAAAATAGAGAGAGTACAGAGGGGATTTACTAGAATGTTGCCTGGGTTTCAACAACTAAGTTACAGAGATAGGTTGAATAAGTTAGGTCTTTATTCTCTGGAGCGCAGAAGGTTAAGGGGGGACTTGATAGAGGTCTTTAAAATGATGAGTGGGATAGAGAGAGTTGATGTGGACAAGCTTTTCCCTTTGAGAATAGGGAAGATTCAAACAAGAGGACATGACTTCAGAATTAAGGAACATAAGTTTAGGGGTAACACGAGGGGGAACTTCTTTACTCAGAGAGTGGTAGCGGTGTGGAATGAGCTTCCAGTGGAAGTGGTGTCGGCAGGTTCATTGGTATCATTTAAAAATAAATTGGATAGGCATATGGATGAGAAGGGAATGGAGGGTTATGGTATGAGTGCAGGCAGGTGGGACTAAGGGAAAAAAGTTGTTCGGCACGGACTTGTAGGGCTGAGATGGCCTGTTTCCGTGCTGTAATTGTTATATGGTTATATGGTTATATGATAGGACAGGTTTGGAGGGATAGAAACATAGAAACATAGAAATTAGGTGCAGGAGTAGGCCATTCGGCCTTCGAGCCTGCACCGCCATTCAATATGATCATGGCTGATCATCCAACTCGGTATCCCGTACCTGCCTTCTCTCCATACCCTCTGATCCCCTTAGCCACAAGGGCCACATCTAACTCCCTCTTAAATATAGCCAATGTACTGTGGCCTCGACTACCCTCTGTGGCAGAGAATTCCAGAGATTCACCACTCTCTGTGTGTGAAAAAAGTTCTTCTCATCTCGGTTTTAAAGGATTTCCCCCTTATCCTTAAGCTGTGACACCTTGTCCTGGACTTCCCCAACATCGGGAACAATCTTCCTGCTTCTAGCCTGTCCAACCCCTTAAGAATTTTGTAAGTTTCTTTAAGATCCCCTCTCAATCTCCTAAATTCTAGAGAGTATAAACCAAGTCTATCCAATCTTTCTTCATAAGACAGTCCTGACATCCCAGGAATCAGTCTGGTGAACCGTCTCTGCATTCCCTCTATGGTAATAATGTCCTTCCTCAGATTTGGAGACCAAAACTGTACGCAATACTCCAGGTGTGGTCTCACCAAGACCCTGTACAACTGCAGTAGAACCTCCCTGCTCCTATACTCAAATATTTTTGCAATGAAAGCTAACATACCATTCGCTTTCTTTACTGCCTGCTGCACCTGCATGCCTACCTTCAATGACTGGTGTACCATGACACCCAGGTCTCGCTGCATCTCCCCCTTTCCCAATCGGCCACCATTTAGATAATAGTCTGCTTTCCCGTTTTTGCCACCAAAATGGATAACCTCACATTTATCCACATTATACTGCATCTGCCAAACATTTGCCCACTCACCCAGCCTATCCAAGTCACCTTGCAGTCTCCTAGCATCCTCCTCACAGCTAACACTGCCCCCCAGCTTAGTGTCATCCGCAAACTTGGACATATTGCCTTCAATTCCCTCATAACCATATAACCATATAACCATATAACCATATAACAATTACAGCACGGAAACAGGCCATCTTGACCCTTCTAGTCCGTGCCGAACACATAATCTCCCCTAGTCCCATATACCTGCGCTCAGACCATAACCCTCCATTCCCTTCCCATCCATATAACTATCCAATTTATTTTTAAATGATAAAAACGAACCTGCCTCCACCACCTTCACTGGAAGCTCATTCCACACAGCTACCACTCTCTGAGTAAAGATATCCAGATCATCCAGATCATTAATATATATTGTAAATAGCTGGGGTCCCAGCACTGAGCCTTGCGGTACCCCACTAGTCACTGCCTGCCATTGTGAAAAGGACCCGTTTACTCCTACTCTTTGCTTCCTGTTTGCCAGCCAATTCTCTATCCACATCAATACTGAACCCCCAAAGCCTTGTGCTTTAAGTTTGTATACTAATCTCTTATGTGGGACCTTGTCGAAAGCCTTCTGGAAGTCCAGATACACCACATCCACTGGTTCTCCCCTATCCACGCTACTAGTAACATCCTTGAAAAATCCCATAAGATTCGTCAGACATGATTTACCTTTCGTAAATCCATGCTGACTTTGTCCAATGATTTCACCACTTTCCAAATGTGCTGCTATCCCATCTTTAATAACTGACTCTAGCAGTTTCCCCACTACCGATGTTAGACAAACTGGTCTGTAATTCCCCATTTTCTCTCTCCCTCCCTTCTTAAAAAGTGGGGTTACGTTTGCTACCCGCCAATCTTCAGGAACTACTCCAGAATCTAAAGAGTTTTAAAAGATTATTACTAATGCATCCACTATTTCTGGAGCTACTTCCTTAAGTACGCTGGGATGCAGCCTATCTGGCCCTGGGGATTTATCGGCCTTTAATCCATTCAATTTACCCAACACCACTTCCCGGCTAACCTGGATTTCACTCAATTCCTCCAACTCCTTTGACCCGCGGTCCCCTGCTATTTCCGGCAAATTATTTATGTCTTCCTTAGTGAAGACGGAACCAAAGTAGTTATTCAATTTGTCCGCCATATCCTTGTTCCCCATGATCAACTCGCCTGTTTCTGACTGCAAGGGACCTACATTTGTTTTAACTAATCTCTTTCTTTTCACATATCTATAAAAACTTTTGCAGTCAGTTTTTATGTTCCCTGCCAGTTTTCTTTCATAATCTACTTTCCCTTTCCTAATTAAGCCCTTTGTCCTCCTCTGCTGGTCTTTGAATTTCTCCCAGTCCTCCGGTATGCTGCTTTTTCTGGCTAATTTGTACGCATCATCCTTCACTTTGATACTATCCCTGATTTCCCTTGTTATCCATGGATGTACTACCTTCCCTGATTTATTCTTTTGCCAAACTGGTATGAACAATTTTTGTAGTTCATCCATGCAGCCTTTAAATGTCTTCCATTGCATATCCACCGTCAACCCTTTTAGAATTAATTACCAGTCAATCTTGGCCAATTCACGTCTCATACCCTCAAAGTTACCTTTCTTTAAGTTCAGGACCCTTGTTTCTGAATTAACAATGTCACTCTCCATCCTAATGAAGAACTCAACTTCATATTATGGTCACTCTTGCCCAAGGGGGCACGTACAACAAGATGGCTAACTAACCCTTCCTCATTACTCAATACCCAGTCTAAAATAGCCTGCTCTCTCTTTGGTTCCTCTACATGTTGATTTAGATAACTATCCCGCATACATTCCAAGAAATCCTCTTCCTCAGCACCCCTGCCAATTTGATTCACCCAATCTATATGTAGATTGAAGTCACCCATTATAACTGTGTTGCCTTTGTCGCACGCATTTCTAATTTCCTGTTTGATACCATCTCCAACTTCACTACTGCTGTTAGGTGGCCTGTACACAACACCCACCAGCGTTTTCTGCCCCTTAGTGTTTCGCAGCTCTACCCATACCGCTTCCACATCCTCCAAACTAATGTCCTTCCTTTCCATTGCATTAAGCCCCTCTCTAATCAGTAACACTACCCCACCTCCTTTTCCTTTCTGTCTATCCCTCCTGAATATTGAATATCCCTGGATGTTCAGCTCCCAGCCTTGGTCACCCTGGAGCCATGTCTCCGTGATACCAACTGCGGACAGGTCTGACTAGTGTAGCTGGGACATGTTGGCTGGTGTCGGCAAGTTGGGCTGAAGGGCCTGTTTCCGCACTGTATCACTCTCTATGACTGATAGAACTTGCCCATGCCAGTTATCTGGTGTGGGCTCAAAAGAGTACTCACGTTTAATTGCTGAATAATAAATTGCCATACAAACGTGTGCTTTATTTCACGATGGAAGGGAATGCTATTCTTGTATAGATGTGCTTTTCAACTAAAAGATAAATTTTTCCTTTGGAGAAAAAAAATTCAGCAGAAACTTCTCTGAAGTAATAAATCAGAGAAAATTCAAGGTTGTTTCTAACTCACTGACCTAGATTATTCATTAACTCATCACACACTAGATTATATGTTTACACAATCATTATTGAAACCTGCAAAGGGAATTTTTTTAATATTGACACTTCAAAAGAGCTTCCTTGGTTGTAAGGCACTATGATATTTCCTGATATCATGAAAAACTCTACGTAAAAACAATCTTTCGTTCTTATCTGAAAGGAACATAGATTTACTGGAAAAAGATGTGCTGCTGAGCCAACATTGGTGTTGAAACGTCGGAATCATATTTAGATTTGAGCCTTAATTAAGAGTTTTGAGAAACAGCTATAGTTAATCAGTAGAAAGGAATTGCAGATGTTTGTTTATACGTTGTCAACTCCTGTACATCGCCTAGACCAAATGCAGGCTCAGTCTGCCTAAACCTACCTGATCTCTTGGTTGCTCAGCACTTTAACTCCCCCTCCCATTCTTAATCTGAACTTTCAGTCCCGGGCCTCCTCTACTGTCAGAGTGAGGCCCAATGCAAATTGGAGAAACAGCACCTCATATTTTGCTTTGGCAGCTTACACACCAGCCGTATGAACATTGACTTCTCTAACTTCAAATAGCCCTTGCTTTCCCTCTCTCTCCATCACCTCCTCCTTCCCAGTTCTCCCACCAGTCTTTAAGAAGGAACTGCAGATGCTGGAAAATCGAAGGTAGACAAACGTGCTGCAGAACCTCAGCGGATGCAGCAGCATCTATGGAACGAAGGAAATAGGCAACGTTTCGGGCCAAAACCCTTCTTCAAACTGATGTAGGGTGGGCGGGTGGAGCGAATAAAGGAGAAAGGAAGAGGAGGAGCATGAGGGCTGAGGGAGGGCTGAGAAGGGGAGGAGACAGCAAGGGCTACCGGAAATTGGAGGCGTCAATGCTAGGGTGCAAACTGCCCAAGCGGAATATGAGGTACTGCTCCTCCAATTTCCAGTGGTGCTCACTCTGGCCAGTGTTTTGTTTGGAGGTCTAGACTTTTTTGTGTGGGGGGGGGGGGGAAAGGGGGAAACTGCCTTTCAGGGTCCCTACCTGGTCGGAGAGGCAGCTTTTCTCCAGGCTGCAGCTTCGACCCGTCCTCGCGGCCTACCAGCGGGCCTGGAGCGGCGTTTCCTGTCGCGGATTGCCCAGAACCTCGGCTTCGGTGGCGGCACAGCGCTGGAGCGCTATCATGGAGCGGGCGAGGCCTTGCCTGGGTCGCCGCGCTGGAGCTCCGGTGAGCTGAGACCGCCGGGAACAATATCGCGGAGCTGCGGGACTGTGGAGCGGCCAGCTGCGGGCGGCAGCACCGAACTTTACACCGGGAGCCTGGGATCTCGCGACGAGATCGCCAATTGTGGAGCTCCATCCGGTGCGGTCTTGTCGGCTTCGGAAGCCGCGGCCTCCAGTACAGAGGCGCCGTTCCAGGTTTTCCATGCCGCTGTGAGGACTCTCCCGATCCCAGAGCAACACCACCCGGTGAGAACGGCCAGGAACATCGGGCCTCCATAGAGGCCACTGTGGAGGCCTCAATAGGCCCGACTATGGGTGAACTGGGGTTGGGGACTGGACTTTGTGCCTTCCCTCATGGTGGTAGCCATTGTGGGGGGATGATCTTTGTGTTTAAGACTCTCATTGGTGTTAGGTCTGTATTCATTTGTATACTGCAAAATGGAAAAAAGCATTTCATTTCATTACACCTCGGTGTATGTGAATGTGACTAATAAAAACCTTTGAATACTTTGATTACTTTGAGGAGGCCCAGGACAGAAAAGTTGGATTCGGAATGGGAGGGGAAGTTGAAGTGCTAAGGCACCGGGAGATCAGGTTAGTTAAGGATGAGATGGAGGCACAGGCATGTCCCGAGGAAGCAAATGTGGCTGTGGTATCGAGTCTGGGTTAGGATGTGGTCGTAGAGTTGCAGGGAAGGGGGAATCACAGAGGGGGAGCAGTCAGAGAGGAGGTTGTAAATCTGTCTTCGGAGGGAGGAGGAGAACCTCTTCAAAGTAGGCATACCTTGAGGAAATTTTGCTGTGGAGTAGACAAAGTGTCTAACGGGACTTCCCATCCCCAACTATAGATGAGGCTCTCACCAGGGTCTCTTCAATACCCCACAACACTGCTCACTCTCTCCATCCCCCCACTGGTAACAAGGGCAGAGTCCCCCTAGCCCTCTCCTTTCACCCCACTAGCCGTCACATACAACAAATAGTCCTCCGTCAATTTCACCACCTCCAACATGACCCCACCACTCGCCACATCTTCCCATCTCACCCCCCCCCCAACCCCCCCCACCCCCAGCTGTTTTCTGCAAAGACCGCTCCCTCCATTACTCCCTGGTCAATTCTTCCCTTCCCTCCCGCACCACCCCCTCCCCGGGCACTTTCCCTTGCAACCGCAATAAATGCTACATGTCGTTTTACCTCCCCCCTCGACTCCATTCAAGGACCCAAGCAATCATTCCAGGTGCGACAGAGGTTCACCTGCATCTCGTCCAACCCCATCTATTGCATCCGCTGCTCTAGATGTCAGCTGATCTACATCGGTGAGACCAAGCGTAGGCTTGGCGATCGTTTCACTAAACACCTCCGCTCGGCCCGCATCCTGATCTCCCGGTGGCTCAGCACTTCAACTCCTCCTCCCATTCTGAAATGACCTTTCTGTCCTGGGCCTCCTCCATTGCCAGAGTGAGCACCACCAGAAATTGGAGGAGCAGCACCTCATATTCCGCTTGGGCAGATTGCACCCTAGCGGCTTAAACATTGACCTCCAATTTCTGGTAGCCCTTGCTGTCTCCTCCCCATCTCAGCTCTCCCTCAGCCCTCGGGCTCCTCCTCTTCCATTCTCCTTTCTTCTCCCCCCCTCCACACCCAACAGATGCTGCTGCACCCGCTGAGTTTCTCCAGCACTTTTGTCTCCCACCAGTCATACTGTCTCCGACAACATTTTATCTCTGTCCCGCCTATTCCCCTGACACCAGTCTGAAGAAGGGTCTCGACCCAAAAAGGCAGCCATTCTTCCTCTCCAGAGATGCTGCCTGTCCCATTGAGTTACTCCAGCACCTTGTGTCATCCTGTTGACTATGTTGCGTGAGTTAGCATGTGAAGTGTGGATGCATCATTGACTGTGGCAGTGATGCAAAGTACCCTGCAGAGTCATGGAGTTGCTTTGATTCCTCCTCCTTTTGCACTTCAGGAGCAGGAACTGGAGCAGAGGAACAAATTAAAGTTTTTGCAGTGAAGCAATGAAAAGTATCAGTCAAATGTCTGAGTTAGAAACTGAAATGTTCCAATACCCACTTATGCCTGAGTAAGATATTGCAGTAGTGGCATGTGGACAGAAACAGACATACATTTCAGTCAAGCAGCTGACAGTGTGGATCTTCTTTATTTTTACAAATTAATGACATTGTAATTGGGTGGCACGGTGGCGCAGCGGTAGAGTTGCTGTCTCACAATGCCAGAGACCCGGGTTCGATCCTGACTACGGGTGCTGTCTGTACGGAGTTTGTACGTTTTCCCCATTACCTGCATAGGTTTTCTCTGAGATCTTTGGTTTCCTCCATCTCTCCAAAGACGTACATGTTTGTAGGTGTCTAGGGTGGTGTTAATATATGGAGATCGCAGATCGGCATGGACTCGGTGGGGCAAAGGGCCTGTTTCCGCAATGTATCCCTAAACTAAACTAAACTAAACTGTGAAGGCTCACACACGAGAATGATAATATATGAATGTATAACAAGACTCACATCAGACCACCTGGTACTCAGTTCTTAAAGGTCCAGTTACCATTATATATACACTACTGAATGATAAAAATATAAGCAATGATAAACAAACGATACTAGTTATATACCTGGAGAAATAAACAATCTGATTTAATTGTTTTCCCTTAATCAATTACATCCAAGATTATCTTGGTAGTCATCTGAGATGGAGGATGTATAATGGGCCTGTCCCACTGTAAAGTTGCCGGCAGTCACCTGAAACACCGGGAACTGGAACGGCGACTGTCAGAGTGGAACACACACACACACATACAAACACATCGCAAAGGCGGGGGCCAGGGTAAGTGGGGGGAGCGCTGTCTGAAATTCCCACGGTGCAAAGCCAAGGTGATACAGATACACACCGTGATGAACAGGAAGGTTGGCTCTGTAATTAAGCCGGCTAAAGCACAGTGTACGTTAAGTCCTATAAAAGAGGGGAGAAGGGGGGAGAAGGAGTGGAGACAACTTTTAATAAGCCTGAAATACACAGCTGTGAAGTTCGACGGACATTTAACATTACTGATCGGTTATCCTTGGTTCTGAAAACTCCTGCTTACGTTTTGTTTCCCCAATGAGCCAATGAAAATAGTAAGATTAAACAAGAACTTACCAGTTTGAAGTTTGATCTGTATTTTATGAGGAGTTACGATGAGGGATTACGTGAAGAGCCCGCCTCAGCACGCTTGTGCGGCATACTTCAAAGCAGCGGTGTGGAATCACAGATAGACACAAGTATTTGAAGTAACATAGTAAAGAAAAAAGAGACATCAATTTATCAGTTTGATCCATATAATGAGGGTGGGAGCGGAGGGCACGTAATCCCTCATCGTAACTCCTCATAAAATACAGATCAAACTTCAAACTGGTAAGTTCTCGTTTAATCTTACTATTTTACTTCGGAGTCACGTGAGTGACTACGTGAAGATTTCAAAGCTCTGTGATTTCAAACCGTGTAACAACTATTACTACACCACTGCCGAAGTCTTTGAGGGAGGAAGTGTGTTATCGTAATCAACCAATGAATCTGTTTATAGAAAAACACAATGGTATTTTTCCAATAACAATGAAGAAATTTAAAATGCTCCCCTGGGCTAATTTAAACATTTGCAGACTGGAATCTTTCCTGCAAATAAAAACAGGTTTTTTCAACAGCTTATAATATTTTTTTTTTCTCTGAACATTTTACCCCCACCATTCTGCTGTAGCCAGGATGTGGTTTATAGGCACGTCCATTCTTTTTGCCGTTGACGTGGAAGCTTGTCCTGTGGAATGAAACTTTGTACATGTTAGTTTTATCCCAGCAGCTTTAGTACCTGCTTAAGCCATCCCGAAATGGCTCGTTACCCGACCACAAGTTTTTTTGTGACTAACCCACAAGGCTTTTCATTCCCTCGAATATTTAGGTTGTGTCTATGTAGGGTAATGGGGTCATGGCACATTACTGTGTTTTCTGGCGGGTAAGCCCGTATTCTATGACTGGATTAGGTGTTCCTGGTCTGGTTTGACCATTCCCTGGACAATGATAGAGATCTGGTCTGGAGCTGTGAGCATGGTATCCAGTTGCAATAGGAGTAGTGACTGGACCCTCTGTGCCGCTCTAAGTGCCCTCAACATATGTGTTTAGAGCATAGATGGTTCAGGTTAAGGGATCTGGCTGGTGGGCATCCCCTGATGTATGGCAGTACCACTGTGACATCCCATATATGGGTGTACCTGGTCTAGGGGTTTAGAGTTGTAATACCCTTCATAGATTTACCACCAGCCAGAGTGACCCCATGGCCTGTTGATGGTACTGTAGCCAAATCCTTCATCATGGTGAAGGTTCACCAGCAATTCCAGTACGTAGTAACTGTATCGGTTGAGTAGGTTATCCCTGTATCCATGCAGTACTTCTCTTGATGCTGGACAAGTGCTGTAGTCCAGTGGATGTTCAGAGGGATGCTGACATGGTGTCGACGGTTCGTTATAATAATCCCAGTCCCAGAAGTGGCTTGTGCAGAATCTGCAACCCAGGAGCTTGAATTTCCCATGGCACGGATGACTTGTGCCCGACTCCGAGTGTTAATAATTCTGGGTCACTGGGGAATACCATCGAAGTTTCAACAACCATGTCATGGAGTATTGGGAAACCATGGCTGCGTAGGTCAGTCGGGTACTATCAAAATACCTGAAGCAGAGTCCTTTTGTACTGTGCGTAGTCCCCGACTGATGAGGCAGAAGGGAAGAATACATAGAAAATAATTTCACCAATCCAGCGCGAACGCATTTGCTGCCCAGGGTCTGGTTCCCAAGCGACATACATAGGACATCACCCAAACACCTGGTGATTTAGCGTTGATGCAAATAATCGATATCTGGCGTGTCATATAGCTTGATAGTTTTATTGAAACTTTTTTATAAAAACATCTAATCGATGTTGTCATTAAATTTATGTGACCTGGTGTCTGTCACTGTATTTAGCTTACCTGTCAGGTAAGTTGCTGATAGTCAAATACATCTTTGGACACACCATTGCCAAATTGTGTTGATCAACTTGTCGCATGATACCGACTTTATGCCGCCCATATGGTTAATGTAGGCCACCACCGTAGTATAGTCTATTTATAACCGTACATGCAAGTGCTTAAAATCCATAAAATTCACCCAAACATTTTTAGATAATTAATGCCCAGTATAAGTGGTAAGCCCACCACTGTCTTTCTGATATTACTTCAGTGGGTAACTTCATGACGCTCAATGACAACCTATATGTTGTTTTTGATACTAAGGTCCGAATTATGTAGACAGAATGCTACCATTTTTCCAATTACTCTGTTACTTGTCGAGTAGTTGGTAGTTTGTTGACCATTAATTTGTTGCATGTTTGTGCCAATTCAACTATGTTGTCTCTTGGCAACATTATAGTCACGTAGACTGAATTAATTATGAAGCCCAAGATAGTCCAAGAAAAGCTCTATATGCTGGTAGGAACCAGACCCACCTACCTCCATGGTTATTGGCGGTTTTGTCTTTTCTGTTTTCTGAGTGCTTTGTTCTGACGACGTGCTGGCGATGTTGGGGGGAGTCGCATTTTCCAGGGGGTCCGTGGCGGGCCCTGATCTAAAAAAGATCTTTGGGGATAATGTGGCCCCAAGCTTTCACCAGTCCCATATTCCAGACGTCGACTGGTGGATGCCATGGGGTGCTGCCGCTTGGGTATCAGAAGTCGTGGTTTGCTCGTCCCGGGGCCTGCCCTCATGAGGCCGAAGGTTTTGGATGCCTCTTCCATGTCCTTCAGCTTCTTGTTCAGGTCTCTCCCAAACAGCAATGAGTTAGCCTCCGCAGCTGGGGCTTTGCACAAGCCAGCAAATTTGGGATTGTGGGCAGGTCTTATATTTTCCCTCCGGAGATTGTTCAGTTCGAATTGAGTGGTACACATCAATGCCAGCACATCATGCTGGTGTGTACTCATCTCCGTTGTCTTCACAGAACGAGCAAAGGCTGTGATAGCTGACGTCAGGAGCCTTAGGATCCGCTGTAGCTTTAGTTCTTGTGCCCGAATAGGGGCCCCCACATTTCCCCAGATTTGGCTGTTGAGGCTTTTAACCTTAAGGGCCTCACAGTTGTCTGGTGCTGTATGTTCTTCCAGCACCTGGGCGAGCACCTTTTCCTGTAGAGGCTTGTTGGACAGGTGATTGATACTGGCTGCCATTTTTTGGCTCCAGAGGTGCTCCAGCCCGTGGGGTTGCTACGAAGCGGTCCACCACACCCAGCAGCTGTTCCTGTTCCTGCACCCCATGCATACTCCCGATTTCTTCCGCCTGCCCCTGTTCCAGACCAGCCATGCCCTGGTCACCAATGCTAGCCTCCTGCTCCAGCCCATGGTATGAGGTAGCAAAGGGCAGTGCCTGACATGACACTATGGAGGAGGTACCTGTCCTGTCTCCCCGGGAGCGCGGCTGTTCCCGGTGGACCATCTCCTCCAAGAGCTGCTGAATGCAGCTCAGGCGGCTGTCTCTCTCTGCTTTGGTGGAGACATGTCCCCCTCCGACGAATCGGAGACGACCGGCCGATTGGTCTTTCTGGCCGCTTTCCCAGTCCGCCGTGCAGGCTCTGGCGAGACTGGGCTTGGCTCGGGGGGATAGCGAACCGCTCTGAGAGCGACGCTGCCGCCGGTTGCTGCCCCGCTGGTAGAGTTGGAGCGGGGCAGTTTCTCTTTGAGAGTTTTCTGCGTTGTGACATGTGTCCTGAAAGCCTGCAAAACACAACTGCAACTCACCTCTGTTTCCAATGCCCAAGAGCCGCTCCTGCAGCTCATGCGGCTGTCTCTCCCCCTCCTGGGTGGAGAGACGTCCCCATCCGATGTCGGAACCACCGGCCGGTTCTTGCATACATCCAGCCCGCTGCTCAGGCGCTAGCGGGGCTGGGCTCGGTCGCGGTGTCAGGGTAGCGGACCGCCCGGTAAGCGGTCCTACTGCCTGTTGCTGTCCCTGTAATGAAGATGCTGATGGCTGGGCTTGGCGCAGTGTCGGGAGCCGAGCGCTGGTTAGCGGTCCCGGTGATGCTGCCCCCGCGATGAAGGTGTCTCAGACGCTCTCTCTCTCTCATGCACTCGGGCTGCTGTCAGAGTGCAGCGCACTCCACGCCAACACTGCGGTAGTGGGTCCGCCCCTTCATCGGCTCCGATGGCCGGAAGCCTCCGCCCGCCTGCCTGCCTTCACCTGGCCAGCTACTCGAGGGGCGAGCGGGGACTGAGGAAAACCTCCTGAGAGGAACGAGTGCAAGCGCCGTCCTCTCTCCGTTGTCGCCCCTGTGTGGAGTGGTACCGGCACCGGCACAGCTCCCAGTCCGTGGTCCGCCGTGTGTGCGGTCCTGGTGGCGTCTTCCCCCCCCCCCCTTCCGCGAACGGAACACTCCTTCCCCGGAGTCCAAGGGGGCCGCTTGCATGCCCTACGGGGAACAAGCAGACGCGAGGGGCTGTTAGAATAAAGGTAAGTACTTACCTAAAGCTTCGTTTTTCAGGTTGTAGCGGGAGCCCTGACTCCCGCCTCCGCTGTTGCCTGCTGAAACGTAATGCCGCACAAGCGTGCTGAGGCGGGCTCTTCACGTAGTCACTCACGTGACTCTGAAGTAAAATGATCGGTCAGCAAAGGCGATGAACTAAAACTACCTACGACTACCTCGACTACCTACAACTACATGGTGACCCCACTGCAACTGCACCTACGACTATAGGATTATCGATTATCTCCATAGCGACCATGAAGGAGACCATGAAGAAGACTCACCGGAGACACCAGTGAACATGTGGCGACCTTGTGGCGAGCACAGAGTCTCCTACATTCGACTAAAAAGTCGCCTAAGTGGGACAGGCCCATTAGATAAGCTGAGTCCATCCATGTGGCCACAATAATGACCATCTTATGTATAAGTGCAGAATGTGCTTGTGATATAATTTTATTAATAGAATTCAATGTTCCCCTCTCCCCACAATAATTATAGGCTAATTTTATCAATGTTAATCTACAACATTTTAAACTGTATGTTACTGCATCTATTAAAATGCAAATTCCAAAAATATGAATCAGCAGGATTATCTTCACAGGCTCACACATTGCGAGATCCTTTATATTTATGAAACTAAACCATTGCTTGGGATCTCGGAGGTAACCGTATAATGTAAAAAACATTGAAGGGGAATGTACTTTAAATAAAAGAATCATGACAAAAAAGCATGTGTAGGAAGGAACTGCAGATGCTGGTTGAAACTGAAGATAGACACAAACGCTGGAGTAACTCAGCGGGGCAGGCAGCATCTCTGGAGAAAAGGAATAGGTGATGTTTTGGGGTGAGACTCCTCTTCAGACCCAAAGAGTCTCGACCCAAAACGTCACCTATTCCTTCTCATCAGAGGTGCTGAGTTACTCCAGTTTTTTGTGTCCATCTTCCATGAAAGAATAGTAAGCAGATTTGCACCAGAACCAATCAATGTGATGCAGTTTGGTTATGCAGTATCTATGTCTCTAGGTTTTTTATTTGATAAATTGTGAATATCACTGGAAAATGCAAAAGAATAAAAGGCTTCACAATGTGAAATTCATTCCACTGCAATAATGATTGTCACAATAATTCATGTATGGAGATACAGTTCCAAAATGAGTTTCGGACATGAAAGGGAAATTTAAATTGAATCCATTAAACTGGGTAAATGAAATAACCAGAGTGATATGACTGAGACCATATTCTGCATTGTTCATTGCAATCTGCAAAAGGCAGAAATATTTAAGCAACTGTGAAAGCAATTCTTGATTTGCACATAATAAGGCTCTAAAACTGGTTTGTTATGGCACACGATATGATACAATACGATACGATTGAACTTTCGGAGGGAAATTGGTCTGCCGACAGTCACAACACACAAGGTACATGAAAACATGAAATTAAAAGTGACAAGAAAAAGAAAAAGACAAGCAACTGTTGCCTGGCTGCCGTGTGCACAGTGCCTTCTCCAGAACAAATGAATAAAAAGAACAAACACAGGCTTATCCACTGGGCAGAGGATTCTAAAATAGTGTGCCCCCCTCACCCCTCCCCCACATTGGGTCCCCCTTTGTTCTCCCATCGTCCCTCACGCGGTCCCCCCCACGCTGGGACCCTGTTGTTGACTGCTGATCGTGGGTCGATTGTGAGGTTCTACTGCCAACAGGGTTCCCACTGCTGCTGAGGCTCATGCTGCCACCGAGGCTCCTGTTGCTGCCGAGGCCCCACCACCACAAGGCCCCCACCACTGCCGATGCTACTGCTGCTGTCGAGGCTCCCATCGCCACCACCGCTGAGGCTCCTTCGGCCCAGGCAGGCCTCACCGCCCGGCTTCTCCACAGTCCCCTGGGAGGCCTGTGGAGCGAGTAGGGCCTACTGAGGAGCATTCCAGTCGGCGGTACAGTTGTTCGCCGATTGCATCAAACTACCATAAAAACAATAAAGCAGGTAGTGGATTCAAATATACAAAGCCCATTGAGCCTGAAGTTTCTCCTGACAAATTTCTAAAAATATGTTTAAATTGGAGAGCAAAATTCAATGTTTCTGGGTCTGTGGAGCCCGTGGCTGAGGCCGGGTCGGCACCATGGAGGCGTTCGGAGAGACAATGGACAATGGGGACCCGGCGTGATTGGAGAAAGAACAATGGAGGACCTGGTGCAGATACATTGTAACTTTGCCTTTCATGGGCGAGTATTTGCATTCCTTGGGTATGCAAACAAACAATTTCACTGTGACTTGTCACATGATAATAAAGCATTCATTCATTCATTCGTAGGTAGACAAAATTGCTGGATAAACTTAGCGGGTGAGGCAGCATCTATGGAGCAAAGGAAATAGGCAACGTTTTGAGTCGAGAACCTTCTACAGACTGATTTAGATTTAGTTTTCACTCTGACTGATCCACACCTTTGAAGGATATGGCAGAACCTTCCACTATTCATTGACAGCTATTTGGGTGCAGCTGATGTACAAGCAGTCCCTCTGACCACTATCAAATTGATTTAGATTTAGTTTTAGTTTTTAGTTTTAGAGATAGAAATAGCGCTACGGCCCACCGTTTCCGCACTGACCAGCGATCCCCACTACACTTACGCTATCCTACACACACGGGACAATTTACATTTATACCAAGCCAATTACCCTACAAACCTGGACTTCCTTGGAGTGTGGGAGGAAACCGTAGAAAACCCACGCAGGTCACGGGGAGAATGTGCCAAATCCGCACAGACAAGCACCTGTAGTCAGGATCGAATCCGGGTCTCTGGTGCTGCAAGCGCTGTAATGCAGCAACTCTACCACTGTGCCACCATGCCACTCAAATAGAAGAAGAAGCACAGAAATGGCAAGGCCATTGCAAATTAACTGGATGGATGGGTTGAATATCCATCATCTAGAGTGGCTCAGAGGCATCACCACTGATCTTCCACCCCTACTACACTCATCATCCTACCGCTGGTGAAAGAAACAATACGAGAGGTGAAAACGTACTTGAGCTTTCCAACATCACTCTGCAGGTTGAAGATTACTTTGTCCCTAAACTATCTGTGCACAAGATCACCAGTCTAAGCATTTCCATGGTCATGCTGTGTGACATTACTATTGTGCCGAATAAGATAGATGTAGAATATATCGAGCAGTCCAGGGTCATCAGCATGAAACTCTCCCCCACCACTCGATCTGTAACTCCATCATGGCCCATCATATCAACTGTTCAACTGTCAGCATCAGATCAGACAAAACGTGTATTGAGAAATAACAAGTGTTAATCTGCGAAGATATAACATAGATTGTGTGCATGTTAGACTGTGGTAACAGTGTGATATTACACAACCAAAAGATCAGATCTACAGAGTACCATCCTGAATAGGTTGCAGACTCATAATAAATAGTGCACAACATCATGCAAATCAATGACAACACAGAATGAATGTGCGATCATAAGGTATTTAATGACATTGTGAATCGATGGAACATTAATGATTGAGATGCGGGGCTCAATCACCAGTTGCAAAAATACAAAGCATATCAGTGGCGAAGGATGCATTCTCGCTACACAAGGGAGGAATGGTATTTTATGTCTTCCTCCATTTGGCCTCATAGGATGGGCCATGCAAAATTCCCGCTTCCCGCTTTTCATAGTGCCTGTCTGGGTGATTTACCCATGGTTCCTGCTAATGTGGGGAATGAGCATAAAACCTTACATGGTTATTTCTGGGCACAAAGATGTTGGTTCAGTTGTGATGTTGAAACCATCCTCTGCATGATATAATCAATTCATTGACTTACAGACTCTGAGCGGCCGTTCCTGCGGCTCGGGTTCTCAAACCTAAAGCATTGTGAGTGCTCACTGCTGATTGCAGGAATAGCATCAAATAGCAGCATTCCTCATAGGAGATGGGAAGTATTGTTTATGCTTCTTTACGTTTAACTCGGCACGGATGACTGACATCTTGAAATTCAGTTTTATGGGATTATAACATTAAGTTAATATTCCATTTACTGCGCCTGAAGTACCTCCTCATCATTTGGCTGTGGTGAACACAAACCACTCTGTCCGGTCTCACCCTCTGACATCTAGATTATGAAGGGTATCATCAACTTAAAACCTCCCAGGTCTAGGGACGCAGAGATATGGGTTGTTAACATTGTGCTACGTCACTTCGCCGGTGGGCACCAGCAACATCCCTGTCCTTGGTCAAACTCAATTACTAGTGGTTATGCCATGGTGCTGAGTACAGCGCTACGGGTCCAGTCATTGCTGCACTGGATAGGATGATCATATCTGTGGGCTATAATAAACAGGTTTTATTCATGATTAGTCAAGCAGAGTAGACAGGGACATAAGACCAAACTAGATGTTGCATATCCCATGGACCTTGGGTTGCATGTAATCACGCATCTGCACCAGTATGTCAAGGTCCTTAAGAGTCTTATAGACTCTGACTAGCTATATTGTTAGTTACATAAACCTCGTTAGAAGGAATCACTACAAACCTTCTCCAGAGGATTAAATGGGTCAGGCATATACTGGAGTGAACATTAACATTTTGAGTCTCACTCCACCAGGACTGCTATACCTCAGCAGCAGGGTTATGGACCACATCCTAGTGGCTGGAGGATGGTCAAACTATTGATCTGTCCAAATATTCAGATGAAACTCATTCCCAGATTGAGGGTATTTGCCAACTCTAGGTTAGGTATGTTTCCTCCCGGTTGAGAGAAGTTACTATTGCACCATTGTTCATTAATATCATCAACATGTCTATATCAATGTCATGTCTGAATGCAATATTAATGTTCACTCATCATTGGCCTACTGATGCAGTGTATGACGCCTTGACTCGTTTTCCACGGCATGAAATCACAGAGCTTTAAAATCTTACACGTGACTCCGAAGTCACCGCATGGCAAATAGTGAAGGTTGAACGAGAAGGGGTCTCCCATGATTTTGTTTGCCAGTTGCACCTCCTGTTTGAAGTTTGATCTTTATTTTATGCAGAGGAGTCCCAAACATTGAGGGATTACAAGTGCCCTCCGCCGCTGCCCAGCCTATCATCGGAAACGTCCTCAACTGGTATTATGCGTTCGAGTGCTTACTCCCAGATATTTAAAAACAGTTCACCCTATCCACAGGATCCCCATTACTATGTTTAGTTCTCCTAACTGTTGTCCTGTGATGTTTCACAGATCAGCCACCTCCTCCCGGTGCGTTGTTGAAGATTGACACGCACCTGCGTATGTGGCAGGGGTCTTCACGCAACCCTGGGGCGATCCTGTGCTCATCCCTGACTACCTGGGGCCTGGCGGTGAGAAAACGTTACTCTGGTGGGGACTGTCTCATCCTCACGTAGCCCCTCTTCTGGCTGTCCAGATGGGAAATAAAGATCATGTTCCGAGGGAGGAAGGGCGCAGATGTGATTCTTCACCAGCCTCTCAAAGCATTTCATGACTACCGAGGTAAGGGCCACCAGACAGTAGTCATTCAGATAGGCTGGGGAGGCATCTTACTATTATACTAAGCCAATTCACCTACAAACCTGCACATCTTTGGAGTGTGAGAGGAAACCGAAGATCTCGTGGAAAACCCACACTGTCATGAGGAGAACATACAAACTCTGTACAGACAAGCACCCATAATCAGGATCAAACCCAGGTCTCCGGCGCTGCAAGCACTGTAAGGCAACAGCAGTACTTCTGTGCCACCATGCCGCCCTTCAGACTAGAATCAGAGTTCTAGTCCAGATGCAGACTGGTATATGGTGCTAAATTGCATTTATCATTAAATAGCATTTAGCCTCAATAAATTTAAAATACTTTAGGCAGTTAAGAGCAGCCACTTTCATTGATCTTAGGGTAATCAACAATTTTGAATTCCAAGGTAATCTGTCGGTCCCTGATGTTAAAATGATAGAGATCCTAGGAGAAATCTTGGAAATTCTATGACAAACTAATCTCAGTACTCATGCTTGAGATAATTGTTCTGACGTTAGAATAGTTGGTGATTTGCTTTAATTCAATGACATATTTATGCCAGATTTCAGGTGATGGATCGTCTTTTCTGAAGTTTGACCCAAAATGCTGGACAGGTAGCATCTCTGCATAGATGGAACGGGTGACGCTTCGGGTCAAGACTTTATTTTTGATAAAGTGTGATCTTGAGGTCATTTTACATCCACATTTCTGAGTAAAAATTACAGGGTTATGGAGGCTTTGGAAAGGGTGCAGAAGAGTTTTCCCAGGATCCTGCCTGGATTTCAGGCTGGAGTGATGTAATTAATGGATGACAATGGAGATATCCCAGGGATTGGTTCTTGACCCTCAATTGTTTATTATTAGAACTAAATATAAGGTTTCCAAGCTTGCCATTGATGCAAAATTAAGCAGAAATGCATGTTATGATGAAGGCATTGTGCATCTGGAAAATAGGTAGTGACTGCACAAAAACCTGACAAATGGAGTATAATGTGGGGAAATGTGTGGTCACCCAAGAACTCACCCAAGAAACTCGGGCACAATTAATCAAATTTCCATTATTATCTAAACGGACAGGGACTACAAGTGAGTGAATGAAGAACAGAGGTATCTAGACGTTATCTTGCTTGAATTGCTAAAAGCCAGCAGGCAGGTCCAACAAGTTGTTAAGAGGGTACATCACATGTTGGCCTTCATTGCAGAGTGATTGGAGTTTAACAACAAGAAGGTTTTGTTAAAATTGTACATGGTATTGTTAAGGCCACATCTGGAATTCTGTGCACAGTTTTTACCCTTTACATAAAATAAGATATGGTAGAATTGGATACAGTCCAAAGGAGATTCACCAGGCTGAAGCTTACAAAGCCGTCCCCCTCCCCCACCTTGGTCAGTCTGATCACCTCTCATTGTTCCTGCTCCCTAAGTACTCCCCACTCATCAGACGGGTTAAATCCACTGTGAGGACAGTTAACGTCTGGTCAGAGGAAGCAGACTCCACACTGCAGAAGTGTTTTGGAAACACTGACTGGAACGCGTTTGCAGCCCAGGCCACCCTTGACTCCCACACGGACATTGATTCCTACACATCCTCTGTTCTGGACTTTATAAACTCCGCCATCAATAGTGTCACCTCCCTCAAATGGGTGACCATATTCCCCAATCAGAACCCATGGATGAACAGCGAGGTCAGGCTACTGCTGATAGCACGGGACACCGCTTTCAGGTCAGGCGATGCTCGAGCCTACAGTTCATCCAGGGCTAACCTGAAGAGGGGCATCAAGAAGGCCAAGCACTGCCATAAGCTCAGGATTGAGGAGCACTTCAACAACAACTCCGACCCCCGACGCATGTGGCAAGCCATCCAGGTCATCACGGACTATAGACCCACCAACACCACCCCCACGTCCAGCGACGCCTCCTTCCTTGAGGAGCTTAACCACTTCTATGGCCGCTTCGACAGGGACAATCTAGAGACAGCCACCAAGGCTGTGCTCCCTGCTGATCACCAACCCCTCACACTCACCCCCTACGACGTGCACGTGGCACTGAGTAGGACTAATGCACGTAAGGCTGCTGGCCCTGACGGCATCCCCGGGTGCGTGCTCAGGGCCTGTGCTGCGCAGTTGACAGACGTCTGGAGTGACATCTTCAACATGTCACTTGCCCAAGCAGTTGTCCCCACGTGCCTTAAAACCACCTCCATTGTGCCGGTGCCAAAACACTCCACTGCGGCAAGCCTCAATGACTTCCGCCCAGTTGCACTTACCCCCATCATCACCAAGTGCTTCAAGAGGCTGGTCCTGGCACACCTCAAAGGCTGCCTACCCCCCACATTGGATCCCTATCAGTTTACCTACTGCAAGAATAGTACGGAGGATGCCATCTCAACGGCACTTCACTCCGCCCTCTCCAAACCTCGACAACAGAAACACTTACGTAAGAATGCTGTTCATCGATTACAGCTCAGCATTCAACACCATTATACCCTCTAAACTGATCACCAAACACGGTAACCTGGGCATCGACCCCTCCCTCTGCAACTGGATACTGAACTTTCTAACCAACAGACCCCAGTCTGTTAGGTTAGACAAGCACACCTCTTCAACCCTCACCCTGAACACCAGCGTTCCACAGAGCTGTGTGCTGAGCCCCCTCCCTCTCTACTCCCTCTTCACCTACAACTGCACACCTGTACATGGTACTAACTCCATCATCAAGTATGCAGATGATACAACGGTGATTGGCCTCATCAGCAACAATGATGAGTCGGCCTATAGGGAGGAGGTCCAGTTCCTAGCAGCATGGTGCGCTGACAACAACCTGGCCCTTAACTCCAAGAAGACCAAGGAGCTCATTGTAGACTTCAGTAAGTCTAGGGGCAGCACGCCCACCCCCATCCACATCAACGGGACGGAGGTGGAACGTGTTTCCAGCTTCAGGTTCCTGGGGATCAACATCTCAGATGACCTCTCTTGGACCCACAGTACCTCAACTCTGGTCAAGAAGGCTCACCAGCGTCTCTTCTTCCTGAGGAGACTGAAGAAGGTCCCTCTGTCCTGGTGAACTTTTTCCGCTGCACCATCGAGAACATCCTTACCAACTGTATCACAGTATGGTATGGCAACTGCTCTGTCTCCGACCGGAAAGCACTGCAGAGGGTAGTGAAAATTGCCCAACGCATCACCGGTTCCTCGCTCCCCTCCATTGAGTCTGTCCAAAGCAAGCGTTGTCTGCGGAGGGCGCTCAGCATCGCCAAGGACTGCTCTCACCCCAACCATGGACTGTTTACCCTCCTACCATCCGGGAGGCACTACAGGTCTCTCCGTTGCTGGACCAGCAGGTCCAGGAACAGCTTCTTCCCTGCGGCTGTCACACTACTCAACAATGTACCTCGGTGACTGCCAATCACCCCCCCACCCCCCAGACACTCCTCCCACAGGAAAATACACTATGTCTGTATACATGTAAATAGATTTATTTATTTATTGAAATCATATTCTATGTCGCTCTTCCTGGGAGATGCTAACTGCATTTTGTTGTCTCTGTATTATACACTGACAATGACAATTAAAGTTGAATCTGAGTTGAATCTGAATCAAGCTAATTCCAGGGATGGAAAGGTTGTCCTATCAAGTGATGCTGGACAGTTATTTCCAGTATTCTTCATAGTTTAGACGAATAAGAAGTGACTAAAGTTATAGTTTAGTAGTGTTCTCCATCCTGCAGGGAGCTGTGTAGATATGGTTTACTTACTGTTGGCACTCGGACAACTCTATCTGCTCAAAATCTCGAAATCCATGGGAGGATAGGTGAACCAAGGTTATCATCCTCACCCAGGTTAACCCCCTCAACAAAGAGAAACTGATCACATTAACCAAGCGATAGTTCACTTGTTTAGATACCTGACACCTGATTCCCAAGTAGCTGAGTGCTGTAAGTTTGGTTAATGCAAGTGATTACTAGCAGCACCTCCTCAAATCTTAATGAAAATTTGTAACATTCTCACCAGCTAATAGGAATCTTTGATCTCAGTGAAGGACAACTGAGGATGCCATGAGCAGAAAGAGGAAGGAACACATAACAACCTGAGGCACACATCAATCTTCTCCACCAAGCACCTTCTGCGGCATCCATGCTGGTATCTGCAGATCCCACGTTGGACCTATGAGCCATCTCTGAACCCATTACACTGGAATGGAAGCAAATCATCTTCAACTACAAGAAATTTCCTTAGGAAAACGATTCCATGCCTCCTTCAGCCTGACATGTCCTCAAATCTCCAAATATCATGGAATTCCTTGCCTTATGTTCCATTCTAATGTGGTGCTGGCTCCGTTTGCCATCTCCACAATCCTTGCAGTTCCCTTCCATCTTGAAAACAAACTTTCAAAAGACTTCTAAAAATATGGGATTTTTTTCAATTTTTTCATTTCTCGGTGGTGATTTTTTATTGTTCACTTTTCATTTCTCTGAAATACTGTATAATAGATTGCAAGATATTCATTTACATGGAGAGCTCAATTGAGATTTAAAGTGTTGTTTGGCGAGGCATTATCTATTTCAATTAGTATGTTTAACTTGTTCTTCCAATTCCATGGTAGTTATTTGAAATGGTATGTTCATTTCGCATCCCTGGCTAGAATAACATTGAACGGTTTGTGAAAGCCTAATCTACTTATATATTTTAAAAAATGAAAGATGTTTATTTTAAATGAGTCTCATTCAGTGATCATTGTGTCAAATCCCTGCTGAAATTTCTGTTGTGACCTATATTTCATATTCTATTTATATGGAAGTTGCATAATCAAAGTCAGTAAATTAATGCACTCTCATTTCTGCTCACATCCTTATTTAAAATATAATTTGTTAACTCACCAGAACATTCACATGGTCCATCAATAAAGTAGCATATGTGGCAGAAAATTGCAGGCAGAAAGTATTTGAAAATCAATGCAATTTATAATTTCATTGAAGTTTTAAATCCAAATGCTGGAATCAATAATTTAACAATATCATTCATATGTCACACCAAGTTACAACTCATTTATGTTCAATCACGGATGAAATCTGGAAGTCTGTTAATCCTGATAGATCAAACACAAAAGTTCATGCTGTACTCCATAAGTAAAGGTAACCTCAAAGTCAAACAACCTCATTGCAATGTCAGATCTTACGTTTCTTCTGGCATGCTCAGTCACCACTACAGCTCCCCATTCACTGACCTGTAGCTCCAATATTACCCTCAAAACTTTTATCTTATTTCATTTTCTGCTATATCTATTAGTTATAATTCATAACTTGGGTTTAATGGGATTTAGAGGCACAGAGCGTCATAGTTGTACAACATGAAAACAGCCATTCAGTCCATCTTTTCCAAGTTCAGCAAGTAGACATTCTGGGCGAGTCCCATTTGCCTGCATTTGGAACGCATCCTTCTGCACCCTTTTGGTCCATAGATCTGTCCAAATGTCCCTCAAAAGTTGTAACTGTATCCACTTCTATAGCTTCCTTTGGCACCTCACTCTAAAGTCAAACTACCATCTGAGTGAAAAGAAATTGTCCCTGAGGTCCCTCTTAAATCTATCCCCTCTCATCTTAAGCCTCTGCCCTCTACTTTTAGAATCCTCTACCCTAGGAAAAGACTGTGGAAGTACACTTTATCCATCTCCCTCTTGATCTTCTACACTTCAATGCCTCCTATGCTGCAAAGGGAAATGTTCCAACCTACCCAACCAAAATTACATCCTGGAGAATTTTGTCCATGCTCTTTCCAACTTCCTACAGCTGGGCGACCAGAACTGCACACAGTACTCCAAGTATGGTTTGACCAATGACTTGTACAGCTACATACATCATGTTGTCTCAACTCATTCATTTCATTTCAAGTATGTAGTACACTTCCAAATGAAGGCAATTGTGCCCAAATTCTACTTCACCACACTTTCCACCTAACATAGTGATTAGGGAGACATTCATCTACAGTACACCCTCAGTTCTCACTGTTTTTTAAAACTGTCCAGGGATCTATCATGTACTATGTAAGTCTTGCACTGGTTTGACATATCAAAGTGCAACACCTCACTCTAGTCAGAGTGAAATACTGTTTGTCATTCCTTGTTAACTACATTGTCATCAGATTGTTAATGTTTATACACAAACAGACCCACCATCAATCCGTGCAGCACTCCACTGGTTACAGGCCTCCAATCAGAAAAACAACACTCTACAATTACCCTTTGGCCAATTTTGAATCTAGTTGGCCAGCTCACCTTCAATTACATATGATCTAATCATCTAGACCAGTCTACCATGCGGGTCCATGTCAGAGACTTTGCTGCAGTCCATATAGAAAATGTCCGCTGCCCTGCCCTTATCAATTCCCTTGGTGACTTCCTCAAAAAACAGATTTGGGTTACGTGATTTCCCATGCAGAAAACCATGCTGACTACCCCTAACCAGACAATGCCCAGCCAAATGCTGCTAGATCCTATGCTAAAGATTCCACTGCAACATCTTCCCATCACTGACGTCAGAGTCACTTGGCATCCAATTCCCTGGTTTGTTCCTGCTGGCTTCTTAAATAACTGTACAACATTATTAACCGTTATTAAACAACATTATTAAACATATTACTTACTAAACAAAAATATTGCAAGATAATGTAAATATTTCTGCATGGGCCTCCACAATTTCCTCCCTAGCTTCCCACAAGCTTCGAGGATGTACTTGGCCAGAACTTATGTGCCGTATCACCTCGTTGGTAATAAACCACCAACACCTCTTCCTTGGTAACAGGTGACAACAGAATGTTTGTGAATATTCAAATGATTTGCACTGGCATATCTGAGTCAAAGGATTGGGATTCATCCTTAAGAAGGTGTGGCGACTGCTGATAAACTTACCGTTGAACCCTCATCAGTGGTTACAAGGGCTGTCAAGTTACGTCATGGGTTAAGGGGAGTGTCCTGCTACATAAGCATATCTCACCTTGAGATCACGCAAGTCAACAGGTAGCTGAGTTCGAGACAACATCCTCGCTCAGCTGCAGCAGCAAAGACATTGTTATGTTAGAGGACCAAACTATTAAATTTCAAACCTATTATTATCACTGAATAAAGCAAACTGTTTATTCACCATGTTTGGTTCCGCTACAAAGGAATATTTGATGGCATTCTCGTGCAAGACTAAGGAAGTTGATTTACTACCATGAGTTATATGAAGCACTAGATAGGGTACCTAGACTGCACCTCCTTCCACCCTGTCCCCAGCAAGGGTGATATCCCTTGCTCCAGTTTCTCCATCTCTGCCACATCTGTTCTCCAGATATGGCTTTCCATTCCAGAACATCTGCAATGCACTCTTTTTCAGGAAAGGCAGCTTCCCTCCCCCTAACACGCCCCTCCCCCCATCCCCGCCCTCCCCTTCAGCCCTTTGTGGTTGATAAAGTCCTCACTTGTACCTCCTTGCATTTCTACTCTCGACATATCTCTCTTTAGACAAAAGAGGGGTAGAATTCCCTAAGTTCTTACCTTTCATCCCACCAATTTCCCGTCCAGCACATCATTCTTTGACATTCCTGCCAGCAACAGTGATTCCACCACCAGCCACCTTGCCTTTCCCACCTCATTCTGATTTCGCAAGGACCACTGATTGCTTATCCCACCCCCACCCACCCCCTCCCCCTGCTCCCCTCCAGGCGCTTTCCACAGCAACTATAAGGATAAACACAAACTTGAGGGCAAGACCTAATAATTCCACCTGGTATTCTACATCTCAATGGTATGAACATTTGAACCTGTAACCCTCTGCCCCTTTCTTTCACCTCCTATCTATCCTGGTCATCTCTCACAGTCCTTCATCCCACTTTATCCCCCAGCCCTCGTCACCCTTTTTTCCCCCCTTATATTTCTCACACACATCTCCAGCTGGACCCCCCCCCCCCCACCCCCCCCCCAAACTGCTCCCTCCTCCCCCTCCCCTGTTGTCCCCCTCTGCCACCATCCGATATTCAGTTCTGTTCTTCATCTTTCCCATCAGATTTTAGAATCTGCAACCTTATGTTCTCCACATCCTCCCAATCGCTGTCACTATCTCCACCCTTCCCTCCGCCACCTTACCATTACCTGCAATCAACCCCTCCCCAACTGTAACCACCTATCACTTGCCAGTTCTAGCCCACCCCACTTCCCACCTACTTGTATTGACTATTTCTTCAGCCTAGATGAAGTTTCCCGACCCAAGTCATTGACTGTCAGTTCTCTGTCCAGATGCCATTTAATCTGCTGAAGTTTTCCAGCTGCTCTATTTTTAATTCAATTAAACCGAGTTACTTCAAGGCAGACATGAATGATCAAAAAAAAGGTTACACTGGATTACACTCTCCCAGTGTTCTGATCAGCATTTATTTCTACACCATTTAAAAAGTATTATCTGGTCTTCAAAATCAATAAAAGGAGAGTTATAGAGGTCATGATTTTTATCATTTGCAATTGTTGTGGGGTTAAATTACAATATAAGAAAATAAATTGGCACTTAAAACTACATTGAGCTTTGAGCATCTTCCAGTTTTTCTATAACTAACTCTGTGTATAACGGGTCTTGAATAGAGCAAAGGTGGAGATTGGGGATTATTATTTTAATCCAGAAATAAATCATGTTTCCTTCATCATCACAGGCATTAAGTTCTGGAACTTTCTACCCAGATGTATAATGGGAGTAGTGCTGGAGAGTCTGCATTAGTTCATGAAAGTGATCATTCAGCACAAAATATACTTGTCACACAAAGTGAATAGAGGCATTCTCTGTTATAGGCGGCTTAGGTAAATTTGCATTTACGCCACCAATTCTTTAAGCCTGAAACACATGTGGTCTCTGTGTCGGAGCTCCCACATGGTCTCTCTGTTGAAAAGTAAACCCTTATGCAAATTGAGGAGTGGGTAAATTAACAAAAAAATGTTCCGCTGTCATGTAAGACCTTCTTTCAAAAAGAGTTAAAGAGTGAACACAACTTAGTTCTAGTGGATGAGGCCAAGAACCAGGCCATAACACATGTCACATCATTAAACATGCATAGAGCCACAGACAAACTTTTAATTGCCTAAACAGATAACATATCACAACAAATGCATGAAATCAGCAGAATTACAAATTAGGCAGCCTTATTTGTAAATGATAAACTTAATCTATCCATGTTAAGCCTCAGTTACTATGGACTGAATGTTCCAGTCATTGCCACTCTTGTTACAAACTTGACATATCACTTGACTTGGCTGTCCAATGAATCACAATATGTCTTATAAAGTGACCCCTCATTTCTCCCATCTCGTTTTCCAAAAATGTTAATGCATTCTCTTTAATTTCAAAGTATCATTTCTATCAGCAGTTTCAGGAATGCCAATGTGCCTGTAAATGATTACCAGCTTTGCCAGCAATGTCTTCATTATGCGAATGAATGAAATAAAATCTGCATCCTTAATTGACAAAACAATCAAACTGAAAGTGATTTGGTAGCACACCTTCTGTACAAATTTTACATGATAATATTCACTCTATAAAACTAAAAGTCTCATCTTGACCACTTCCTATCTGCGCTGTATATTGATTTTAGAAAAAAAACGCTACCATATATCGCTATGATTTTTAGCCACCTTATTCACAGTCCTCCTCCGCTGAGGATGTCCCAAGGATTGTTCCGATCGATGAAAAATATAAAAAGTTATTACTGTTTAAAAAATCTTGATGTCAGCTGATTGGTCCTCTCATCTGTCAATCTCCATGATGAAGGTAACGCCCCATCCGGGGGTGCGGGGGGAGCAGGACAATAGAACCCCGAATGCCTGGATGTGCATCAGTCACTCTGGAAAATCGCGAGGGAGAGTCCACAACTGTGATTCTAAGCTGTGAATCAACTGAACTGTGAGTCTGCAATGTACTTGAAATAAATGATTTGTTAGCCCTTAATGACAATGCAATGAGTTGTTTGGCAATTTGGTGGCCTGCCCTCTGCTTGAAATGATATGAAATTGAATTTGGTTGTCTGCACTCTGCCTGAAATGTGATAAAATTGAGTTTGGTGGCCTCCACTCTGCCTGAAATGCTATGAAATTCAGTTCTGTGGCCTGCACTCTGCCCAAAATACTATGAAATTGAGTTTGGTGGCCTGCATTCTGCCTAATATGCTATGAAATTGAGTTTGGTGGCCTGCAACCTGTCTGAAATGTTATGAAATTACGTTTGGTGGCCTGCACTGCCTGAAATGCTTTGAAATAGTAAGATTAAACGAGAACTTACCAGTTTGAAGTTTGATCGTTATTATGTGAGGAGTAACATTGAGGGAATACATGAAGAACCCCACCAGGACGCGTGCGTGTCATTTTTCAAAGCAGCGGTGTGAAATCACAGATAACTGTAATGACTAAACATAGTAAGGTTAGAGAAGAGATACTAGTTGAGTATATGATCAAGGGTGGGAGCGGAGGGCACGTATTCCCTCAACATTACTCCTTGAGGATTTGGTCCATAGGAACATCGAACTTCATAGCTGCCGATGTAGCTGCAGCCCTGGTGGAGTGAGATTTAAAAATGCTAGTGTCTACTCCAGCCTTTATTAGGACCTGTTTTAGCCATCTAGAGATGGTCTGGACTGTCACTGTTTTGAGTGGCTGTTTGTAGCTGATTAAAGTGACATTTCTTTCCCCCTGATGATCTTAGTATACTCCATATGTAACAGTGAGTGTGTTACAATACAGAGACGACCATCTGTCGGGTAGGCCCTGAATTCTGTTTTTAGGCCTGCTGACCCCTGTCTGTTCTGTTTGACTATTTCATTGATGTGAAAAGTTAAATTTCCAGATGAAATAATCATGCTGTCCAGCCTTAGTTTCTGTAGTGACTCGACCCTTTGTGCCGTGACCAAGGCCATCTGCATGACTGTTTTCATAGTCAGTTTCTGTAGGGACAGAGCTGTAGCTGAAGACCAGTTTCTTAACATGGTCAGTACAGTGCTCACATCCCATATTTGGGAGTATCTGGTTCTTGGGGATTAACATTAAAATGCCCCTCATGAGTTTGGTTACCAGGGTGTGTCCCAACAGAATGCCGCTCTGCTCCTTGCCACAGGTATGTTGACAGAGCACTTCTGGCACTATGACTGAGCCTCTCATCGTAATGGAGGCTTGCCAGGAATTCCAGAACATACGGGATGTTCATAGATCTGTGGGTGATGTTTATTGTTGTGACAGTACTTCCCATTTCTTGATGACACCAAGTACTGTTTTTTGGTGGACTGTCTGTGGGCCGCTGAAATAATATCCACTGTTCGGTCTGTCAGTTCCAGGTGTAGTAG
The DNA here is from genome assembly GCF_028641065.1 of Leucoraja erinaceus. Taxonomy (NCBI): domain Eukaryota; kingdom Metazoa; phylum Chordata; class Chondrichthyes; order Rajiformes; family Rajidae; genus Leucoraja; species Leucoraja erinaceus. The sequence goes on along the minus strand of NC_073380.1, from coordinate 73,204,898 downwards.
AGATGCTTTCAACTCTATAAATTAATAGGTTTATATAATTATGACATGGGTAACTACCCCTTGTTGCGGGAAGAACCATTAAATTAGGTCTATGATGGATGGTGATGCATGGTTCTAAAACCATGTTGTGTATCACCGGGACCCATGGTTGAGTAGGCCAATCGGATACTATCAAAATATCAGACGCGGAGTCTACTGTATATTCCTAAATACCCGACTGATGAGGCAGAAGGAGGGAATGCATAAATAAGTAATCCCCCAATGCAGCGAAAATGCATCTGTAGCCACTGCTCCAGGTTCTGGTTCCCATGAACATAATTTGATAACTGGTGAGAGCATGGATGCGAATAAGTCGATATCTGGTGTTCCATACCGTGTTGTAATTTCAGCAATACATTTTTTATCCAACATCCATTCAGTGTTTTTCATAAAATTAGCGTGACCTGGTGTCTGCCACTAGATTCAGTTTACCTGGTAAGTAGGTAGCTGATATCCAAATATCTCTCTGGATACACTATTGCCAAATTGTGTTGGCCAGATTGTCACTTGATGTCGATATGTTTCCGACCATATGGTTGATATAAGCTACCACGGTGGTGTTGTCAATTTGTAGTCTAACCTGCTGGTGATTTAACCAGAACAATATGACTTAAAGCCATGGAATGCACTTAACATTCCCAGGTAGTTTATGCCCAGTGTTTGTAATAATGATGCCTCCTGTGCATTCCATCTCCGCTACAACTGGAGATGGAATTGGTCCCAGCATCCCATCCAAGTGCACTGGCATCAGTATGTAGTTCCATCGATGGGTAGCTGATAATGTTTGGATCGGTACAATGCCTAATGTTATGTTTCCACCATTTTAGTTCCATTGTGGCCTCTGTTGGCAGCTTCATTGGTCTGTCAGAATGACCCCCATAATTTTTGAGTGCACAAATGTTTGCCCTTTGTAATTTTTGATAATTTACAGGTCCGATTTCTGTGGCTGGAAACGCAGCCACTACCAGTCTGATGGATGGTTTTGTTTTGCTGCATGCCTCCATTAAGGCTGTAACCTTTTCTTTCGGCAAAGTCACTGACATGTGAACTGTGTTAAGGGTGAACCACAGATGATTCATTGTTTTAAATAACATCTGTGGTCACCTCTAATGGGTACTGTAAAGTAAGCATTTTTTAATATGATGCTTGCCATGTAGTAACCTAGGAATCAATTGCTTAGCAGTAACAAAGGTTCCCATCTAGTAATGAATATAAAGTACAAAAGTATTCAAATTAGTCAAATCTATGATGATGTGGCAACCACCATCTATTTTATGATAAAGATTTTGGACACAAATTCCTGTGATTCGTGTTGGATATCCTCCATTACTCCTTTTTTATATGGGCACTGTAGTTCAGTATGTGCTTTTGATTTTTTTTTTCTTTGCCTGTAAGCACGAACATTCGGTTCGGTACATGCTGAATTGGAGGATTATGTTTTGTATAAAATCTATGGTATAACCCTATACTTCTGAAAATATAAGTGTCGGTAGTTAATTTATTCTATGCATCCAGATAGAATTGTAATCTCCCACCAACCTCGTAAGGAATCAGACCCACCTTTCTCCATGGTTACTATAAGTAGGTTTGTTACTTTTTCGGCATCCTCCGTGGACGTTGAGGCGCCGGTGTCTGGATCTGTAGTTGGGTTGGTGTTGAGGGTTAGCGCATTCCCCAGGAAGTAGTTTTTAGACATTGCTTTAATGAGTCCCAGGGTTTTACCCTCTTTGTCAAGTTATTTTACCTGTTTTGATAAGTTGCCTCAAAATAGTAATATTGGTGGTTTGGAGGTTCCAGGTTTGCATAGGCCTGCAAATTAGGTTCTAAAGCCGGTTGGATGGCACTTCTTCTAATGCTGTTTACTCGTATTGGTAGTTGCAAAATAAAGCCAGTGCATCCTGGTGATCATGTGTCATGTCTTCTTTGTTTATTGTACGGGCGAAACCAGTAATTCCCGCTGTTAGGACTATCAGAACTTTCTGTTGTTTCAAGTCCCTGGCCCTGCCATGTTTTTAAATTCACTGGTTAATACTGGGAACATTCAGGTAAGTGGTCTTCCAATAGGTTTTCTTGCACCCCATGTGCACTAGGGGTATGTTCTGCACTCCTCTTCAGGTTCAGCCCAGAATTGACCCCCTATACTCCCCTCTGATGAGGGAGAAACACTGTGCAGCCCTACAAGAGGTACTGCTGTAGGAATTACTAGCTGCCACCTGTGACTAGTCTCCATCTCCCGGAGCCTGCCACTTACCTGCTCCAACAGCCGCTCCAGCTGGCTCCGATGCTCTCGGGCACTGGCCACCTCATGGTCACTGGCCATCGCGGCTGCTCCTGAAGCCACTCCTGCTCCAGTTCCTGCAGCCGCTCCAACCGGCTCCAATGCTCACAGGCACTGGCCGTTGCGACTGCTCCTGAAGCCGCTCCTGTTCCAGCTCCTGCAGTCAGCCCAGGATTGACCCTCCGTGCTCCCCTCTGATGAGGGAGAACACTGTGCAGCCCCACAAGAGGTACTGCTGTGGGGCTTATTAACTGCCCACTGTGGCTAGCCTCCATCTCCCGGAGCCTGCCACTTTGGGATATTTCCTCCAGCAGCTGCTCCAACTGGCTCTTATGCTCTTGGGCATAGGCCACTCGCGGCCGCTCCAACCGGCTCCAATGCTCACGGGCACTGGCCGTCGCGGCTGCTTTTGAAGCTGCTCCTTCTGCAGCCGCTACAACGGCTCCAATGCTCACGGGCACTGGCCATCGCCGCTGCTTTGTTCCCCACTCCCAGCCGCTCCAACCGGCTCCAATGCGCTCGGGCACTGGCCGCTCGCGGCTGCTCCTAAAGCCGCTCCAACCGGCCCCAATGCACACGGGCACTTGCCGCTCGTGGCTATTAAGAGTTGGACTGATCGGAGTCAACGACTCTGTTAGTTTTTTGTTTCACTCTACCGCCCGGCCGTGGCCGGTGCGGGAGCGAAGTCGGGAACAGCTGTTCCCATTACGGGAGATTGGTGTGCCCTTGGCTGCTGCTGCTGGCTGCCCGCAACTCCGCGGTTCTCCCCCGCCAGCTTTTCTGCAGCCTTCGTGGATCTGGTCCATGTCTCCACCTGTAAGGTAAGTGGAAAGAATGCAGAGTCTCCTTACCTCCTGTTCCCGACTTTCAAATTCTGGAACGCAGAGTCTCCTTACCTGCTGTTCCCTGCTTTCAATTTTTGCCGCTAAGGGGAACGTCGTTCCCCCTGCTGTGACTCGTTGCAATATGTGTAGCGATATGACACGCATGCATCCTGGCGGGGTTCTTCACGTAGTCACTCACGTGACTCCAAAGTAAAAGTAAGTTTGGTGTCCTGCACTCTGCCTTAAATGCTATGAAATTGAGTTTGGTGGTCTGCACTCAAATGACATGAAATGCCATGAAATTCAGTTTGGTGGCCTGTACTCTGCTGAAATGCTATGAAATTGAGTTTGGTGGCCTGCACTCTGCCTGAAATGATATGAATTTGAGTTTAGTGGCCTGCACTCTGCTTGAAATAGAATTTCAAGTAGTAGCCATGAGTGACCTGCCTGCCCACCAACCTTGAGTGACTGATCTGCCAGCGCACCGGACCTGAGTGACTGAGCTGCCAGCCCACCAGCTCTGAGTGACTGAGCTGCCAGCCCACCAGGCCCGAGTGACTGAGCTACCAGCCCAAGAATCCATTCAGCCCACAATGTCCATACTAGCACTATGGAAAACAGTCTCTTCAGCCAACAACACCTATACTAGCACTCCATTTGGCTGTACGGAATGTCATGTACCTTAATTGGTCCATGTGACAATAAACTGACCTTGAAACCTTGGCCATGAAACCTTGTCAAACTAAAGCATCAATTGTCCTTATGAGATCCTGTTGAAGATTTGTAGTGTTTGGCTAATCAGGGGCAGGTATTGATTATTCCCAACAGCTTCTATTTAGAATGATTAATAAGATAACATTGCCACCATTAATATAAAGTTGGAACTAGCAGCTATACATTAGTTATAATTTCCTGAATCTAAACTTCCAAAAATGTGGTGAAAACAGATTAATTATTCATGCTTTATGTCGAAAATGTCGGATTAAATGTTTCAGAAATTTAAAGGTATCAAAGGTATTTGATTGGTTACATTCACATACACCTAGGTGTAGTGAAGTGAAATGCTTCTTGCCATTTTGCAGCACATAAAAAAGGAATACAGACATAACATTAATAAGAGTTTTAAACATAAAGAACATCCCCCCACAATGGTTCCCATTATGAGGGAAGGCCCAAAGTCCAGTCCCCAACCCCAGTTCACCCATAGTCGGGCCTATTGAGGCCTCCACAGTTGCCTCTATGGAGGCCCGATGTCCAGGCCGTTCTCGCCGGGTGATGTTGCTCCGGCGTCGGGAGAGTCCTCCTCTCAGTGGAACCCTGGAGTGGCCGCTTCCGTACTGGAGGCCACGGCTTCCGAAGCCAACAAGGCCGCGCCGGTTGGAGCTCCACAACTGGCCATCTCATCTAGAGATCCCAGGCTCCCGGTGTAAAGTTCAGCACCGCCGCCCACAGCTGGCCGCTCCACAGTCCCACAGGTCCTCGATGTTTTCCTCAGTGATCTTCAGCTCACCGGAGCTCCAGCGCAGCGACCCGGGCAAGGCATCGCCCGCTCCATGATTGCGCTCCAGCGCTGTGCCGCCGCCGAGGTTCTGGGCGGACCCCGACAGGAAATGCAGCTCCAGGCCCGCTGGTAGGCCGCAAGGACGGGTCGAAGCTGCAGCCCGGAGGCCCGAAAGGCCCGAAAGGCCCGGAGCTGCCTTTCTGACCAGGTAGGGACCCTGAAAGGTAGTTTCCCCCTCCCACCCCACACCACACATAAAAATCACATTGTAATGCCATGGGCAATTTTAAGCCTTTACATTTAGCAGAAACCAGCTGGGAAGTTTAAATTGCCAGTTTTAATTGGTTTAGCTTGATTGTCTGGGATTTTCTTTAAATATAAAAGTGAAAATAGATCGAGCAATATATACTCTGGCCGCAGTGAAAAAGCCTTTCTAGCAGGCTGAACCAAGTCAGTGAAAAAAAAAAAAAAAATATATATATAAGGGCTGGCTGAACATAAGTTTTTCACCTATGTATTTGGATGATGGCAGTAGCAGCTCTCCCTCAGGCTCACTGAATGAGTTTAGAACTTCCCGGCCAACTCTCTCCTGTGAATCAATGCTGAAATCCCTTTACCTCAATCAACCGGGTGGCACAGTGACGCAGCGGTAGAATTGATGCCCTACAACGCCAGAAACCCAGGTTCAATCCTGACCATGGGTGCTGTCTGCATGGAGTTTGTACATTCTCCCTGTGACCACGTGGGTTTTCTCCAGGTGCTCTGGTTTCCTCCCATATCTCGAAAGATGCACGGGTTTGTAAGATGAAGGCCTGTCCCATGCCGATATTTTTCAGCGACTGCCGGGATCATTGACTGAAGTATCAGGTCACCGAAAAAGCTGCAGCGTGATGCGGCGTGATGAAGTATTGACGGTGTTTCCTCAAGTTTCCCAACATTTTTTTTGTCACCGCTGGATTTAAAAATGTTCAAAATCTTTCGGCGACCCTGATACGTATTGGTTCTTGGTTTCTTGGTCCTCCAAAATATTCCAAATGGAATTTAAACTGGAGGTGGTGGAGGAAGGACAAGCCAGAAAGGTTTTGGGGAAGAAAGAGCTACCTTCAATTTAGTTGCATCTCGTTGCATTGTATGGTAGGGTGAAGACTATGCCATGCTTTAATTATGCAGGGGAAGAATGAATTGCTGTACACATCTGTCTTGGTAGCTGGTATCTCAAATTGGATTGAATGCCCTTGTCTGCTCCTAATTGGTTTGGTGTGAATTTTGTAATCTATGTCGAGCTGGCCTTTTATCATTTTGTAAAAACAGGTCAAACGGCGGGCTTCACGTCTGTCTTGGAGAGGGTTCCACCCCAGTGAATTCAGAAATTTGGTAACACTCGCTTCTCTCTCATAGGTATTAGTAACAAATCGTTCTTTGGACATGTTCGATGGAAGAAATGTTTTTATTTGTTATGGGTCCCATGCTGCAACTGCATAGTCCAAAAGAGGTCTTACGAGGGTGAAGAAGCCGGCAGTCGGCGAAAAAATTGCCAAGTTGGACAAGCCCTTTAATTGGCTTCTGTGGAATCGTAAATTTTCCCCAGTGTGTAAGATAGTGCTAATGTACAGGGTGATCAGTAGTTGACGCGGACTCGGTTGGCCGAAAGGTCTGTTTCCGCATTGTATCTCTAAAGCAAAAAGATAAAGAATGACCCATTTTTTTACGGCTCAGCAGTTCTTTCATGTCCAGTTAAGACCCTTCCAACACTTGTTGGGAAGTACACAGACAACAGGTTAACTAGGTGTATAAATAGCTTGGCCCTTATTCTAAGCAAGTGTGAGTTTCCAATTCATACTCTTGTATTCATTCCTAAAATACATTGAGACTAACCCAAGTAAGGCTTCAAAATGATTGCAATCTTACATTTTAGCTTAAAGGCAGAATTGAAACTTCTCTGACTGAGGAATCTAGAACCAGGTGTCACAGTCTCAAATAAACTGATTGATCATTCAGGGCAGAGAAGAAAATAAATTTCATGATAGTGAATCTTTGGAACTCTCTGTATATTATGATTGTGGAAGCATATTCTCTCTGTACATCCAAGACAAACGTTAATAGATTATTATGGGGTAAATCAAGTCAAATGGGGTTTGTGCAGAAAAATAGCACTGAAGTAAAAGAATTGTGGTGATTTTGTTGAATAAAGGAGCAAGCATAATGTGCCGAATGGTTTTCTCCCCATTTCATTTCTATGTTCGTATGCAACTTCTATGCAAAGCCGAGCAGTGCTTCAGCATGACGATTCACTTCAGCATTAAAAGGATGTAGCACTGGCTGGGCGACAGAATCCGACCCAAAACATCACCTATCTATATTCTCCAGAGATGTTGCCTGACCCGCTGAGTTACTCCAGCACTTTGTTGTATCTTCTTTTTTGTACTGCAGCATCTGCAGCTCCTTGTTACTCAACAGATTTCAAATGACATTAAACAGAGATCCCATCTGCCTATTAAGATAAACTCTGGTCATTACAATTTCATGGACAATGTGTTCAAGGACATTGCAGGATAATTACCAAAGAGCAAAGCCAACATTTTCAATCAGAAGCATTAAGGCAGATTAATTGGCAATTCATCACTTTACTGTTGCATAATCTTCCTGTGGCCAAGTTTCCAGTCATTTCGCATGTGAAACAAAAACACTGACTAGTTTTGGAAGTCATTTCTTTGCTACAATGAGTGATCTGTTATCTTCGTGAAATTGAATGTTTAACTCACACCGATATATATCTCCTTTCAGAGGCTTCAATTTTAGAAATTGACGCTTCAATTTTACGAAAAAAATGTTAACACCTTTCTCATGTTTAAGATATATTGACATTTTCTCGATGAACGTTATGTCAACGATTTAAAAAACAGAGGTTGTAACTATTTTGTTCCATTAATAATTCACTTTATTATGCTTTAACGATTCATTGCTTCCAATGTAGTAATATATGAACAACCAAGACAATATAAATATCATCAAGCAGTGATTTGCAAAATAAAATTTGAATTATACCAAATTCAAGTTATCGGTCCACAACCCATGCAGCCTTTTTGCACTATTTTAAAATAAACATCTCAAGCACATTATTTTACAGTAATGGATGAAAACGGCATAATATGAGATCGCTTTCAGCCCGAAACGTTGCCTTTTTCCTTCGTTCCATAGATGCTGCCGTTTCTGATGCGCTGAGTTTCTCCAGCACTTTTGTCTACCATGAGATTGTTTTACACTCTCTGGGATTCATTATTCATGATTGATCACCTCTCACCATCCTATGACCAGATTGAAACTAATGCCTTTGGTAGTCTGTGAGATCCAGACTGTTGCAGTATGGTGAAATCAGAAACATGTAAGCCAGGGCACGGCCCGTATTTCCAATGGGTGGAAGCATTCAGTAAGAAGTTCACAAATTAATCTTTTTAGAGTCTTGAAGAGAATTATTACACTTCCAGACCTGACACAAAAACAATTAATTACCTTTCTATTTTGTTTATAGGATAAAGAGGTCCTTCTGCAGTTATACAGGGCCTCAGTGAGACCACACCTGGATTATTGTGTGCAGTTTTGGTCCCCAAATTTGAGGAAGGACATTCTTTCTATTGAGAGAGTGCAGTGTAGGTTCATGAGGTTAATTCCCAGGATGGCGGGACTGTTATATGTGGATAGAATGAAGCGCCTTGGCTTGTATACTCTGGAATTGTGAAGGACGAGAGGCAGTCTTATTGAAACATAAGATTTTTAAGGGAATGGACGTGTTAGAGGCAGGAAACATATTCCCAATGTTGGGGGAGTCCAGAACCAGGGACCACAGTTCAAGAATAAGGGGAGGTAATTTAGAACAGAGACGAGGGAAAACGTTTTCACCCAGAGAGTTGTGAATCTGTGGAATTCGCTGCCTCAGAAGGCAGTGGAGGCCAATTCTCTGGCTGCTTTCAAGAGAGAGTTAGATAGAGCTCTTATAGATAGCGCAGTCAGGGGATATGGTGAGAAAGCAGGAACGGGGTACTGAATGTGGATGATCAATAATGATCACAGTGAATGGCGGTGCTGGTTCAAAGGGCCGAATGGCCTACTCCTGCACCTGTTGTCTATTGTTTGAAACTTGTTGAAACTAGACAAAACTGCCTGTCCCGCTGAGTTCTCCAGCATTTTGTGTCTATCTTCAAATGAATCCTAAATTGGGTGAGAGCTTAATTTAATATCTAAAATTATTGTGTACCATCTTTGTGTTGTTGCCTTAGTTGTTTATTCTGACAAAATACTTGTGTAGGAAGGAACTGCAGATGTTAGTTTACACTGAAGATTAACACAAAATGTTGGAGTAACGTAGTGGTCAGGCAGCATCTCCAGTGAATATGCAACCTGACCAGCTGAGCTACTCCAGCATTTTGTGTCTATCTTCTGGCAAAATACTGATACCCATAGCTTATCCCCTCCACTGTTGATGTGCCATGGAAACAAATTGTACCATCTTTAAAATGTATTCTAGTTGCTCACTTAGGTTATTCTGAAAGTGCCTCTTAATCCCATGATCTTGACTACCAAAATGGTCTCGCAAACCATATCATTAGCAGCTCCTCCTCCAAGTTATACACATCAGGGTTGGACATATATCGTCATTCCTTCCTCATTACTGAGTCTAAATCCTGGAACTCTCTTAGTAAGAGCAGTAGCATCGCAAGGAAGCTTGTGTTGACTTACAACTGCCACACAAGGGCAGTTAGCGATTAGCAATAAATGCTGACCTTGCCAACACAGCACATATTCCAAAATAAGAATAAATAAATAAAGGAATTAATAATATTATGTGAAGGAAGGAACTGTGGATGCTGGTTTAAACTGAAGATAGACATAAGATATAGATATAGATATGCCATTTATTGTCACTATACATGTACAGTGAAACTGAAAGCTGCTCGTACTCAGTGCATACATACAATTTAGCACAAAAAACAAGAAACAGAAAAAAAAAAAAAAAAACAGAAGGGAGATGGGGGGGGGGGGGGGGGGGAATAGGTGCACAAATTCTGCGGCGCTACATACATATATACATATATACAGATGGAAGTCCGTGTTGGGCGGTGTAGTCAGTGCATGTGTGAATTTGAATTTATAGTAGATATAATTCTCGGAAAGCAACTATTCCTGAGTTTGTTTGTCCTGGATTTGATGCACCTATAGCGCCTTCCAGAGGGCAGCAGGTCGAACAGTCCAAACGCAGGATGGGAGCTGTCTTTGATGATCTTCTTTGCCCTGCTAAGGCAGCGGGAGGTGTAGATGTCCATCAGGGAGGGGAGAGGGCAGCCAATGATCCTCTGCGCTGTCCTGGTTACCCTCTGAAGCCTCTCCCTGTCTGCCATGGTGCAGCTGCCATACCATGCTGTAATGCAGTATGTCAGCAGGCTCTCGATGGACGAGCGGTAGAAGGTCAGCAGCAGGTTAGAGTCCAGGTTGTGCTTCCTGAGGACCCTCAGGAAGTGCAGCCGCTGCTGAGCCTTCTTGATGACCGCTGTCGTGTTGTCCGTCCAGGAGATGTCAGCAGCGATATGGACGCCGAGAAACCGGAAGGTGTTGACCCTCTCCACACACTCGCCGTTGATGTGTAGGGGGGCTAAGTCGGTGCTGTGCCTCCTGAAGTCGACAATGAGCTCTTTTGTTTTCCTGGTGTTCAGAGTTCAGAGCCAGATTGTTTTCTGAGCACCAGGTTGTCAACTTCCTCTCTGTAGGCTGCCTCGTCTCCCTTCGAAATAGGTCCGACCACAGTAGTGTCGTCAGCAAATTTGACGATGCGGTTGTTGTTGTGGGCCGGACTACAGTCGTATGTGTAGAGACAGTATAAGAGGGGGCTTAGCACACAGCCCTGTGGGGAACCGGTACTCAACCTGCGAGTGGAGGAGAGGTGGGGGCCGAGTCTCACAGTCTGGGGCCGGTTGGTGAGGAAATCCTTTATCCAGGCACATGTGACAGTGGGGAGGCCGAGAGTGACCAGTTTACCAATGAGAATGTCCGGAATGATTGTATTAAAGGCTGAACTAAAATCCACAAAGAGCAACCGGACGTAGCTCTGCCCCTGCTCCAGATGGCTCAGCACAGAGTGGAGAGCTACGGTGATGCCGTCTTCTGTGGATCTGTTTTGGCGATAGGCGAATTGGTGGGGGTCGAGGTCTGGTGGTAGATAGTCCTTGATGTGCTGGAGGACCAACCTCTCGAAGCACTTCGTGATTACCGGAATGAGGGCCACAGGACGGTAGTCATTAAGGCTGGTGATGGTAGACTTCTTCGGCACAGGGACGATTGTGGCTGATTTTAGGCAGGACGGAATAACTGCCTGGGCCAGGGAGAGGTTGAAAATTCTGGTGAAGATGGCAGTGAGCTGGTGGGCGCACGCTTTGAGCAACTTACCAGGGACTCCATCTGGGCCGGTAGCCTTCTTGGGGTTCACTGCCAGGAGCACCCGTCTGACATCGTGTTCCCTGACAGTGAGTGGAGTAGTACAGGAGCTAGGTGAGGGTGGAAACAGGGCTTTAGCAGGTGAGTGCTGCTGTTGTGATGTTTCAAAGCGGGAGAAGAAGCAATTTAGCTTTTCTGCCAGCGGCGCACTCAGGTCTTCTGACTTTGTGGCACAGCCTCTGTAGTTGGTAAAGTCTTGTATGCCCCGCCATACCTCCCGTGTATTATTGCTGGACAAGTAGGACTCTATGCTCCTCTTATGGTCCGCCTTGGCTTTTTTAATACCACTTTTCAGATCGGCTCGAGCAGCCCTGTACAGAGCTCTGTCACCTGACCTGAGGGCAGCATCGCGGGCTCTGAGGAGTGTGCGGACCTGGCTGGACATCCAGGGTTTCTGGTTTGGGAAAACCGGTATGTTTTTGTCTACAGTCACATTTCCGATGCAGAACTTGATATAGTCCAGCACCGATTTTGTGAGAGTTTCCAGATCCTGGTGTTCGAATATGTCCCAGTTTGTCTGTGTAAAGCAGTCCTGTAGATTGGAGAGTGCATTTTCAGGCCAGGTTGTAACAGATCTTATGGTGGGCCTGGCACTGCGTCTGAGGGGGGTGTAGGCTGGAGAGAGCAGGAGGGAGAGATGATCTGACTGGCCGAGTTGGGGGAGGGGGATGGCTCTATACGCGTGCTTGATATTGGTGTAGACATGATCCAGCGTGTTCACCCCTCTGGTAGAACACTTGACATGTTGGTAGAATTTCGGCAGTACAGTCTTCAAGTTGGCCTTATTAAAGTCCCCTGTGATTATGTGAACACCTTCGGGGTGATCCCGCTGCTGTTCGTTAATGGTGTTCAGCAGGAGAGAGAGCGCCTTGTTTACATTGGCGTCAGGTGGAATATATACAGCCGTGACAATCACGACTGTTAGTTCTCTCGGTAGAAAAAAAGGCCGGCATCTTACAGACATGTACTCGAGGTCAGGGGAACAATGATTGGCTATGATTGTCCCGTTGTTGCACCAATTCTCATGCACGTATATACAGAGACCCCCTCCCCTGCTCTTACCGGAGTCTATAGTCCTGTCCCCGTGGAGCAGAAAGCGTCCTGCTAGCTGCATGCTAGCATCAGGTATCCCCGGGTGAAGCCAGGTTTCGGTGATAATCATAGCACAGCAGTCACGGACATATCGATTTCCGGCGAGTTGTACTTCCAGGTCATCCATTTTGTGAACCAGGGATCTGGCGTTGGAGAGATACAGGCTCGGTAGAGGTGGCTTGTGTGGTCGATTCCTTAGCCTTAGCAAAGCACCGGACCTGCGGCCTCGCTTCTGCTTCCTCTCCCTCCTCCGTCTGCGCCGCCTCCTAGACCCGACAACAATCCACGGGGACCCCGGTGGTCTTGCTATGTCGCCAGGGATGTTATACTTGTGATGGAAGACACCCAAAACCGCAGACTGACGCTGGTCACCGATATCCCCGATATCCACGAGGTTCTGTCGGGAGTAGCGGGTGTAGCGGGTGTTCGCAGAACATAGAAACATAAACATAGAAATTAGGTGCAGGAGTAGGCCATTCGCCCTTCGAGCCTGCACCGCCATTCAATATGATCATGGCTGATCATCCAACTCAGTATCCCGTACCTGCCTTCTCTCCATACCCCCTGATCCCCTTAGCCACAAGGGCCACATCTAACTCCCTCTTAAATATAGCCAATGAACTGGCCTCAACTACCCTCTGTGGCAGAGAGTTCCAGAGATTCACCACTCTCTGCGTGAAAAAAGTTCTTCTCATCTCGGTTTTAAAGGATTTCCCCCTTTATCCTTAAGCTGTGACCCCTTGTCCTGGACTTCCCTAACATCGGGGAACAATCTTCCTGCATCTAGCCTGTCCAACCCCTTAAGAATTTTGTAAGTTTCTATAAGATCCCCTCTCAATCTTCTAAAGTCTAGAGAGTATAAACCAAGTCTATCCTGTCTTTCTTCATAAGACAGTCCTGACATTCCAGGAATCAGTCTGGTGAACCGTCTCTGCACTCCCTCTATGGCAATAATGTCCTTCCTCAGATTTGGAGACCAAAACTGTACGCAATACTCCAGGTGTGGTCTCACCAAGACCCTGTACAACTGCAGTAGAACCTCTCTGCTCCTATACTCAAATCCTTTTGCAATGAAAGCTAACATACCATTCGCTTTCTTTACTGCCTGCTGCACCTGCATGCCTACCTTCAATGACTGGTGTACCATGACACCCAGGTCTCGCTGCATCTCCCCCTTTCCCAATCGGCCACCATTTAGATAATAAACCGACTGCAAAGACGTACACGGACAACACAACGTACACAAACAACAAAAAAGAGCACCGAGTCCGGGAGCCGTGAGCCGCTGCGACCGTGCGCGCCGCCATCTTGGACTTGGAAGCCGGAGTAACTCAGCGGGACAGGCAGCATTTCTGGAGAGAAGGAATGGCTGATGTTTCAGGCGGGACCTTTCTTCAGACTAGTCAGGGGAAAGGGAAACAAGGGATATATATGATGATGTAGGGAGATGAAGAACAAATGAATGAAAAAGATGCAAAAAAGTTACAATGATAAAGGAAACAGGTCATTGTTAGCTGTAGCTACGTGAAAACAATATTATTTTCTTTCCTTTGATTTGGAGCCATAATCATTCTCATTCTTATCCCAAGCTGTAGCCCTCTCTGTCTCCGCTAATGCAACTAGTTTGAGTCTGAAGTTCAGTTTAATCAAAAGATTGCATCTTGACAACGCTTCCATTTTGTTCTCAGAAGTCGTGTCTTATTTTCACAGAGACCTTTCGACAATAGTCTGAGCTCAAACCTTGTATGTCACATCAGCCACTGTCAATTTCAGGCATGGGTAGCTTTTTCCTCGTGTGGCAATTAGAGCTGGCACCTTGGGCAGCAGATGCTTCTTGATAAGGTGACACAATACGATATGATGCGATACGATATGATAGAACTTTATTTATCCCAAGAGGGAAATGGATCACCAACAATCATAAAATACACAACATACATGAACCATGAAATTAAAGTGCCGGGTGGAAAGGCTTGGGGATATGCAAAGATTGAGAAGGAGTGGGGGGGGGGGGGGGGGGGGGGGGTGGATGGATGGATGGACTCAGTCTCAGTCTCAGCCTAGCCCATGACAGAAGTGGGAGTTGTACAATTTAATAGCCACAGGGAAGAAGGATCTCCTGTGGCGTTTTATCCTGCATCTTGGTGGAATCAGTCTGTTGCTGAAGGTACTCCTCATGTTGACCAGTGTGTCATGGAGGGGGTGCACTGTATTGTCTAGAATGCTCCGTAGTTTCAGGAGCATCCTTCCCTCCAAGCCCACCTTCTATAAATCCAACTCCACCCTAAGGACGGAGTCAGCCTTCCTAATGAATTTGTTGATCCGATTGGTATCCGTACCCTTCGCCCTGCTTCCCCAGCACACGGCAGCGAAGAAGTTGGCACTGGCTACCACATCTTACTGCAGACCCACCTTCACTTCACAACTTTCACCAAGAATTGAAATAAACCTGGACTCCCTCATGTTTTTCATAGTTTCCTACATATTCTTAACCAGCTCAACCAATACATCATACATTTTAAGTTCAATGTCAGTTATCTGTGGAATCCATCTATCCATCTATCCATCTATCCATCTATTATTAAAGCTTTATTTCAGACACAGGTCCATATACACATCAAACAGTACAAAGAATTACAAAGATACATTAAGAAATTGCATATTAGCCTAAAATATATATAAGCTATTGCACCAATGCCATCTTCGCCTAGAAGTGAACCTATAGCAGCTTTTCAGGGGGCTGACTAAGGCTTCAATTATGTGGTTCTTTGACTTATCCAGGCGACACATAAAACTAAACATCAGCTGCCTTAAGAATGCCTCACAGGTTGGCACTCCAGTGGACACAAACAATTGACTGGCACTATGCCACCTAGGGACAAGGAGTAGCAACCTCATTACATCATTGTATGCTACCTTAAGCCTCTGCATACTCTTTTTCTTATACTTAGACCACAATTGAGCAGTATATAACGGTGTGATGTAGGTTCTGAACAGGGAACACTTCACATGGTCAGAGCACATATAAAACTTCCTTATAAGCCTGTTGGCTTGAAGATAAATTTTATCTATTCATCTATCCATCTATTCATCTATCCATCTATTCATCTATCCATCTATCCATATATCCTTCTATCTATTTATTACATCTATCTATCTATCTATCTATCTATCTATCTATCTATCTATCTATCTATCTGTCTGTCTGTCTGTCTGTCTGTCTGTCTGTCTGTCTGTCTGTCTGTCTGTCAATCTATCTATCTATCCTTAACTAAAGCTCTTATCTTGTCCTCATTCAGTTTGCAATGTTTTTAAATTTGCTCAAAAATGGTACCTGATAGCGATACAATTTTTCACCACCTTACTCGTCATTCTCCTGTGCTACAATCACACCAAGTTTTGTTCCGATCAGTGGTATATTACAAAAGTTATGAAGGTTTTTGTTCTTCATTCCTGTTAGTCACTGGGACGGCGATTCCCTTTCCAGCACCCGCTGTAAATCATCGGTGGCGAGGAGAATAAAGCTGAAGGAGTGGAGTGAGCATAGTGTGGAGAGTGAGTGGGGTAACCACCACAACGACGAGCCACTGAGCCCTGGAACCGCTGAGCTCTGGAACTGCTGAGCTCTGGAGCTGCTGAGCCCTGGAACCACTGAGCCCTGGAACCGCTGTGCCCGGCCAGAGCCGAGGCGGGAGCAGCATAGTGAGACCGGAGTCGGAAGACGACAGGTAGCAGGGGTAGGCCATGAAAGTGCTTGCCCCCCCACCCCCTGACAGGCCCCAACTGAAGCTGTCACCACCCCGTGGCTACAGGATGCTCCTTTCGGCCCCCACCTGAAGCCATTCCCATTCTCTGCTACAGTCCATTTGGCCCCCAACACCTGAACTAACCCAAGAAAAGTCTATCGCCCATATGTCCATACTACCCCTCCAGAAACCAGTCCCTCTGGCCCACAACACCTGTACTAGCCCAAAAATGTCCCTCTGGCCCACAATATCCATACTAGCCTCCTGGAAACTGGTCCCTTCAGCCCACAACACCCGTACTAGCACTCCAGAAAGCCCCCCTTCTACTGCCCACATTCTGCCGGCTGCAGGACGCTCCCCCTCACCCACCGGCCCCTGACAGCCCTGCCTCATGCCGTGCCCCTCCCCCGGCTGCAGGACGCTCCCCCCCCCCCCCCCCCCCCCCCCCACTGGGCCCTTACAGCCTCTGCCTGAAGTCATCCCCCTCCCCTGGCCGCAGGATGCTTCCCCCTCCGGAAACCATTCCCCTCTTCTAGCTGCAGGATGATCCTCCCCACCCCCACTGGCCCCCGACAACCCCCACCAAAGCCATCCCCTCCCCCACTGCAGGACACACCCCCACGCCCCCACTCCCATCGACCCCGGACATCCCCCACCGGAAGCCGTTCCCCTACCTTAGCTGCACGAATATCTCTGCCTCTGCCCCTGCACCGGCCCCCTTCAGCCCCCGCCTGATGCCGTCCCCTTCCCTGGATGCAGGATGGAGGGCAGTAAGGGGATGGGAGGAATCAGGGGCATCACTACTGAAACCCGTCAGTTGCGCCTGCGCAGTTGGGTGCTATGGTTGAGTGGTGGAATACTGCGTTGGAGCACCAGGACTCACTTAGCCACAGGGTCGCACTTAGTCTAGTACTCGGCATTGGGGGTTCAGTATTGATGTGGATAGAGAACTGGCTAGCAAACAGGAAGCAAAGAGTAGGAGTAAACGGGTCCTTTTCACAATGGCAGGCAGTGACTAGTGGGGTACCGCAAGGCTCAGTGCTGGGACCCCAGCTATTTACAATATATATTAATGATCTGGATGAGGGAATTGAAGGCAATATCTCCAAGTTTACAGATGACACTAAGCTGGGGGGCAGTGTTAGCTGTGAGGAGGATGCTAGGAGACTGCAAGGTGACTTGGATAGGCTGGGTGAGTGGGCAAATGTTTGGCAGATGCAGTATAATGTGGATAAATGTGAGGTTATCCATTTTGGTGGCAAAAACGGGAAAGCAGACTATTATCTAAATGGTGGCCGATTGGGAAAGGAGGAGATGCAGCAAGACCTGGGTGTCATGGTACACCAGTCATTGAAGGTAGGCATGCAGGTGCAGCAGGCAGTAAAGAAAGCGAATGGTATGTTGGCTTTCATAGCAAAAGGATTTGAGTATAGGAGCAGGGAGGTTCTACTGCAGTTGTACAGGGTCTTGGTGAGACCACACCTGGAGTATTGCATAGAGTTTTGGTCTCCAAATCTGACGAAGGACATTACTGCCATAGAGGCAGTGCAGAGAAGGTTCACCAGACTGATTCCTGGGATGTCAGGACTGTCTTATGAAGAAAGACTGGATAGACTTAGTTTATACTCCCTAGAATTTAGGAGATTGAGAGGGGATCTTATAGAAACTTACAAAATTCTTAAGGGGTTGGACAGGCTAGATGCAGGAAGATTGTTCCCGATGTTAGGGAAGTCCAGGACAAGGGGTCACAGCTTAAGGATAAGGGGGAAATCCTTTAAAACCGAGATGAGAAGAACTTTTTTCACACAGAGTGGTGAATCTCTGGAACTCTCTGCCGCAGAGGGTAGTTGAGGCCAGTACATTGGCTATATTTAAGAGGGAGTTAGATGTGGCCCTTGTGGCTAAGGGGATCAGAGGGTATGGAGAGAAGGCAGGTACGGGATACTGAGTTGGATGATCAGCCATGATCATATTGAATGGCGGTGCAGGCTCGAAGGGCCGAATGGCCTACTCCTGCACCTAATTTCTATGTTTCTATGTTTCTACTCATCTACTCAGTTTGCATTGTTTTTACAAATGTACAAAAACGGTACCCCATAGTGCTACTATTTTTGCCACCTTACTCACCGTTCTCCTGTGTTCCAAGCACACCATGTTTTATTCCAATTGGTGGAACATTACAAAAGGTATGAAGGTTTCAAAATCGTAAGATGAGCAGATTGGACTTCCCTCCTGTCAGTCGCCGGGACGGCAACGCCCCTTCTGGCACCTACTGTCAATCAGCGGGGTGAGGAAAATAAAGTCCCGGAGGCCGGGCTGCTTCCGTGAATCCAGCAACCGTCCAGACCCTTCCAGCAGCTAACCAGCAGCTAGCCAGCAGCCTTCCAGCAGGCTTCCAGCAGCCTTCCAGCAGATGTCCAGCAGACGTCCAACAGTCCCCACAGTCGCCCCGGAGCAGTCTGTCCCGAAGCTGCCCATCCCGATGCCGCCCCGAGTCCGTGAGCACCGAGGTGGCGCGAAGGCGGGGAGCCCGGAGGTGGAACGGAGTCAGGGACCCTGGAGTGTGGAGTGGGCCGGGGTGTGGAGTGGTGGAGTGGCCCCGAGCCTGGCCGACTGCGAAGCTAATTGCTGCAACTTTGAAATCCTGCGTAAGTGAGTGTGGGGATTGAGGGAGCCGGGCTCTGGTGGGGCCGGGTGCTGGCTGGGCACACCACCTCCGACCACGCACCCGCTCCCACCCACATCCCCCAGCCCCTCCCCTCGCACACACCCCCCAGTGGAAGATCACGGAAGCGGCAGCGGTAACCCACGACAACGATAGGGCACATCAGCGCTCCCCGCCCCCCCACTGGCACCTGCCTGAAGCCATCCCCCTTCCCGTCCCCAGCTGCAGGAATAGCCCAAGAAAAGTCTATTTGGCCCTCAATGTCCATACTAACCCTCTGGAAACGTCCCTTCGGTCCACAACACCCATATTAGCCCTCCAGAAAGCCCCCCCATTCTGGCCCATGCCTGAAGCCGTTCCCCTCCCCCGGATATGGGGGAGGACGCTATGTCTCCACCACAGCTGAAGAGCATGGCAGCAGAAGTTAATGACAGCAGCAGGCTATAGCAGAAGTAGCGGTAGGCCACGACAGCAGTAGGCCATGCCAGCGGTGGGAAATGGCAGCATCAGCGGTTGGCCATGGCACTGCTGTGCTCCATTCCCCCCCCCCCCCACCCCCCCCCCCCCCCGACAGCCCCCCATAAAAGCCGTCCTTCTCCCCCTGGCTGCAAGTCACTCGCCCCACCCCCTCAACCCCTCACCCCCCCTCCCCCTCAACCTCCCCTCACCAGACCCCGACAGCCCCTGCCTGAAGCCATCCCCCTCCCCCGGCTGCATGTCTCCCCCCCCCCCCCCCCATCCCCCCCGACAAACATCTGAATCCTTCCCCGGCTACAGGATGCGCCCCCTGTCCCCACGCCTGAAGCCGTCCCCTCCCCTGGCTACAGGATGCTTGAGCCGGTCCCTGCCTGCAGCCGCGCCTGAAGCCAGTGGGGAACGACAGCAGGAGGGCATGGCTGCATTAGGCCATGTCGGCAGTAGGCCTTGACAGCGACAGGTCACGGCAGGTCACGGCAGGTCACGGCAGGCCACGGCAGTGGTAGACCAAGGCAGCAGTAGGCCATGGCAGCGCCCCCCCCCCCCCCCCCCCCCCCCCCCCCCCCCACCCCCCCACAACAGGTCCCTGTGAAGCTGTCCCCTCCCCGGCTACAGAACGCTCCCGCAGGCCACCACCTGAAGCCGTTCCACTCCCTCGGCTACAGGACACTCCCTCCCCTCCAGACCTTGACAGCCCCTTCCTGAATCTGCCCCCCTCCCCCGCTGCAGGACTCTCCCACCCACCAGCCTCTGCATGAAGCTGTCCGTTCCTCAGCTGCAGGACACTCCCCCACCCCGACCGGCCCCCGCCTGAAACCATCCCCATCTCCAGCTTCAGTCCCCCCCCTGAAGCTGGTGGAGAGCAGCTACGGCAGTGGTAGGCAGCGGCAGTGGTAGGCCACGACAGCGTGCAGCAGCGGCAGGTCATGGCAGGGGTTGACCAACGGGTCCCACTTATGAACTAGCCACAGGTTACTCGGAGCATGCCTTATCTAAACCATCTTTTACAGTGTGCTTAAACTGTAGCAAAGCAAATCAGACTAAAATATGGTTTAATGAGGCAGAAGGGTGTGAGATTGGATGTGGCATCGTGAGCCCAAGGATTCCAAGAGTGTTGTTTACCTAACATCATCATTCAACATCCATCAAACATTAATTATATCAGCCACAGATATCTCAGACATCTAACAAGACCCCCTAGTCTCATAGTCTGATGAAGGGTCTCGACCCAAAACGTCACCTATTCCTTCTCTCCAGAGATGCTGCCTGTCCTGCTGAGCTACTACAGCATTTTGTGTCTACCGCAAGTCTCACACTTACATTTACAGATTTCTTCAGTTTTTTTAGAGATACAGTGCGGAAACAGGCTCTTTGGCCCAATCAAGATTAAGAATAGGGAGTAAACCATTTATAACGGAGAAGACAAAACGCTTTTTCTCACAGAGAGTGGTGAGCCTGTGGAATTTCCTGCCTCAGAGGGCGGTGGAGGAAGGTTCTCTGGATGCTTTCAAGAGAGAGCTTGATAGGGCTCTTAAAAATATCGAAATCAGAGGACATGGGGAGAAGGCAGGAACGGGTACTGATTGGGGATGATTAGTCATGATCACCTCGAAGGGCCAAATGGTCTACTGCTGCACCTATTGTCTATTGAGTCCCACACCGACCAGCGATCCCCACATATTAACACTATCCTACACACCAGTGACAATTTACACTTTTTCCAAGCTAATTATCCTACAAACCTGTACGTCCTTGGAGTGTAGGAGGAAACCGAAGATCTTGGAGAAAACCCACGCAGTCACAGGGAGAACATACAAACTCAGTATAGACAGCACCCGTGGTCGGGATCGAACCCGGGTCTTTGGCACTGCAAGCGCTTTAAGACAGTAACTCTCCCACTGCGCCACCGTGCCGCCTGTTGGTGCTAGTCATTCACAAAATCACATATTAAATATGTAGTGAGTCAAAACATCAAATGATTGCTACTTGGTAGCTTCAAAGGTCATGTGAACTTGGTGGAAGTTCAAATTTACAAGCATCATTCTAATGCTAATCATAATAACAATTCCAGTGAATATTTCCCAGTGCCATACCAATTTAGACCCCAGAATCTCCCTCAATGTGGTTTGTATTATTTGTTTTAACCAAATGCTAACTCAACGGGTAAATACAGAATGCCAAAGGAACTAAGCAGTTCAAACAGCATCTGGAGAGGGGATGAACAGGCAATATTTGGTGTAGGAAGGAACTGCAGATGCTGGTTTATACTGAACATAGATACAAAATGCTGGATTAATTTGGCGCAACAGGCATCATCTCTGGAGAGAAGGAATAGGTGACGTTTTGGGTCGAGACCCTTCTCACAATATTTTGTGTTGAACCCATGCTTCAGATGAATGGTCCTAATCCAAAACATTTCTTGTCCATTCCCTCTCCAGATGGACTTGCTCAGTTTCCCAAGCACTTTGTGTTTTGCTCAAGATTCCAGTATCAGCAGTCTCTTGTATCTGCCAACTCAACAGATCATGTTCCCAAATCAACAAATACGCCAAGTTTTTCCCCTTGGAAATAACCTTTCAGTTAAGAAGAATTTACACTGCAAATAAATTATATTTACATTGTCTTTATTTGAATTTATTTACATAATAATTTTGAACATTTACTCTTTTATACCTATTTCTGCCCACTCACTTTTATTTGCCAGCAGCTACAGTCTCTGGTGTCGCCACTTTTATTTGCCACCTGCTTTATTTGACTATTTCACCTTAATGAAGATGCACTCATGGATTACTGAGAAGCTGGGGGCAAGGTGTACACATATATAATTTATACTACTGTACAATATGTTGCTCCAACAACGTTTTATTAACATGTTTATTTACTTATTGTAAATTCCTGATCCTGTTAAGTCGCAAGGCATTGGCATATTATACATTCCATGATGAAAAAGCTCTTCAGTCAAAGTATGTAACAATGGGCATTAAATGGTGTCATGAATTGGTCAAAGAAGAGAATACTAAAGAAAATTTAATTAGATTGAGTAAATCATTTTATATTTCATGAAATGAGAGCAATCGATAATTACAGAAATTTTGATTAACATTGATATCATGAAGATTTCTTCAGCAATCATTTTAATCTTCCAATGAATTATTTTGACTCTTCCTCCAAATCTGTGTGACCATTGTCTCCCAAGTTCACCGTTTATTGAAGTAATCTATTTTTACGTTGATGAAGCCATGAGATATTGATTTGATTCATGCACTCGGCATACTAAGTAATTTGTTCTTAAAGCTGTAAGCAAAGTTGTAATTAGTGCCGTAAAAATAAAAGTTCTTTGCTACATTGGCAATGCCTCTTAATTAAGCATCGACATTTTGTACTTTCCAAATCACTTTTAACTTGGGCATCCAATAAAGTTAAAAAGTCATCATTAATGCAATGAAATCCCATCATTTGCATGGTCCAAGGTCAATCAAACTAAAAAAAACATGTGTGGAGTCTTAGATTGGGCTTCAGTTCGAAATGTGCCAGGAATATAGCCAGCCCTTATAACCATATAACCATATAACCATATAACAATAACAGCACAGAAACAGGCCATCTCGACCCTCCTAGTCTGTGCCGAACACGTATTCTTCCCTAGTCCCATATACCTGCGCTCAGACCATAACCCTCCATCCCTTTCCCGTCCATTCCCTTCTGCTTGTTAAAGCTACTCAGCAGCTATTCCCCCTATTTTGGAAGAATGCCCATTGGATTAAAATTACACAGTGCTTGTAGGTGAAAAATACATTATGATAAAATGGCTTGATAAGACAATAAGAAGGGTATTTTATATCCTTCTGTAATTCCTAACATGAGATAATGTACTTGCATCTAGTACAATGTGTGAACCATTGGCAAAATAGCAGGTCTGAACATAGAAAGACCTGAGAACACAGCACAGCACAGAAGGAGCCCTTTAGCCCACAATGTTTGTACCGAACATGATGCCAAGCGGAACTGATCTCATCTGACTGCAGGTGATCCACATCCCTCCATTCCCTGCAAATCGATGTGTTTATCCATGGAGACCGACTTTGAGAGCTCCACCGTGGGTGCCTGCGGGACTTTAACATCACGGAGCTTGAAATCCCTTTGCCAGGGGTTGACCTCGGAGCTCCAACCATGGGTGCCTCTGGACTTAACATCACCGAGCCCGCGGTCTCTGGTTAGAGACGAACTTTGGGAACTCCAAGCCATGGGAGGTTCGACGGCCCTGACCGTGGGAGAATAAAGAGGAAGTAGATTGGACTTTTTTGCCTTCCATCACAGTGAGGAATGTGGGGAATCCGCTTTGGTGGATGTTCATGTTAACCTTTATGTAGTTGTGTGTCTTGCTGCTTTTTTTTCATATGGCAGTATGGTAATTCGCATATCACTGTACCTTAATTGGTACAAGTGACAATTAGAGACCTTTGAAAGCTTTGATTATCCAAAGGCTTCTTAAATGTCGCTCTCGGATCTGCTTCCACCATCACCCATTGCAATGTGTTCCAGACCCAACCACACTCTGTTAAAAAACCTGCCCCGCACATCTCCATTTATTTCCCCCTCTCAACATAACTATTCACTCTCTTGATGGACATTTTTACCCAAAGAAAAATGTTCCGACTGTCTATCCTATCTATGCCTCACACAATTTTATATGCTTCTTTGAAGTCTCCCCTCAACCTCTGTCATTCCAGAGAAAACAATCCAAGTATCCAACCTATCTGTATAGTTGATGCACTCTAATCCAGGCAGCATTCTGGTAAACCTCCTCTTCACCCTCTCCAACGCTTCTGTATCTTTCTTGCAATGCTGTCAAGGTTCTTGCCATTAACTCTCTACTTACATTCAACCTCCCAAATACGAACATTTCACACTGGCTTAGGTTAAATGCCATCAGCCATTTTCCCGCCCATTTCCGCAGCTGATCTCTATCCCATTGTATACTTTGACTGTATTCCTCACGGTTGGCAACTCCTCCAATTTTGTGTCATCAGCAAACTTACTCACTAAACCATCTACATTTCCATCTCGGTTATTTACTTCACAAACAGTAGAGGTCCCAGCACAGATCCCTGCAGAACTCCACTGGTCACAGGCCTCCAGCCAGAGTATCTCCTTTCCACCACAATCCTCTTTCTCCTATGCATTTGTCAGTTCCAAATCCATACAACCAAGTCATCATGAATCCTGTACATCTTAACCTTCTGGATCAGCCTACCTTGAAGGATCATATCAAAAGCCTTACTGAAATCCATGTATACAACATCTATTGCCATACCTTTATTGATCTCCTTTGTCATCACTTAAAAAAACTCAATCAAATTAGTGAGACACAATGTGCCACGTACCAAGCTGTGCTGCCTATCTCTAGTTAGCCCATTCTCTTCCAAATGGGACTAAATCCTATCTTGAAGAATTATCTCCAATAGTTTCCCTACCACATGGGACTAACTGGCCCATGATTTCCTAGATTATCTCTACTTCCTTTCTTAAACAAAAGGAACAGCATCTACTGTATCCATTGTTCAAGATGTGGACTGTTATACATCGGCGAGACCAAACGTAGACTGGGCGATTGTTTTGTTGAACATCTTCACTCAGTCCGCCTGGACCTACCTGATCTCCTGGTTGTCAAACACTTTAATTCCCCTTCCCATTCCCACACTGACCGTTCTGTCCTAGGCCTCCTCCATTGTCAGAGTGAGGCCAAATTGGTGGAACAGCATCTCATATTTTGCTTGGGCAGCTTACAGCCCAGTCGTATGAATATTGATTTCTCTAACTTCAAGTAACCCTTGCATCCTCCTTGTCTCCATCACTCCCCCACTCAAGTAACATCAGGTTCAAAGTCGTCTTGCTGAGTCTCATTGGCTGTAACTCGTTCTCACCTCAAACAGCAACAATAACCTGTTTTCTTTATCATCGTTACTTTTTTTGCATATCTTTCATTGATTTGTTCTATATCTCTCTACATCAGCATCTTTATCTCTTGTTTCCATTTCCCATGGCTCTCCAGTCTGTGGAAGGGACGACCCCGAAACGACACTTGTTCCTTTTCTCCAGAGAAGCTGTCTGTTCCGCTGAGATACTCCAGCTTTTGGCGTCTACCTACAGTTTAAACCAACAGTTCCTTTCCAGCACTCTCCAGCGTCCAATCTCAGAAGCAATCCTCCACCAACCCTCCTGTAACCAAAACAAATTTGTATCCAATTTGCTAAATAGCATTTATTTCAAGAGCGCTTGTATCCAAAAATAGGGATGTAATGCTCAGGCTCTATAAAGGCGCCGGCAAGGCCACATTTTGAATATTATAAGCAATTTTGGCTGCCATATCTGAGGAAGGATATGCCAGCTCAGGAAAGGATCCAGAGGAGGTTTGCAAGAATGATCCCAGGAACGAGTGGGTTAACTTATGATGAGCATTTGTCGGCACTAGGTACCGACATCGAGGGGCTCCAACCATGGGAGCCTACAGGACTTTAACATCGTGGAGCTCACGGTCCCTGGTTAGAGACCAACTTTGGGAGTTCCAAGCGGCAGGAGCTTCGACTGCCGTGACGTGGGAGTTTGATCGCCCCGATGCGGGAGCGTCTATTGCAACAATGCAGAGGCTTCAATCGCCCCGACTGTGGATGGTTCGACTGCCCCGATTGCAGGAGAATAAAGAGGAAGAAGATTAGACTTTAATGCCTTCCATCACAGTGAAGAATGTGGGGAATCAGCTGAATTTTGTCATTTTATGGTAACTTTTATGTAGTTTTGTGTCTTGGTGCTTGTTTTAGTATGGCTGCATGGTAATTCAAGCTTCACTGTACCTTAAATACCCAAGTGACAATAAACTGATCTTGAATTTTGAACCTTGAAATTTGTGTAGTCAGAGGGTGGTGAATCTGTGCTTGTTCTTTGCCACAGAAGGCTGTGCAGGCCAAGTTAGTGGACATATTTAAGGCAGAGATAGATGGATTCATGATTAGTACAGGTGTCAGAGGTTATGGGGAGAATGCAGGAGAATGGGGTTAGGAGGGAGAGAAAGATCAGCTATGATTGAACGGCGGAGTCGACTTGATGGGCCGAATGGCCTAATTCTACTCCTATGTTTTATGACCTATCTCAAACTGGACCCTTTGTATTTCAACCTTCTTGATTAGCCTATGATCCAGAATCTTGTCATAGGCCTTGCCATGTCCATGTAGACTATGTCCAACACACCCCTCACGTAAATACACTTGGACCCCTCAAAGAAATCAGTCAAAATGTTTTTGTTAGTTTTTCAGTTTTCTTCTAGTCTGATTAACTCTATTTGATACCAAAAGAAAGTGAATCTTCAGAAAACATCAACGTTTATGAATCCTGGCAATACGCAAGCTAGAGGGCTGTCATCATGTGCTGCAGAACAAGCAATCCATTAAGACATCTATTGCAAAACAGCCAGCAGAGACAGCAACTAACACATTCCAGAGCAAAAAGTCAAACATGGACATATAACAAAGCGATACTGCAATAGAAATCGACAAATGTAGTATAAAAACATCAGGTCATAAAAATCATGAAAGAGTGTAAAGTTTCGTGAAATGAAGGCTGTGAAACAAGCAAATAGAGGTATTTTCAAATCATGAATAATCATCCTCAGGGACTGTATAAGAAGAGAACGATATTGATAGGGTTGATGGAGACCCAGCATTTGAAGCAGATCCAAAATGAAAAGTTGAGGTCTGCTTCTGTGTTAATTTAAGGCCCAATGCTGACTTGATGTCTGTTCCAGACGCATCTTCTCAATGTTTTCATTGTCAGTGGTCACTTATCCCCACTCACTACATGACCTTACCCTTCCCTGATTATCTTCATACCTTCACTAACAGGAGGAAAATCTGGGCGCCTGTTCAATAATTTCACCATCCTCTCTTCAAATTCAAGTACAAGTTTACATTTATTGTCACTGTCCCAATTGGTACAGCGAGATTTGGGTTGCCACACAGCCATACAAATAAAAAGAACACAACACACGATAGAATTTAACATGAACGTTCCCACACAGGAAATCAACGTTTCCCAGTGTGAGGGAAGGCAATAAAAGTTCAGTCAGCTTCCTCTAAATTCACCCGTTTGGGGCCTATTGAGGCCTCTGCAGTTGCCGCAACGGCGGCCCGATGTTCAGGCCTTCTCGCGGGAGATGGAACTCCGGCGTCGGAAGAACACGCTCAGCAGCTTGAAGTTCCGAATCGGCCGCATCCTACCGGAGACCATGGCTCCCGAAGTCCACAGGCTGAGCTGGGTGGAGCTCCACACAGCAATCCCAGGCGAAAGATCCCAGGCCCCGCATTGTTAAAGTCTGCGCCACCCGTGGCTGGAAGCTCCGCAGACCACAGTTCCATGGTGTTCAAGTTGGCAGTCCCAGCACTCTGGAGCTCCAACACAGCGACCCCAGTATGGCCTCGGCCGCTCCGCGATTGTACGTTAGTGCTGTGCCGCTGCTGAAGCTGAAGCTCTGGCTGGTTTCCGGCAGGAAAGGCCATGCCAATCCAGATGGTAGGCCACGAGGAGGGGGTTAAGATGCGGCTCGGAAGACAGATGCATCCTCGACCAGGTAGTGACTGAGAAAACACACTCCTCCCCCCCCCCCCCCCCCATCCCCCACATAAAGAGACTACAAGACCTCCAAAACAAAATTTTATGATGGACTAAAAATTTAAAAAAATGATGATAGGACAAACAGCTGCAGGCAGTGAAGCAGCCATACTCAATGGCACCACCCTCGGCTGTGAAACTGTCTAGATTGACTGTTCAAATATACTTAGTCATATTTGATTACTGATCAAGCCTGATTCCTCAATGGTTGCTTTGTTTCATTATTACATGGCTAGGAATGCAAGATAGATGCAAAATGCTGGAGTAACTCAACGGGACAGGCAGCATCTCAGGATAGATGGAATGGGGATGTTTCGGGTCGAGACTCTTCTTCAGACTGAAATTCACGGGGAAGAGAAACAAGAGACATAGACAATGATGTCGAGATTTAGAACAATGAATGGAAGATATGCAAAAAAGTAATGATGATAAAGGAAACTGGCCATTGTTAGCTGTTTTAAAGAGGGAACTGCAGATGCTGGAGAATCGAAGGTTACACAGAAAAGCTGAAGAAACTCAGCGGGTGCAGCAGCATCTATGGAGCGAAGGAAATAGGCAACGTTTCGGGCCGAAACCCTTCTTCAGACTGATCGGGGGTGGGGGTAGGTGGGGACAAGAAAGGGAAAAGGAGGAGTAGCCAGAAGGCTGGAGGGTGGGAGGAGACAGCAGGGGAGCTGAGGAAGGGGAGGAGACAGCAAGGACTAACAGAATTGGGAGAAGTCGATGTTCAAATCGACTGAACATCGACTTCTCCCAATTCTGTTAGTCCTTGCTGTCTCCTCCCCTTCCTCAGCTCCCCTGCTGTCTCCTCCCACCCTCCAGCCTTCCGGCTACTCCTCCTTTTCCCTTTCTTGTCCCCACCCACCCCCACCCCTGATCAGTCTGAAGAAGGGTTTCGGCCCGAAACGTTGCCTATTTCCTTCGCTCCATAGATGCTGCTGCACCCGCTGAGTTTCTCCAGCTTTTCTGTGTAACCATTGTTAGCTGTTTGTTGGGTGAAAGTGAGAAGCTGGTATGAATACGTTGGGGGAGGGGTAAAGAGAGTCCCTAAGAATGAAAACTTCCTAGTGGGCTGGATGTTTGCCAACTCCATTGTGGCTCCAAACTGTAATGTCAATTGGAATGAGGAGGTGTTGATGTTAAATCTTTAGATTCTCCAACTCCGATTATCATTGTCTGAATCAGGGCCGGATTTAGATGAAGAGAGGCCCTAAGCTATTTCACTTGTGAGTCCCCCCCCCCCCCCACCTCCCAATCCCCCACATCCAAGACTAGAGGACCCTGACTATCCGACAGTGATAGTGTGACACTTTTAGATCCTACTGTATGTTGTCATTAAGCAGTTGGTTTTAAAATACATATTGGATTCACCACTATGTACGGGCGATGCCTTACCTGGATCGCCGTTTGAAGCTCTGGAGTGTTGGGCCTGCTGCTTCAACATCAGAGCTGTGGTTTGCAGAGCTCCCAGGCTCGGGCCGCGCTGATTTCAACATTGCGGAGCCTGGGATCCCTTTGCTGAGGGCCGCCAGCGTGAATCTCCGCCCAGCTCAGCCTGTGGACTTCGGAAGCCCCGGTCTCTGGTAGGAAGTGGTCGATTCGGAAGTCAAAGCCGCTGAGAATGTTCTCCCGTTCCGACGGAGGATGGTGACCCCAAATTTCATTGTACCAATTGGTGCATGTGACAATAAGTGTCTTTTGCATTGAATGTGGAATATTAAGAAATAATGAAACTAGAAATACACTAAGAGCAAAAATTTTTTTTTCTCGTCTTCTTCATAATAAAATCATACAGAAGTTCACGAAGATCTGTTTGTCTAAGTTTGTCACTCTCAATGCACAGAATGCTCATTGCAGACAACCTCTCTTGAGACATTGTGGACCTTAATTCATTTTTACTTCTTTAGAGTCTTGAAAAAGACCTCTATCCCGAGCAGTTGGTGACCATTAAGCTAAGAAACGGCCGCAAGATTGCTTCCACATTAGGGAAGGCCATCTGAATTGTTTCCTTGTATATTATTTGATAACGGTCTGTATGAGACAGAGCATGCTCTTCTGTATGCCTATGGCTTTGTTTCACGTACGAGTGAAAGTGCAAAAATTCATCAGTAAGTTTCAGGTCAAAATCTTCTGGGTATGCTTCCATCAACAGTTCAAAACCATGCTGAATTTCTTGCTTAGATTCGGTCAGTTTGGATTTCTGAATGGCTTTGTTGACCTTGTGGAAATAACCTAGCAGACGGGTCCAAAAATGCAGCATAAACACAAATTCCAGTTCTTCCATTTTCTGCAAAAGATTGTTAGCTCAAAGCCTGTTAACACCCTTCACATTAACATCAGAGTACAAATGACTGAGGGCATCAGTGATAGCACTGTAACTTTCCAAAATAGCTTCTGTGGCTTTTGCATGTGCCTCCCACCTAGTGTCTGACAAATATTTAGGCACTTTTGACTGAGGTTGCAAAAATGATTTTAGAACTTTGTGGGGGATGAAAAGCAGCTATAAATGTCATTGATAATTCCAAAACAGTTCACTGCAACAATGCAGCCATCAACAGCCGAACGGACCACCAAATTTATTGAGTGAGCAGTGCATGGAATAAATCTTGCAAATTTTCTTTTTTTGAGGATTTTTGCAGCATTGTCATAAGACTGGCCTCGGAAGAAGAGCTCCAAATCACGGCAGGCGCAGAACTCATTGTGGTGGGGATGGACGGGGACCATATAACCATATAACAATTACAGCACGGAAAACAGGCCATCTCGGCCCTTCAAGTCCGTGCTGAACACTTATTTTTTCTTCGTCTCATCTACCTGCACGCAGACCATAACCCTCCATTCCTTTCCCATCCATATACCTATCCAATATATTTTTAAATTATAAAATTGAACCTGCCTCCACCACTTCCACTGGAAGCTCATTTCACACAGCTACCACTCTCTGAGTAAAGAAGTTTCTCCTCATGTTACCCCTAAACTTCTGTCCCTTAATTCTCATGTCATGTCCCCTTGTTTGAATCGTCCCTACTCTCAATGGGAAAAGCTTATCCTTGTCAACTCTGTCTATCCCTCTCATCATTTTAAAGGCCCCTATCAAGTCCCCCCTTAACCTTCTGTGCTCCAAAGAATAAGGACCTAACTTGTTCAAACTTTCTCTGTAACTTAGTTGCTGAAACCCAGGCAACATTTTAGTAAATCTCCTCTGTACTCTCTCTATTTTGTTGACATCTTTCCTATAGTTAGGCAACCAAAATTGTACACCATACTCCAGAATAGGCCTCACCAATGCCTTGTACAATTTTAACATTACATCCCAACTTCTATACTCAATGCTCTGATTTATAAAGGACAGCACACCAAAAGCTTTCTTTACCACCCTATCTACATGAGATTCCACCTTCAGGGAACTATGCACAGTTATTCCTAGATCCCTCTGTTCAACTGCATTCCTCAATTCGCTACCATTTACCAAGTACGTTCTATTTTGATTTGTCCTGCCAAGATGTAGCACCTCACACTTATCAGCATTAAACTCCATCTGCCATCTTTCAGCCCACTCTTCCAACTGGCATAAATCTCTCTGTGTACTTTGAAAATCTATTTCATTACCCACAACACCACCTATCTTAGTATCATCGGCATACTTAATAATCCAATTTACCACACCATCATCCAGATCATTGATGTACATGACAAACAAAAGTGGACTCAACACAGATCCCTGAGGCACCCCACTAGTCACCAGCCTCCAACCTGACACACAGTCATCCACCATTACTCTCTGGCATCTCCTATTCAGCCACTGTTGAATCCATCTTGCTACTCCACTATTAATACCCAACAATTGAATCTTATTAACCAACCTTCCATGAGGAACCTTGTCAAAGGCCATATTGAAGTCCATATAGACAACATCCACTGCTTTACCCTCATTAATTTCCCAAGTAACCTCTTCAAAAAATTCAAGAATATTAGTCAAACATGACCTTCCATGGTGACTTTTCCTAATCAGAACCTGTTTATTCAGATGCTTATATATATTATCTCTAAGTATCCTTTCCATTAATTTGCCCACAAACTAACAGGTCTATAATTGATAGGTTTACTATTAGAACCCTTTTTAAACAATGGAACATGTGCAGTACGCCAATCCTCCGACACTATTCCCATTTCTAATGATATTTGAAATATTTCTGTCATAGCTCCTGCGATTTCTACACTAACTTCCCTCAATGTCCTAGGGAATATCCTGTCAGGACCTGGAGACTTATCCACTTTTATATTTTACAAAAGTGTCAGTATTTTTCTTTGAATCTCATTGTTTCCATAGCTACTCTACTTGTTTCCCTTACCTCACATAATTCAATATCTTTCTCCTTGGTGAATACCGAAGAAAATAAATTGTTCAATATCTCCCACATTTCTTTTGGCTCTGCAGATAGCTGTCCACTCTGACTCTCTAATGGACCAATTTTATCCCTCGTTATCCTTTTGCTATTAATATAGCTGTAGAAACCCTTTGGATTTACTTTCACCTTACTTGCCAAAGCAACCTCATATCTTCCTTTAGCTTTTCTAATTTATTTATTTAAATACTTTTTACATTCTTTATACTCCTCAAGCATCTCATTTACTCAATGCTGTCTATAATTACTGTAGATCTCTCTCTTTTTCCAAACCGTGTCCAATTTCCCTTGAAAACCATGGCTCTTTCTAATTTTTACTATTTCCTTTCAACCGAACAGAGATATAAAGATTCTGTGTACTCTTAAAATTTCACCTATAAATGTCCTCCATTTCTCTTCTACATCCTTCCCATAAAACAAAATGTCCCAATTCACTCCTTTTACATCCTTTCGCATCTCCTCAAAGTTAGCCTTTCTCCAATCAAAAATCTCAACCCTTGGTCCAGTTCTGACCCTCTCCATAATTATATTGAAACTAATGGTATTGTGATCACTGGACCCGAAGTGCTCCGCAACGCATACCTCCGCCACCTCTCCTGTCTCATTTCCTATCAGGAGGTCCATCACTGCTCCTTCACTGGTAGGTACCTCTATATATTGCTGCTAAAAACTATCCTGCTCACATTTTACAAACTCCAAACCATCCAGCCCATTTACAGAATGTGTTTCCCAGTCTATGTGTGAAAAATTGAAATCTCCCACAATCACTACCTTGTGCTTAATACTAATATCTGCTATCTCCTTACATATTTGCTCTTCCAATTTCTCGCTCCCCATTAGGCGGTCTATAATACACCCCTATAAGTGTTGCTATACCTTTCCCATTTCTCAGTTCCATCCAAATAGCCTCCCTAGACGAGCCCTCTAATCTATCCTGCCAAAGCACTGCTGTAATATCTTCCCTGACAAGCAATGCAACACCTCCACCTCTTGCCCCTCCAATTCTATCACACCTGAAGCAACAAAATCCTGGAATATTTAGTTTCCAATCACAGCCCCCCATGTTTCACTGATCGCCACAACATCATACTTCCAGGTGTCAATCCAGGCTCTAAGCTCATCCACCTTTCTAACAATGCTCCTAGCATTAAAATATGCACATTTAAGAAAACCACCACTTCTTATTCTCTGTTTATTATCTTTTTCTTCTTTTTCCCCTACATTTTGGGTCCAAGTGCTTCCCTTCTCTGCCTCCTGCCTCACACACTGTCTACTAGCTTTCTCTATTTGATTCCCTCTCCCCAACCGTTCTAGTTTAAAGTCTCCTCAGTAGCCTTTGCAAATCTCCCTGCCAGGATATTGCTCCCCCTCGAGTTCAAGTGCAACCCGTCCTTTCTGTACAGGCCACACCTTCCCCAAAAGAGGTCCCAATGATCCAGAAACTTGAATCCCTGTCCACTGCACCAGTCCCTCAGCCACGCATTTATCCTCCACCTCATTCCGTTCCTACTCTCACTGTCGCGTGGCACAGGCAGTAATCCTGAGATTGTTACTCTTTTGGTCCTTCTCCTTAAATCTCCTCCCAACTCCCTAAATTCTCCTTTCTGGATCACTTCTCTTTTCCTACCTCTGTCATTGGTACCTATATGTACCACGACCTCAGGCTCCTCTCCCTCCGATTTCAGGATATCTTGGACGGGTTCAGCCACATCCCAGATCCTGGCACCAGGGAGGCAAACTGCCATCCGGGTCTTCTGACTGCATCCACAGAATCGCCTGTCTGACCCCCTAACTATAGAGTCCACTATTACTCTTCTTTTCCCTACCCTTCTGAGCAACAGGGCCGGTCTCTGTACCAGAGGCCCGGCCACTGTTGTTACCCCCAGGTAGGCTGCCCCCCCCCCCCCAACCGTACTCAAACATGAGTACTTATTTTCAAGGGTACTCACTAATCCCTGCCTCTACCCCTTTCCCTATCAAACAGTGACCCATTTGTCCGCCTCCTGTGGTCTTGTGGTGAGCACCTCCCTATCACTCTTCTATGACCTCCCCACTCTCCCTGACCAGACAGAAGTCATCGAGCTGCTGCTCCAGGTTCCTAACACGGTCCCTTAGGAGCCCCATCTCAACGCACCTGGCACAGATGTGGACGTCTGGAAAGCTATCAGCCTCCATGACCTCCCACATCTGGCATCCAGAACAATAAACTGCCCTGGCCCTCATTCTCCCCCCTTACCCAGGAAGAAATCAGCAGGGATCTGACTCCCAATCAACTGCTGTCTGTAGTCCGCTTCCACCAATCAGCGGTTTCCTCACTTATGTGAAATGTGAATGGAACGTTGCAGAGTTTGGGCGCTCCTCCCCTGCAACAGTTCCTGGGCCTCTGGAAAGCAAAGCCCCGCGCTCTGTTTTACTACTCACCGCCCGGACGCTGCTCCTCTCCCTGCAACGGTTCCTGGGCCTCTGGAAAGCAAAACCCCGCGCTCTGTTTTAATACTCACTGCCTGGACGCCGCTCCTCTCCCTGCAACGGGACAAAGTTGAGGCCTCAGCCATGGACAGGCCATTCGATATCTGAGAGGGGGAGGTCAGGGGAGATGATGAACACACCTCAGGGATGGGGGTTGGGGCCAGAGGAAGGTAGGTGAGTGGACTGAAGCCAAGGCGATGTCTGGTGGGGGGCTGGTGGGTGGTCAGGAGGTAGGGGGGTATGAGGACAGTAGTGTAGGTGGGGAAGAGCTGGTATCACATGGTTTGAGGGGAATAGGGAAGACCCAGTGGAACAGCCACTGAGGTTACCAGGGTTGGGGGGACTAGCACTAGGACCCAGCACAGTAAAAATCAGGGGAGTTGGAGTCTGCAGCATGGAAACTTCAGGCCCGGTGCTGAGTCCAGGATGCAGGTAAGGCGACGGCTGCAGGCTGCTGGAGGGTTGTGGAGTGGCGAGGGTCAGTGGGCAAAGCATGGGAGGCTCCGGTGGGTGGGAAACCAGCCCCATCAGAGACTGTGAGCAGGGTTAACCATAGAAAGGACCATTCCACCTATCGTAGCGGGTGGCTTCTCGTTCCCACCCACCCTTTACATGGCCGTCCGAAGGGGGGGTGCGTTGGGTGTGACCGCACCTCCCTTTTTTTCCCCCCCTAAGAAAAAATCACAAAAAATAAAATAAAAAATCGGAAAATAAAATAAATCGGAAAAAAACAATCAACGTTTCCACTTTGGAAACAGCCAGGTCTCTGTTCTCCCGTCGCCAGGCAAAGATCTGAACCCAATGGCTGTAACCCCAACACCAGATGCCACTGCGGTCCCGACCCCCTCGCCTCCCCCCGCCGCCGGGGCCCAAGCCATCTTCCCCCCACACCACCCCTGCGGGGGTCATGCCACCCCCGCTGATCCCACGCCACCCTCGCCACCCTCGCTGACCCCCGCTGGGTCCACACCATCCCCGCTGGGTCCACACCATCCCCGCTGGGTCCACGCCACCCCTGCTGGGCCCACGTCACCCCTGCTGGGCCCACACCCCCCCTGCTGGGCCCACACCACCCCTGCTGGGCACACACCACCCCCCCCGCTGGGCCCACGCCACCTCCGCTGACCCTCGCTGGGCCCACGCCACCCACGCTTGACCCCCGCTGGGCCCACGCCACCCCAGCTGGGCCCACTCCACCCTCACTGACCCCCCGCCGGGCCCCTGCCACACTCCCGCTGGGCCCGCGCCACCTTCATCTTCGCCCCCCCCGCAAGAAAGCGGGGGGATGTGAGAGGGGGGAGGGGGGAGAAATAGAGGGGAAGGGGGGGAGAGAGAGATGGAAAGGGGAGAGAGGGAAAGGGGGATTATCTTTAGTGAAATTGCAAAATTAAGGTAGGTTTTAGAGCTATTATATTTTCTCCTCCATATGAATAATATTAAATAATATCAAATAATATCAAACAATTGGAACTGCTTTCTTTTCCTTGATAACAATACGGAAAAATATGAAGTCCATAGTTTGTGACACAAATACACATTTTAATGGGATCATTATATACAGATGTTACATTTCAATTTCGAGATCGGGGGAGGGGGGGGGTTGTTGGGGGCAAATATGCGTCAAGCCAATAGCCTAATCGTTAAAGAGGTAATATATAGACTAATCGATAAAGAGCTGAGATGAGGAATCGGAGCTGCCAAGGAAAGGTACTCTAAGAAGTTGAGGAGAAAGTTCTCAGCTAATGACTCTTCTTCAGTTTGGAAGTGCGTGCAAGAAATCACCAACTTTTAGAGGAAATCCCCCCGCTCTTTGGACAATCGTCAGCAGGTTTGAGTTTTACTGCAGGTCTGAAAATCAGTCACGTAACCCTGGTACCCCTTCCCTAACAAACACAGCCAGACCCCAGTCTGCAAAGAATGAACCGTACACCCTCTCCTTCCCATTCACCACTTCACACCTACTTAAGGCAAGACTCCAGTATGAAAAGAGTGGACCTTTTCCCATCCCACCCAACACTTCACACCTACTCACAACCTGACTTCAGTCTGCAAAGACTGGGCCCTCCTACACCCATCCTACTCCAATCACCACTTCACACCCAATTACTCATTTTTAACCAGTCCCTGCCTGCTTCAAAGTCTCCTTATTGTCCTTGTACCCAAAAAGGTAAGGATTGCTGGTCTTATAGACTGCAGGCCTGTCGTACTGACCTCTGTAGTCATGAAGACCGTTGAAAAGCTTGTGCCTTATATCACAATATCACAATCCCTCTGCTGGACCCTCTGCATTTTGCATATTGGGCCAATAGGTCTGTGGATGATGCAGTCAATCTGGGCCTGCACTTCATCCTCCAGCACCTAGACCACTATGGAACCTATGCGAGGATTTTGTTTCATTGATTTTAGCTCTGCATTCAACACCATTGTGCCAGAGCTACTACGCTCCAAACTTTCTGAGTTGACTGTGCCTGAACCCCTCTGTTGGTGGATCACCAGCTTTCTCATGGACAGGAAGCAGCATGTGAGGCAGGAATGCATATCTCGGAAACGCTCAGCATAGCAAAATGCGTACTCTCCCCTCTCCTCTACTCACGCCACACTAATGACTGCACCTCCACAGACACCTCCGTCAAGCTTCTCAAGTTTGCGGATGACACAACCCAGATTGGACTGATCCAGGATGGGATCTCTGAACTCTTTTCAGTTTGACATCTTTCCGATAACATGGTGCCCAGAACTGAACACAATATTCTAAATGTGGTCTCACCAAAGTCTTATACAACTGCAACATGACCTCCCAACTTCTATACTCAATACTCAATACTCTGACTGATGAAGGCCAAAGTGCCAAAATGCTTTATGACCACCTGATATACCTGCGACACGACCTTCAAGGAACCATGCAACCATCAACCATGCAGGGAACTGCATCAGAATCGAAGGTTACACAAAAAAGCTGGAGAAACTCAGCGGGTGCAGCACCATCTATGGAGCGAAGGGCGTTTAATGCCTATCGCTCCAGATGCTGCTGCACCCGCTGATCCAGCTTTTTTGTAACCAACCATCAACCATTCCTCTGCCCACCTGGCTAATTGATCCAGATCCTGCTGCAATCTTTCACAACCATCTTCACTATCTGCAAAACCACTCACTTCTGTATCATCAGCAAATTTGTTAATCTTGCCCTGTTCTGTGACGTTTCACAGAGTGCTGGAGTAATTCAGCTGGTCAGGCTGAGTATAGAAGTTGGGAGGTCATGTTGCAGTTGCATAAGGAATTGGTGAGGCCGCATTCAGAGTATTGTGTTCAGTTCTGTGCACCATGTTATAGGAAATATGTCATCAAACTGGAAAGGGTACAGTGAAGATTTATGAGGATATTGCCAGGACTAGAGAGCCAGA
The DNA here is from genome assembly GCF_028641065.1 of Leucoraja erinaceus. Taxonomy (NCBI): domain Eukaryota; kingdom Metazoa; phylum Chordata; class Chondrichthyes; order Rajiformes; family Rajidae; genus Leucoraja; species Leucoraja erinaceus. The sequence goes on along the minus strand of NC_073380.1, from coordinate 73,166,856 downwards.
GCTATATGGAGAGGTTGAGTCGGCTGGGACTATTTCATGAAGCACAGGAGGATGAGGGATGATCTAATAGATTTGTATAAAATCATGATTTGAATAGATATGGTTGTCTTTTGCCCAGAGTAAGTGAATCGAGGAGCAGAGGACATAAGTTTAAGGTGAAGGGCAAAAGATTTAATAGGAATCTGTGGGTTTTTCCACACAAAGGGTGGTAGGTGTATGGAACAAGCTGCCAGAGGAGGTAGCTGAGGCAGGGACTATCGCAACATTTAAGAAACAGTTAGACAGGTACATGGATAGGACAGGTTCGGAGGAATATGGATCAAACGTGGGCAGGTGGGACTAGTGCAGATGGGACATGCTGGGCCGAAGGGCCTGTTTCCACATTGTATCACTCTATGACTCTATCTTTCCCTCTCAAACCCATTCTCCTGCCTTCTCCCCATTACCTCTGACACCCGTATCAATCAAGAATCTATCAATCTCCTCCTGAAAAATGTCCATTGACTTGATCTCCACAGCTGTCTGTGGCAATGAATTCCACAGTTCACCACCCTCTGACTTAAGATATTCCTGCTCATCTCCTTCCTAAAAGAATTTCTTTTAATTCTGAGTCTGTGGCCACTGGTCGTAGACTCTCCCACTAGTGGAAACATCCTCTCCAAATCCACTCCATCCAGGTTTTTACCATTCTGGGACAGACGGCAACAGCTTTCACCGTGTCCCAAGGCTTGTGTCCTGTCCTGCAACACCAAAGGCAGCAGAGATGTTATAGGAGAGGGCAAGCACCGTAACAAAGTAGTTCACGATGATTTGGGTAACATTCAGGAATGTCTATGCATGTCACATCGTGAATATTACTGAAGAACGGTCTTGACCCGAGATATAATCTATACCATTTCTCCAGAGATGCTGCCTGACTCACTGAGTTACTCCAGCACTCTGTGACATGTCACCTATCCATGTTCTCCACAGATGCAGCCTGACTTGCTGAGTTACTCCAGCGCTCTGTGACATGTCACCTATCCATGTTCTCCACCAATGCTGCCTGACCCACTGAGTTACTCCAGCACTTTGTGACTATTTCCTTTCACCCATATGCCTAAGCCCACTCTTCCCCCTCCTTTCCTATTTTCCTTTCCACCCATAAACCTCTCTCTGCCTTTACATTTCACTCCTCTTTCAAATCTGCTCTACTTACCTACATACATTTTTCTTCTTCACTTTGTAGTCATAGAATGATGCAGTTTGGAAGCAGGCCCTTCAGCCCAACTTGCCCACACCGACCGACATGTCCCATCTAAACTAGTCCTACTCACACGCGTCTGGCCCATATCGATCTAAATCTGTCCTATCCATGTAAGTGTCCAAATGTCTCTTAAACAGTAGGATAGTCCCAGCTGGCAGCTCGTTACATACACCCAGCACCCTTTGTGTGAAAAAGCTACCTCTCAGGTTCCTGTTAATTTCTGAAATATTGGTCATAAATTTGGTGCCAAAATGCTCCAAAATAAGGCTCAGAATGCAGCAGAGAGCATCTAAAAACCCTGGCATCGAAGGACTTCACACTTCGCGCACGTGATGTGCGCAGCGCGCACATTATTTCACATTAAGTTTTTGTAATCCTGTCATGCCACCCCCCTTTTTGAAAAGCTTCGTACGGGCCTGCTTTACCCCGCCTGGAGCCTTATTTCTTCTCCCCTGAAGCAGGCAGGCCGGGCACAGTCGGAGCTGGTTCTGACATTGTTAAATTTGCAGCCGCACACCGTCTCGAACAATCCTGACTGTTGAAAGGACAAGGCTCAGAAAATACGAACATGTCATAAGTTTTATACACCTTGGTGGAGCGGGCTGAGGCCCCCCCCTAGATCTCGAGGCCCTAAGCTTAAACTTGTCGAGCTTATACGTAAATCCGGCCCTGGTCTGAATCACCCCACTGAGTTCTAATATCAGACTTGCCTTTGTGGAAAAATCAGATGGGAATAGCATGATTCCTATTATGAATTAAAATCATTTGTTGCCATTGCAACTCTACATTCAATTACACAAAGGTTCTCACAGCAACATTAAATAAGTACGGCAATTATCCCTCAGTGAAATTCAGCTTAATTTGTGGAGGATTGTAAATCACTATACTGTTTGTTTGAACTGAATGTTCTGTTTACCAGGTTTATGAAGCAGATTTATTGTATGAGGGTAGATGAAGCAGACTTTGCTTGTACTCTCCTGTGGTTAGAAGAACAAGAGGTGATCACGAAAGTGGCAGGAAACTGCAGGTGCTGCAATTTTGAGCAAAATACAAAGTGCTGGAGTAACTCAGCCAGTCAGGACAGAAGGAATGGGTAACGTTTTGGGTCGAGACCCTTCATCGGAGAGAAAGTCACAGGAAAGAGAAATTAGGGTTTAGACACGCTAGAGGCAGGAAACATGTTCCCGATGTTAGGGGAGGCCAGAAGCAACGGCCACAGTTTAAGAATAAGGGCTAAGTCATTTAGAACAGAGAGGAGGAAATACTTTTTCACACAGAGTTGTGAGTCTGGAATTCTCTGCCTCAGGGGGCGGTGGAGGCCGGTTCCCTGGATGCTTTCAAGAGTGAGTTAGATAAAGCTCTTAAAGATAGTGGAGTCAAGGGATATGGGGAGAAGGCAGGAACAGGGTCCTGCTGTGGATGATCAGCCATGATCACATTGAATGGCGGTGCTGGCTCGAAGGGGCGAACAGCCTACTCCTGCACCTATTGTCTATTGTCTATTGTCTATTGAAATAGAAATGACGATGTAGTGAGATATAGAACAATGAATGAAAGATATGCAAAAAAGTAACGACGATAAAGGAAATAGCCCATTGTGTCTATCTTTGGTTTAAACCAGCATCTGAAGTTCCTTCCTACATCGTTCTTCAACATTTTGACAGGGTAAATGTATGATAGACTTTAGCCCTGGCTGGGATGTCTGGAATGAGAGGCACATAGTCTGAGATAAATCTTTACGATTCTCTATCTGAATAGGATGTGGAGGCTCATTCATTGAGGATGTTCAAGATAGTGTTTAAAGGGATTTTGCTGGAGGACAAAGTGAAGTCCTGCTGTTATCTTACTGAATGACATGTAGAGTCCCAGAACCTTCTTTTTGCTTCTTTCTCCTCTGCTCATACATTGTCATATTTCATTGATAGAGTCATAGGGTTTTTAGATCCTTTAGAAGAAGCAATGAATATTAAGGCTGATTCACAAAAATTAATATCATACTTTTATAATAATATATTAAATAGAGAATCACCCTCAACAGAAGCATTAAGGGAAGATTGGGAACATGAGCTAATGATAAAGATCTCGAAGGATAGATGGTAAAAGTATTTGATGAATACACATAACTGTTCTATTAATGCAAGACATAATTTAATTCAATTCAAATTATTACATAGACTATATTATTCAAAAACAAGGTTGAATAAATTTTATCCAAACGTCTCTCCCAGATGCGATAAATGTTTGTTTCAAAACGCTAATATAACACATTCATTTGTAAGATGTACAAAGTTGAATACATTTTGGAGTGATATATTTGATATATTTACAAAGCTTTTCAAGTCAAGAATAGAACCCAAAACGGAATGGATTATATTTGGAATAATAGGAGAAGATACCAATTTAAATAAAGATCAAAATGTTTTTTTTTAATTATGGGTTAATAATTGGAAAGAAATTGATACTTAAATTTTGGAAAAATACAACCACACCAACTGTTAAAATGTGGATTAGGAATATGATGGACATAGCACGCCTTGAAGAAATGAGACTTCGACTAATAGATAAATATGACCAATTCTTAAGGAGTTGGTCTCCTTTCATCGACTTTTTGGAATCATGTGATGCAGCGGTACCGTAAAGATTGCTGATTTCAGTTCATGACGCGGATAGATCTACATCTCCGAATACAGATTTGAAAAATTCTCTTTTAAGAGGCCTTCTCTTCTATTTCTACTTTCCACTTTCTCTCTTCCTTTTTTATTTTTTATATACACACTTCACGTTTTTCTACTCTCTACCATCTATTTTTCCACTTTTTCCTCTTTCTATTGTTTTCTTTTTCTTATATATATTAAAAAAAAAAAAAGTCATAGATATAGCTGTAGAGTGTGGAAATAGGCCCATCGGCTCAACTTCCCCACACCAGCCAACATGTCCCAACTGCACTAGTCCCACCTGCCCATGTTTGATCCATATCCCTCCAAACCTGTCCTATCCATGTACCTGTCCAACTGTTTCTTAAATGTTGGGATAGTCCCTGCCTTAACTACCTCCTCTGGCAGCTTGTTCCATACACCCACCACCCTTTGTGTGAAAAAGTTACCCCTCAGATTCCTATTAAATCCTTTTCCTTTCACTGTAAACCTATGTCCACTGGACCTTGATTCATCTACTCTGGGTAGGAGACTCTGTGTATCTACCCGATCTATTCCTCTCATGATTTTGTACGCCTCAATAAGATCACCCTTCAATCTCCTGCACTTCAGGAATAGAGTCCCAGCCTACTCAACCTATAGCTCAGGCCCTCTAGCCCTGGTAACATCATTCAACAACATTTCCCTGGCCTTATGTTATTCTTCAATCTTTGTGTGATAAAATGATATTTCAAAGACTTCAATCTTTCTGTGATGAAAACAAAGTTTAATCGTTTGAGAACAAAGAGATAAGTTGTCATGTATTTCTCCAATAAACTACTTTATCTCCACCGGGTGGCGCTAGCAATGGCTGTCTGGCCAACAGTCTGTCTATCCCTTCCTTCTTTGTTGCTTTTTAAGTATGTGTTAAATGTATGTTTTAGTGTTCCATAGCTTGTTTTATGCGGGGGATGTAGTTGTGTGTCTTGTTGCTTTTTTAAGTATGGCTATATGGCAATACGATTATCACTGTGCCTTAATTGGTACACATGACAATAAAAGACTTTTGAAACTGTTATTGTGCTCTGTGGTAAAATTCATTAATGGAGTCTGCAAAGGGTCAATAAAGACCCCAGACATATTGCTAATCAAATAAATGTCAAAGTTATAGTGGTGGTGAGAGGTTTTCACCAAAATTCATGTTCCATGTCAGCTGTCCACCTGAAGTTTTAAGGAACGTTAAGGCTTAAGTCAGAACTCATCTGTCTCTGGAGGTATGAACAGCTTTTTGTTCACCAGCCTACATATATCTCAGTTCACATCCTCACTGCTCATGTTATTTGTTCTAAATGATAGACCTGGACCTACTGGCAAATTTGCAGCATTAGCAGATCATTCTACTGAAGGATTCCACAGAGAGTGTAGTATTATGGTTTGGTCTTCTGGAGATTTTCCCCATCATTTACACCTCACAATCTCCTCCAACCACATCTATTGCATCCGCTGCTCTAGATGTCAGCTGATCTACATCGGTGAGACCAAGCGTAGGCTTGGCGATCGTTTCGCCGAACACCTCGGCTCGGTCCGCATTAACCAACCTGATCTCCCTGTGGCTCAGCACTTCAACTCCCCCTCCCATTCCGAATCCGACCTTTCTGTCCTGGGCCTCCTCCATGGCCAGAGTGAGCACCACCAGAAATTGAAGGAGCAGCACCTCATTTGGGCAGTCTGCACACCAGCGGCATAAACATTGACCTCCAATTTCCTGTAGCCTTTGCTGTCTCCTCCCCTTCTCAGCTCTCCCTCAACCCTCGGGCTTCTCCTCTTCCTTTCTCCTTTCTTCTCCCTGCCCTCCCCACCCTACATCAGTCTAAAGAACGGTTTCAGGGCCAAAACGTTGGCTATTTCCTTCGCTCCATAGATGCTGCTGCACCCGCTGAGTTTCTCCAGCACTTTTGTCTACCTCAGTGGGAGTTTCTTGGTTCCATGTTTCTAGGTTCTAAATTAAGTCTTTTCAGGTTTTCTTTTTTTTATGACTGTTTATTTAAAATTTAATCAGATATATTTAAAGAGCTAACATGGTATGGCACTTTAGTTGTCATAATTTTCCGAAGTACAGTGAGATTCATTTTGTATACAGTTCAGTACAATTATCACTGTACATAAGCACTTAGATACATCTTAGATAAGTATCTCAGATACAGTGCAAGAGTATAGTAGTAGTACACCGAGACAGTGTACAGAGTCGCCAGTTTGTCGCCATCTACACAGTTATTGTAGTTGCAGGGGTCTTGATCTGACCATGAAGGCTGTCCTAATGTTAATGGGGTAATCGCTCGATGTCAATGCTTTTGAGTCATTTTAGTGGCAAAGCCTCCACAGTGAGCTATTACAGATCTTGCTGTTCTTAGACAATGACCCTCAAGTACTGGGGTCCAAAATACTTTATGTCAGTATGATAGTCTTTCTATATCTGGATGCAGGTGGGAGACTTTGGTGATAATTCTAGATTGATGGTTTGAAAGAGCAAGATCTGACTTTTTCCTCCATCATGATTTCTGTTCTTGAAATAAAAGACCATTTGCTCTATTTTAGTTTTCCATTTGCTTTCCTTGAATAACATTTGAACATGTACAAGTGTTTAGTCTCAACATATTTAGATATAAATAGGTTGTACTACAAAATCAGAGCTGGGAAATAGTCTTAGGTCAGGTCAGATGTTATCCTTTATCTGCCAGCTACCTGATCTTCATGCTTGTTTGAATCACAGTAATCTCTTGTTTGAGACAAGGCTTATCCGGTGACAAGATCAATCCAAAGAAGGGTCCCAGCCTGAAACATCTTTAAGTAGAATGATCCTTCAGTTGAATGATCTGCTAATGCTACAAATTTGCCAGTAGGTCCAGGTCTATCATTTAGAACAAATAACATGAACAGTGTTATTGAAAACTGAGATATATATAGGCTGATGAACAAAAAGCTGTTCAGGCCTCCAGAGACAGATTAGTTCTGATTTAAGTCTTAACATTCCTTAAAACTTCAGGTGGACAGCTGACATGGAACCTATCCATGTCCTCCAGAGATGATGCCTGACCCACTAAGTTACCCCAGCACTGCGTTTTACACAAGATTCCAGCATTTGCAGTTCCTTGTAGAAACATAGAAACATAGAAATTAGGTGCAGGAGTAGGCCATTCGGCCCTTCGAGCCTGCACCGCCATTTAATATGATCATGGCTGATCATCCAACTCAGTATCCCGTACCTGCCTTCTCTCCATACCCTCTAATCCCCTTGGCCACAAGGGCCACATCTAACTCCCTCTTAAATATAGCCAATGAACTGGCCTCAACTACCCTCTGTGGCAGAGAGTTCCAGAGATTCACCACTCTCTGTGTGAAAAAAAGTTCTCCTCATCTCGGTTTTAAAGGATTTCCCCCTTATCCTTAAGCTGTGACCCCTTGTCCTGGACTTCCCCAACATCGGGAACAATCTTCCTGCATCTAGCCTGTCCAACCCCTTAAGAATTTTGTAAGTTTCTATAAGATCCCCTCTCAATCTCCTAAACTCTAGAGAGTATAAACCAAGTCTATCCAGTCTTTCTTCATAAGACAGTCCTGACGTCCCAGGAATCAGTCTGGTGAACCTTCTCTGCACTCCCTCTATGGCAATAATGTCCTTCCTCAGATTTGGAGACCAAAACTGCACGCAATACTCCAGGTGTGGTCTCACCAAGACCCTATACAACTGCAGTAGAACCTCCCTGCTCCTATACTCAAATCCTCTTGCTATGAAAGCCAACATGCCATTCGCTTTCTTTACTGCCTGCTGCACCTGCATGCCTACCTTCAATGACTGGTGTACCATGACACCCAGGTCTCGCTGCATCTCCCCCTTTCCCAATCGGCCACCGTTTAGATAATAATCTGCTTTCCCGTTTTTGTCACCAAAATGGATAACCTCACATTTATCCACATTAAACTGCATCTGCCAAACATTTGCCCACTCACCCAGCCTATCCAAGTCACCTTGCAGTCTCCTAGCATCCTCCTCACACCTAACACTGCCCCCCAGCTTAGTGTCATCCGCAAACTTGGAGATATTGCCTTCAATTCCCTCATCCAGATCATTAATATATATTGTAAATAGCTGGGGTCCCAGTACTGAGCCTTGCGGTACCCCACTAGTCACTGCCTGCCATTGTGAAAAGGACCCGTTTACTCCTACTCTTTGCTTCCTGTTTGCCAGCCAGTTCTCTATCCACATCAATACTGAACCCCCAATGCCATGTGCTTTAAGTTTGTATACTAATCTCTTATGTGGGACCTTCTGGAAGTCCAGATACACCACATCCACTGGTTCTCCCCTATCCACGCTACTAGTTACATCCTCGAATTGTCTCCATTGTCATATGTTGTGCTATATTTTATCAGCCCCGTTTGGATTTTTCACTTATTCTTGCGCAATTCATGGTTCCACTGCTTGAACATCAGGACCACATTTCCTCCACCTCAGCGACTGGTTAGCACTTTGCTTTCATTGAACCCATGCAGCCAAGATTAATCAGTATCAGAGAGCTCCAAACAGATTTCAAACAGACATCAGAGTTTAAACGGAACAAATGTATAATTTTCCAATATGACTTGGAGCAGGCATTGTGGTGCAGCAGTAGAGCTGCTGCTTTACAGAGCCAGAGACCTGTGTTCAATCCTGTGTGTTGTCTGTGTGGAGTTTGTATGAGTCTGGCCTACTCCTGCACCTATTGTCTGTTGTCTATTGATCTCCCATGTAAGATTCCTCTGGGTGTCACGGCTTCCTCACCAATTCCATGAGATGTGCAGGTTTGAGAGTTAATTGGCTTCTGTAAATTGCCACTAATATATGGAATAATATAGAACTAGTGTGAATGGGTGCTTGATAGTCAATGTGGGCTGAAGTGCCTGTTTCTATGCGGTATCTCTAAATTAAACATAATGCTTTAAACATTATGGAACAGGTTAACTGTTTGCCCCTACTAATGTGAACACAGACTGTCTACAATCTTGAGTGAGTAACACCTTGTCAAACTTGCAGGTAAAATAATTTAGTTTACATTGAAACAGGCTCTTTGGCCCAGTCAGTCCATGCCGACTGGCATTTGCCCGTACTCTAGTTCTATCCTACACACAAGGGACACTATACAAAAGCCAATTAACCTTTAAACCTGAACATCTTTGTAATGTGGGAGGAAACCGAAGCACCCAGAGCAACCCCAAGCGGTCACAGAGAGAACGAGAAACTCCGTACAGACATGCACCTGTATTTGGGATCGAACCCAGATCTCTGGTGCTGTGAGGCAGCAACTCTACCGCTGCACTACGGTTTTCACCGCTTTTACACAATTGAGCATCCTTCACTAGAGCTTACAATGGCCTGTTTCCTTGATTATTGTTACTTTTTCACATATCTTTCATACATTGTTCTTTATCTCTCCACATCACCATCTATATCTCTCGTTTCCCTTATCTCTAACCAGTCTGAAGAAGGGACTCGACCCAAAATATCACCCATTCCTTCACTCCAGAGATGCTGCCTGTCCTGCTGAGTTACTCCAGCATTTTGTGTCATTTTGTGTCTTCATTCGGAAACTGGCATTCATTATTTTGGACACACTAATTGATTGCTAACAATTAGCTCTAATATCTGTACGGGGGCTGGCATTAGGAACAAGTGCAAGTTTTACAAGTTCTTCCTTGCTTTCACTTTCACTTGCTTGCTGATTTTCAATGTGAAATTCATGATTCCCACTGGCAGCTGACTACAGAGATGCAGCTGCTGCACTTTTGCCACCAGGAATCTACAAGAATAGTAAGATTAAACGAGAATTTACCAGTTTGAAGTTTGATCTGTATTTTATGAGGAGTTACGATGAGGGATTACGTGAAGAGCCCGCTCAGCACGCATGCGTGGCATATTTCAAAGCAGCGGTGTGGAATCACAGATAGGCACAGTTATTGAAATAAACATAGTAAAGAAAAGGAGACATCAGTTATCAGTTTGACCCATATTATTGAGGGTGGAAGCGGAGGACACGTAATCCCTCATCGTAACTCCTCATAAAATACACTTCAAACTGGTAAGTTCTCGTTTAAATCTTACTATTTTACTGCGGAGTCACGTGAGTGACTATGTGAAGATTTTAAAGCTGTGATTTCAAACCGTGTAACAGTTATTACTTCACTCACTGCCAAAGTCCTTGAGGGAGGAAGTGTGTTATCGTAATCAACCAATGAATCTGTTTGTAGAAAAAACGCAAAGGTATTTGTTAACAATAACAACAAGAATTAAACTGCTCCCCTGGGCTTAAATTAAATATTTGCATTCTGTAAAATATTTTCTGCAAATAAAACAGGTTTTGCCAACGGCTTGTTATAAAAAGTTCTGAATGTTGTTTCCCTCGACCATCCTGCTGTAGCCAGGATGTGGTCTATCGGCACGTCCATTCTTTCAGCCATTGATGTGGATGCTGCCCTGGTGGAGTGAGATTTGTATATGTTAGTGTCAATCCCGGCAGCTTTTTTAGTACTTGCTTGAGCCATCTCGAAATGGTTTGGCTCGTCACCCGACCATAAGGTTTTTTATGACTGACCCATAAGGCTTTTTCACTCCCTCAAATATTTTTGGTTGTGTCTATGTAGGACAGTAGGTGGGTCATGGCACATAACCATGGTGCTGGCGGGTAAGCCCGGAATTCCACGACTGGATTACGTGTTCCTGGTCTGCTCTGTTTGATCAGTCCCTGGATAATGAAAGAGATCTGGTCTGGAGCTGTGATCATGTTGTCCAGTCGCAATAGGTGTAGTGACTGGACCCTCTGTACAGATACAAGTGCCATTAACATGAGTGTTTTGAGCATAGATTATTCCAGGTTGAGGGATCTGACATCCCACATATGGGTGTACCTTGGTCTAGGGGGGTTAGAGTTGTAAATACCCTTCATTAGTTTGACCACCAGCGGGTGGGCCCCATGGCCTGTTGGCCTGGAGCTTGTTTTAAATAGACAGACTGGGCACTTCTAGCTGTGTTGATGGCTGAGTCCTTCATCGTGGTGAAGGTTCGCCAGGGGTTCCAGTACGTTGGTAACTGTAGCGGTTGTGTAGGTGGTCCCTGTATCCAAGCAGTACTTCTTCCACTTTTTGATTCAGATTCAGATTCAGATTTAGATTCAGATTCAATTTTAATTGTCATTGTCAGTGTACAGTACAGAGACAACGAAATGCATTTAGCATCTCCCTGGAAGAGCGACATAGCAAATGATTTGAATAACTAATAATAAGTGTCCGGGGGGGGAGGGGGGGGTGGTGATTTGCAGTCACCGAGGTACGTTGTTGAGTAGAGTGACAGCCGCCGGGAAGAAGCTGTTCCTCGACCTGCTGGTTCGGCAACGGAGAGACCTGTAGCGTCTCCCGGATGGTAGGAGGGTAAACAGTCCATGGTTGGGGTGATAGCAGTCCTTGGCGATGCTGAGCGCCCTCTGCAGACAACGCTTGCTTTGGACAGACTCAATGGAGGGGAGCGAGGAACTGGTGATGCGTTGGGCAATTTTCACCACCCTCTGCAATGCCTTCCGGTCGGAGACAGAGCAGTTTTCATACCATACTGTGATGCAGTTGGTAAGGATGCTCTCGATGGTGCAGCGGTAGAAGTTCACCAGGATCTGAGGAGACAGATGGACCTTCTTCAGTCTCCTCAGGAAGATGAGACACTGACGAGCCTTCTTGATCAGAGTAGAGGTGGATGCTGGACAAGTACTGTTTTCTTGGGGATGTTCAGAGGGATGTCATGTAGTAATGGGAACCATGGCTGTGTAGGCCAGTCGGGTACTATCAAAATACCTGAAGCATAGTCCATTTGTATGTTGCGTAGTACACGGCTGATGAGGCAGAAGGGAGGAAATGCATAGATGAAGAAATGTCCCCAATCCTGCGCGAACGCATCTACTGCTGCTGCCTCAGGGTCTGGTTCCCAAGCGACATACATAGGTACCTGGTGATTTAGCCTTGATGCAAATAAGTCGATATCTGGCGTGCCATATTGCTTAATAATCTTTGCAAATACTTTGGAGTTTAACATCCATTCAGTGTTGTCATTAAGTTTGTGTGACCTGGAGTCTGCCACTGTATTTAGCTTACCTGGCAGGTAAGTTGCTGATAGCCAAATATGTCTTTTGACACACCATTGCCAAATTGTGTTGACCAATTTGTTTGCAGGATATTGATTTTATGCCCCCATATGGTTAATGTAGGCCACCACGTAGTATTGTCTATTTGTAACCGTACATGCAAGTGATGCATATTGGATGCATATGCTTTTAAACCATAAAAGGCACCCAACATCTCTAGATAGTTAATGCCCAGTGTAAGTAGTAATGATGACTCTAGGTTAGTCCATCTACCACCTGTGCTGGATATGGAGTTAGTCGCTCCCCAGCCTTGAGCACTGGCATCTGTTTGGATAACAAAAGTAGGGTTGATGACGATGATAGGGCTGAAACTATGCCAAACGTTTTTTGCCCACCACTGTAGTTCTGATATTGCTTCAGTGGGTAATTTCATGATATGATCATAATGACCTGCATGTCGTTTTAATGCCTGTACCTTTGCTCTTTGTAAGTTTTGATAGTGCAAAGGTCCAAATTGTGTAGCCGGAAATGCTGCTACCATTTTCCCAATTACTCTTGCTACTTGTCGAATAGTTGGTCATTCGTTGACCATTAAATTGTTGCATGATTGTGCCAATTCAGTTGTTTTGTCTTTTGGCAAAGTGACAGACATGTGGGCTGAGTTAATTGTGAAGCCCAAGAAGTCCATGGTTGTGGATGGCTTCAACTTAGATTTATCTGGATGAAAGACAAATCCCAAGGCTTCGAACAACTGTTTGGTGGCTGACACAGCTGATATGCCAATTCCATGGTCTTGCCTACTATTAAGATACCATCAAGATATGCCTTGACAATATGTTTTTGTCTTCTTAAAATTGCCAGGGCTGGTTTTAGTATCTTGGTGAATAATCTTGGGCTGATGTTAAACCATTGGGTAACGCTTTAAACTGCCATTGTTGCCCCCATCCAGGTAAATTTCAGGTATCTGCGATGATCCTTGTGAATGAGTACTGAATAGTGGTCAATGGGTACTGAATTCAGGTCAATGCTTGCCATGAAGTATCCTTTGGAAATTAGTTGTTTGCCAGTAACAAGCGTTTCCATTTTGAAATGTACATACTTAACAAACATATTTTGTGAAGTTAAGTCACTGATGATGCGACATCCACCATTCCTTTTGGTTTTTGTGAATATATTTGATACAAATTCCAAGGGTTCATGTTTTGTTTTTTCGATGATACCCTTTGTATCGTACCATAGGATGACAGATGGCGCAATGGGCTAAGTGTTTGGCTGGCAACCTGAAGGTGGCCGGTTCGAATCCTGCTTGGAGTGTGTACTGTCATTGTGTCCTTGGGCAAGACACTTCACCTACCTTTGCCTGGGACTAGAGACGGAAATTAGCTACTGATTGGCTACAATCTCGCATATTTACATGCAAATGTTAATTAATATGCACTGTCCCTATAAACAAAACATTATAAATATAATAATAATAATAATAATAATAATAATAATAATTATTATTATTATTATTATTATTATTATTATTATTATTATTGTGATTAGTGTCACCAGTTCAACTTGTCCCTCTTGTTTTTATTTAACTGAGAGGGAAAAGACCCTCTGGGGTGAATGTTGAACTGGTGGCAATTTTTCTGGTATAAATTGTATTTTGTATACACTAATGCTATTGAATATATACTTGTCACTCGTGATAGACTCCCATGCTCCCTTAAACAGGTGTAATCTCCCCCCTGTTAGTATTGAGCCCATACTTTCTATATGCTGGTGGGAACCAGACCCACCTACCTCCATGGTTATGTGTATTTCTTCTGTCTCTTCCCAGACCAGCGAGTCTTGCGCGTTGTCTGACGTGGCTGTGATGTTGTGGGGTGGCGCATTTTCCATGGGGTCCGCTCTGGGCCCTTGGTCTAAAAAAGACTTCCGGTGATAAATGTGGACCCTGAGCTTTCACCAGTCCCATATGGTAGACGTCGACTGGTGGACGCGATGGGGTGCTGCTGGGTGTGGTGCTTAGGTAATGTTGTTTTGGGTTTGCGCATCCTGGGGCCTGCCCTCATGAGATCGAAAGTTTTAGAGGCCTCTTCCATATCTTTTAGTTTTTTCGTGAGGTCTTTGTCAAAGAGCAGTGTGTCTGGCTCAATGGCTGGGGTTTTGCACAACCACGCGAATTTTGGATTTAGGGCAGGTCTTATCTTTACGGAGGTTATTTATCTCGAACTGCATGTTGTACAACAGTGCAAGGGTGTTTTGTTGGTTTGTGGTCATCTCCGTATTGTCCACAGAACGAGCAATGATGTGATGGCTGACGTCAGGAGCCTGAGGATCCGCTGCAGTATCAGCTCCTGGTTCCGAATATTTGTCCCGACTTGCCCCCAGATTTGGCTGTTGACAGCCGGCACTTTGAGGGACTCACAATTTTCTGGAGCTGTGTACATTTTTAAGGCCTCATTAACCACCTGCTCCTGTAGGGGCCTGTTGGAGAGGTGGTTGATGCTGGCCGCTAGTTTAGGCTCTAATGGCCTTCCTGCACGTGGGGCTGCCATGTAGCGGTCCACCACACCCAGCAGCTCTTCGTGGTCCTGCACCCCTTGTATACTCCTGACTTCTTCAGCCAACGTCCCCTCTTCCTGACCAGCCCAGGTCCTGGTCGGGTGAGGAGGAAGCGACGTGCAGTGCACAAGGCACTGTGGAGGGAGTGCCTGAACTCCCCCTGCGAGAGCGCCCCTCACGCAGCGTGTCTCGCTGGAGCACCTGCTCCAGGAGCCGCTCCATGCAGCTCAGGCAGCTGTCTCTCCCCCGTGCGGGTGGAGAGACGTCCCCGTTTGACGAGTCGGAAACCACTGGCCGGACGCTTTTTCGGGTAGTTTTATATCCAGCCCGCTGCTCAGGCGCTAGTGGGACTGGGCTCGGCACGGTGTCGGGGATGGCAGAGCGCCCGGTAAGCGGTCCTACCGCATGTTGCTGCCCCCCCCAGATGGAATGCTCCTCCATTCGAGTCGAGCGAGGGACAGGTTTGTTCAAGAGCCATTTTGTTCTCTGCCTGTAAAACGAAGCAGAAGGCTCTCCTGTGAATGAAACCCGACCTCAGGGTACCTACCTGATGATCCGTCTTTCAATCTGTAGCGGGAGCGCCTGACTCCCGATGCGGCCGCTGTTGCACTGCTGAATGCAATGCCGCGCATGCGTGCTGAGCGGGCTCTTCACGTAGTCATTCATGTGACTCCGAAGTAAAATTGTATGTGTCTCTCTCCATGGTATCCACAGTATCGGAACATAAAAATCTACTACACAACTAACGGAAAATTCAGGGGAGAAGGGAATGAGTTGAGTCAAACAGCTTCCTTGCGATTCCTTGTGATTCCTTGGGTTGTTATCTCCGGTTTGCTTCCAGTTCCTCATGCTGGCGAGAGCAGGAACAGGGAGATACGGGACCTGAATGTGTGGCTGAGGAACTAGTGCACGGGGCAGGGATTTAGATTCTTAGATCACTGGGATCTGTTTTGTAGTAAGGGGGAACTGTACAAAAGGGACGGATTGCATCTTAACAGGTGGGGGACCAGCATTCTGGCAGGCAGGTTTGCCACTGCTACACGGGTGGTTTTAAACTGAATAAGGGGGGTGGGGTGTCAAATGGGATAGTCAAGGATGAAGTTAAAGGGAAAGGGTTTCTTGAATGTGTGAGCGTAGAAGTAGAGGGGTGTAAAATGAGGGTAGAAGCAATAGGTAGCAAGGTGAAAAGTAAAAGTGGCAGGCAGGCAAATCCAGGGCAAAAATCAAAAAGGGCCACTTTTCAGCATTATAGTATAAGGGGTAAGAGTGTTGTAAAAACAAGCCTGAAGGCTTTGTGTCTCAATGCAAGGAGCATTCGTAATAAGGTGGATGAGTTGAATGTGGAGATAGCTATTAATGACTATGATATAGTTGGGATCACGGAGACATGGCTCCAGGGTGACCAAGGCTGGGAGCGGAACATTCAGGGATATTCAATATTCAGGAGGGATAGACAGAAAGGAAAAGGAGGTGGGGTAGCGTTGCTGGTTAGAGAGGAGATTAACACAATAGAAAGGAAGGACATTAGCTTGGAGGATGTGGAATTGATATGGGTAGAGCTGTGAAACACTAAGGGGCAGAAAACGCTAGTGGGAGTTGTGTACAGGTCACCTAACAGTAGTAGTGGAGTTGGGGATGGCATCAAACAGGAAATTAGAAATGCGTGCAACAAAGGTAAAACAGTTATAATGGGTGACTTCAATCAACATATAGATTGGGTGAATCAAATTGGCAAGGGTGCTGAGGAAGAGGATTTCTTGGAATGTATGCGGGATAGTTTTCTAAACCAACATGTAGATGAACCAACGAGAGAGCAGGCTATTCTAGACTGGGTATTGAGAAATGAGGAAGGGTTAGTTAGCAGTCTTGTTCTGCGTGGCCCCTTGGGCAAGAGTGACCATAATATGGTTGAGTTCTTGATTAGGATGGAGAGTGACATTGTTAATTCAGAAACAAGGGTCCTTAACTTAAAGAAAGGTGACTTTGAGGGTATGAAATGTGAATTGGCCAAGATAGACTGGGAATTGATTCTTAAAGGGTTGACGATGGATATGCAATGGAAGGCATTTAAAGACTGCATGGATGAGCTACAACAATTGTTCATCCCAGTTTGGCAAAAGAATAAATCAGGGAAGGTAGTGCACCCATGGATAACAATGGAAATCAAGGATAGTATCAAAACAAAAGATGAAGCATACAAATTAGCCAGAAAAAGCAGCCTGCCAGAGGAGTGGGAGTCCAGCAGAGGAGGACAAAGGGCTTAATTAGGAAAGGGAAATTAGATTATGAAAGAAAACTGGCTGGGAGCATAAAAACTGACTGCAAAAGTTTTTATAGATATGTGAAGAGAATAAGATTAGTTAAAACAAATGTAGGTCCCTTGCAGTCAGAAACAGGTGAATTGATCATGGGGAACAAGGACATGGCAGACCAATTGAATTCACCAAGGAAGACATAAATAATCTCCCGGAAATAGCAGGGGACCGGGGGTCAAATGATATGGAAGAACTGAGTGAAATCCAGGTTAGCCGGGAAGTGGTGTTAGGTAAATTGAATGGATTAAAGGCCGATAAATCCCCAGGGCCAGATAGGCTGCATCCCAGAGTATTTAAGGGAGTAGCCCCAGAAATAGTGGATGCATTAGTGATATTTTTTCAAAACTCTTTAGATTCTGCAGTAGTTCCTGAGGATTGGAGGGTAGCTAATGTCACCCCACTTTTTAAAAAGGGAGGGAGCGAGAAAACAGGGAATTACAGACCAGTCAGTCCAACATCGGTAGTGGGGAAACTGCTAGAATCAGTTATTAAAGATGGGATAGCAGCACATTTGGAAAGTGGTCAAATCATTGGACAAAGTCAGCATGGATTTATGAAAGTTAAATCATGTCTGACGAATCTTATAGAATTTTTCAAGGATGTAACTAGTAGAGTGGATAAGGGAGAACCAGTTGATGTGTTATATCTGGACTTTCAGAAGGTTTTCGACAAGGTCCCACATAAGAGATTAGTATACAAATTGAAAGCACCCGGTATTGGGGGTTCAGTATTGATGTGGATAGAGAACTGGCTGGCAAACAGGAAGCAAAGAGTAGGAATAAATGGGTCCTTTTCACAATGGCAGGCAGTGACTAGTGGGGTACCGCAAGGCTCAGTGCTGGGACCCCAGCTATTTACAATATATATTAATGATTTGGACGAGGGAATTGAATGCAACATCTCCAAGTTTGAGGATGACACGAAGCTGGGGGGCAGTGTTAGCTGTGAGGAGAATGCTAGGAGGTTGCAAGGTGACTTGGATAGGCTGGGTGAGTGGGCAAATGCATGGCAGATGCAGTATAATGTGGATAAATGTGAGGTTATACACTTTGGTGGCAAAAACAGGAAAGTAGACTATTATCTGAATGGTGGTCGATTAGGAAAGGAGGAGATCCAA
Organism: Leucoraja erinaceus; assembly: GCF_028641065.1. Lineage (NCBI taxonomy): Eukaryota > Metazoa > Chordata > Chondrichthyes > Rajiformes > Rajidae > Leucoraja > Leucoraja erinaceus. The sequence continues at coordinate 73,148,830 of NC_073380.1, read as the reverse complement.
CGAGACCTGGGTGTCATGGTACACCAGTCATTGAAAGTAGGCATGCAGGTGCAGCAGGCAGTGAAGAAAGCGAATGGTATGTTAGCTTTCATAGCAAAAGGATTTGAGTATGGGGGCAGGGAGGTTCTACTGCAGTTGTACAGGGTCTTGGTGAAACCACACCTGGAGTACTACGTACAGTTTTGGTCTCCTAATCTGAGGAAAGACATTCTTGCCATAGAGGGAGTACAGAGAAGGTTCACCAGACTGATTCCTGGGATGTCAGGACTTTCATATGAAGAAAGACTGGATAGACTCGGCTTGTACTCGCTTGAATTTAGAAGATTGAGGGGGGGATCTTATAGAAACTTACAAAATTCTTAAGGGGTTGGACAGGCTAGATGCAGGAAGATTGCTCCCGATGTTGGGGAAGTCCAGAACAAGGGGTCACAGTATAAGGATAAGGGGGAAATCTTTTAGGACCGAGATGAGGAAAACATTTTTCACACAGAGAGTGATGAATCTCTGGAATTCTCTGCCACAGAAGGTAGTTGAGGCCAGTTCATTGGCTATATTTAAGAGGGAGTTAGATGTGGCCCTTGTGGCTAAAGGGATCAGGGGGTATGGAGAGAAGGCAAGTACGGGATACTGAGTTGGATGATCAGCCATAATCATATTGAATGGTGGTGCAGGCTCGAAGGGCCGAATAGCCTATTCCTGCACCTAATTTCTACGTTTCTATGTTTCTATGACTCAGATTATAGGGCCTATCCCACTTGGGCATCATCCGAAAAAGAGGTTGTCACGTCGTGACGCAGGCATGACGCGTGGTGAGGCGTGGTGACGCACGCAGTGACGCGCGATAACGCGTGGTCACGCATGCAGTGACGCACGATAACGCGTCGTGCTTCCCTGTTGCCCCATCATTTTGGAATGTTCAAAATCCTGGGCCGACATTTGGGTGTCTCATCATGTCATGCGCCCAATCAAACGCTGACGTATGCGGTCCTGTGGGTGACGCACGGTTAAGGTTAGCGTTGGGGGTTAGGGACCACAGATGAGGTGTAAAATATTCTTCCTTCAATGCATGGATTTTAAACATTAATATATTAAAATTAATACAATAAAATCAATTGTGCAAATGAAAAGATGTTCAATTTTATTTATTGATGTATTGGTCCGCTTCCAAATCCGATCACCGTCTCTTTTCACAGGGATGGATTCAGTGAGTGTAGACTGAATTCCCTTCTGCCCTCTTCCCTCCACCCACCCCCATCCCTCCTTCTCTAATCCCCTCTCCTCCCACTTCTTCCCTTCTCCCTCTCCCTCCCTTCTCCCATCCTCCACCTCCCGCCCCCCATTTTCCCCGACTCCCCACCCATTTGTGGACCCAGCCTGCGAACAGCGACCCCCCGCACACTATCCCACACACGCTAGGGACAATTTATACAAACCTGTGTGCCAATGGAGTGCGGAAGCCATAGCCCTAGCCCTAGCCCTAGCCCTAGCCATAACCCTAGCTTCTGCGTGCTCCTCATGGGAACTAAACTGTTGGCCACGAGTTGTTAGTGGGATCTAGCTGTCACAGGCTTGGTCCACAAATAGGGGGCGTCCCCCTCTCCCCCTCTCCCTCCCTTCCTATTCTCCCATTCTCAAACCCCCCTCACTTCCTCCGACAACTCATGGCCAACAGTTTAGTTCCCATGAGGAGCAGGCAGAGCATTGGGGGTTCGTGTCCAACCCCTGGGGCCACTGTGTTACATTTAGTTCAGAGATACAATGCCTTTCGGCCCGTTAGGGTTAGGGTTAGGGTTAGGGTTAGGGTTAGTTAGGTTAGCGTTAGGGTTAGGGTTAGGGTTAGCGTTAGGGTTAGGGCTAAGGCTAGGGCTTGTGTAAATCAATATTGAATGGCTGTGACTCGGGCTAATGCCAGGGATTTGATAATTGACAGGTTCGATCAGGGATTCTTGCCTTTTCAAGGCTGGTACTTTATTGAGTCAATAATTTAAATATATACAGTTGTGGATTTGCGCAGCCTGCAGTACGCTGTGGCCTACTGCTTACATATTTGACAAATACATTTATTTATAAATCTTTGAAAGTATGATGCAGGTCCGTACACACACAGTAGCTCAACTGGTGAGAAAGTTTATCCTGAATGACCCTTGAACTGGGCATGCGCATTTGTAATACCGCTCACTTTTTGCATTGAAATATCCATTAAGTGATTTGTATGTGCAAGTTATACATAAAACAGTGCAAATGGATCCAACTTTTAATTCCAATACTTTTAATACCCCTTTTGCCACTAGCAAGATTTAAACATTTTTTAATTTTCATTTCCTGACACAACTGTAGTTAATTTTAATATTTTCACATGTGCTCTGTCAGTTTCCCTCATCTCAAATGTGGTTATCATGAAACATATGCAATCTGCATTTTTCCATTTTACCCTGCTAAAATATTTCAAATTGCTGTCCTCATAAAGACCCCATTTAACGTTTAATAAGCATGGGGATTTATACCATTCCACATCTATTGAAAAGCATTTCAATGTTTATTCCAGTTGTCTAAAATTCCGTGTTCCAATGAACAATTTCAAGGAGCAAGGTAACTATTTAACCTCAGATCAACATCCATTATATTTGAAATCAACATTTCATATTCCTTAATGTTATTAGGATTTCTGATATAGAGCATAATTGATTTTATTTGTAGGCAGTAAACAATTTGGAATGATTTTTTCTCACATTTTGAAAGTATTTTAATGTTCATTGGAAATGGCTTAACTTCCATTATCTCACCCTGGTGAATTTGATTATCTGTTGAAAATATATTACCTTAATTATCTTTTTAGTCCATATGTCAATTCTTCCAACTGTAATCATGCAGTCTTTTTTATATCTTGCTTGATCGCTAACCTCGGACCTCCCTTGGGTTGTTTCAATCATTAAAGTGCAAGTTTATCAACTTTACAAAATTCTTTAATTCCTCCTGACTGGGTGTTTGAAATGTGGGTTTTAAGAAGATTTTACTATTTCCTTGGGAGGTCAGGGACCAATTATTTTAAGAATTGTCTATTTCCTTTTACTGTTGCTGAGATTGTAACCTTAGCAAATGGAATTAATGCTGCTGCATACTTTGGGATGAATCTGAAATTTGTTCTTTCATTACATAAGAAATAACTCCTATTTTCATGACAATCACATAAGCCATGGAGATAAATATTTTAACTTATTTTTATTTTCTTTATTTGGTTGTCCCTGGAGTAAGGTAATGGCCAATTGATCATAATAATGTCTCCTGTGGTTTTTTTTTTTACTTGAGAGAGATTGTACATTCAATGTAGCAACTTTAAAAAAATGTAATGTTTGCAATGCAACTGGACATTGTGCATTCCACTATGAAAAACAAGAGTTGATTCCCGTCAATGCTATAGTGATGAACAGTCTATCTGTGGTTGTATCAAATTCTACAGCCTGGAAATTATAGGTCACATGCTGATCGAGAAAATGGCTAGTTAGAATAGATCATACAATCACACAGCTTAGAAACAGGACCTTCGTCCTATAAGAATGTATTTCTGTTCAAATATTTTAATTCATTCTTCAGGTAAGGCCAACAGCTAATCCTTAATCCTAGCTGCATTTATTAAAGATAGTTCGCCTTCTTGAAATGTGGCAGTCTGAATGATTTAGACATTTGTGGACGTATCCCAGATCATCATACAAACCAGTGTTCCTTCCATTGACTTCATCTCCACTTCACACTTCACAAGGCTGCCAGCAAAACCCAGTGTAACCCGGCCACTCCCTCTTCTCCCCTCTCCCATCAGGCAAAAGGTACAGAGGTTTGAAAACACGTACCTCAGTTTCAGGAACAATTTCTTCCCAGCGGTTAGCAGGCAACTGTATGGGCTTCTCATCAGCTGGAATGCAGTCCTGACCTACCTACCGCATTGGAGACCTTTGAACTATCTTTAATCAGATTTTATTAGACTTCAATGTTATATCTTGCACTAAATGTATTAACCTTTATCCTTTATCTGTGCACTGTGGGCGGCTTGATTGTATTCATGCATACAATCATAAATGAGATCCTGCCTGTCCTGCTGAGTTACTCCAGTATTTTGTGTCTACACTCGTGCATATTATTTTCTTTGACTGCATAGCACACAAACTAAAGCTTATAATTGTACCTCAGTACAAACTAAACTAAAACTAATTTTAATTCAATGACAGTGAAGCAATGGCAACAATTTCCAAATCAGGTTTATAACATGGAATGACCTTTAGAAGTGATAATGTTCCTTGTATTTTCCTCTCATCAGCTAGAATGCAGTCCTGACTTCCTACCTACCTAATTGGAGATTTCATTACTTGTATCTTTTACATTTCAAAGCAATGAAAGTATTCGATTAAGTGCTTTTCAAGCCTAGCATTTCCACAAACATTGCAAAGTCTATGGCATAAAAGAAACAAAAATCTCCAATGCCAGAAGCCACACCAAGAGAAGGGAATAGCATTGAATCCCCCAATCAAGTTGTGAAACATAATCTGTAACCATAAATCATCAGAAGCTGTCAGAAAAAGCTAAAAGTGGTTACATCATGCTGGACACTTTACCACCATCTGAGCAAAATCTAATGGATTAATGGATCAAACGTTTCTGAAAGGTGTTATTGAAGAGAAATTGGCTGTTGTTCACTCCAAACACCTTCACTGCATCGGGCAGTGATGCCTGTAGAAAAAAGGAACTGATTAATACACAAAAGGACACTAAGCGCTTGAATAACTCAGCATGCCAGGCCGCATCTCTGGAGAACATGGATACGTGACGTTACTGATGTGAGACCTATCTTCAGTCTGTTCTCCAGGGATGCTTCCTGTTCTGCTGAAGTTATTCCAGAGCTTTCTGTCCTCTCTAGGCAGTGATGCCTGATGCTTTCCGTTGCAGTCACAGATTATTCGAAGATGCTCCAGGCCACATCAAATCCAACTCAATCAGTGCTGAGGATGAAGAACTCAATCCTCTGTCATTGAAATCCAAAAGATACTCAACCTACTTAACCCTTCCATGAGGATAAGTGGGCAAGGTTAAAGGGTGTGCACCAGAGATAAAGGTATTTGTTTGAATGGTGCATTTGAATTACAAATCATCACTATAATGTCATGAACTCTTTAGAGGACCTTCCTTCAATTTACCAATCTGTTGTTTACTGTAAGGAATGGGACAGCATTCCCAGCCCATTGAAATCTGTCCATTGTGCATCTTGGTTTTGGATTTACAAAATGTTGGTTAACAAAATGTTCTTGGGAGACATTTTGTAATTCGAATAAGGGCTATACAGGTCAAGAAACAAAGCGAGGAATGCATTGATGCCAATGTTTTAACCTTTATCCTTTCCTTCTGGTGGGAATATACCTGTAATTGTGTGTATGCTCATTCCATGGCCCTCGCAAGTCATAATTGATCAATCATGTAGAATGCTGAAATATTGTCAACGAACACAATGGGCAAGATCCATAGTTGGCCAAAGGTAATGTGATTCATTACAGATCTAGTTTACGCATTCAGCAGAATGCATCCCATAGACAAAAAGCTGCTTCAACCATCTTACGAGTTTATTTCACATCTATGCCTTTCCCATATTAGGCTAATTTAAATGCAAAGGTGCAGTCTATTGGGTATAATGTGTACTGTAAATTCATCAATCATCTGTGGTGATGCTTAAGACTTGCTATAGGTTACTGATGGCATAGTTTTAGTGATAACTAGACTAAGTGGGACTCTTTGGGTCCCATGTTAACATGGTATGGCTGGTCCCCCAACGCAATATTCCACCTCTCCATCAATTCCAATATCGGTGGTCAGTGGGGGGCGGTGGCTTTCTGGAGTCCTACTATGGGTGTTGTAGGCCAAAGGGACTGGTTTACAGAGGGCTAGTATGGACATTGTGGGCCAAATGGATTATTGGGCTGGAAACTCAATCATTCAGGCCTGTTGGGCTGACAGCTCAGTCACTCAGGCCTGGTGGGCACACAGCTCAGTCACTCATGCCTGGTAGGCTGGCAGCTCAGTCACCCCCCCCCCCCCCCCCCAACCTTGGGGCACACACACCATTCATACCCATATGCACACACCCTCCATCACACACACCCTCACAACCTCACACACAAACACACACCCTCCATCTCTCACAACCGCACTCACATGTACACCCTTCATTTCACTCTCACGCACACGTACACACACCCTCCATCACACACTCACACACCCTCCATCGCACACACACTCACTCACACACCAACACACACCAACACATATCACACCCAGTAATCACTCACAACCTCCATGAATCACCATCCGTGGCTCACACACTCACACTGACCCCCCCCCCCTCCACTGAGCACACACACACACACACACACAAAACCTCTCATATGACAGTAAAACTCTCTTCAATCGACTAACGTGGCTGACTCTGGACTGAGCACAACCTCTCCACTGAGCGGGACTTCCGTAATGAGCAGGACCTCTCCACCGAGCAGGACTATTCAGTTCAATCAAACACAGTGCAGACCAACAATTCAGTCCAAGCACGGTGCAGACCAACAATTCAGTTCAAGCATTGTGCAGACCAACAATAGACAATAGGTGCTGGTGTAGGCCATTCGGCCCTTTGAGCCCGCACCGCCATTCAAAGTGATCATGGCTGATCATCCGCATTCAGTACCCCATTCCTGCCTTCTCCCCATATCACTTGACTCTGCTATCTTTAAGAGCCCTATCTAGCTCTCTTGAAAGTATCCAGAGAACCAGCCTTCACCACCCTCTGAGGCAGAGAATTCCACAGACTCACAACTCTCTGTGTGAAAAAGTGTATTTTCAAGTTCACAGCAATTCACTTCAAGCACGGTGCAGACCACAATTCATTTCAAGCATAGTGCAGGCTAACAATTCATTTCTAGCACAGTGCAGGCTAACATTTCATTTCAAGCACAGTGCAGACTTACAGTTCAGTTCACTCGCGGTGTACACTCTCACAGTTCTGGACTCAACTCTCACTCACGATCTTCCGGGGTGACTGAGTCACATCCGGCTTCCGGGGCTTTATTCTCCTGGCCCCCCCGGAAGGGGTGTTACCTTCATCGTGGTGACTGACAGGTGAGAAGTCAATTTGCTGATATCATGATTTTTTAAACATTCATAACCTATTTTATTATATGACCGATCTGAAAAAATGGGGCAGTTGGAGGAGAGGGAGCATGGTGAATAAGATGGAGAAAAATTCATAGCGATATAGGTTAGCGCTTTTTCTAAAATGTATTTACAACGTAGGAAGGGAGTGGTCAAGATTAGACTTTTAGTAATAGTATAGATAATCCATATTTCTGGGTTTCCAAATATCTTTCTTTGGCTCTGTTTATGTGTAGTCCAAAAGGTAGAGTGAATATTAAAGGGGTTTATTTGGTCATTGAGGAATCATTTAGTTTAATTTAGTTTAGTTTAGTTTAGTTTAGTTTAGTTCAGTTTAGAGGTACAGTGTGAAAACAGGCCCTTCGCCCCACCAATTCTATGCCAGTCACAGTCACCAATGCACTAGTTCTATTCTACACATTAGGGACAATTTACATTAACTAATTAACCTGCAAACCTGCACGTCCTTGGGATGTGGCATGAAAACATAGCACCCGGAGAAAATCCATGCAATTACAGGGAGAATGGACAAACTCCATACAGAGAGCACCTGTGGTCAGCATTGATCCTGGGTTTCTGGAGCTGAAAGGCAGCAATTCTACCCTGCATTACTGTGCCCTCCTAAGCATTTCGAGCAAAAAAGGTCCCTCGGCTGCTAAGGATATTAGAGATGATTGTCTCAAGATTTCTGAATCTCAAAATTAGGAAAATCCTCTCCTAGAAAAATGCTTTAGAGAAGCAATTAATAATTGTCACTTCATCCACAGTAACAATGGTGGATCATTTATTTTGGAAGTCATTTCTTAGTTCCAATTAGTGTGAAATTATGAATGGTATGAACCCTCCTGAGATCAGGAGAAAAAATACAGCAGCTTTGCTCTACGTTGCAATTGATAATGCATCTGTAAAATCAAAAAGTGAGTTCATAATCTGCGTGGGAGGGAGTGTATGAATAGCGTTCATCTTAAATAGATTTAAGAATAACTACATTTACGAGGATGTTGCCAGGGCTAGAGGGCCTGAGCTATAAGGAAAGGTTGAGTAGGCTGGGGCACTATTCCTTGGACCGCAGGAGGATGAGGGGCGATCTTATTGAGGTGTATAAAATCAGGAGAGGAATTGATCGGATAGATGCACAGTCTCTTGCCCAAGGTAGGTGAATCGAGGACCAGAGGACATAGGTTTAAGGTGACGGGGAAAAGATTTATAGGAATTTGAGGGGTAACTTTTTCACACAAAGGGTGATGGGTGTATGGAACAAGCTGCCAGAGGAGGTAGTTGAGGCAGGAACTAATCCAACATTAAAGAAACAGTTAGACAGGTACATGGATAGGACAGATTGAAGAGATATGGACCAAACGTGGGCAGGCGGGACGAGTGTAGTTGGGACATGATAACCGGTGTGGACAATTTGGGCTAAAGGATCTATTTCCACACTGTATCACTCTATGATTGTAACTGTACAAAATAATGCAGTTAGTCAAAGAGGCACCTGTTAAACGGGGGGCTGCAGTGTGGCTTGAGTGAGGGTAAAGAAAACAAAACAAGAAGGCATAACCATACTGGCTGTCACGTTGGTATAGTGTACAAAATAATATGATGCAGCTCTGATATAATATTTCCAATCATGTATTCTGATGGACAAAGTTTCATTATTGTTGTTTATAATAAAACTATGACTGACAGAAGTTTGATAAATTGCACTGACTGCAGAACTCCTGCACCTGATATGTGTTTTTAACTTGGTTTTCCAGACAATTTTCTCGCTTTCCTTTCTTTCTATTCTTTGCATGAGTGGAAACATGAGCTGAGTTTCAACTACAGTTGCTCATGCAATATGGAAAATCTGTCACTGTGCATTGTATTGTTAATAAAGAATGCCAAAAATAAATGTTCATTTCCCAACAATTTTCATGCCAGGTCAGAATCAATTTCATAAATGTCAAAGTCAGCAACTTTCGTTTTGCACACAGGATGAACCTTTCCTGGATCCACCAGTTGCTTTAGCTGAGTTCCACCTGCCTTTCATACCATATCACACCGTTATTACATTTGAATGCGAATCAATTTCAACTGTGGTGTTTTTGTTTACTTAGGAAAAATGAAACTCAGGAGCTTTAGAGATACAAAGTCCAAACAGGCCCTTCAGCCCACCGAGTCCGCGCCTACCATCGATCACCTTGCACACTAACACTATTGTACAATACATGCTAGGGAACATTTACAATTTTTCCAAAGCTATTTAACCTACAGACATTTTGTGCTTGGAATGTGGGGAAAACCGGAGCACCCAGTGAAAACCCATGCGGTCACAGGGAGAATGTAAAAACTCCGTACAGACAGTACCCGTAGTCAGGATCGAACTGTAGTCTCTTGTGCTGTAAGGCAGCAGAAGTGCTGCTGTGCCACTATTCTGGACCTGGCTGAACAACTGGGACAAACCTCAGTAGCCTGACACACCAAACTGAAATGGAATTAAGTAGATTCATGTAATTGGCCATCCAAGCGATGTGTTTGCACTTTCCCGAACTTTTAAGGATTTAACACGATCGTAGTCGCCAATTCAAAAAGGCAGCAAACATCATCAAAGACCCACACCATCCAGCCACACACTCATTTTACCATTGACATCGGGAAGAAGCGTGAAAACTGAAACATCCAGGTACAGGAACAGATTCTTCCCTACAGCTATTAAACACAACAACAAATAAGCTCTGATCTGCAACAGACTATTATTATTGCACAGTATTTGTTTATTTATTGAGTATGTATGCATGTGTATATCCACACTGAACTTTGTTTTTCTCCCGTTATGAACTATGTTTGCATATTCTGTTGTGCTGCAGCAAGTAAGAGATTAGTTAAAACAAATGTAGGTCCCTTGCAGTCAGAAACGGGTGAGTTGATCATGGGGAACAAGGATATGGCGGACCAATTGAATAACTACTTTGGTTCCGTCTTCACTAAGGAAGACATAAATATTTTGCCGGAAATAGCAGGGGACCGCGGGTCAAAGGAGTTGGAGGAATTGAGTGAAATCCAGGTTAGCCAGGAAGTGGTGTTGGGTAAATTGAATGGATTAAAGGCCGATAAATCCCCAGGGCCAGATAGGCTGCATTCCAGAATATTTAAGGGAGTAGCCCCAGAAATAGTGGATGCATTAGTAATAATCTTTCAAAACTCTTTAGATTCTGGAGTAGTTCCTGAGGATTTGTGGGTAGCAAACGTAACCCCACTTTTTAAGAAGGGAGGGAAAGAGAAAATGAGGAATTACAGACCAGTTAGTCTAACATCAGTAGTGGGGAAACTGCTAGAGAGTTATTAAAGATGGGATAGCAGCACATTTGGAAAGTGGTGAAATCATTGGACAAAGTCAGCATGGATTTACGAAAGGTAAATCATGTCTGACGAATCATATAGAATTTTTCGAGGATGTAACCAGTAGCGTGGATAGGGGAGAAACAGTGGATGTGGTGTATCTGGACTTCCAGAAGGCTTTTGACAAGGTCCCACATAAGAGATTAGTATACAAACTTAAAGCACACGGCATTGGGGGTTCAGTATTGATGTGGATAGAGAACTGGCTGGAAAACAGGAAGCAAAGAGTGGGAGTAAACGGGTCCTTTTCACAAAGGCAGGCAGTGACTAGTGGGGTACCGCAAGGCTCAGTGCTAGGACCCCAGCTATTTACAATATATATTAATGATCTGGATGAGGGAATTGAAGGCAATATCTCCAAGTTTGCGGATGACATGAAGCTGGGGGGCAGTGTTAGCTGTGAGGAGGATGCTGGGAGACTGCAAGGTGACTTGGATAGGCTGGGTGAGTGGGCAAATGTTTGGCAGATGCAGTATAATGTGGATAAGTGTGAGGTTATGCATTTTGGTGGCAAAAACAGGAAAGCAGACTATTATCTAAATGGTGGCCGACTAGGAAAAGGGGAGATGCAGCGAGACCTGGGTGTCATGGTACACCAGTCATTGAAAGTAGGCATGCAGGTGCAGCAGGCAGTGAAGAAAGCGAATGGTATGTTAGCTTTCATTGCAAAAGGATTTGAGTATAGGAGCAGGGAGGTTCTACTGCAGTTGTACAGGGTCTTGGTGAGACCACACCTGGAGTATTGCGTACAGTTTGGTCTCCATGTCTGAGGAAGGACATTCTTGCCATAGAGTGAGTGCAGAGAAGGTTCACCAGACTGATTCCTGGGATGTCAGGACTCTCTTATGAAGAAAGACTGGATAGACTTGGTTTATACTCTCTAGAATTTAGGAGACTGAGAGGGGATCTTATGGAAACTTACAAAATTCTTAAGGGGTTGGACAGGCTAGATGCAGGAAGATTGCTCCCGATGTTGGGGAAGTCCAGGACAAGGGGTCACAGCTTAAGGATAAGGGGGAAATCCTTTAAAACTGAGATGAGAAGAACTTTTTTTCACACAGAGAGTGGTGAATCTCTGGAACTCTCTGCCACAGAGGGTAGTCAAGGCCAATTCATTGGCTATATTTAAGAGGGAGTTAGATGTGGCCCTTGTGGCTAAGGGGATCAGAGGGTATGGAGAGAAGGCGGGTACGGGATACTGAGTTGGATGATCAGCCATGATCATATTGAATGGCGGTGCAGGCTCGAAGGGCCGAATGGCCTACTCCTGCACCTAATTTCTATGTTTCTATGTTTCTATGTAATGGGCCTGTCCCACTTAGGCGACTTTTCAGGCGACTGTTAAGTTCAAGGCCAACGCCTGAAAAACCAGCAACCAGAACGGCGACCGTCAAAGTGGAACACACACACACACATCGCTTCCTTCAACAACCCATTATGCAGGCGGGAAACAAGGCAAGCGGGGGGAGCACTGTCTGAGTGAAATTCACATGGTGCAAAACCAAGGTGATACAGCCATACACTGCAATGAATTGAATTGAATTGAATTGAATTTCCTTTATTGTCATTCAGACCTTACGGTCTGAACGAAATTTCGTGCCTGCAGTCATACATACAATGATACAATAATAAACAACAATAAACACAAATTAACATCCATCACAGTGAGCCCTCCAAACACCTCCTCACTGTGGTGGAGGCAAAAATCTTAGGGCTGCAGTCTCTTCCCTCTTCTCCCTCTGCGCTGAGGCAATTCCCCACCGGGCGATGGTACAAACAGTCCCGCAGCTCACCGAACCCCGCGAACGGGCCGGTTCAAACACTGCGGCCCGGGGTGGTCGAAGCCGCCGCACCTCCAGTCCAGCACACGCAGCCGCCGGCCCGCGGCTGAACCCCAGGACTCTGGACACTGCCGCCAGAACGTCGTCCCAGCCACCGGAGCACCGTCGCAGCCCCCAGACCGGATCGCCCTCACGTGAGTACCGTTCCACCCTCAGGCTGGGCCACTCCGACGGGAGTGCCATTCCTCCCTCGGGCTGGGCCACTCCAGCGGGAGTGCCGTTCCTCCCTCGGGCTGGGCCACTCCAGCGGGAGTGCCGTTCCTCCCTCGGGCTGGGCCACTCCAGCGGGATTGTGTTCCTCCCTCGGGCTGGGCCACTCCAGCGGGAGTGCCGTTCCTCCCTCGGGCTGGGCCACTCCAGCGGGAGTGCCGTTCCTCCCTCGGGCTGGGCCACTCCAGCGGGAGTGCCGTTCCTCCCTCGGGCTGGGCCACTCCGACGGGAGTGCCGTTGGGCTGGGCCACTCCAGCCCCTCACCATGCCGCTCTCACGGGAGCACCGTTCCATCCCGGGCTGGGCCGGGAGCGAGCCCAGGACGAGTCCTGTCAGCTGCCTCCAGAGTCCCGAGGTCGCCGGCTCCGCTAGGCCTCAGCGTAGACGGAGGCAAAGAAGGGGGATATGACAAAAAGGTCGTATTCCCCCGAAGGGAGTGACAGCAGCCCCCGTTTCACCCCCCACCCCCCTCCCCACATAAACACAGCCTAAAAACCAAAAACCAATGAACAAGAAGGTTGGTACTGTAATTTAGATAGCTAAAGCACAGTGTACAGTGACCTTTAAAAAAGTGGGAGAGAGTGGGGAGATGGGGGGAGAAGAAGGGAAAAGGAGTGGAGACGTCTTTTAAGAAGCCAGAGATACATGACTGTGAAGCTCGGCGGACATTTAACATTATCGGCCGGTTATACTTGGTTCTGAAAACTACTGCTTACATTTTGTTTCTCCCAATGAGCCAATGAAATTCACCGGTCACCACCGGCTACAACCTAAGAGAACCTTCGACCTCCTGGCAACCCACTAGGACCTCCTGGTGACCCACCTATGGCAAGAGAATTCTCGCTACTCTCCATGGCAGCTTCATTCTGGTCGGCGCTAATTTTTCAACGTTGAAAAATTTGCGGCGAACATAAGGAGGCCGCGACTAGTTTCCAGAATGCTGGAACTACTCACAACCATGAAGGCGACTTCCCGGCAACCACCCATCAACATGTGGCGACTGCATAGATTCCCGCAGTCGCCTAAAAGGTCGCCAAAGTGGGACAGGCCATTTATGTCCCCGCCCCACTTAGGAAACCTGAACGTAAATCTCTGGAGACTTTGCGGCCCACCCAAGGTTTCCGTGCGATTCCAGGAGGTTGCAAATGCTTGCCGGAGGTTGCAGGTATTGGAAGCAGGTATGGAGAATAACAAAAACCTCCGGGAACCTCTGGGAACTGCACGGAAAACTTGGGTGGGGTGCAAAGTCTCCAGAGATTTCCGTTCAGGTTTCCTAAGTGGGACAGGGGCATAAGATTTTAATTGACATATTGGGGACATATGACAATAAATCACTCTTGAATCTTGGTTCTTGAATCATTATCCTGAATCTATCTATCTCTACTTAACTAAAACTCTCATCTTGTCCTCTTCCGGTGTGCGTTATTTTTACATTTGCGCAAAAACGGTACCCGATAGCACTGCTGTTTTTTTGTTCTCGTTCGCTGACCGTGCATTTTGATTGGCTCATTGGAGTTTTCAGGACCAAGGAAAACTGACTGGTAGGTTAAATGCCCGCTAAACTTTATTATACTTCATAAAAGTGTCTCCACTCTTTCTCCCCCCTTCGCTCCCGTTCTCACCCATCATCTCCCCCTCTCTCCCCCTCTCTCCCCGTCTTTTACCTTCCTCTTCATCGCGGGTGTGAATTTCAGACAGATCTCCCCCGCTTTCCCTGGCCCCCGCCTTTGCGATGTGTGTGTGTGTGTGTGTGTGCGGTCAGTCGGTCGATCCAGCTCGCGGTTTCATTGCTGACTGTCGATCCAGATCGAGGTTTTCCAGGTGAATTCCCTCGAGCTTGATGGTCAAAGACACTCTTCTGAACTCGCGGATTAGGACGCGACAGTGGAACAGCCCCTTAATATGGGGATTTAAATCATCTGATGTAGATATCATTTCAGACAAGAATGACCCCAGTCACATTTTGCGAGTGATATGAAGTGACCAGGCAATGGTCGTTAGTGTGTAAAATATTGTGATGAAATTTCTCTCTCTCTTGTCATTTGTCTCTCGTCTCTCGCTCTGTCGCTCATCTCTCGCTCTGTCTCTCGCTCTGTCTCTCATCTCTGTCTCTCGCTCTGTCACTCCTCTCTCTCTCTCTCTCTCTCTCTCTCTCTCTCTCTCTCACACACACACACACACACACTTACTTTATCACTCTCTCTCTCTCTCTCTCTCTCTCTCTCTCTCTCAATCTCTCTCTCTCACTCTCTCCCTCTCTCCCTCTCAGTGACGTATTCCGTCTCAGTGACACATCATCTGTCTCTCACACTGATTCTCACATTGTTTTAATCTACAATTTGAGAGGGAGATGGGTAAATCGGAGGTGTCAGTGTTACTGTTGAACAAAGGGGACTATGGAGCCATGAGGGAGGAGCTGGCCAAAGTTGACTGGAAAGAAACCCTAGCAAGGATGACAGTGGAACAACAACGGCAGGTATTTCTGGGAATAATACTGAAGGTGCGGGATCAGTTCATTCCAAAGAGGAAGAAAGATTCCAAGGGGAGTAAGGGGCGACCATGGCTGACAAGATATGTCAGGGACAGTATGAAAATAAGAGAAGAAGTACAATGTAGCAAAGATGAGCGGAATGCAAGAGGATTGGGTAATGTTTAAAGACCAACAGAAGATAACTAAAAAGACAATATGGGGAGAAAAGATGAGGTACGAAGGTAAGCTAGTCAAGAATATAAAGGAGGATAGTAAAAGCTTCTTTAGGTGTGTGAAGAGGAAAAAATGGTGTGTTAAGTCCAAAGTTGGACCCTTGAAGACCGAAAAAGGTGAATTTATTATGGGGAAGAAGGAAATGGCAGATGAGTTGGATAAGTACTTTAGATCTGTCTTCACTAAGGAGGACACAAACAATCTTCCTGATGTACTAGTGGCCAGAGGATCTGGGGTAACGGAGGAACTGAAGGAAACCAACATTAGTCAGGAAATGGTGTTGGGTAGACTGATGGGATTCAAGGCTGATAAATCCCCAGGGCCTGATGATCTGCATCCCAGGGTACTTAAGGAAGTGACTCTAGAAATCGTGGACGCATTGATGATAATTTTCCAATGTTCTATAGATTCAGGATCAGTTCCTGTGGATTGGAGATGTAGCGAATGTTATCCCACTTTTTAACAAAGATAGGAGTACAGAAAACAGTGAATTATGGACCAGTTAGCATGACATTGGTGGTGGGGAAGGTGCTGGTCAATCATAAAAGATGAAATAGCGGCACATTTGAATAGTAGTAACAGGATCGGTCTGAGTCAACATGGATTTACGAAGGGGAACTCAACTCGAGTATAGGAGCAAATAGGTCCTTCTGCAGTTGAACGGGGCCTTAGTGAGACCACACTTGGAGTGTTGTGTGCAGTTTTAGTCCCCTAATTTGAGGAAGGACATGCTTGCTATTGAACGAGTACAGAGCAGGTTCACAAGGGTAATTCCCGGGATGGCTGGACTGTCACATGCTGAGAGAATGGAGCGGCTGGGCTTGTATACTCTGGAATATAGAAGGATGAGAGGAGATCTTATTGAAACATATAAGATTATTAAGGGTTTGGACAAGCTAGAGGCAGGAAACATGTTCCCAATGTTGGGGGAGTGAAGAGCCAGGGGCCACAGTTTAAGAATAAGGGGTAAGACATTTAGAACGGAGATGAGGAAACACTTTTTCTCACTGATAGTTGTGAGTCTGTGGAATTCTCTGCCTCAGAAGGTGGTGGAGGCAGGTTCTCTGAATGCTTTCAAGAGAGAGCTAGATAGGGCTCTTAAAGATGGTGGAGTCAGGGGATATGAGAAAAAGGTAGGAATGGGGTACTGATTGGGGATGAGTAACCATGATCACATTGAATGGTGGTGCTGGCTCGAGGGGCCAAATGGCCCACTCCTGCACCTATTGACTATTGTCTATAGCCTGACATTGGTGGTGGGGAAGATGCTGGAGTCAATTGTAAAAGATGAAATAGCAGCACATTTTGATTGCAGTAGCAGGATCGGTCCGAGTCAGCATGGATTACAGAGGGGAAATCATGCTTGACTAATCTTCGGGAATTTTTTGAGAATGTAAATGAACAAGGGAGAGTCACTGGATGTAGTGCACCTGGACCTTCAGAAAGCATTTGATATGGTCCCACCAAGGAGATTAGTGGGCAAAATTAGAGCACATGGTATTGGGAGTAGGATGCAGGTATTGATAGAAAATTGGTTGGCAGACAGGAAACAAACAGTAGGGATTAACAGGTGCCTTTCAGAATGGTAGGCAGTGACTATTGGGGTACCGCAAGGCAATAGACAATAGACAATGGGTGCAGGAGTAGGCCATTTGGCCCTTCGAGCCAGCACCGCTATTCATTATGAGCATGGCTGATCATCCCCAATCAGTACCCCGTTCCTGCCTCTCTCCATATCCCCTGACTCCGCAATTTTTAAGAGCCCTATCTGGCTCTCTCTTGAAAGCATCCAGAGAACCTGCCACCACCACTCTCTGAGGCAGAGAATTCCACAGACTCACCACTCTGTGAAAAAAAGTGTTTCCTCGTCTCCGTTCTAAATGGTTTACTCCATATTCTTGAATTGTGTCCCCTGCTTCTGGACTCCCCCAACATCGGGAACATGTTTCCTGCCTCGAGCGTGTCCAAGCCCTTAACAATCTTATATGTTTCAATGAGATGCCGTCTCAAAACTTCTAAACACCAGCGTGTACAAGCCCAGCTGCTCCATTCTCTCAGCAAATGACAGTCCCGCCATCCCAGGAATTAACCTTGTAAACCTAAGCTGCACTCCCTCAATGTGAAGAATGTCCTTCCTCAAATTAGGGGACCAAATCTGCACACAATACTCCAGTTGTGGTCTCACTAGGGCTCTGTACAACTGCAGAAGGACCTCTGCTCCTATATTCGATTTATTTTGTTATAAAGGCCAACATGCCATTCGCCTTCTTCACTGCCTGTTGTACCTACATGCTTCCTTTCAGTGGCTCGGTGCTGGGCCCACAGCTATTTACAATAAACATTAATGATTCAAATTAACATTAGCATATTTGCAGATGACACAAAGCTGGTTGGCAGTGTGAACTGTGAAGGGGATGCTATTAGGATGCAGGGTGACGGACAGGTTGGGTGAGTGGGCAGATGCATGGCAGTTGCATGGCAGATGCAGTTCAATGTGGATAAATGTGGGGTTATCCACTTTGGTGGCAAAATCAGGAAGGCAGTATATGGGCCAAACACGGGCAGGTAGGATTAATGTAGACATACCTTGAGGATATTTTGCAGTGGAGTGGACAAAACGTGTAAGAAAGAACTGCAGATGCTGGTTTAAATCGAAGGTAGACAGAAAATGCTGGAGTAACTCCAGCATGGGCATCTTGGTCACCATGACCAAGTTGGGCTGAAGCACCTGTTTCTGTGCTGTATGACTCAATGAATCAATTGTTCTATTAGCATTTCTCAGCTAATCATAATTATATTAATTGAAAATGGAGAATTGAATTGGATTGAGATTGATAATTAGTTGCTGATTATCTTTTGAAAAATATTATTTGGTGGTGTGATTTGTAAATGTTGACCACAAGCAAAAATCATATCTGATATTTATCTCTCTGTTGGCATCAGGGACAAACAGTGTGTTAAGGCTGTGAGTACTATGGGAGTGATAGAAAGGGCATCAGTATCAGGGCCAAGGCAACAACATTTACACAGGATTCCTTCTGTTGGAACAATGTTTGTAAAGGAATTGAATGAAAATAGATTGGGATCTGACTCGTTAATTTCAAATAAGCATTTAAATGGCCTTTGCCCAATCTCTGGCCAGTTTGAATGATTTTTGAAGGATGTGATGAGTTGCAGCACCACTCCATAAGGAGAAGGAATAAGAAAGTGCCAGTTGAGGATTTGTGCTGAACTATGTAAAGAAACTTTGCTTTGAGTATACATAATAATAATAATAATAATAATAATAATAATAATAATAATAATAATAATAATAATAATAATAATAATAATAATAATAATAATAATAATAATAATAATAATAATAATAATAATAAAAGTTATTGTCATTGCACATAAGCACAACGAGATTTGGTATGCAGCTTCCATCCGATGTCATTACATAAATAACTAATAAAATTTAGATTTCGATACCCACGAGAACATGGTTTGTAAAAGAACAGTAAAATAGTCAAAACAGTTCAAACAGACTAAAGTGCAGATATGTCTGTGCGACGTGACAATCGACATATAGACATAGACAATAGGTGCAGGAGTAGGCCATTTGGCCCTTCAAGCCAGCACCGCCATTCAATGTGATTATGGCTGATCATCCACAATCTGTACCCCGTTCTTGCCTTCTCCCCATACCCCTTGATTCTGCTAACCCAAGAGCTCTATCTAACACTCTAACTCTCTTTTGAATGGGAAAGTATTAACAACATGGGACTATGAGAATTTAATTTGTTTCAAAACACACTGGTAAGACCTAACGCTATAAAAGATGCCCCATAAATGCAAGGCTTTCTTTTATAACAAAGTATAACCTCCCATCGTGACAATACAGGTCTAACAAATGCTGGGCAATCGCTGAGACAAATCAAACCTCTTTTTCCCATTCTTTTCCTGTGATCCTGAAATAGAATTGAAATCCTGCTGATTGCATTTATTTGCTCTGTGATTCCCTGATACCACTATTTGTTTACCAATTACGATTTGAGCACATATGTATATACTTCCAAGAATTAAGGCAAACCTGAATAATGATACCTTTTTGGCACCGTCTTATCTTTAAACCTAATATACTAAATCATACTGAACTGTGCAGAGACTGGAATTAATATAATATGTTACTAAACCAATTTTACAGTGCTGGTGTATAACTTGGTAGGTACTACATTGAAAACATTATGAATATAGTCATTACTACATGAATTAATGCAAACCGTACAATTTAAGAATCAATGCAGAATGTCTTGAACAACAAAATATAATAGAAATATAAACCGTATTAGTTCAGTAAGTTTCCATGTACTATGAACCACATCTTAATTGTTTTCATGAAAGATTTAATAATATTTATTGACCGCCTAATGGGGAGCGGGAATTGGAAGAGCAAATATGTAAGGAGATAGCAGATAGTAGTAAGCACAAGGTAGTGATTGTGGGAGATTTCAATTCTCCACACATAGACTGGGAAACGCATTCTGTAAAAGGGCTGGATGGTTTGGAGTTTTTTAAATGTGTGCAGGATAGTTTTTGCAGCAATACATAGAGGTGCCTACTAGAGAAGGGGCAGTGCTGGACCTCCTGTTAGGAAATGAGACAGGTCAGGTGGCGGAGGTGTGTGTTGGGAGCACTTCGGGTCCAGTGATCACAATACCATTAGTTTCAATATAATTATGGAGAAGGTCAGAACTGGACCAAGGGTTGAGATTTTTTGATTGGAGAAAGGCTAACTTTGAGGAGATGCAAAATTATTTAAAAGGAGTGAATTGGGACATTTTGTTTTATGGGATGGATGTAGTAGAGAAATGGAGGACATTTAAATGTGAAATTTTAAGAGTACAGAATCTTTACGTCCCTGTTCGATTAAAAGGAAAAAGTAATAATTGGAAAGAGCCATGGTTTTCAAGGGAAATTGGTCACTTGGTTCGGAAAACGAGAGATCTACAATAATTATGGAGCATGGAGTAAATGAGGTGCTTGAGAATATAAAGAATATAAAAAGAATCTTAAGAAAGAAATTAGAAAAGCTAAAGGAAGATATGAGGTTCCTTTGGCAAGTAAGGTGAAAGTAATCCAAAGGGTTTCTACAGCTATATTAATAGCAAATGGATAATGAGGGATAAAATAGGTCCATTAGAGAGTCCGAGTGGACAGCTATGTGCAGAGCCAACATAGATGGGGGAGATATTGAACAATTTCTTTTCTTCGGTATTCACCAAGGAGGATATTGAATTATGTGAGGTAAGGGAAACAAGTAGGGTAGCTATGGAAACTATGAGGATCAAAGAAGTGGAAGTACTGACACTTATGAAAAATATAAAAGTGGATACGTCTCCAGGTCCTGACACGATATTCCCTAGGACATTGAGGAAGTTAGAGTAGAAATAGCAGGGGCTATGACAGGAATATTTCAAATGTCATTAGAAACGGGAATAGTGCCGGAGGATTAGCGTACTGCGCATGTTGTTCCATTGTTTAAAAAGGGG
Source organism: Leucoraja erinaceus (assembly GCF_028641065.1). NCBI lineage: Eukaryota > Metazoa > Chordata > Chondrichthyes > Rajiformes > Rajidae > Leucoraja > Leucoraja erinaceus. The sequence goes on along the minus strand of NC_073380.1, from coordinate 73,127,984 downwards.
TCTAAGAGTAAACCTAGCAATTATAGACCTGTTAGTTTGACATCAGTGGTGGGCAAATTAATTGAAAGGATACTTAGAGATAATATATATAATCATCTGGATAAACAGTGTCCGATTAGGTCAACATGGAATTGTGCCTGGAAGGTCATGTTTGTCTAATCTTCTTGAATTTTTTGAAGAGGTTACTAGGGAAATTGATGAGGGTAAAGCAGTGGATGTTGTCTATATGGGCTTCAGTAAGGTCTTTGACAAGTTTCTACATGGAAGGTTGGTTAAGAAGGTTCAATTGTTGGGTATTAATAGTGGAGTAGCAAGATGGATTCAACAGTGGCTGAATGGGAGATACCAGAGAGTAATGGTGGATAACTGTTTATCAGGTTGGAGGCCGGTGACTAGTGGGGTGCCTCAGGGATCTGTGTTGGGTCCACTGTTGTTTATCATATACATCAATGATCTGGATGATGGTATGGTAAATTGGATTAGTAAGTAAGCAGAGATGATAGGTGGTGTTGTGGAAATTGAAGTAGATTTTCAAAGTCTACAGAGAGATTTAGGCCATTTGCAAGAGTGGGCTGAAAGATGGCAGATGGAGTTTAATGCTGATAAGTGTGAGGTGCTACATCTTGGCCGGACAATTCAAAATAGGATGTACATGGTAAATAGTAGTGAATTGAGAAATGCAGTTGAACAGAGAGATCTAGGAATAACTGTGCATAGTTCCCCGAAGGTTGAATCTCATGTAGATAGGGTGGTAAAGTAGGCTTTTGGTGTGCTGGCCTCTATAAATCAGAGCATTGAGTATAGAAGTGGCGATGTAATGTTAAAATTATTCAGGGCATTGGTGAGGCCAATTCTGGAGTATGGTGTACAATTTTAGTGGCCACATTATAGGAAAGATGTCAGCAAAATAGAAAGAGTACAGAGGAGATTTACTAGAATGTTGCCTGGGTTTAGCACCTATGTTACAGAGAAAGGTTGAACAAGATTGGTCTTTATTCTTTAGAGTGCAGAAAGTTAAGAGGGGACTTGATAGAGGTCTTTAATATTATGAGAGGGATAAACAGAGTTGACGTGGATAAGCTTTTTCCATTGAGAGTAGGGAAGATTCTAACAAGAGGACATTGTGCGGAAGTGTTCGGTGAAGCGATCGCCAATCCTACGCTTGGTCTCACCGATGTAGAACAGCTGACATCTGAGCAGCGGATGCAATAGATGAGTTGGAGGAGGTGCAACTGAACCTTTGCCGCACCTGGAAAGACTGCTTGGGTCTTTCAATGGAGTCAAGGGGGGACATAAAGCAACAAGTGTAGCAGTTCTTGCGGTTGCAAGGGAAAGTGCCCGGAGAGGGGATGGTTCGGGTATGAATTAAGGGTTAAGGGGGGACTTGATAGAGGTCTTAAAATGATGAGAGGGATAGACAGAGTTGATGGGGACAAGCTTTTCCCTTTGAGAATAGGAAAGATTCAAACAAGAGGACATGACTTCAGAATTAAGGGACAGAAGTTTAGGGGTAACATGAGGGGGAACTTCTTTACTCAGAGAGTGGTAGCGGTGTGGAATGAGCTTCCAGTGGAAGTGGTGGAGGCAGGTTCGTTGGTATCATTTAAAAATAAATTGGATAGGCATATGGATGAGAAGGGAATGGAGGGTTATGGTATGAGTGCAGGCAGGTGGGACTAAGGGAAAAAAAGTTGTTCGGCACGGACTTGTAGGGCCAAAATGGCCTGTTTCCGTGCTGTAATTGTTATATGGTTATATGGTTAATCGAGAAGAATTGATCTAAAGTTGGAAAATTTAGCATTGAATCCTACACGCTACAATATACCCAGATATATCAACATGAGATGTTAGTAGTTTAGTTTAGAGATACAGTGTGGGAACAGGCACTTCGGCCGAATGGGTCCATGCCGACCAGCGATCCGCGCAGATTAACCCACTAGGGACAATTAAAATAAAGACATTTACCAAGCCTATTGTACGTCTTTGGAATGTGGGAGGAAACAGAACATCTCAGAGAAACCCCACATAGATCACGGGGAGAATGTACAAACTCCGTACAGACAGCACCCATAGTCAGGATCAAACCAGGGTCTCCGGTGCTGCATTCGCTGTAAGGCAGCAACTCTACCGCTGTGCCAATATGACCACCCTCAAGCTTATTCCTCAAGCTTACAATGAACTTCATTGAATTGCTGCCTTTCTTGGGAAGATGCTTTGTATTCCTGAAGGGAAGTGAAGAGGTGAAATAAACCTCCTGTGGCTGCATGAGAAATGATCATATACCAGCCAGTAGTAGAAGGGGACAGAAGATCAAACAACAAATTCAAACAAGGAACAATCCCTTCACAATGCTAAAAGGGGAGAGGAGAGGAATAAGGATCTTGTGATGGAATCTTGCTGCAGCTGGCAGCAATTGTGATGGATGATCTGTTGAACACGGAGGCCGGTGGGGTGAAAAGCAAGACTGGGGTACTCTATCCTTTCTCAGTCCATAGACATTCAAGATTCAAGATTAAAGAAAGTTTATTGTCATGTGTCCAAGATAGGACAATGAAATTCTTGCTTTGCTTCAGCACAACAGAATATGGTAGTCATGAATACAGAACAGATCAGTGTGTCCACATACCATTATATAAATATGTACACACATGAATAAATAAGCAGATAAAGTGCAAATAAACAGACATAGAAAATAGGTGCAGGAGGAGGCCGTTTGGCCCTGTGAGCCAGCACCCCCATTCATTGTGATCATGGCTGATTGTCCACAATCAATAACCCGTGCCTGCCTTCTCCCCATATCCCTTGATTCCACTAGCCCCTAGAGCTCTATCTAACTCTCTCTTAAATCCATCCAGTGATTTGGTCTCCACTGCCCTCTATGGCAGGGAATTCCACAAATTCACAACTCTCTGGGTGAAGAAGTTTTTTCTCACCTCAGTCTTAAATGGCCTCCCTTTATTCTAAGACTGTGGCCCCTGGTTCTAGACTCGCCAACATTAGGAACATTTTTCCTGCATCTAGCTTGTCCAGTCCTTTTATAATTTTATATTTTTCCAAAAGATATCCCCTCATCCTTCTAAACTCCAGTGAATACAAGCTAGTCTTTTTAATCTTTCCTCATATGACAATCGCGCCATCCCAGGGATCAATCTCGTGAAGCTACGCTGCACTGGCTCAATCACTAGGATGTTCTTCCTCAAATTAGGAGACCAAAACTGTACGCAATACTCCAGATGTGGTCTTACCAGAGCCCTATACGACTGCAGAAGAACCTCTTTACTCCTATACTGAAATCCTCTTGATATGATGGCCAACATTGCATTAGCTTTCTTCACTGCCTATTGTACCTGCATGCCAACTTTCATTGACTGTTGTACAAGGACACCCAGGTCCCGCTGCACCTCCCCCTTACCTAACCCCATTGAGATAATAATCAGCCCCTTGTTTTTGCTGCCAAAGTGGATAACCTCACATTTATCTATATCATATTGCATCTGCCACACATCTGCCAACTCACGAAACCTGTCCAGGTCACCCTGCAACTTCCTAACATCCTCTTCACAGTTCACACTGCCACCCAGCGTTGTGCAATCCGTAAACTTGCTAGTGTTGCTCCCAATTCCCTATTCCAAATCAATAATATATATGGTAAACATTTGTGGCCCCAACACCGAGCCTTGCGGCACTCCACACGCCACTGCCTGCCATTCTGAAAAGGACCCATTCACTCCTACTCTTTGCTTCCTGTCTGCCAACCAATTTTCTATCCATGTCAACACCCTACCCCCAATACCATGTGCTCTAATTTTAGTCACCAGTCTCCCGTGCGGGACCTTATCAAAAGCTTTCTGAAAGTCCAGATGCACCACATCAACTGGCTCCCCTTCATCCATTTTACTTGTCACATCCTCAAAAAAATCCACAAGATTAGTCAAGCATGATTTCCCTTTCATAAATCCATATTGACTTGAACTTATCCCTTTACTGCTCTCCAAATTACCCATTATATTACCTCTTTGATAATGACTCTAGCATCTTTCCCACCACAAAAGTCAGGCTAACTGGTCTGTAATTCCCCGTTTTCTCACTCGCCCTTTTCTTGAAAAGTGGGATAACATTAGCTATCCCCCAATCCACGGGAACTGATCCTAAATCTATTGAGCATTGGAAAATGATCACCAATGCGTCCATTATTTCTAATGCCACCTCCCTGAGGACCATAGGATGCAGACCATTAGCCTATTATTGTACCCAAAATTATTTCTCGCCTAATGCAAATTTATTTCAGTTCCTCTACCCCCTTAGATCATCTGTCCTCCAGTACATCTGGGAGATTGCTTGTGTCTTCCCTAGTGAAAACAGATCCGAAGTACTTATTCAACTCTTCTGCCATTTCCTTGTTACCCATAATAATTTCATCCGTGTCTGCCTTCAAGGGACCCACATTTGACTTTGCTACTCTTTTTCACAACATATCTAAGAAAGCTTTTACTGTCCTTCTTTTGTTTCCTGCCCAGCATCCAGAAGGAGAACAGGTGAGAGCAGAGGTATGAAACATGGATGAGCTGTGTTCAAGTGCTCTGTCCACTCTAGTAGAGGGGAAGCCATGATTAAAGAGGATCAGAGACTTTTCAATGACAATAGACAATAGATAATAGACAATAGGTGCAGGAGTAAGCGATTTGGTCCTTCGAGCCGGTACCACCATTCAATGTGATCATGACTGATCATCCACAATCAGTATGCCGTTCCTGTCTTCTCCTCATATCCCTTGACTCCGCTATCTTTAAGAGCCCTATCTAGCTGCAACATTGTAGTTAGTGTTGCAGAGACCTGTGTGAAATGTGTCAACATCAGAACCAATGGAGGAACTCGGGGAGTGGAAAGGAGTGCTCAAGGAGCAGGGTGGGAGGAAGTATACTCAAAATAGTGGTTGAAGTAGATGTGCACTTGGATTGTATGTGGTTGGCTGGCCTATCTCTTGCAATGGAGATGTTGAGGTCAAGAAAGGGAATGGCAGTCAGAGATGGACCATTGTGGAGACAGACACAAAGTGTATCTCTCAGTTTAGGACATTGTGCAAATGATAAATGTGCCCATGTTTATTCACCAGCCTGTTCACAAGCATGGAAATCTGCAATATGCTGGCACCTGCACTACAGCTGGCTGAAGGTTCTGTACAGAACTCATCAGCATCATTAATCCCATTAGTCCACGCGGGGCGCCACATTGAAGGCGCCTCTGCCGACAGTCTGTCCGTTTTTTCCCCATCTTTTTTTATTTTAATTTGTCTAACAGTTTTGTTTTGGGGATTCTTTAGTTTTTCTATGTGGGGGATGGGGGTAGGGTAAGGGGGAAACCATTCCCAGTCGCTTGCTGGCGAGGATGCGACTATTTCTCCATGCAACGTCCTAGCCCCCCCTCCGCACGGCCTACCACTGGATCGGAGCGGCCTTTCCTACTGGAGACCGGGGACCAGACCAGAGCTTCGGCAGAGGTGGCGCGGTGCTGGATTCACTGCGGAGTGGGCGATGCCTACCTGGATCGCCGTTTGAAGCTCCGGAGCATTGGGCCCTCTGCTCCGACATCGCAGGGATATGGTACGCAGGTGTGGGCGGCGCTGACCGACATTGCGGAGTCCTGGGGCCCATTGCCGAGCGCCGCTAGCGTGAATCTCCGCCCGGTGCGGCTTGGGGACGTCGGGAGCAGCGGACTCTAGTAGGAAGCGGCCGTTTTGGAGGTCCAAGCCGCTGAGGTTGGCCTCCCGTTCTGACGTCGAAGTTCCAACATCCCGTCGAGCAGGCCTGAGCGGCAAGCTGCCTGTAGAGGCGACAGCGGAGGGCTCTGGAGGCCCCAATCATGGGTGAACATCAGAGGAAGATGACTGACTTTGGTGCCTTCCCTCACAGTGGGAAACTTTTGATTCTGCTGTGTGGGGATGTTTTATGTTGATCTTTATCGTGTGTTGTGTTCTTTATTTTATTGTATGGCTGTCTGGTGATCACATTTCACTGTGCCAATTGGCACATGTGACAAATAAATATATCTTGTATCTTGTATCTTCTATTCACTGCAAAATCTCGTCAAGGTATGTCCACTTTGAACAAGTTATCCTCCTCGCTCTGATGAGAGATCCTCAACATCTACTAGCACGGCTAGTTTTTTGCATATTGCATTCATTGTTTTTTAGCATATCTTGAGTATAAATTGATTCAGAGAATCGGGAACATTCTCTTAACAAAACGATTCAGCTAAATTCCAATAAGTATCATGCCTGGTCCGGAAGGAAGGTGTAAAGGCAGAAGATTTTGTAGAAAGATTTCCAAAGCATCAAATATTAGTTTAAAACACAGTAGTTGTGAGGTTAAAAATGGTCTGAAGAACAAGCAAGTGGAGGGAAGGGAGAATTGTTTTACAGCAGATTAATCTCTTAAAGTGAACATAAATGGCCACTAGGGGCACCACATGATGGCAGCCTCTGCCTACCGTCTGTCTGTTTTTCTATATATTTTTTGTTTGTTAAAAAGTATGTTCTGGAAGACTTTTTTAGTAATTCTATGTGGGGGAGGGGGGTAGGGTAAGGGGCAACCAGTTTCCCAGTTACTTCCTGGTGAGGACGCGACTATTCAACGAGTCGCGTCCTCGCCCCCCTCTTGCAGCCTACCAACTGGATTGGCGCGGCCTTTCCTGCCGGAGACCGGACCAGAGCTACAGCGGCGGCGCAGCACTGGATTCATCGCGGAGCTGGCGATACCTTACCTGGATCGCTGTTTGAGGCTCCAGAGTGTTGAATGAATGAATGAATACGTTTATTGTCATTGCACAATACTGTGCAACGAAATTCCATTGCATCTCCTCCGGTTAAAAAATACAAACACGACAAGCATTGACACATATGTACACTTATTAGTAAAATAATAAATAAGTATTAAAAATAGTGTTAAAAGAATGTTGCATTTCTGGGAATTACATTTTGCTTCCCCAGTGTTCTCTGTTGGAATTAAGCTATTTTATCACACATGGGTAGAAACTATTTTTTAGTCTACCGGTGCGAGCCTTCAGAGACCTGAATCGCCTCCCAGAGGGTAGCAGAGTGAAAAGGTGGTTGGCAGGGTGGGATGTGTCCTGTTTGATGTTTGTGGCCCGGCGCAAGCATCGGGCCCTATATATATATATCATCCAAGGAGGGCAGTTAAGCGTTTGTAATGCTCTGTGCAGTTTTTATAACTCTCTGCAGCACCCTCCTCTCAGCCACAGTGCAGCTAGCAAACCACACCAGGAAGCCATAGGAGAGGATACTTTCCAGAGAGGAAGGCTCTGCAAAGAGTCATAAAGACTGCAGAGAGGATTATCAGAATGGAACTCCCCTCCATGGATACAATCTATACACAGCGCTGTCAAAAAAAGAGCAGAGAGAATCATCAGAGACACACTACATCCAGCTCACTCCCTGCTCAAACACAAAAACTGCACATACAACCTCAGGCACAGACGAGTGGACAGCATAGTCACAAACAGAACACACTTTTTTAAGAGCTTCTTCCCCACCGCAGTGAGACTCTTGGCCAAAACAAAATGAACTGATGTCCTGACCTACCTCATAGCACATCATACTATATTATATTATATTGTATCCTGGGTCTGTGCAATTTACAATGCAATCGACACTTTTATATAGGGTTTGTGTAATTTACAATGCTCTCAATTTACAATGCAATCGACACTTTTATATAGGGTTTTAGGCATTTTCTTTATTTTTTAGTTCTAGAGAAGTATATGTTTTTATAGATTATGTGTCTTCTGTGTGTCTTTTTAACTTGACTTGACTCTCTGAACAACTGCACAAGAGTTCCTATGTGTGTAAGCACAAATGGCAAATAAAGTTTTTGACCTTGACCTTCCATGGCGCATTGGTAGAAGGACAGCAGCAACGGCTGTGAGACGTTTGCTCTCCGCAGGAAATACAGCCGCTGCTGTGACTTCTTCACGAGAGTGACGGTGTTCATTTGCCATTTGAGGTCCTGGGAGATGTTTATTCCCAGGAACTTAAAGCCAGTAATTCTCTCCACCATGTCTCCTTTGATGTATAAAGGAGCAGGTTCCTCTCTCCTCTTCCTCTTGAAGTCAACGACCAGTTCTTTTGTCTTTGATGGGTTGAGTACCAGGTTGTTTTTGGTACACCAGACAGTCAGTTTTTGGACTTCATCTCTGTAGGTAGACTCATCGTTGTTGTTTATCAGTCCCACCACAGTCGTGTCGTCCGCAAACTTGATGATCCTGTTTGTACTGTGTGTTGGTGTACAGTCATATGTGTATATTGTATACAAGATGGGACTCAGCACACAACCTTATGGCGCTCCTGTGCTGAGCGTCAGGACTGGGGAGTAATTGGACCCCATCCTGACAGTCTGTGGGCGGTCTGTTAAAAAGTCCTTAATCCATCCGCATGAGTTTGCATTAACACCCAGATCAGACAGTTTATCCACCACTCTGCTGGGGATGATGGTATTAAATGCAGAACTAAAATCTACAAATAACATCCTCACATATGAGCCAGGGCGCTCCAGATGTGTCAGTGCAGAATGTAGAGCTATGTTGATGGCAGCCTCCGTTGACCTATTAGCTCTATATGCAAACTGATGCTGATCCAGGGTGGATGGGAGTGAGGACTTAATGTGGGCCAGGACCAGCCATTCAAAACATCACCGTTGAAGTGAGAGCAACAGGTCTATAGTCATTCAAGCTGGTAATGGATGTTTTTTTGGGTACAGGCCCTGCTGCTCCAACATCGCGGAGCTGTTGTTGCAGAGTTTCCAGCACGGGCGGCGCTGACCAACATCGTGGTGTCCTGGGATCCTTTGCCGGGGGTTGCTAGCATTGAATCTCTGCCCAGCTCGGCCTGTGAACTTTAGGAGCCACGGACTCTGGTAAGAAGTGGCCGATTGGGAGGTCCAAGCCGCTGAGGATGTTCTCCCGTTCCGACGTCGGAGTTCCATCATACCAGCGAGCGATCTTGAGGATTGGGCCGCGTGTAGCGGCGACTACGGAGGGCTCAGGAGACCCTGACCATGGGTGAACAACAGAGGAGGATGGCTGAACTTTGGTGCCTTCCCTCACAGCGGGAAACTTTGATACCGCTGTGTGGGGATGTTTATGTTAAAGACTATCGTGTTCTGTGTTCTTTTTTATTCGTATGGCTGTATGGTGACCACAACATTCACTGTACCAATTGGTGCATATGACAATAGATATCTCTTGTCTCTCTTGTCTTTTGGGGCCAACATTTTAAACTGGAGAACACCATCAGCTGTACGGAGTTTGTACGTTCTATCTCTGACCTGGATGGGTTTTCTCCAGGATATCCGGTTTCCCCCAACAACTCCAGAGATGTACAGGCTTATAGGTTAATTGGTTTGGTAAAATCGTAAATTGTACCCAGCATGTGTAGAATATTGCTAGCGTATGGGGATCGCTGGTCATCGTGGACTCGGTGGGCCGAAGTGCTTGTTTCAGTGCTGTATCTCTAAAATAAAATAAATTAAACTAAGCTCACAAAACAGACAGTGTAAGGCAGAACTAAGAACGTTGATAGGAAAGTGGAGCCAAAAATATATATATATATATTTAATATAAATTAGTATTAGATGTTAGCATGGACCAGCTCAGTTGTCGGAACTGTTTCTATGTTGTATAACTTTATGAGTCCAAAAAGGGTCATCCACACAAAAGTGAACCTGCAAAACAGACTGAACCTCTCAGGCAAAACTGACACTCTGGCTGGCCCTTGCCTAGAGTCTCGTGCAACAGAATAAAGTAAGAATGGCAAAATTATTGATGTGCAGCCTTGAGAAAGCCTCATGAAATTCTGACCATAGCACAACCAATGTTGTAGTGTTCACTTTGTCCACCTTATTTTGACCAGTGCTATCAGGCAACTGAAGCATCCTACCACAACGAGAGAGCAGACCTGATCTTCTATTTGCATCATTGGTGATCCTTGGACTATCTTTAAGAAAGAACTGCAGATGCTGGAAAAATCAAAGGTAGACAAAAATGCTGAATTCTGAATTCAGTCTGAAGAAGGGTCTCGACCTGAAACGTCACCTATTTCTTCTCTCCATAGATGTTGCCTCACCCGCTGAGTTCCTCCAGCATTTTTGTCTACCTTGGACTATCTTTGATTGGATTTTACTGGCACTAAACGTTATTCCCTTATCATGTAAGGGAATAACGTTAGGTTAACATCCCCTTACCTGCTTCAAGGCTGCTCACTCGGAGCAGTCTTGTATTCATCTCGTACAGCCGACAGGAACTTCTGGACTTCGGTTCCTGCGGCTGCAACAACTTTTTGGACGATCTCCCTCTTCCGTCTGAGCTCATCAGAGCAACAGAGCACCCGACTGGAGACCGCCAGGTGAGTCGCGGGGTTGGAGACCGCCATCCGACCCGCGGAGCCCAACCGACCCTCGGTCCTCACCCGACCCCCGGTCCTCACCCGACTCCCGGTCCTCACCTCCCCGGCCCTCACCCGACTCCCGGTCCTCACCCGACTCCCGGCCCTCACCCGACTCCCGGCCCTCACCCGACTCCCGGCCCCTCACCCGACTCCCGGCCCTCACCCGACTCCCGGTCCTCACCCGACTCCCGGTCCTCACCCGGCCCTCACCCGACTCCCGGCCCTCCCGGATCCCCTCCTCACCCGATCCCCGGTCCTCACCCGACTCCCGGTCCTCACCGGATCCCCGGCCCTCACCCGACTCCCGGCCCTCACCCGACTCCCGGCCCTCACCCGACTCCCGGCCCTCACCCGATCCCCGGCCCTCACCCGACTCCCGGCCCTCACCCGACTCCCGGTCCTCACCCGACTCCCGGTCCTCACCCGATCCCCGGAGCCCAACCGTCCCGCGGAGCTGGAGAACGCCAGGTGAGTCCCGGAGCTGGAGAACGCCACCCGACCCGTGGAGCTGGAGAACACCACCCGACCCGTGGAGCTGGAGAACACCGCGGAGCTGGAGACCGCAACCCGACCCGTGGAGCTGGAGACCGCCACCCGACCCGCTGGGCTGGAGAACGCCAGGTAAGCCCCGGGGCTGGAGACCATCAGCAGAGCCGCGGGGCTGAAGACCGCCTGCGGAGTAACGTAGACGCGGAGCAACGGAGCGGCAGAACACCAGCGCGCACCAAGCCAGCTCGGCCCACCAGAAGCACCAACAGACGGCGATGCGTACGAAAACACCGCCGGGGACGCAGAAGTGGGTTAAAGGCCAGGTTAGAGCTAGCCCCACACAGGGCAGCGATTCCTAGCCTTTTCCTCGCCAACGTGCGCTCACTGGCAAACAAAATGGATGAACTCCGGCTAAGGATCACCTCCCACAACCGGGTCAAGGACTGCAACATCCTGATCTTCACGGAAACTTGGCTCAACACTGACGTTCCTGACAGCGCCATCCAGCTATCGGGGCGTCATTTACTCCGAGCGGACAGGACATCAGACTCTGGTAAGACCAGAGGTGGGGGCCTGTGCATTTATGTAAACAAAGCAAGGTGCACGGACTCCACCATCATCGAGAGTCACTGCTCAGCTAACCTTGAGTTCCCCTTGGTTAGATGCAGACTGTTCTATCTGCCCAGAGAGTTCACCTCCACTGTTGTGACTGCAGCCTATATCCCTCCTGATGCTAATGCCAAGCTTGCAATGAAAGAGCTGCATACTGCCATTAGCAAACAACAGACGCACAACCCCGAAGCAGCCTTCATTGTTGCGGGTGCCTTCAATCACTCCAACCTGAAGACTGTACTCCCCAAATTCCACCAACATGTATCCTTCCCCACTAGAGTAGACAAGGCACTGGACAAAGTCTACACCAACATGGCTGAAGCTTACAAAGCCATCCCCCTCCCCCACCTTGGTCAGTCTGATCACGTCTCATTGTTCCTGCTCCCTAAGTACTCCCCACTCATCAGACGGGTTAAACCAACTGTGAGGACAGTTAAAGTCTGGTCAGAGGAAGCGGACTTCACACTTCAGCAGTGTTTTGGAAACACTGATTGGAAGGCGTTTGCAGCCCAGGCCACCCTTGACTCTCACACGGACATTGATTACTACACATCCTCTGTTCTGGACTTTATAAACTCCACCATCAACAGTGTCACCTCCCCCAAACAGGTGACCATATACCCGAATCAGAAGCCATGGATGAACAGCGAGGTCAGGTTACTGCTGAAAGCACGGGCCACCGCTTTCAGGTCAGGCGATGCTCGAGCCTACAGTTCATCCAGGGCTAACCTGAAGAGGGGCACCAGGAAGGCCAAGCACTGCCATAAGCTCAGGATTGAGGAGCACTTCAACAACAACTTCGACCCCCGACGCATGTGGCAAGGCATCCAGGCCATCACGGACTACAGACCCTCCAACATCACCCCCGCATCCAGCGACGCCTCCTTCCTTGAGGAGCTTAATCACTTCTATGGCCGCTTCGACAGGGACAATCTAGAGACAGCCATCAAGGCTGTGCTACCTGCCGATCACCAACCCCTCACACTCACCCCCTACGACGTGTACATGGCACTGAGTAGGACAAATGCACGTAAGGCTGCTGGCCCTGACGGCATTCCCGGGCGCGTGCTCAGGGCCTGTGCTGCGCAGCTGACAGGCGTCTGAACTGACATCTTCAACCTGTCACTTGCCCAAGCAGTTGGCCCCACTTGCCTTAAAACCACCTCCATCGTGCCAGTGCCAAAACACTCCACTGCGGCAAGCCTCAACGACTTCCGCCCAGTTGCACTTACCCCCATCATCACCAAGTGCTTCGAGAGGCTGGTCCTGGCACACCTCAAAAGCTGCCTAACCCCCACACTGGATCCCTATCAGTTTGCCTACCGCAAGAACAGGAGTACGGAGGATGCCATCTCAACGGCACTTCACTCCGCCCTCTCCCACCTCGACAACAGAGACACTTACGTAAGAATGCTGTTCATCGATTACAGCTCAGCATTCAACACCATTATACCATCAAAACTGATCACCAAACTCGGTAACCTGGGCATCGACCCCTCCCTCTGCAACTGGATACTGGACTTTCTAACCAATAGACCCCAGTCTGTGAGATTAGACAAGCACACCTCTTCAACCCTCACCCTGAACACCGGCGTTCCACAGGGCTGTGGGCTGAGCCCCCTCCTCTACTCCCTCTTCACCTATGACTGCACACCTGTACATGGTACTAACACCATCATCAAGTATGCAGATGATACAACAGTGATTGGCCTCATCAGCAACAACGATGAGCTGGTCTACAGGGAGGACGTCCAGCACTTCGCAGCATGGTGCGCTGACAACAACCTGGCCCTTAACTCCAAGAAGACCAAGGAGCTCATTGTAGACTTCAGGAAGTCCAGAGGCGGCATGCACACCCCCATCCACATTAACGGGACGGAAGTGGAACGTGTTTCTAGCTTCAGGTTCCTGGGAGTCAACATCTCCGATGACCTCTCGTGGACCCACAATACCTCTACTCTGATCAAGAAGGCTCATCAGCGTCTCTTCTTCCTGAGGAGACTGAAGAAGGTCCATCTGTCTCCTCAGATCCTGGTGAACTTCTACCGCTGCACCATCGAGAGCATCCTTACCAACTGCATCACAGTATGGTATGGCAACTGCTCTGTCTCCGACTGGAAGGCATTGCAGAGGGTGGTGAAAATTGCCCAACACATCACCGGTTCCTCGCTCCCCTCCATTGAGTCTGTCCAAAGCAAGCGCTGTCTGCGGAGGGCGCTCAGCATCGCCAAGGACTGCTCTCACCCCAACCATGGACTGTTTACCCTCCTACCATCCGGGAGGCACTACAGGTCTCTCCGTTGCCGAACCAGCAGGTCGAGGAACAGCTTCTTTCCGGCGGCTGTCACTCTACTCAACAACGTACCTCGGTAACTGCCAATCACCACCCCCCCCCGGACACTTATTATTATTTATTCAAATCGTTTGCTATGTCGCTCTTCAAGGGAGATGTTAAATGCATTTCGTTGTCTCTGTACTGTACACTGACAATAACAATTAAAATTGAATCTAATCTAATCTAATCTAATGTATCTCTACATTGTAAATGGCACGTTTGTAATCATGTATTGACTTTCTGCTGACTGGATAGCGTGCAACAAAAGCTTTTCACTGTAGCTTGGTACACGTGATAATCGACTAAATTAAATAAACTAAACTAATTTCCATATGCATATTGCCTATTGCTGTAACAAAACAATCACAATAGTAGTGAGACAAATCCTGAAGACATAGTGCTTCGATCGTACATTTACATGATATAGAAACATAGAAACATAGAAAATAGGTGCAGGAGTAGGCCATTTGGCCCTTCGAGCCTGCACCGCCATTCAATATGATCATGGCTGATCATCCAACTCAGTATCCTGTTCCTGCCTTCTCTCCATACCCCCTGATCCCTTTAGCCACAAGGGCCACATCTAACTCCCTCTTAAATATAGCCATTGAACTGGCCTCAACTACCTTCTGCGGCAGAGAATTCCAGAGATTCACCACTCTCTGTGTGAAAAAAGTTTTCCTCATCTCGGTCCAAAAATATTTCCCCCTTATCCTTAAACTGTGACCCCTGGTTCTGGACTTCCACAACATCGGGAACAATCTTCCTGAATCTAGCTTGTCCAACCCCTTAAGAATATACTTGCCTTGCACTAAAGAAAAGTATGCCATTATGTTTATCATTTAATAGATCATTTAGTTTATGCCATTCTATCAGTCTTGGTTTGTGGGTTAGATTCCTGCTCTTGACTCTCCAGCAGATGATTGAGACTAGTACAGTACAGTGTGTATACTTTCTGGCTGACATCCTCTGGATGAAACATTAAACTGAATTTTGTTTTCCCCTTTGTGGATCCAAAAGATCCCCACTTGGAGATTTATCCTCAGTCAAAGCAGCTGCACTGTATTCTACTTTAGTTTGGAGATACAGCGCAGAAACAAGCCCTTCGACCGCGCCGACCAGCGATCCCTGCACTATCCTATACACACTAGGGATAATTTACACATACACAAGACAATTAACCTACAAACCTGGACGTTTTTGCAGTGTGGGAGAAAACCGAAGATCTCTGAGAAAACCCAGGCAGGTCACGGGCAAAACGTACAAACTCTGTACCTGTAGTCGGGATCAAACCCAGGTCTCCGGCGCCCCAAGCGCTGTAAGGCAGCAACTCTACCGCTGTGCCACAGTGCCGCCCTTGCTCATCTGCTGCTTCTAAACAGAAAAGAATCAGAACATTTGACCTTTATCTTAGCCAAGATTTCCTCTCCAGTGGACTTGTTTAAAAACGGTTTATTGGGTTGATGTGTTGTTGATATTTGTTAGACTTGTTTCTTTAAAAAATGGCTGCTCTGTTTTTCCACTTTCCCAACATCTCCAATACATCTCCAAAGTACCAAGTTGAAATGTCCAGAGGATGTTTAAATTCCTTCTTTTTATGTTCAGTATGACAGTCCTTATGAATTACAGTTTTACATGGTTTATCATTCACACAGAGGCCACAGGAAATCTTTCTCCTTAATAAATCCAGCGGTACTTTAGGTAGCGGCAGACACATTAGAAATAATGATGCAAGCCTCAACTCTGTCATAAACACGAGGATACAGAATGCCCTTATGACACAGAACTGTCAACACTAATAAGCTGCAGAATCCACACAACCAGACAAATCTTAATTTATATTTGTGTCCACTGCTGTGGCTTAGCATATCATATTTCACACCTTCAAACTTGAAATATTGCCTTTGCATCCATGGGATCATAGTAAGCTGCTTTGTAATGACATTTAATTCATTTCCATAGGTTAGCTGTTTATTAGATTTGCCTTGGTGTACCTGGAATGAACTTGGCGGACGTGTGGGCAGATGTTGATGGAGTGAGATAAACCATCAAGGATGTGTGAGAACATCGAATTAATTGAAGAGAAATAAAAGGTAAAGGTTAAAAAAAAACTTTGTTATAAGCTCGAACAAAACTTTAAATAAAGACACATTTTTTAGCAGTTAAATCTATTTTTTTGCCAGCGAGGCTGATTGGCAGTAATTAGCAATCACATTGTTAAAATAATACTTAGATGTAATAACTTGGCTTAAATTTCAGAGGCAAGTGTTTACATTCAAGAAGCAATTATAGCATTGTCAGGCCTTTCAATGGATTTCAACAGCGAGACAGATGGCAAGATGATAATTTTATGAAAATAATGACAGAACAGCTTTGAATCTTGCTGTTCCTTGTACTTACCCCCCTGCCTTGAGTTGTAGTGTCATTTGTTCATTGGCCTAGTCTTTATCTTGATAAGCAAATACATTCTGTAATCTTCAACAACAATTACATTAATGGTAATTAGGGTAAGTCAAGACTCAATAAGAAAGTGAGTAGAACTTTTATAGAACTATAGAGATAACTGATGAAGATGTCTGTTATCACAAATTTAGTTATTTTTTCTCACCACCATTGAATGGCAATGTTGCATCCAGTGGAGTACATACAACTCATTAAGATCAAGTCTAAAATTGTTTTACCAATAAAAATATTAATTCTGGCTTGTTTTCTTTTTCTTTTTCCATGTAATATATTTAAGAATCTTATGAATGATCAAAGATTAAATCAGCCTGGTATAGTGAATAGATCAAATGTTCTACAAATACATTTTATTCAAAATTAGGGCACATGGTATTGGGGGTAGAGTGCTGACATGGATAGCAAATTGGTTGGCAGACAAGAAGAGTAGGGATTAACGGGTCCCTTTCAGAATGGCAGGCAGTGACTAGTGGGGTGCCGCAAGGCTCGGTGCTGGGACCGCAGCTATTTACAATATATATCAATGATTTTAATGAGGAATTCAAAGTAACAGTAGCAAATTTGCAGATGACACAAAGCTGTGCGGCAGTGTGAACTGTGAGGAGGATGCTATGAGAATACAAGGTGGGCAGAGTGGGCAGATGCATGGCAGATGCAGTTTAATGTAGATAAATGTGAGGTTAGCCACTTTGGTAGCAAAAACAGGAAGGCAGATTACTATCTAAATGGTATCATTAGGAAAAAGGGGAAGTACAATGGGATCTGGGGGTCCTTGTTCATCAGTCAATGAAAGTAAGCATGCAGGTACAACAGGCAGTGAAGAAAGTGAATGGCATGTTGGCCTTTATAACAAGAGGAGTTGAGTATAGGTGCAAAGAGGTCCTTTATGTATACAAAACCCTTAACGGGCTTGCCCCCACCTACATAAAAAATCAGCTAACCCACCATATCACCTCCAGGTCCCTCAGGTCGGCCAACTTGGGGTTACTGACCATCTAGGCATAAGCTTTTTGCGGTTGCGGCACCTAGACTATGGAACAGCAACCCTCTTCCCATCAGAACAGCCCCCTCCATCAACTCTTAAATCTAGACTTAAAACTTATTTCTACACACAAGCATTTCTTGAGGTCCACTGAGTGAGCGCTGTATGTATGTATTTATGTATGTATTGTTGATCTATGTACCACTGTTTGTAGCACGTTAGAACCTGCACTGATGTAAAGCACTTTGGTCAATGAGAGTTGTTTTTAAAGGTGCTATAGAAATAAAATTGACTTGACTTGACTTCTGCAGATGTATAGGGCCCTAGTGAATAATACTAATAATAATAAATTTTATTTTCGGGCGCCTTTCAAATCTCAAGGACACCTTACAAAGATTAACAGAAGAGAAAAAAACATATAGTCGGAGAAAAATAAATAATAAGGACATCATCAATATACAAATTAAAGATAGAAATCGCTCCAAAGACACAAAATCAAAAAAATCAAAAAACACAATGGGAAGAGAGAGCAGCGGCAGCTAAAGCACGCCAGCGTCCACTCTCCCTTCTGACAGCCATCTTGGACACAGACTAACATAGTAACTACACACAGAAAAATCATCCCCCCACAGTGGTTACCACTGTGGGGGAAGGCACAAAGTCCAGTCCCCAACCCCAGTTCTCCCAAAAAGTCAGGTGTTCATCACGGCAGTCAGAGCTCACTGGAGCTCCAGCGCGTCGATCCAGCGTGGCGACCCAGGCAAGGCATCGCCCGCTCCGCTCCACGATAGCGCTCTAGCGCTGTGCCGCCAACGAAGCTGAGGTGCTGGGTGGTCCCCGCCAGGAAACGGCGCTCCAAGCCCGCTGGTAGGCCACGAGGACGGGTCGACGGGCAGCCTGGAGAAAAAGCTGCCTCACCGACCAGGTAGGGACCTACAAGTAAGATTACCTCCTTCCCCCCACATTAAGAAGTCCATTTCTCCTACAAACGAAAAACAAGACTTACTAAAAACTGGGAAAAAAAAGGATTAAATGGACGGCTGCTGGTTAGCAGCCATTCCCCAAGATGGCGCCTCCTAGAAACATAGAAACATAGAAATTAGGTGCAGGAGTAGGCCATTCGGCCCTTCGAGCCTGCACCGCCATTCAATATGATCATGGCTGAACATCCAACTCAGTATCCCGTACCTGCCTTCTCTCCATACCCCCTGACCCCCTTAGCCACAAGGGCCACATCTAACTCCCTCTTAAATATAGCCAATGAACTGGCCTCAACTACCCTCTGTGGCAGAGAGTTCCAGAGATTCACCACTCTCTGCGTGAAAAAAGTTCTTCTCATCTCGGTTTTAAAGGATTTCCCCTTTATCCTTAAGCTGTGACCCCTTGTCCTGGACTTCCCTAACATCGGGAACAATCTTCCTGCATCTAGCCTGTCCAACCCCTTAAGAATTTTGTAAGTTTCTATAAGATCCCCTCTCAATCTTCTAAATTCTAGAGAGTATAAGCCAAGTCTATCCAGTCTTTCTTCATAAGACAGTCCTGACATCCCAGGAATAAGTCTGGTGAACCGTCTCTGCACTCCCTCTATGGCAATAATGTCCTTCCTCAGATTTGGAAACCAAAACTGTACGCAATACTCCAGGTGTGGTCTCACCAAGACCCTGTACAACTGCAGTAGAACCTCTCTGCTCCTATACTCAAATCCTTTTGCAATGAAAGCTAACATACCATTCGCTTTCTTTACTGCCTGCTGCACCTGCATGCCTACCTTCAATGACTGGTGTACCATGATACCCAGGTCTCGCTGCATCTCCCTCTTTCCCAATCGGCCACCATTTAGATAATAGTCTGCTTTCCCGTTTTTGCCACCAAAATGGATAACCTCACATTTATCCACATTATACTGCATCTGCCAAACATTTGCCCACTCACCCAGCCTATCCAAGTCACCCTGCAGTCTCCTAGCATCCTCCTCACAGCTAACACTGCCCCCCAGCTTAGTGTCATCCGCAAACTTGGAGATATTGCCTTCAATTCCCTCATCCAGATCATTAATATATATTGTAAATAGCTGGGGTCCCAGTACTGAGCCTTGGGGTACCCCACTAGTCACTGCCTGCCATTGTGAAAAGGACCCGTTTACTCCTACTCTTTGCTTCCTGTTTGCCAGCCAGTTCTCTATCCACATCAATACTGAACCCCCAATGCCTTGTACTCCAGGTGTGGCTCCTGAGGCCACACCTGGACTATTGTGTGTAGTTTTGGTCCCCTAATTTGCGGAAGGACATTCTTGCTATTGAGGGAGCACAGCCTAGGCTTACAAGGTTAATTCCCGGGATGGCGGCACTGTCATATGCTGAGAGAATGGAGCGGCAGGGCTTGTATACTCTGGAGTTCAGAAGGATGAGAGGATATCTTATTGAATCATATAAGATTATTAAGGGTTTGGACATGCTAGAAGCAGGACACATGTTCCCGATGTTGGGGGAGTCCAGAATCAAGGGCCACAGGTTAAGAATAAGGGGTAAGCCATTTAGAACGGTGACGTGGAAACACTTTTTCTCACAGAGAGTTGTGAGTTTGTGGAATTCTCTGCCTCCGAGGGCGATAGAGGCCAGTTCTCTGGATACTTTCAAGAGAGAGCTAAATAGGGCTCTTAAAGATAGCAGAGTCAGGGGATATGGGGAGAAGGCAGGAACGGGGTACTGATTGGGGATGATCCGCCATGATCACATTAAATGGCAGTGTTGGCTCGAAGGGCTGAATGGCCTACTCCTGCACCTATGTCTATGGTTTATTGTCAAACAATGTCAATAAATGGGAATTAGGTAAAGGCACTGGTGAAAATGAGTTGAGAAAGCAATACTCATAGAATCATAAGATCATATGTTAATAAATGATAGGAGAAGAATTAGGCCATTCTCCACCATTCAATCATGGCTAATCTATCTCTCCTATCCTCATTCTCCTGCCTTCTCCCCATAACCTCTGACACCCGTATAAATCTATGATCTATCACTGCCTTAAAGGGCACAAGTTCAAGGGCATTAAGATAGAAAAGTCATTGGTGCATCACAATTTATTTAGAAAATTGACCTGTTGACTTTACCTGCAAATAACAAAGTTTGTTAGTGCTCTTGCTGGGATGTCAGTGGGAACATGTGCAAGAGGAAATGATTGGAAGATGGAAAGACGAAGGAGTCTTAACCTCCATGCGTCATTTGGAACATTGCACATCTACCTCACATCGATCCAATATATCCAGAAGTTCACATCCTCCCTGGTCCAACATCTGTCATGTGGAAGCTGGTTCAAAGGCACAAAGATGTGGTTGGACTTTCTGATTGTGGTGGTAATGGTCACAGGGTTCTTATATCCTTGACTTGTTTTATTTGCATCGATCAGCCACTACAGCTTGCAATTATACAGGAGGCAGAGGTATCTTCTTTTTGTGGGTATGTAGAGAAATCCCCTTCTCTATGGTTAAGGGTTTGGAATGAGAGTGTCACAAGGAAACACCCACATATTACACATTAGGAAAGTATTTTATTCATTGAATGCAAATACTCTGAAGCCACTGGTAGAGAATAATATTTACAAATATCACACACCTAGGGAGTTTATATGACACATTTTTTTCTTGGCAATCCGTTGTGCCTGTCCCAACAACTCTCACCAACTTCTACAGGTGTGCCGTAGAAAGTATTTTATTGGGATGCATCACAGCTTGCTTTGGGAACAGCACCATCCAAGACTGCAGGAATTTGCAGCAAATTGTGGACACAGCCCAGACCATCACAAACCAATCTCCCTTCCATTGACTTAATTTATACCTCACACTGCTTCAGCAAGGCCAGCAGCATGATCAAGGACAAGTCACCCCAAGGCCACTCCCCCTTCTCCCCTCTCCCATCGGGCAGAAGGTATAAGTGTGAAAATGCACACCTCCAGATTTGGGGACAGTTTCTTCACAGCTATTATCAGGCAACTGAACGGTCCTGCTGCAACCAGAGAGCAGATCTGAACTACTATCTACCTCATCAGAGACCCTTGGACTATCTTTTGATTGGACTTTATTGGCTTTACCTTGCAATAAACATTATTCCCTTATCATGTATCTGCACACTGTGTAATCGTGCTTTGTCTTTTCACTGGCTGGTAAGCATGCAACAAACGTTTTTCACAGAATCTCTGACATGACGATAAACTAAGCTGAAATTAAAACTGCTTGCCCAGTCTTCAACACCACTTCAGCCTTGGTGAAGACGTTTGGCAACAGTTCCCCCACTGAGTGACGAGGAATAAACTGAGATACTGCAGAGAAAATGGCCATTGTCCTTAACCAAATGTCCTTAAACAAATTTTCCAATATCTGAAGCAGATGAGGGTGCTCAGCAATACGCTCCAGAGAGTCTCTTGCTTTATTTGGTCAGAGTTCTTGACTTCAACACCACACAAAGGTAGGAACAGGATGAAGATGTATTTGAACAGGAGGAAGATGTCTAACCTAGAAGGGAATTTGGATATGACAATGGTCACTTGAAGATATTGACCAGGCCCTTCCAAGTGGCAGCATTCCTAGGTTGTGAGTTGCCATCGAAGAGGCAGTGGTGAGTCATTCCAGTGAATGTTTGAGATAATGCACATTGCAGGCATTTTGTACTGACTGTGGAGTAAGATAATGCAAAAGATGGTCAATGTGATGATGGAGGGGGCTAGCCTATTCCCAATGGTGTTTGAGTTTCCCTTCCACTGCGTACTTCTGGATAATGCAGTCCATAGCTTAGGAATGCATCACCAAAAACAATGTAAACAATTGTTGCAGCGCATCATGTTTAACAGAAAGCTACAGTATACGTGTGAGGGACAGTGTCGCTGATTAGGTAAATGTATGATTTGATGCTCAATGGCACTGTTCCTTCCTATATGATGTCAGCTTGTTAGTGTTGTTGCAACTGTTCAAGTTCCAAGTGGAGAAAGCTTCACGAGAGGAAAAGCAAAAAAAAAAACAGTAGCTGCTTGAAATCTGAAACCAAAATGAAAAGAAAATTCTGGATCAGTAGATCAAACAACACGTGGAAAGTGAAGTAGGGTTAACCTTTCAGGTCAATAACTGACCAGGGAGTACAAATACCTTGGAGTGTACCTGGACAGTGAACTGGACTGGTCCAGGAATGCTGAGGCCCTGAACAGGAAGGGACAGAGCCGGCTGTAATTTTTGAGAAGACTCCGCTCCTTCAACGTCTGCAGCAAGATGCTGCAGATGATCTACCAATCGGTAGCAGCCAGTGCCATCTTCTTCACTGCCGTGTGCTGGGCAGCAGGGCGAAGGCTGCAGACAGCAATAAGATTAACAAACTCATCAGGAAACCTGACTCCATCCTGGGGGCGGAGTTGGATTCATGAGAAATGGTCTTGGAGGGGAGGATGCTCTTCAAACTGCAGAACATCCTGGACAATACAGCTGGTCAACCTGAGCAGTACCTTAGGTTCCACCAAGATGCAGGACATGTTTCATGTATTTGGAGTTTTCTTTGGGAACAGCCTTGGATGGAGCTGTTCCTAAAGCAAGCAAAGAGTGTGGATCCATCAGTGGCAGTCATTCTAGAGAGGATGACAGAAGAGATTTACCAGCATTGAGGATAGTAGCTATGAGGAAAGTTTGGACGCAGTTGGATTATTTTCATTGGAATGTTAGTGGTTGAGGGGGGCCTGATAGAAGTATATGAAGCTATGAGAGGCATGATAGTAGTCAGTCGGAAGCTTTGTCCCAGAGTGGAAATGTCAATAATTAGAGGGCATAGCATTAACATGAGAGGGGCAAATTTTAAAGGACATGTGCAAGGCAAGATTTTTTGCACAAAGTGAGGAGTGCTTGGAATGTGCTGCCATGGGTGGTGGTAGATGCAGATACGATAGTGGCATTTCAAGCTTTTGGATCGGGAATATGGATATGCAGGGAATGGAGGGATTATGGATAACGTGCAGGCAGAGGAAATTAACTTGACATCATGCACAGCATTGTGGGCCAAAGGAGCCTGTTCCCGTGCTGCACTGTCCTATGTTCCACCTTTCAAATTCATTTATTGTGTCCTTGATCAGACCAGAGCTGGAGGTTTGGAACTGGGAGTACTTTTGGTGGAAAATAGTAAGATTAAACGAGAACTTACCAGTTTGAAGTTTGATCTGTATTTTATGAGGAGTTACGATGAGGGATTACATGAAGAACCCCGCCAGGACGCATGTGTGTCATTCTTCAAAGCAGCGGTGTGAAATCACAGATAACTGTAATGACTAAACATAGTAAGATTAGAGAAGAGATACCAGTTAAGTATATGATGAGGGTGGGAGCGGAGGGCACGATAATCCCTCATCGTAACTCCTCATAAAATACAGATCAAACTTCAAACTGGTAAGTTCTCGTTTAATCTTACTATTTTACTTCGGAGTCACGTGAGTGACTACGTGAAGATTTTAAAGCTGTGATTTCATGCCGTGGAAATGAGTCCATGCATCACGTCTGCCTTGACTGTGGGAGGAATTGTGGTAACAAAATTTGGACATGAATTCGACATTGAAATCATAAAAAATTTTAACACAAATTTATAACCCCTTTTTATGGGTTTAAATTAATTTACAGGACTTAAATTGTTTCTGCAAACATTCCAGCCAATTACTTTAGCTACCAATCTGATGGATGGTTTGCTGATGTCAGTGAGGTTATTGCAAACCTCTATTAAATCTCTAGCCTTTCCCTTAGGCAGAGTCACCGACATGTGAACTGAGTCAATGGTGAAACCCCAGGCAGTCCATGGTAGTGGAAGGCATTAGTTTAGATTTAACTGGATGAAAAATAAATCCCAGTTTTCCAAATAACTTTTTTGTGGCTGTTACAGTTTGTTTGGCCAATTCCAAAGTTTTGTCCATAATTGCCATGACCATGTGTGTACGTTTCCGTAGAAATGCTAGGTCTGGTTTCAAATGTTTTGTGAACAGCCTGGGCTGATGATAACCCATTTTGCGGTGCTTTATACTGTCAGAGTTGTCCCATCCAGTTGAATTTTAAGTAACACCTGTGGTCACCTCGTTATAGGCACTGAATAGTAAGCATCTTTTAAATCGATGCTGGCCTTTGAAGTAATCTTTGGAAATTAATTGTTAAGCAGTAACAAAGATATCTATTTTGTCAGATCTATGATGATGCGATGACCATCATCTATCTTGTTTTTGATAAATATATTGGGCACGAATTCTAATGGTTCGTGTTGAGTTTTCTCAATTACACCTTTTATGTGAAACCGCTTCAGTTCAGCTTGCGCTTTTGATTTTCCTTTATCAGAAGGCACGAACATTCAGTTCAGTATATGTTGAACTGGAGGGCTGTACTTGTGTATAAACTCGGTTGTATATCCCTGGATACTGCTTAAGGATCGGTTGTTATCATGCTCCATGCATTCAGAAAAGAGTGTAATCTCCACCCAATCTCCGTGCCCACTGTATATTGTAGGGAACCAGACCCACCTACCTCCATAGTTACCAGTGGCAGGTTTATTTTTTGTAGGTTCTTCGCTGCTGTTGTCTGGATTTTCGGTTTGGTTGGCGTTGGAGGTCCCCGCATCTTCCAAAAAGGCCGGCCTGGGCCATGGCCTAAAAAGTCTGATATTTTGGGTACCGGTCCTTCGAGCTTTCACCAGTTCTGCTGGTGGGTGCGTGGGGGTGCTATCATTGGCCATAGTGGGTTCCAGTAGGTTATCTTGTTCCTGCACCCCCTGCACACCTGTCTTTTCTTCTGCGGACCCCTCTTCCAGGTCAGCCCAGAACTGACCCGCAGTGCTCCCCTCTGATGAGGTAGAGAAGCACTGTGCAGCCCTTCAAGAGGTACAGCTGTGGGTTTATCATAGGGCACACAGTGACCCGACTCCATCTCCCGAAGTCTGTCACGTTGGAGCAAAGCTCCATACACCGCTTCTTCCGGCTCCAGCGCTCTCGGACGCTGGCCACCCGCGGTTGTTCAAAGTCGGACTCTGAGTCCACGACCTTGTTTGTTTTGTGTCTAGCCTTTCCGCCCGGCCGCGTGGATCTGGCCGGTGCGGAGGCGACATCGGGCACAGCTGATCCCACTAAGAGTGATCCAAGTGCCACTGGCTGCTGCTGGCTGCCCGCTGCTCCACGGTCCTCCTTCTCCAGCTTTGTCCTTACTGTCCTTCCGTGGAGTGGATATGGCTGGTGTGGAGGACATGTGGCACGGCTGATCCCATCTAGCCCACCAGCTTTGTCGCAGCCCGTTGGTTTCTGCACCTGCAATCAGCATGGAAATACAAAAAAGATCGCAGCTCTTACCTGCAAGTCCAGGTTAAAATTGTTGCTACGGGTGAACGTCGTTCCACCCCGTCTGCTGCTGTTATTGACTTGTCAAAAAGTCAACGGCCCCATTTTAATAGTCTCCCGCCCGGCCGTGGTGTTCTGGCTGGCGCAGGACCAAACGTCGGCACAGCTGATCCCTTACGGGGCTTGTGCCTTCAGCTGCTGCTGGCTCCCGTAACTTTGCGGTCTTCCCCAGCCAACTTCCTAGCAGCACTTGTGGACACTATTTTGTCCAGCTTCCCCCCCCCCCCCCTGTGAAACCAGCGCGGGGAACATTAGTTTTGCTTCCCTCTCCCGCCCAGTCCGGTGCGGGAGCGAGTCGGGAGCGAAAGTTGGGCACAGCTCTTCCCATTATGGGAGATTAACGTGCCTTTGGCTGCTGCTGCCGGCTGCCTGTGACTCTGCGGTCTTCCCCAGCCAGCTTCACTAACAGCACTTGTGGACACCACTTTGTCCAGCTTCCCCTCCTGTGGAAAGAACCCAGCGCGGGGAAACATTAGTTTTTTGCTTCCCTCTCCCGCCTGGCTGGGCCCGGTGCGGGAGCGAGTCGGGAGCGAAAGTCGGGCACAGCTGTTCCCATTACGGGAGTATAGCGTGCCTTTGGCTGCTGCGGCCGTTGCCCGCAACTCCGCGGTTCTCCCCCGCCAGCTTTCCCACAGCCTTCATGGATCCGGTCCATGTTTCCACCTAAAAGGTGTGTGGAAGGAACGCAGAGTCTTCTTACCTGCTGTTCCCGACTTTCAAATTCTGGAACGCAGAGTCTCCTTACCTGCTGTTCCTGGTTTTCAAATTTTGCCGCTAGGGGAACGTCGTTCCCCCTTGCTGTGACTTGTTGCAATGTGCGTAGCAATATGACACGCAAGCGTCCTGGCGGGGTTCTTCATGTAGTCACTCACGTGACTCCGAAGTAAAATTCAATTGTGTTATGGTCTCCTTGCTAAGTTCCTACTTGAGGAGATTTAAGGACATACTCCTACTGTATGAGGACTTGTGGAAAGGACACTACTGTCTGGTTGGCAGATCTTAGTAACGGTTATTAGCAATATATTGGAGAACAATACAATGGAGCACTTCATCAAGTGCCAACTGGGTCACAAACCAGGGAGCAATTAAGGGACATTTTTTTGGAACTCCATTGGGTAATTGAACTTTATGCACAAAGAAAATGTAAGTATGGTAATTTTTTGGCACAAAAGAAATGATAGCAAGTTTTGTATTTAATGTCCATTCATAATTATTGTTGAGAAATTTGTGGTCAACAACCTACTTGAACTGCTGCAGTCCGTCCAGTGAAGGTATCTGCAAGTACTGTTGGGTAGGAAGTTCCAGCATTAAAATGAAGGTGAGATCAGGAAGATGTGTGATTTGGAGGATAGCCTACAGGTGGTGGGGTTCTGTTGCAACTATTAGCAAGGATTATGGGTTAATGGGTGTGTAGAAAGGAACTGCAGATGTTAGTTTATATCAAAGATAGACACAAAGTGCTAGAGTAACTCAGCGGGTCAGGCAGCATCTCTAGAGAAAAAGAATGGGTGACATTTTGGGTTGGCACCCTTCTTCAGTCTGAGTTACTCCAGCACTTTGTGTCTATCTATGGGATAATGGGTTATAGGTTTATTACTATTATTGGAATAATGATACATGGGTTTCATTTAATCTCTTAATTATATGTTTGAGAAGTGTGCAGTACTAGTTTAGGATAATTTCAGAAGTGCATTTGTACATGGCATGAAACGCAGTCGCTGTCCAAGAATATTTAGGCTAGTTGTTTGGATGTTTTGGCATGGACAGTATTGAGCTTCTCAATTCTTCAAGGAACTACATTCATCCATGCAAGTGGAGAATACTCCTTCACGTTTCTGACAAGCCTTGTACATGCTGGAAAGTTTGTGGCTTTTAGAAGATTAAATGCCGGCAGATAAGGTAAGAGAAAACATATTTCAATTAATTAACCAATCTCTCTGAAAACTCCATAATGTGAGCGATGGGTGCAGAAAAATAATTGGAATGATGATGTAACCAAGGTAAAAGGCATATGTTACAATGGTCATTGCATACTGGACCTTTCAGGCATCGAGCAAGTCAGTTTGATGAAAAATCGTTTTCTTTCAAAGGTTGATTTACAGATTCATATTTGTTGATAGTACAAGTCAAGAGCGCCTCAAGACTCTTGGTTCATCCTAGTTGTTGTTAATTTATACAGATATATCTCACATTTTTTGATAGATTTGATGATTGAAGGTGATGAAGATAATGCAACCCTAACCATAACCCTAAACCTAACCTTGGAGATGGCTCTGAGGCCTGGTGTGCAATGGCTATCAACATATTGAATGGTGAAGCAGGCTTAAGGCAGGCTCAAGTGGCCTACTTCTGATTTTACTTTCTTGCATTCTTGTGGTAAACACCGTTTGCTGTCCGAAGAATTTGCTGCCTTTCCTTTGGCTTAACAAAATTAAAATCATATGGATTCATGTTTTAGTTAAGTTTAGTTTAGAGATACAATGCGGAAACAGGCCCTTTCGGCCACCGGGTCCGCGCCAACCAGCGATCCTCACAAATTAACACTATCCCTATACCCACGAGGGACAATTGTTACATTTACCAAGCCAATTTACCAAGCCAATTTACGTGATATGATATATGATATGCCATTTATTGTCACTGTACATGTACAATGAAATTAAAAGCTGCTCGTACTCAGTGCTTACATATAATTTAGTACAAAGAACAAGAAACAGAAAACAAAAACAGAAGGGAGAAGGGGGGGAGAGGGGGCGGCGCTATATACATATATACAGATGGAAGTCCGGGTGTTGGGCTGTGTAAGTCAGTGCATGTGTGAATTTGAATTAAGAGTAGTTATAATTTGTTGCCTTTCCTTGTCCGTCTTTGGAATGTGGGAGGAAACCGAAGATCTCAGAGAAAACCCATGCAGGTCACAGGAGAATGTACAAACAACGTACAGACGGCATCTGTAGTCAGGATCGAACCCGGGTCTCTGGCGCTGTAAGCGCTGTAAGGCAACAACTCTACTGCTGCGCCACCGTGCTGCCCAGAGATGGTCTCACATTTGCAATCTATTCAGTTTATGCTCTTACAAACATACTGCTTTATATCTTTTACTTGAATGGTAGACTTTAAAACCTAAAGTGAATTCTTTATTAAGAACAAAATGAGATAAGAAGGAATAGGCTACTCAGCCCCTCAAACTTGCATTGCCATTCAATATGATCATGGTAAATCATGGTATATCTGCCCCAGACTTCATTTCCTCTTCTGTGCAGTTCCTCATAGCCCTCAATTCCCTGATCTTTCTAAAATTCATTTTACCCTTTTAACATCTCAGATTATCTATCCTTCACAATTATCTGAGGTCGAGAATAACAGAGATTCATCAATCTTTTTGACCACTCCCTATTCTCACAACTATGTCTCATCAGTCATAATACTCCGACTCATGAAAATAGCTTGACATGTACCATGTAATGGTCCCAATGATCTGAATGTTTCAAAAAGATCACCTCCTATGCATCTCGATGCCAAATAATCTCACAATGCAGGAATGCAGGAATTTGCCTCGTAAAGTGTTTTGGACTGTTTCAATGCTAATATGTAAGGGGACCACAACTGTGCACAGTACTCAATACATTGTGCACAGTCTCGTCCCAAAACATCACCCATTCATTCTAACCTCCTGCTGGGGTCAAGAAAGGGTGTTCACGTCACGGCCCTGTTTTCATGAACCTTTCCACCACCACGCACAAGAAGCACAAGAAGCAACAAGACAGACACCATTGTATGCAAATGCAGAGAAGTGTGTTCAGCTCTGGTTGAACAATTTCTAATCTTGTGGATGGACTCGATAGGTGGAAGACCTCTTGCTGCACCTGCCTGCTATTTTTGCTTTGCATATTGTGAACTCTTAGAAAACCTAGAACACTTAGATCTCTCTACACCTCATTCATCAGCAACCATATTTATTAACTCTCTCTTTTATCCAATTCATTCCGTCGTTGCTTTTTCAGATTCTTCCTCCCTCATGTTAATTTTCTTCTCCTTTTTCCCCAAATCATCTGCTTCTCATTATTATTTTAATTTTACTTATTTCACTTATTATTTTACACTCTGGACCCTGCAATCCCACTTTCCGTTTCTTCCAAACCTTTTTCACCTCACTCTCTTTCATTTCCTATTTTTCTTTTTTCTAATTTCTATCATTTCCTTTATCTTACATCAATTTTATTCATTATTTTCCTTACTCTTCCTGACTTCCATTCCCTCTCATTACTTATTCCCCAATTCCTTTCCTTTTCTTTCACTTTTGCTCCATTACATTCCTGGTGTCTCTTTTTCTCATTTCCACTTTCCCTTCTTTTACTGCTTCTCATACTTGCAAACCTTCTCCTATTCTGCACCACACCTGCACACAACCTTCATCGCCCGTGGATATAACGGCAAGGAAGATTGATCAGGTCAGGTCGGGGGGAGTTCCCCCCACCACGGGTACCATGTAATCCCGTGCTACCTGCTCCATGGTCGGATAGTTGGCGACTAAAACATCTCCCCCACCTGGTTTTCCAGGTGAGGAGGGGGCTGTGGAGCTCCAGCAGGACCAAAAACAAGACCTGTCAAAGGGCTGATGAGCTCCTTGCGAGCCAACGGCCATCCACACTTCAGTAGAAATTGCGATTACTGTCGTACATAACATTGTAAGGAATGAAGAAAAATATGAAATGTAATTCTTCCCTCTCCTTGCTTCTCAAAAGAGAAGTGTTAATTAATTAATTACGATTGCTGGTCATTGAAGAATCTGCTGCATTTATCATCCTGTTCATCCCAGATGTTTCTAAATTGCTGCCCACACATGAGTGTCCAAATCAATTGTCATCTCAACCTCCAGCTGCCATCAATATACAAGGAATGCAGCATGCGTTTAAACTGTTAAACAGTAAAGAACGCATGGAAAAAAACCCTTAGATGTGGCAAAACGTTGTTTTCAACTTTTCCACATTATTTTATGCCCATATTTTATTTTCACACTGACCTCTAGCTGATATTCCTTTCGATATTCATGCATAACATGTCACAGGTAAAACTCACCTTGGAAATTGCTGCAAAATAAGCATTGTAATGTCGATTGTTGCATTACATGCACAATCTGATATTGGAAAGCAATGGAACAAAATATTGAGTGATAGCATCCATTTCAAGGTTCAAGCTTCATGGTTTCAAGGTCAGTTTATTGACACATGTACCAGTTAAGGTACAGTGAAATTTGAGTGACCATGCAGTCATACTAAGTGAAAAGCAACAAGATACACAACCACATAAATTAAAAGTTTACATCAACATCCACCACAGTGAATTCCACATTCCTCACTGTGATGGAAGGCAATAAAGTTCAATCTTCTTCCTCTTTGTTCTCCTGTGGTCAGGGCAGTCAAACCATCCACAGTTGGGGCGATCAAAGCTCCCGCTGCTGATGTTCGAAGCACCCGTCAGGGTGATTGAAAGTCCGCGTCAGGGCGGTTGAAACTCTCTCCGCGGCATGGTGCGGTCGGCCTTCTTCTCACCTGAGACCGCAGTCTTCACGATGTTAAAGTCCACAGGCCCCGTGGTTGGAGCTTCAATCCCCGGCAATGGGATCACAAGCTCCGCGATGTTAAAGTCCCACGGACTACCGCAGCTAGGAGCGCCCGTTAGTCTCCAGGAAAGGCCGCCAACTCCATGATGTTAGGCTGCAGTGGGGAAGGAGATACAACACGGAAAAATATTGCATCTCCGTCCAGGTAAAAGATTTTTTTTTAAATGTCCCCAACCCCACATAAAACAAACCAAAGAACACTAAAACACACTTTAACACATACTTAAAATAACAAAACCTGAAGAAACAACAGACAGACTGTTGGCGAGGCCATTTGCGTCATTACCCAAAAATAAGAACATTGCATGTGGAAGAACACAGTCCAGATCACGATGCTCTGTTAAATAAATAGCCAAAAATTAAGCCAGTCATACATAAAGTAGGAATTACTTATTTTTCCAACTGCTCCACCCACATGATGTTTCATACCAAAAGAACTAAATGAGAATCGATGGGCATGTTTAATTTAGTTTAGTTTGGGGATACAGCGTAGAAACAGGCCCTTCGGCCCACCAAGTCCTCGCCGACCAGCGATCCCTGTACATTAACACTATCCTCTACACATTACAGACAATTTACACATACACCAAGACAATTAACCTACATACCTGTATGTCTTTGGAGTGTGGGGGGAAAATGAAGGTCGCGGAGAAAATCCATGCAGGTCACAGGGAGAATGTACAAACTCCGTAGAGACAGTACACATCGTCGGGATCGAACCCTAGTCTCCGGTGCTGCATGCGCTATAAGGCAGCAAATCCACCACTGCGCCACCGTGACCGCCCTGTGAGAGAGAAAAATGCGCACAGTTACTGAATTTACACAGATAGATGAGACGGGGAATGAGACAGATACGGTTGCTTTCCTGTCACGGCCACCATTCCATGCTGTAGTAATTGAGTAAGAATGTAGAGGCCAGAATATTTACACTTATGTTTAGTGATTAAGACTACGACCAACACCACCTAGTTATATAATGTTTGCATATATCAGTCTAATATCACAGATAGTTCAAACACAACAATAAATATGAATGAGATCCAGCCTGCCCCCTGAAGACATCAATTCTTAATTTAGAAGAGAAAGGGTTATTCTAAATGCAATGGTGCCATTAATTCTTTACGGCATCATAAGTGGAAGATTTCACAAAGTGCTATGTTCATTCCAACTCAGAACTGTAATTTCCATTCCACCTTTTTCAAAAGGAAGACCTGCCCAGAAGCTGGAGTAAAATAACAGGATCTTCTAGTGTATCCTTTCCAAAATCAGACAGCAATTATTTGAGATTTTGCCTGAATTCAAAAAGGATCATCAGTTGCTGTAGATAAAATGTGATAAGTAGAAATAATCAGAACTACCAGCTGATAATTTATTAAGTAGAGAAGGATATGTACAATATGTATAATCATAATCATATTTTATTGGCCAAGTATGTTTTGCAACATACGCAGAATTTGATTTGCCATACAGTCATACCAATAAAAAGCAAAAAGAACACACAAAATACATTTTAACATGAACATCCACCACAGTGACTTCTCCACATTCCCCACTATGATGGAAGGTGAAAATAATTTAAATCTCTTCCTTTCTTTGTTCTTCCGCAATCGGGGGTCTCGAGCCTTCCGTTGATGTGATGATTTTGGCTCCCGTAGTCAGCGGTCGAGCCCTCGGCGTTGGGACGATCAAGCTCCCGCATGGGGGGGGAATCTCAGCCTCCGGGTGATCTACCCCAGGTCGAGGCAGGTCAAAACCTTCTGCATTGTTTGGAGCTTCCCAACATCAGCGAGAGCAAGTTCCTCGATGGTGAAATCCACAGGCTGTGGTGGAGCGTCGATCGCAGGCAAGGTATTGGCATGATGGTAAGTCCACGGCCCCGCAGTGGGGCTAAAAGTCAGTCTCAAGCAAGGCCTCCAGCTCCATGATGTTAGGCCGCAGAGCTACCGGAGATACAATTTGGAAAACAATAGCATCTCCAGCACGGTAAGAGATTGAAAAAAGTTTCCCCCAACCCCCCATACCCCACCCTCCACATTAAACAAACCAGAGGACATTAACACAAACTTTTAAAACACATTAAAAGTAACAAAAAAAAAGACAAAAGACAGATAGGCTGTTTGCGAAGCTGCCATCATGTGGCACACCCTGGTGGTAAGATGCAATGATCACAAATTCAGGTCACTCTACCAAACTAACAGAGGTCTGACCTTTCTGTGAACCTCCCACAGATTGTCCCTTATTGAGTATAGAACATAGAACAGGGCAACACAGGAACAGGTCCTTTGTGCCACACCATCTGTGCTGAATATGATTCCAAGACCATTTTGTCAGCTGCCTGCATATTATTCATATCTTTTCATGCCGGGCATATCCATGTGCCTATCTGAAAGTCTCTTAAATGCCATCATTGTATCTGCCTCCAACACAACCCCCACCACCGTGTTCATTCACGCAACACCTTCTGTGCAAAAAAACCCCTGCACATCTCCTTTAACCTTGGCCCCTTTCAACTTAAAATTATGCCCGCTAGTATTTTATTTTTCCATCCTTGGATAAATCTTCAGACTGTCTACCTTATCTATGCCTCTCGTAATTTTATATAATTCCATCAGGTCTCCCGTCCACCTCTAGTGTTCCAGGGAAATAAATCCAAGTCTGTCAAATCTCTCCCTGCAGCCAATAACCCCTAATCCAGGCATCATTCTAGTAAACCTCATCTGTACCCTCTATAAAGCTCCTGAACCTTCTTCCTGATGGCAGGATTAAAATGATTGTGTGGCCAGGGTGGTGTGGGTCTCTGGTGATGCTGGCTGCCTTTTTGAGGCAGCGACTTCGGTAAATCCCTTCGATGGTGAGGAGGTCGGAACCCGTGATGGACTTGGAAGAGTCCAACATTTTTTGCAGTCTTCTTTGCTCCTGGGCATTCAAGTTGCCAAACCAGGCCGTGATGCAACCAATCAATATGTTCTCTACTGTACACCTGTAGAAGTTCAAGAGAAACCTCTTTGACATATTGAATCTCTGTAATCTTCTCATGAAGTAGTGACATTGATGTGCTTTCTTTATAATTGCATCAATGTGCTGGGTCCATGAAAGATCTTCAGATATATGCATGCCCAGGAATCAGAAGCTTTTGAATCGCTCCACCATCGTCCCATCCTCATCTTCTTCTTCCATAGTTCACAATCAGTTCCTTGCATCAGCATCTACAGGTCCTTGTGTCTCCAGAAATTACAGAGAATTATGGATGTAGCCCAGTCCATCACACATATGAGACTCATCACCGCTGACTCCATCTACACTTTATATTGCCTTGGGAAAGTGGCCAATATAATAGTAAGATTAAACGAGAACTTACCAGTTTGAAGTTTGATCGTTATTTTATGAGGAGTAACGTTGAAGGATTACGTGAAGAACCCCACCAGGACGCATGCGTGTCATTCTTCAAAGCAGCGGTGTGAAATCACAGATAACTGTAATGACTAAACATAGTAAGATTAGAAAAGAGATACCAGTTGAGTATATGATCAAGGGTGGGAGCGGAGGGCACGTAATCCCTCAACGTTACTCCTCATAAAATAACGATCACACTTCAAACTGGTAAGTTCTCGTTTAATCTTACTATTTTACTTCGGAGTCACGTGAGTGACTACGTGAAGATTTTAAAGCTCTGTGATTTCATGCCATGGAAACAAGTCCATGCATCACATCTGCCTTGATGACTGTAGGAGGAATTGTGTCAACATAATTTAGACATGAATTCAACATTGAAATTCATAAAATTTATTAACACAAAATTATAACCCCTATTTATGGGGTAAATTAAATTACAGAACTTAAAATTGTTTCTGCAAACGTTCCAGGTTTCAGGACTGGTTTATGATAAAATAGTTGGAATGTTTTTTCCCCTGACCATCCTGCTGCCTTGAGGATTTGGTCCATTGGTACATCCAACTGCATAGCTGCCGATGTAGCTGCAGCCCTGAGATTAGGAATGAGATTAAAAAATATTAGTATCCATCACAGCCTGTGTTAGCACCTGTTTCAGCCATCTTGAGGTGGTCTGGACCGTCACTCTTTTGTGTGGTTGCTTATGGCTGACTAAGAGTGCCTTTTCATTGCCTCTGATGATTTTCGTTTTGTCAATGTATAACGACAAATGTCTTACTATAGAGACGATCATCTGTTGGGTATGACCTAAATTCTATATTGAGGCCTGTTGACCCCTGTGTGTTCTGCTTTACTAATTCATCAATATGAAACGTAATATTTTCAGATGTTGAAATCATGTTGTCCAGTCTTAATTTATGTAATGACTGTACCCTTTGTGCCGTGACCAATGCCATTAGCATGACTGTTTTTAATGTCAGTCTGTGTAGGGACAGAGCTGTTGCTGGAGACCAATTCCTGAGCATCTTCAGGACAATACTTACATCCCATATTTGGGAGTACCTGGTTCATAGAAACATAGAAATTAGGTGCAGGAGTAGGCCATTCGGCCATTCGAGCCTGCACCGCCATTCATAGAAACATAGAAACATAGAAATTAGGTGCAGGAGTAGGCCATTCGGCCCTTCAAGCCTACATCGCCATTCAATATGATCATGGCTGATCATCCAACTCAGTATCCCATACCTGCCTTCTCTCTATACCCTCTGATCCCCTTGGCCACAAGGGCCACATCTAACTCCCTCTTAAATATAGCCAATGAACTGGCCTCAACTACCCTCTGTGGCAGAGAGTTGCAGAGATTCACCACTCTCTGTGTGAAAAAAGTTCTCCTCATCTCGGTTTTAAAGGATTTCCCCCTTATCCTTAAGCTGTGACCCCTTGTCCTGGACTTCCCCAACATCGGGAACAATCTTCCTGCATCTAGCCTGTCCAACCCCTTCAATATGATCATGGCTGATCATCCAACTCAGTATCCAGTACCTGCCTTCTCTCCATATCCCCTTAGCCACAAGGGCCACATCTAACTCCCTTTAAATATAGCCAATGAACTGGCCTCAACTACCCTCTGTGGCAGAGAGTTCCAGAGATTCACCACTCTCTGTGTGAAAAAAGTTCTTCTCATCTCGGTTTTAAAGGATTTCCCCCTTATCCTTAAGCTGTGACCCCTTGTCCTGGAATCCCCTAACATCGGGAACAATCTTCCTGCATCTAGCCTGTCCAACCCCTTAAGAATTTTGTTCTTGGGGGATTAGCATTTAAAATTCCCCTCATAAGTTTTGTTACCAGTGGGTGAGTCCCAACAGAGTGACGCTCTGTCCCTTGCTATAGGTAAGTTGATAGGGCACTTCTGGCGCAGTTGATGGCAATATAACTGAGCCCTTCATCATAATGGAGGCCTGCCAGATATTCCAGAACAGACGGGATGTTCATATCTCTGTAGGTGATGTTGTTTTTGTGACAGTACATCTCTCACTTCCTGATATAGACCAGATACTGTTTTTTGGTGGACTGTCTTTGGGACGCCGAGATCATGTTCACTGTTCGGTCCATCAGTCCCAGCTGTATTAGTGGTGTTTTTAAACTCTACAAATTAGTAAATTCAAATGGTTATGGCATGGGTGGCTATCCCTTGTTACGGGATGAAGCAATAAATCTGGTCTATGTGGGATGGTGATACATGGTTCTAATACCATGTTTAGTACCACTGGGAACCATGGTTGAGTAGGCCAATCGGGTACTACCAAAATACTAGACGCAGAGTCTTGCTGTATTTCCTTTAATACCCGACTGATGGGGCAGAAAGGAGGGAATGCGTAAGTAAACAATTTCCCCCAATGCAGCGAAAATGCATCTGTCGCCGCTGCCCCAGGGTCTGGTTCCCATGAAACATAATTTGATAACTGGTGATTAAGTCTGGATGCGAATAGATCTATATCTGGTGTTCTCATTAAATTTGCGTGACCTGGTGTCTGCCACTAAATTTAGTCTTCCTGGTAGGTAAGTAGCAGATATCCAAATATCTCTCTGGATACACCATTGCCAAATTGTATTAGCCAGATTGTCACATGATGTCGATTTGTTTCCACCCATGTGGTTGATGTATGCTACCACGGTGGTATTGTCTATCTGTAGTCTAACATGCTGGTGATATGACCCGGTACAATATGACTTTAGGCCATAGAATGCACCCAACATTTCCAGGTAGTTTATGCCCAGTGTGAGTAATAATGATGCCTCCTGAGCAGTCCATCTACCTCCACAGCTGGTGATGGAATTTATGGCACCCCACCTAAGTGCACTGGCATCAGTTTGTAGTACCATAGAAGGGTTACTGACAATGATTGGATTGGAACAAAGCCAGATGTTATCTATCCACCATTTTAGTTCCATTTTAGCTTTGATTGGTAGCTTCATAGGTCTGTCAAAGTGACCTGCATTGATTTTGAATGCTTGTATTTTTTTTCTCTATAAATTATGGTAATGTAAAGGTCCAAATTGTGTGGCTGGAAAAGGAGCCACCATTTTGCCAATTACTTTTGCTACCAAACTGATTGATGGTTTGCTGATGTCAATGAGGTTATTGCAAGCCTCAATAATTCTGTTGCCTTTCCCTTAGGCAAAGTCACCGACATGTGAACTGTGTCAATGGTGAACCCCAATTAGTCCATAGTAGTGGAAGGGATTAATTTAGATTTAACTGGATGGATAATAAATCCCAGTTTTTCAAAAAACTGTTTTGTGGCTGTTACAGTTTGTTTGGCCAATTCCAAAGTTTTGCCCACAATAAGTATATAATCCAGTTATGCCATGACGTTGTGTTTTCGTTTCCGTAGAAACGCTAGGGCTGGATTCAAAATTTTTGTGAACAGCCTGATGATAACCCATTTGGTAGTGCTTTATACTGCCAAAGCTGTCCCATCCAGTTGAATTTTAAGTAACATCTGTGGTCACCTCGTATAGGCACTGAATAGTAAGCATCTTTTAAATCGATGCTGGCCATGAAGTAACCTTTGGAAATTAATTGTTTAGCAGTAACAAAGGTTTCCATTTTGAAATGAATATATTGTACAAATGTATTCAATTTGGTCAGATCTATGATGATGCGACAACTACCATCTTTTTTGTTTTTGGTAAATATATTGGACACAAATTCTAGTGGTTCGTGTTGGTTTTTTTCAATTACACCTTTTGCGTAAAGCCGCTCCAGTTCAGCTTGCGCCTCCAATTTTTCTTTACCAGAAAGTACGAACATTCGGTTCGGTATATGTTGAACTGGAAGGCTGTACTTGTGTATAAATTCTATTGTATATCCCTGGATACTGCTTAAAATATAAGTATCGGTTGTTAACATGCTCCATGCATTCAGAAATGAGTGTAATCTCTCCCCAACCTCCATGCTCCTTGTATTTTGTATGAACCAGACCAACCTACCTCCATAGTTACCAGTGGCAGGTTTACTTATTTTTGTAAGTTCTTCGCTGATGTTGATGCGTTGGTGTCTGGATTTGTGGTTTAGTTGGAGTTGGAGGTCCGCGTATCTTCCAAGAAGTCAGGCCTGGGCCATGGCCTAAAAAAGACTCATGTTTTGTACACCGGGCCTTCGAGCTTTCACCAGGCGGTCTTGCTCTACTGGTGGGTGCGTAGGGGTGTTGCCTAAGCTGTAGTGGGTTTTCTCATTCCTGCACCCCCTGCACACTTGACTTTTGTTCTGCGGACCCCTCTTCCAGGTCAGCCCAGAACTGACCCGCAGTGCTCCCCTCTGATGAGGTAGAAGCACTGTGCAGCCCTTCAAGAGGTAATGCTGTGGGTTTGCCACTGTGACCCGACTCCATCTCCCAGAGCCTGTCACGTTGGAGCAAATGCTCCACACACCACTCCATCCGGCTCCTGTGCTCACGGTCGCTGGCCGCCCGCGGTAGCTCAAAGTCGGACTCCTCTGAGTCCACGACTTTGATGGTTTTTTGTCTTGCCTTACCGCCCGGCCACGGAGTGGATATGGCCGCTGAGGAGGTGACATCGGGCACAGCTGATCCCATTATAGGTGATTCAAGTGCCGCTGGCCGCTGCAAGCCCACCAGCTTTGTCGCCCACCAAGTTTCTCCACCTGTTATCAGCATGTGAAAACACAAAAAGACCGCAGCTCTTACCTGCAAGTCCTGGTTTAAATTGTCGCTACGGGGGAACGTCGTTCCACCCCGCCTCCTGCCATTATCGACTTGACAAATGTCTACGGCCCCATTCTGAATAGTCTCCAGCCCGGCCGTGGTGTTCTGGCCGGCGCGGGACCAAAAGTCGGCACAGCTGATCCCTTACGGGGCTTGTGCCTTCAGCTGCTGCTGGCTCCTGCAACTTTGCGGTCCTCCCCAGCCAGCTTCACTCGCAGTACATGTGGACACTATTTTGTCCAGCTTCCCCCCCTGTGTAAAAACAGCGCGGGGACAAAAACTACCGCAGAGTAAATAACTTACCTGCAGGTCACGGTTTCAAACTTACCGCTGCGGGGGAACGCTCCACCCTGCCTGTCGATTCGCAAGCGTGAAAGCGATAATACATGCATGCGTCCTGGCGGGGTTCTTCATGTAGTCACTCACGTGACTCCAAAGTAAAATCAAGGACCTTTCACACTCTGCTGGGGTAACTCAGCGGGACAGGCAGCATCTCTGGAGAGAAGTAGCAATGTTACAAAACCTACCTTCAGCGGCGCTGCAGTTCTGCCACTGGCCGTGTGCGCGACTTTGGCGCCTTTGAGGGTGGGGGGGGGAGGGGCTGAATTAAAATCCAGTTTTCTACCACCTGTCCGAGGCGGATTTCCTCAGGCTGCTAGCTAAAGCAGAAAATTTGTTTCAACTTCCATTCCCGATTTTTTTAATTGCGAGAAATTTTCATAATTATATTAAAATAAAAGGCGACTTCTAACGCTGTCAACGCGTACAAAGTGACGGATCTCAAGTACGGTACAAAAGACAGTGTAAGTCATTTATTTTACATATAAACTTGCTTCTTGGGATGACTTCAATCAATCCTCTATAAGCGAAAATGTGATTTGGGTCCCATACAAACCGGCAGTGTTTTTCCTGCCGATATGGGGTTCAAATTCACTGCAAATGCAACGTTCCAATCGATCATGTTCCAGAAGCAAGATGATTAAAATGCCCATTTTTTTTTGGAGATAAGCTGTCTATATTTTGTCTTATTCTCTCTCTCCATAATCATTATTTTTAAACTAAATATTCACAACAGTTTGAGTCGCATGTATTGTGCAAAAAAACAATAATTTGATTATATTTTGGGTAGATGTTTCTAAATTAATTTATGGGTATTAAACATTTATTCCTTCCATCTGGGATATAAATTCATGACAGTGAGATTAAAAAATAGTGTTATATTGTGAATTCTTGTGTGAATGGGATTAGTTTGTTATTTGGATACTTAGGCTATTTTTAAAAATCATCCTTTTCTTAAGAAATTGTACCTACAGGACATTGTTAATGGGAAAGTAGTGGGCAGAAAGGCATGTCACATGTGGTTTGAAGAGCAAAAATTTGTAGTTTACAATGCCAAAATTGAAAAGTTGAGAAAAAACAAGGTGTACAGAGTTGCTTATTGGTTACAATCAGAGGAGTATGATGATGCTACTGATTATGATATGCCAATGTACCAGATAGCAACTGATCCTCTCCATAAAGACTTGGTCTATTGCTAGAAATTGTAATTTATTTACCTATCTGTTATGGATTTACAGCATGTAATACAATAATATAAAAGT
Source organism: Leucoraja erinaceus (assembly GCF_028641065.1). Lineage (NCBI taxonomy): Eukaryota > Metazoa > Chordata > Chondrichthyes > Rajiformes > Rajidae > Leucoraja > Leucoraja erinaceus. The sequence goes on along the minus strand of NC_073380.1, from coordinate 73,086,921 downwards.
TCTGTTCTTGAGAATATCACAATTTTGAATTTTCAAGGCAGTCTGGGTGTTTATTACGATTTCCATCACAACGGTCAATTTTGTAATTAACTACAATTAGGCAATTAACTAATTATATGCTTTAATTTCAGGTCATCCAAGTAAAATATTTTATATTTGTCTCAGAATGCTTCTATCTATAATAACTGAACATTTCTTTCAGTTCTCTTGATTTTTAAGAAGGTTATGGGCTTTTGACTGTCCTCGATCACAGCTTTTGTGTTAAGTCAATGGAAAAGCAATAGGGATCAAGATGCTAATTTCCGAGTATGAAAATAGCCATATATTTTTTAATACTGAAGATATGAATGTGAATTAGGTGTCAAATTCAACTTATTTTTTATGCTTTAACTGATGGGATAAATTGCAGACTTGATTTTTTAAATCTCAAAATTTTGTAGCATTGCTAAGAGAAGAAGAGAAAACTGAAGAAGGGTCTCGACCCAAATCATCATCCATTTCGTCTCATCAGAGATGCTGCCTGTCCCGCTGAGTTACTCCAGCATTTTGTGTCTACCTTCGATTTAAACCAGCATCTGCAGTTCTTTCCTACGCCTTTCACATTCTGGTCATTCCTGCTTGACCCTACTCCCATCGAGAAAAATATACAGAACTTTGAATGTGTGTAATGTTTAAAACTTCTACCTTCCTGTTTATCGGAGTTCTGAATGGTCCTTCTATTAGGTACAGTACAATTTAATTCTCCTCTACCTCATTGCGGAAATTGGAATTTTTCTCTGAAACTATCATGCTATAATGCTGGGTATTATATTTTGTACCCGGTATCTTTCTCTCTGCTCTACCTTTTGTACTTCAGTTTGGCTTGATTGCGTTCATGTCTCATATTATTTGATTTGATTGGATAGTTTAAAAACAAAAGCTTTTCATGTACCTCGGTCCAAATCTCATTAATAAACCTCAACCTAAACCTGTATAGTGCACAATGGCTGAAGTGTGTAATATTTGCAAGATACATAAAACCTCTTGGTAAATAACATTAGCACTTCCCAAATATTTAAATCACCAAGGAAGATACAGGCAGCAGATATTAGCTGGTAGTCCTCCAAAGCTTTACATTCTTCATTATTTAATAAATAATTCTCGAAGGTGTCTCGTGTTTTATGTACAAAATTAATTAAACTAATTTATTTTAGTATAGTTGTATGTATTAATCTTAATTAGTTTATTGTTACCACTTGCATGACTGCATGTGACAAATCAAATTCATCTGAATTAACTTTCAGAAAGCAAATTGAAATTCCAAACCATAACCAGTTTTGCACCAAAAGTAAATCAGTGTCAGTACTGTAAATTAAAAGTTAAAATAGAAAAGCCCTGAATATTCAGAAGAACAGACAACATCTGTAGAGAGAGTTACTGTTTCAGGTCATCAAACTTTCATCACATTCAATTTTAGGACATTTAATTTTTGATCACAGCCAGCAAACGAGTCTGAGGAAGGGTCTTGACCCGTAACGTCACCCATTCCTTCGCTCCAGAGATACTGTCAGTCCCGCTGAGTTACTCCAGCATTTTGTGTCCATCTTCACCATAAGAACACTCACTTCAGGTTTATTTATTGATTTGGGAACCAGAAAGATTTGGGTCTTTGCCTTTTTCTTATTTTTATTTGCAAATTTATTTTAATATGTTTAGAAATATTTAGTTGTCATTTGTTTCCAAAATGAAAGTAAGATTTGACAGAATTAATTACAATTTTGGAAGTCTATTTGTTGGTATATGACTGATATGAATTTTGAAGGGGCTACTTCCTACTCTAATCAGATAAAGTGGGTCTTCACAATATGTCAATGTTTTTTCCAAGGTATTTCAGAGCCTAGAGATCATTTAAAAAAAAAATACAAGATGGACAAACAACTGCAGGAAAAGCAGCAACAAGCTCAACTATTGGAACTGTCTTGCCCATAATAGTTCAGAATGGGAGGATGCTGATCATGGAATACCTCACCCAAGTCCACAGAGATTATATGCAAACAATTTGGTTTCCTTCAGCAACTGTGTGACAGAGGGTGATACTGCACCCGACAGCCTAATACATCCATGCCTCTTTCTGCAGAAGAACGAGCTGTCTGATTAGTTAATGGCTGTGGGCTATGACTGTCACTAATTCTCTCAAAACTTTGATCTCAAATTCTTAGCAGGCTGTTTAATTCTTAGCATCACTGGCATCTCACTGCATGCATCCACATGAAGCAGGTCAACAATGCAAGCGGTTAGTGGAATCTGCCACTTTATTAGACTTTGCTGCAACTCAAAGCCAAGCCTACCGTGTCTCATGCAGTTGGTTGAGTGAGTCTAACAACTTCTCTCCCATTGCAGGGTTCCTAAGGTCCTTGATTTGGATTTTCTTCTTAGTTACTTTGGCATTTCTAACACAACTTACTGAAAGCTAGCAAATCTGACTTATTTACTTACCAACTTTTTATTACAGACTCAAGGTCCAGATAAAATAGAAGGCATTACATAGAATAAATTGCATACAAAGGCACAATAAATTACATACAAAAGCACAGTAAAATACATATAAAAGCACAATACATGGTTTAAGATCAAGAATTTAAAAAATCAGTGTCCTGCAATGAGACAACTATACCAATGTCTCCACAGCTGGGATTGGCAAGGTGTTACCAAGATAATTTCATTTTCAGAGTCATTAATCTGGCAAATAAATTTATACATAAGATTTCTTAAGACAGTTTGTAAAGTATTTACTCAAACAGGACAAACATTTCACTTGCACTACACCATCTAGGTCTCTTAAGTAATATTCTCATGGCATCATTATAAGCTACTTTTACAATGCATTTCGTTGTCTCTGTACTGTACACTGACAATGACAATTAAAATTGAATCTGAATCTGAATCTGAATCTAGTCTCTGTAAGGTAGACAAAAATGCTGGACAAACTCAGCGGGTGAGGCAGCATCTCTGGAGACAAGGAATAGGCGACATTTCGGGTCGAGACCCTTCAGATCAGTCTGAAGAAAGGTCGAGACCCGAAACGTCACCTAGAATAGAATAGAATAGAATAGTTTCTTTATTGTCATTGTAACATGAACCATGTACAACGAAATTTAAAATGTCAGCCAGTCAGTGCAGCATTCAAACATTTCTAAAAGCTAACGATACATACAAGGTAAAATATTAAAAGATAAACAACTAAATAAATATCACGAACACAGCACGCATGCACACCCAACCCTCCATCCTTCTGTCGATTTCACAGTGTACCAGTCCCTTAGTCTGTATCGCCCCTGCGTTCCTTGGCGGCTACATTTAGTGCTTTTATAGCAGTGGGGTAAAAACTGTTTTTTAGTCTATTTGTCCTTGTCCTTGTAGATCTGTACCGTCTGCCTGACGGCAACAGTTCAAACAGGGAGTGTCCGGGGTGGGAAATGTCCTTTATGATATTCTGGGATTTTTTGGTGCAGCGGGAACTGTGTAAGTCCTCCAAGGTAAGGAGAGGGCAGCCGACAATCCTCTGGGCGTTGTCAATGGCCCTCTGGAGCGCTTTCCTCTGAGCCGCTGTGCAGCTGGTGTACCATACGCATACACAGTACGTAAGTATGCTCTCAATGGAGCACCGATAAAAGGACAGCAGCAGTCTCTGAGTGATGTTATTCTTCCTGAGCACCCTCAGGAAGTGCAGTCTCTGCTGGACCTTTTTCAGCAGCGCAGTGGTGTTCACGCTCCACGTCAGGTCCTCCTCAATATGGATTTCCAGGAAGCGGAAATCCGCCACCCTCTCTACACAGTCCCCTCTGATAGTCAATGGTACCATGTCCGTTTTATTCTTCCTGAAATCTATTATTACTTCCTTTGTCTTTAAGGTGTTGAGGAGCAGGTTATTTTCTTCACACCACACTGTCAGCACCTATTCCTTGTCTTAAGTCTCTGAAAGCTTGCTTTTCTGTAGTTTGACCATAGGTGTGCAGTATAGAGTGGTGTACAAAATGCTCTCAACAGAGAAAACTTCACTCCACCAGTACACGCACTAAAGTTGCGTAAGAGAATGTTTGCTTGTGCATTCATCATTCGGCGTTGTCCATAAATATCCTCATCATCTGTCATTTGTTCTGAAATAAAATGTCCAAGACATTTTACCTTATTACAGACACTAAGATTATTATCAGACAATTTAAAATCAGGGCATTTTAGACATTTATCCTCTTTGGGTCTACAGATAATAACAGCACTCTTACTAGCATTATATTTAATGTCATGTTCCACACTTTACACAGAACATATAGTAAGGAGCTGCTGGAGACCAGCACTAGATGGACTAAAGACCACAAGATCACCTGCATGCATAATATGTTTCACTAAAATATTACCAATTATGCACCCAGTATTACAGGCTTTCAATTACTTGGACAGATCATCAATATAAAGATTAAAAAGAACTGGGGACAAAATTCCCCTTTGTCTGACACCATTGCTAACCCCAAATGGGGCTGAGACCATATTGCCCCATTTTACTTGCATAGCCTGGTGGGCATACCAGAGAGCCAGAATTCTCACCATGTTTTTAGGCACCCCTCTTTGACTCAATTTAACAAACAACTTTCTATGATTAACACGATCAAAGGCTTTGGAAGCATCAATAAAGCCGATACTAAATTGATGAGTTATTATATTGAAGACCTATGTGTACAACAAAGTTTCCATGAGCATTTGTTTTTTCGACAGAAAAATTGAGCTATAGACTGGTCCAGCCATAAAATGACATACTTCAGGTTAAATCACTCGTCATACCAGTTCCCTTGAATTCCACTCATATGCAACACTTAAAGGAGGTTCTTCATTTTTTAAAATCATTGTCAGCATGCTTTAAAAGCTTTTAAATATTATTGATTTAACCTTCCTTCACTAACTAACTGCTGTACAATCATGAAACTAGCTAATGGTACTGCATGAAATTTTAAAGTAATTTTCAATTATTTAAAATTGAGCTACCCATAGAATATACCAGATAATTTTTTTTTTTTAATCATAATACTTAACTTAATACTATCATGGACCATATTTATTTCATGTACATTTTGTTTAGAAATTATGTTCTAAAATGCAATTGATTGGATTAATTCACAACAGATTTCCAAGATTATACCAATAAATGTGATTGGAAATATGAGCAAAAATTTCAATTAAAACTGCTACAAGTTCACAACTAATTTATAAGCACATCTTCACTTGTTTTCACAATGGAAACTTTGGTCCTTACCTCGTTCTTCACTAGATCTAGGAGAGCTTTGACCGTCATCAAATGCATCTCACTCTCGAAAGCTGTCATAGGCAAATCTTTGTTTCCTTCCCTTTGTAGGGGAGCATACAATAAATATGACTTTTTGGGTCGAGACAAGTCTGAAGAAAGGTCTCAACCTGAAACGTTACCTATTCCTTCTCTCCAGAGATGTTGCCTGACCCGCTGAGTTACTCCAGTATTTTGTGTCTATCTACAGTTCCTTCCTACACACGGGAGCATGGCGCACCTCACTAGAAGGACTTTCTGCTACAGAGTATCAACCTCAGGTGGTAGTGAGTATCAACCTCAGATACTTGATTAATCTGCTATTTACTTATCTATTAATTTTAAAAGGATACCAGCAATTCAGAACATGTGTTTAAATGACTGATGAATCTAGTTATAGCAAATCTATGATTTTTCTAGAATGCCATATGTTTGAAACACATTTTCTTGGAAGTGATACTATTTCATTCAATAGACCCCCGTCTGAGCTGTCAGAAGTCAAATGAAGAGTCACGAGTGTTTAATTGGCTTATGTACCAGCATTCTGTTAAAGAAGGTGGGAAACTCAGACGTCAGTAATGAGAGGTTGAAGATGTTCACAAAAACTTGTCCATGTTGATCCATGTATGTTGGTCCATGTACGTTTTAAGAACGTGGTCAGGTGCGCCATTGGGTAAGGATGCTTTCCAAGAGTTCACCATCCTGAAGGATCTTCTGATTTTGACCAGGGTAACTGAGATGACAGTGCCACCGGGTGCTTTGTGTGTCCAAGAAAGTATTTTCAAATTCTGCCTTTGAAGTGAGCATAGAAAGCACTGAGCATATTGGGGAATGATACCCTGCTGTCATTTCAGCTACTACTTAGTATGCCTTCTAGAAGGTCATGGCACGCAAGCCCTGCCATAACTGTTGAATGTCCATGTCATCCTTCTGTTTAGACCAAAAGTATCTCTTCACTTTTCTGATGGTTTTAACTAGGTTAAACCTGGACATCTAATATGCCCTGTATCACCAGCCTCGAATACCTGATTACGGACCTCATAATTCATATAATGTTTCTACAGTAGATACTCGGATGGCCTTAGTTGGAAGACACACCTCCCCATATTACCTTTTGAAGTCGCCAATGTCCATGGCCTATAGGTTTAGGCTCATTTCCAAGTCCTTGAACATCACCCAGTCTATCAACACCAAACAGTCACACAGTCATTCCTCTGCCTCCTCTGCCTATCTCTGTGCAATCCTTCCCATTAAAGCTATGGTCACATGGTCATAAGTGATAGGAGCAGAATTAGGCACATCATGTCTGCTCCACCGTTCAATCGTGGCTGATCTATCTCTCCCTCCTAACCCCATTCTCCTGCCTTCTTCACATAACCCCTGACATCCGTACTAATCAAGAATCTATCTATCTCTGCTGAAAAAATATCCAATGACATGGCCTCCACAGCCATCTGTGGCAAAGAATTCCACAGATTCACCACCCTCTGACCAAAGAAATTCCTTCTCATCTCCTTCCTAAAGGAATGCCCTAAAGGAATTCTGAGGCTAAAACCTCTAGTCCTAGGCTCCCCCACGAGTGGAAACATCCTTTCCACATCCACTTTATCCAAGCCTTTCATTATTTGGTACGTTTCAATGAGGGTTCCCCTCATCCTTCTAAACTCCAGCTAGTACAGGCCCAGTGCTGTCAAATGCTCATCATAAGTTAACCCACTCATTCCTGGATTATTCTTGTAAACCACCTCTGGACCCTCTCCAGAGCCAGCACATCCTTCCACGGACATTGTGCCCAAAATTGCTCACAATGCTCTGCAGCCACTGTCCATACAAAAGAAGAAAGTGTGCAGGCAAGTGGTCTGATTTTCCGAGTGAGGACGAGAAATGGAGTGATGGACTTTGTTTGTGGAATATCAATGGTCAGGAATACTCGATCATCTGGTGCTGCACGAAATGTGTTGGTAGCAGTGAGGAAGTGATTTATTCTTGGTGCAGAACTAGCCTTGGTGCAGAACTAACCTATGGTGGGGAATTCAGCTAGTGGAAGGAAACTGCTTTAGTTACCCAATTTATGATATAACTTACCTTTATATTACATTTTTGGTGTTAAAGTGCCCTGAAATGTAAAATTGCGTCCAATTCCCCAACTGGGTGGAAAATAGGAAAAATTAGAACCAATGTACTCTGAGCCAGTATAGTGAGAAACATATATGTTTGTTACTGTGATATATTTGTGGTCCAGATAACACTGGTAGCACAGCCTTTCAGATATGACCTAAAGCTTCGGTGGGTACCATTTAAGAACTTGGTCTGCTTTCAACAGTCATAGCCGTAGCCAGGTCAATCGACAGAGTAGTAAAATGGATGGGGTAAACTAACATCATCTTTATAGATGTGGAGGAGTACAATTCATTTGTTAACTAAAAAGCAGTGGCTGGAAATAAATGAGTCCAGAAAGAATAGGGGAAATGGACCTCTGTGCTGTTGTGTAATACTTACAATGAAAGTAAATCAATCAGTGCCTTTGTTACAAAGATTGCACAGAGGAATTCAGTAAAACCATTAAGAGCCTGAATGAGAACTGTGTTTGGTGATTTACTTTCCCTGTGTAACTAAATGGCACAGCATGAAACGTGTGGCTGGAATAAGACCAAGTGGATTCCACACCTGCAGTTATGCTTCACACAATATAATGGCTCATCCACTCCTGAAACTTGGGCTTGGATTTGGAAATCAGCATGCGGAGCTAATTAGTAGAAATGAATGAACAGGAGTTTGTTTTGGAATTTGGCATGACTGCCAAGAAGCACTTATGTGGAACTTTCTTTCAAGAAACTAACCTGAAAAGATTTTTCATCTAAAATAATGTGATGGAATAAGATAACAAGCTACTGATCTGGAACTTGCTGTCTGGTAGGGTGCTGCCAACACAATCTCTCAGGGCTTTCAAAATCGAATTGGGGGAAAAAAACCTGAGGGAAATTACTTGTGGCAGTATCGAGGAAGAGTTAGACAAAGGGCTGAACTAATTGCTGTATAAAATCATGAGGGGACTAGATCGGGTAGATGCACAGAATCTCTTTCCCAGAGTAGGGGAATTGAGGTGAAGGGGAAAAGATTTCATAGGAATCTGAGGGGTAACATTTTCACACAAAGGGTGGTGGGTGTATGGAACAAGCTGTCGGAGGAGGTAGTTGAGTCTGGGACTATCCCAACATTTATGAAACAGTTAGACAGGTACATGGATAGGGCAGGTTTGGAGGGATATGGACCAGGTGCAGGCAGGTGGGACTAGTGTAGCTGGGACATGTAGGTCGGTGTGGACAAGTTGGGCCGAAGGGCCTGTTTCCACGCTGTATCAGTCTATGACTCTAATTCTACTACACAGAACATATGGGCTGATTTATGGTTTTGATTAGCTTCCTGTGCCTTTATGCTTCTCTGAATTTATGATGTGGCAGAGTCCACAAAGAAGCAGAATGCAGTACAAGAAAAACACTTTGGAACAAGTGTATTTTCCTCATCGTCAGTTCCCAGGTTTTATTTTAAATTTGCTTGCCCAAGGATCATTGGATATTAAAATACTAATGAATTACTTGCTGTTTCATTCCAAATGAGTGTTTATAGTGAGCCAACCTCCATTTTAAACACACACCTTTAAGCAATGGCCGGATGTTTGTGTGGTGGAATCGGGACTGGAGGGAGGCAGTGAGAGTCGTCAGCAGCAGTGGTGGGCCCAGGGAGGCAGTGAGAGTCGGTGGTGGCCCCGGCAATGCACTGAGTGCTCAGTGGTGGCCCTGCGGAGGTGGTGAAAGTCATTGGTGGTCTCGGGGAGGCAGTGAGAGTCGGTGGCAGCAGTGGTTTCAGTGGTCAGGGCTGGGATCGACCGGGAAGGCGATGATGGTCAGAGAGATGATGGATATCGGTGCTGTGCCTCATGGCAGTGATGGTGACCCAGTTCTCAACCCCGTGGTGGTCAGGCAGGTGGTGCGGTACAAGATTAGTAAATTTGCAGATGACTGGTGATGAGTTGGTGGTATTGTAGATAGCAAAGATGGGATTCAAAAATGACAGCAGTGTGGCAGTGAATGGTGACCCAGTTTGCAACCCCGTGGTGGTCAGGCAGGTGGTGCGGTACAAGATTTTATTTGATCCCAATGGCTTTCCATTTGTTGATAGGACATTGTCAAGGTACGTGAAGCCAACAGTTGTGAATGAGTTTTGGTGGTATTGTAGATTAGATCGCAAAGATGGGTTAAGAGCTTCTTTCACCTAAGGAAAAGGTGCCCATTCTGAGCGGCAGCAGACAGTAATCCATGCCTTGATCATCTAGGCTGGATTACTAACGCGCTCTAGAAATCGTTAATGGGTCTCCAGTTGGTTCAGAATGCTTAATGCTTTTGATCGAAAGAAGTGTGGAGGTGTTACATTTTAAGTGATTTCAAATCTCAAAGGCTAGCTGCTCCACACGCTCCTGCCCGGAGGTTGGTAGGGCCCTGGGGACCGAGGTTGTCGGAGCTCAGAGGGGATAGAGCCTTCTCTAGTACTCTGTACAGCCGTGCACATACAGGCCCCTTCACTGTCCCCAACTCCCTGGCTTTTGACCATGCCTGAGGCTTTGCTTCTGGTAGATAGTTTCTTTATTTTACATGTCTTTTCCTACTAAGAAGGCTTTTTGGTTAATTGGCCTTTGTTTCATCAATTAGGGTATTGAGGAGGGTGGCAAAGAAGCTTTTGTTAATTGGATTAGGGTTGAGGATGTTGCATTTATGTTGCATTTAAACAAGACATTGGTGAACCACATTTGGAATCTGATTTCTCAGCAAAGGGATAAAGACAGTTATGTAAAGAAGAACATGACAGATGGAGAATCCGATATGAAAAAAAAAGTCATGCCTTTCAGTTGAAACACTGAAATGCAGAATATTTTTGATGTGATGCAAAACTGTCCAATATCGAGAATATATCGAGGTGCCTTGATATGGTGGAATAAGAAATGCAGAAAACTAATGTACAGGTACAGCAGACAATGTGGAAGGTAAGTGGTTTGTTGACTTTAATTTGGGACTAGTGTCGTGGGGAAATGTTGGCTGGCGTGGGCAAGTTGGGCCAAAGGGCCTGTTTCCACACAGTATCACTCTATGATTATGACTCTAACCAATTTCATGCTCATACAAGAGGGGATTTGTGGTGTTTCTTTGTTGAGTTGGGAATAGGGTTGTGTATGTCGGCTCAAGAATCTGATGGTTGTTGGAAAGTAGCTGTCCCGAGTCATGTGGGATGATGGCAACAGTGAGGAGAGAGCATGGCCTTGATAGTGGGAATTTTAATAATAGATGCCATTATTAGGAAGCAGCACCATATGTACAGTAGTTGCTTATGACGGTGGGGGGTGTGTGCTCTTCCTGTGATAGACCAAGCTACGTCCACCACTCTACAACATTTTTTATTTCATACTAATACATTTTCCTTCAGGAATCAACATCTTATGTTTTCACTGTAATCCACTTGCTGGTTTCAACCTCAAAAAGCTATTTTCCTTTTGTCAAAAATAATTACACTTCTGTAAATTCATGTTGACCTTTTCTAATCATGTTATGATTTTCTAAGTGCCCTCTTACCATATCTCGGTAATGGAATCCATCAATTATTTATATATATTTTTTAATGAGTGCTTTTATTGCTACTTATATATGGATGGCTTATCTCAAGGAAGGCATGCACTGGGCTCAGATAATCAGCATGAACTGAAACTGGTTCCACGGGGGAATGCTGGAGATGAGACATACTGCTGGGGAAACATACTAAGTACACAAGGTGAGAATGGATTTCCTGACTCTAATCTATGGAACAATGCATCAGATATACGTGCTTGCCTGAGAGACTACAGGCAGATGTAGCCCCTTAATGCTGCTTCTCTGCAATTTCTACAAAGCTCACTTCAAGTTTAGCCAGTGGCTGTCAAAGTCTTCACTGTCCTTAAGTTCCTTTCCACTGGCAGTGTGCAGTCTACAGTGGGCAACCTGTAACATTGGTAAATTTTTCACCCAGAGAATTGTGCATTTGTGTAATTCCCTGCCACAGTGGAGGTCAAAACACTGGATGGATTTAAGAGAGAGTTAGATAGAGCTCTAGGGGCTGGTGGAATCAAGGGATATGGGGAGAAGGCAGGCACGGGTTATTGATTGGGGACAATCAGCCATGATCACAATGAATGGCGGTGCTGGCTCAAAGGGCTCCTCCTGCACCTATTTTCTTTGTTTCTATGTTTCTAAACACATATTAGATGGTTGGATAAAATGCTGTCTTTTAGAGTGGAACAATTCTTCAACTTTGACTCCACCCATCAACATGAGAGTGCCCAGGGATCTGCAGAAGTGACCGACTCCTCTTTTGTAAGAACAGCACTTTTTATGTGAAAGAATGCTATGGTATTATCATCCAGCTGGCAATACAACACCAGAATATGTCCAGGTCATGTCTGACAATGCATGATGTGTAGAGTCCCAAGTGACTGTCATTACCCATTAATCTTGGATATCAGCTTCTTCAAGATGTAGCAAGACAGCTACTGAATGAAAATAATTGGTCAGATAGAGCTCATGAGAGCTCTCCATAACAGATCACAAGCATAATCAAAGCCAAGGAGCGCAGAGTGGTGCAGTTTGTACAGCTCCAGCATCCCAGGTTCAATCATAATCACCAGTGCTGTCAAGAGTCAAGTGTTTTATTGTCATATGTCCCAAAACAGAATAGTTACATTCTTAAATACAGCAGCACCACAGATATGTAAACATAGTACTTTGTTTAAACCCATAATAAACAACAACCAAATAGTTCCATAAATTAACTGCTTGTAATAATAATAATATATTTTATGGTCATTGCACATAATTGTAACGAGATTTGGTATGCAGCTTCCATCCGGTCATAACTTAAATAACTAATACAATTTAGATTTAGATACCCCGATAACATGGTTTGTAAAAATAACATTAAAACAGTAAAACAGTTAAAACAGTCAAAACAGACTAAAATGCAGATGTGACCATCCAAGAGATACAGTCCATCGGGGTGGGGGGCACTCAGCAGGGCCGGTTCAGAGCCGCTATAGCTCTGGGAATGAAGCTGTTCCTGAGTCTGGAGGTGCCGGTGTAGAAGGCCTTGTAACGTCTGCCGGAGGGAAGTAGTTCGAACAGTCCATTACAAGGATGTGAGGAGTCTTTATGGATGCTGACGGCCTTCCTGAGGCACTGTGTGTGGTAAATGCCCTCCAAGGCTGGCTGCGGCGTCCCAATAATCTTCTGTGCTCTGTGGACGACACGCTGAAGAGCTCTCCTCTCCGCCTCCGTGCAGCTGAGATATCACACAGAGATGCCTTACGTTAGTATGCTCTCTGTAGTGCAGCGTTAGAAGGTTGTCAGCAGCTGTTGGGGGCAGACCAGTCTTTTTTAATGTTCTCAGGAAGAACAGTCGTTGCTGTGCCTTCTTGACCAGCACAGGTGTTGGTGGACCATGTGAGATCCTCTGAGATGTGAGTGCCCAGAAACTTAAAGCTGGACACTCTCTCCACACTGTCCCCGTAGATGGAGATTGGGGCGTATTCTCCATCATGTTACCTCCTGAAGTCGATAATCAGCTCCTTGGTCTTGGAGGTGTTTAATGGCAAGTTGTTACGTGAGCACCAGTCCACCAGGTTCTGCACCTCCGCTCTGTATTTTGTTTCATCACCGTTGGTGATCAGCCCGATCACCATTGTGTCGTCTGCAAACTTGACGATGGTGTTGGTGTCGAATGCAGGAACACAGTCATGTGTGAAGAGGGAGTAGAGCATGAGGCTCAGTGCACAGCCCTGTGGTGTGCCGGTGCTCAGGGTGATAGTGGTGGACAGGTGCGGGATCAGTCTCATTGACTGGTCGCTCCATCAGAAAATTCAGGATCCAATCGCATATCGGCGAGCTGAGGCCTAGCTGGTGGAGTTTTGTGGTGAGCTTGGTGGGGATGACCGTATTGAAGGCAGAGCTATAGTCTATGAAGAGCATCCTCACGTATGTGCCCTGTCTTTCCAGGTGTCAGGCCAGTGTGAAGAGCCAGAGGGATGGCATCCCCTGTGGATCAATTTGCCCTGTATGCAAATTGTGTTGAGGTTCTAAGTTCTGTGAGTGAATGTATGTAATTTATTTTCAGATTGCTCTAATTTCCTTTTTCATCCTAAAATTTGTGGGTCCGTAGGTTAATCGGCTGCAGTATAGTTCTCCTAATGTGTAGGAGAGTGATAGAATCGGGGGAGAGTTGATGGGAATGCGGGGAAAATAAAATGGGATTAGTATAGGATGTGTGTAAATTAGTGCTTGATTGGTGATGTGACCTCTTTGAGCCAAAAAGGTTGTATCCGTGCTCTACGATTCTGATTCATAAGAGTCAAAGCAGTCAAGGAAGTTTTAATGTCATATGTCCTGAAATGGAACAATGAAATTCTTTCTTGCAGCAGCAAGTTCATTAAATACAAAAAAAAGACCAAAATCGTCCAAAGACAAAAACAAAGCCCCAAGTCCCTAATGCAAATAAGGCAGGTCAGGATTTAGTTGGAGTTCGTAACGTTCAATAGCCTGATGGTTGTTGGGAAGAAACTGTGCCTAAACCTGGATGTTACAGTTTTCAGGCTCCTACGCTTTCTTACCGATGGCATGTGTGAAATGACAGCATGACCAGCGTGGTGTGGGTTCATGATGTTATTGGCTGTCCTGTAGTTCCCTTCGATGGTGGAGACATCTATACCTGTAATGTTATGGACAGTGTTCACCACTTTTTATAATATCCTTTGTCCCTACACTAGTCATTGAGTAAATATGTTCAGCCAGAATAGTTGAATGTATGATATTCACATACTCCTCTTAAGATCGACAGAATAAGAAAAGTTAGTCTACAGCCAATTCATTTCATATCTCATAGAACATAGACCATAGAACAGTGCAACATAGGAATGGGGCCTTTGGCCCACAATGTTTGTGCTATACATGATGCCAAGTTAAACAGATCTCATCTGCCTGTACATGATCCATATCCCTCTATTCCCTGCACTTCCATGTGCTTATCTAAAAGCCTCTTAAACATCGCTATCAATTCTGCCTCAACCAGCACATGTAACAATGCGTTCCAGGACCCACCACCCTCTGTGTAAAAAAACTTGCCCAGCACTGTTAAGTACTGGAGTCAGATACTTAAATAACCATCGAGAAACCATCAGGTAAAACCAACGTGCCTTTAATCATGGTTTCAGAGGGGGGAAAGGAAGAGAGAGTGCTCACACTACCACCAGGGCTTTTATACTAAGCAAGCCCCCTTTGGTGGCTACTGGTATTACAATAGGTGTATGATATCTCTTAAAGGGGCATACACCACAATCCTCCCCCTTTAAAACCCTTAGTTTTACACAAAAACTAAGGGGAAAAGTACACCATACCTACAACAGATCATATAATAGATGACAAAATTACATTATCACCTTATATTTTGCAAGCACAATATAATAACACCATCACCAATACGTGAGGGAAAAAAAAAAACCAAACACACACAGGAAACATCACTTAGTCAGTCCCGTATTCAATGTCAAAGTTCATCAATCAACCTCTGTGGCGGCCTTGATATTCTGGTTGAGCGTCTTAATCCAGATTCTTCAGGCGAACACCGCACTTCCGAGCTAGGGAACACCTGTTTTGGTATTGCAACCACCTGGTCAGGAACCTGTACTGCTACTTTAGCTGGTGAAATATCCAACAAAGGCATAGGTGCTTCTTTGGCAGCTAGAACAGGATAACAAGACATAGGCACAATAGGTTCCAATTCCTTATTCGACCATTGGCCCCCCATTGAAACTGGCTGATCCGAAGCACTTAACCGAGGTTGCAGATGAGGAGCAATAGTAGACTGTACGATTTGATCCACATGCCGGCGAATCTGGCCATCGGCCGTGTTGACTGCATACATTAGAGGTCCTTGTACCTCCGCAACAACTCCCGGCTGCCATTTCTGGTTTCTATAATCGCGGGCAAGTACAGCTTCACCAACCTGGAAACTCCTGGTAAGACGTTGAGGTGCACAATGGAACACTTTCTGTTCCACTTGTCTTCTAAGATCAGGACGAACTAAGTCCAATTTGGAACCCAACTGTCTGTTGAAAAACACCATCGCAGGTGATTGACCTGTTACAGCATGAACCGCATTTCTATAGTTGAACAAAAAATTGTCCAATTTATGTTGCATAGGCAGATCCTCATGTTTCATTGCTTTAAGCGCCTTCTTAAAGGTCTGTACAAAACGCTCCGCCAGTCCATTTGTTGCTGGATGATAAGGTGCCGACGTATAGTGTTTAATGCCATTAGTCTTCAGAAACTTCTTAAAGTCTTCAGATACAAATTGAGGCCCGTTATCCGAACATATTTGTTCAGGCAAACCATACCTTGCAAAAATTGTTCGTAACGTCGCAATCGTCTTCTGAGACGTAGTCGAGGACATCTTTATAACCTCTGGCCATTTCGAATGCGCATCTACTACCACCAGGAATATAGACTCTTGAAAGGGTCCTGCATAATCAATATGAACCCGTTTCCATGGACCAGACGGCCATTCCCATGGATGGATAGGGGCCAATGGAGGTGTCTTCTGCTCAAGCCGACAGCCAGAACAATTTTTGGCCAATTCCTCAATCTGGCCATCAATACCTGGCCACCATACATATGCACGAGCCAGACTTTTCATCTTAGTGCATCCTAGATGACCAACGTGTAGTTCCTCCAAGATTTGTTTCTGTAACTTTTGGGGGATCACCACTCTAGAACCACACATCACGGTACCCCTGCACGTAGACAATTGTTCTCTTCTTGCTGAATATTGAGGAAAACGAGAATCTCCTTCCGCTGGCCACCCTCGTACTGTTACATCATATACCCCTGAAAGAGTCCTATCATTCCTTGTCTCACGCTCTATACCTTTGTTATCCACTGGCAACACTTCACAAATGGACATATGAAACAATTCTGCCACATCAGTCATTGGTACATCACTTACAATCGGTAATGGCAATCTTGACAAACTATCTGCATTCCCATGCAACTTTGTGCCTCTATACTGGATGTCATAACGATGTGCACCCAAAAACAAGGCCCATCTCTGCAAGCGCTGTGCCATCATCAAGGGCACCCCCTTTTTTGGATTAAATATCGAAACCAACGGCTGATGATCTGTGGTGTATGCCCCTTTAAGAGATATCATACACCTATTGTAATACCGGTAGCCACCAAAGGGGGCTTGCTTAGTATAAAAGCCCTGGTGGTAGTGTGAGCACTCTCTCTTCCTTTCCCCCCTCTGAAACCATGATTAAAGGCACATTGGTTTTACCTGATGGTTTCTCGACAGGTAGGACGGTGGAAGAACACCTCTCCAATTTGGAACGGGTGTTGGGCAGGTTAAAACGTTATGGCCTTAGGGCTAACAAGGCCAAGTGTGACTTCTTCAAGGAACAACTGGCGTATTGTGGACATTTGATTGATAGACATGGGTTGCATAAATCACCAGACAAAATTGCTGTGGTGGTAAATGCGCCAGCTCTGGTGAATGTGTCACAGTTACGCTCATTTCTGGGACTGATAAATTACTATCATAAATTTTTGCCAAACTTATCTGCTATCCTGTATCCATTAAATGGATTGTTAAAATCAGGGGTGAAATGGAATTGGTCGTTGGAATGTGTGAAGGCATTTGCTGATAGTAAGGCCTTGATTACATCAAGGAAGGTGCTTGCACATTTTGATCCAGCAATACCAATTAAACTGGCTTGTGATGCATCTCCTTATGGTATAGGTGCAGTGCTTTCACATCAGTTTTCAGAGGGGGGAAAGGAAGAGAGAGTGCTCACACTACCACCAGGGCTTTTATACTAAGCAAGCCCCCTTTGGTGGCTACCGGTATTACAATAGGTGTATGATATCTCTTAAAGGGGCATACACCACAATCTCCATCAAACATTCCACGTCTCACCTTATAGTTATGCCCTCTGGTATTGGACATGACAACCCGGGGGAAAACATTCTGACTGTCTACCCTATCTATGTCTCTCATCTTGGTTCTTGGTTCTTAGTTCTTGGTTTCTTGGTCCTCCAAAATATTCCAAATGGAATTTAAACTGGAGGTGGAGGTATACCATAATTTTATATATTTCTATCATCTCCCCTCAACCTCCGACTTTCCAGAGAAAACAACCCAACTCTATCCAATCTCCTCTTGTTGCTGAAATCCTCGACTCCAGGCGGGTTTCTGGTAAACCTCCTCTGCACCGTTTCCAATGCCTTAACATATTCTTCTTATCAACTGAACAGAACAGTACACAATACTCCAAATGCAGTTTAAAGAAATATTATAGAGCTGTATGTTATGATCATGTGTTAGGAAGAAGTGTCTTATGGTGGCACAGTGGCACAGCTGGTAGAGTTGCGGCCTCACAGCACCAGAGAACCAAATTCGAACCTGACCTACAATTGATTAGATGTTTGTGCATTCTCCCTGTGACTGCATGTGTTTCCTGTGCCTTCTACAGTTTCCTCCCACATCCCAAAGATGTGAGGGTTTGTAGATTAATAAGCCTCTGTAAATTGTCCCGAGGTGTATGTAGTGGACGGGAAAGTGGGTTAACATAGAACTTTGTAACAAAGTTTAAAAAAAAAAGACATTTAAAAGACATTTTGACAGGCCCATGGATCGGATAGGTTTAGAGGGACATTGCCAAACATGGGCAGATGGGACTAGCATAGATGGGGATCTTGCTCAGCATGGACAAATTAGGCTGAAGGGCCCGTTTCAGTAATGCATGACCTTAACTCTCGAACTGGATATACAACAATGATGAATTCTGAATGGTGGATTATTCAGGAGTTGTAGAATTAGAAGACATCAATACAAATGAGAATGAATCTTCAAAAGACAAAACCTGTTCTAATTGTATACAGTAATCAGTTTGAGATTTATAGACTGCTTTGTATGCAAATGGTGCTGTCTGGAGTACTGGCTTCTTGCCCACAGCAGGAGGCTTCTGCTCAAGAGATATGGGTTGTAAACTAACAGGTCCAAGAGAGGCTCTTATGGGCAACCGCCAAATGCAAGATAATGAGGCCAAGTTAATTGCCGGACATCAAACCAGGCATCAGAAAACTTATGTTTGCTTCATTGGGAATTCCGTAGTTCGAGGAAGCTTCCAGACCATACTTATTTTGTCATTTGTAAAGTCAAACATGGTTGCAGCCATACTTACTCCATCTATCAACAATTATAATACCTTCTCGTTGTGACTACACACTCTTTTTTGTTTTACTGTCTTGCAGAATTTTACACTCGATCCATGTATAATTTCAGATTTTGAGTGTCTGTCTTCCTTTGAGCCTGTGATGCTGTTAAAAGCAAGATTACCATCATACCTGTACATCAGACAACTGTATGAATGTTGAATTCTCAAATTTTAGTTAATCTCCTTCCTCCTATACCAACGCCACCCTTCCTGACGAGCTAAACCATTTCTATGCTCGCTTTGACCGGGACAACAAAACTCCAGCCATCAAAGTTGCTCCACCCCTGAATGAACAACCCCTCAGTCTCTCCACCTCTGCTGTACAAGTTGCACTGAGCAAGGTGAATGAGCACAAAGCTGCCGGCCCCGATGGCATCCCCGGGCGGATGCTTAGGGCATGTGCTGAACAACTAGCCCTAGTCTTCACTGACATTTTTAATCTGTCACTGGCAGATTATTATCTGAATGGTTTCAAGTTAGGAAAAGGGGAAGTACAACGTGATCTGGATGTCCTTGTTCATCAGTCACTGAAGGGAAGCATGCAGGTACAGCAGGCAGTGAAGAAAACTAATGGCATTTTGGACCTTAATAAGAGAAGTTAAGTATTCAATTCAATTCAATTCAACTTTAATGTCATTGCACAAATACAAGTATGGGTACAACGAAATGCAGTTTAGCGTCAGTCCGTAGTAGTAGTAGTGCAATATAGAAATAAAAATACAGAATAATCAAACAATGTGAGCGGAGGAACTGGAGAAATCTATCGGCAGGATTCCGAGTTCAGCAATGTGATGGTATTATTGTGGAAGCTGTTCCTCATCCTACTAGTACGAGACCTGAGGCTCCTGTACCGCCTCCCTGATGGGAGGAGGGCAAACAATCCATGGTTGAGGTGGGAGGGGTCTTTAATGATCTTGGCCCGTCTCAGGCACAGTTTTCGGTGGAGGGGGCAGCCATATTATTGTGGAACCGTGATGTACTGCATCCTACTAGTACGAGACCTGAGGGCCTTCCTGTCCCGCCTCCCTGATGGTGGTGCAACAAGGTCTATTTATACCATTTCACCTGCCACCTGAGGGCTCCATGTACCGCCTGACCCTGGCGAGGAGGGTGGTGAGGGGCTTTCGAAGGTACCGGTAATAATCCTTGGAGGGTGGGTCTCACTTTGCAACCGTTTTTGAGCAGGTCCTCAGGCAGTTCCCGGCCCGTCTCAGGTGGTCTGCACGTTGTCACCACCGGCTTGGAGTGCCTTCCATGTCCTGGGCTACAGCGTGGCACTGATGATGTACTGCTTGGAACCGTACGCGCAGGTTGGTCAGTAGTGCCTTCCTGTCCGTACAGAGGGCAACTGTTGTACCATACGTGAAGAGTAAACACGTGGGTCTGGTCGCTGGAGGTGTCAGTCCCACGTGGTCAGGATGTCTGGTACAAACGTTAAAAGTTGGTCAGGATCTGGGGGGACAGGTGAGCTTTCTTGAGCCTCCTCAGGAAGTAAAGGCGCTGCTGCGCCTTTTTGGTCAGCTTGGAGGTGTTGAGGGACCAGGACAGATCCTCTGAGATGTGTACCCCGAGGAATTTGTAGTTGGAGACGCGCTCCACCTCAGTCCCATTTATATGGATGGGGGTATGTCTGCCCCCTCTGATCTTCCTGAAGTCGACAATAATTTCCTTCATCCCTGTAGGCTGACTCGTCGTTGTCACTGATCAGTCCTACCACCGTGGTGTCGTCGGCAAATTTAATGATGGCGTTGGAGCCATTCATAGGGATGCAGTCATGGGTGAAAAGGGAGTAGAGGCGAGGGCTGAGCACCCAGCCCTGTGGCACGCCGGTGTTCAGTGTTATAGTGGAGGAGATGAGGTTGTTGACCCTAACAGACTGTGGTCTGTTGGTGAGGAAATCCAGTGTCCAGTTGCAGAGGGAGGTGGAGATGCCAAGTCCGCTGAGTTTGGTGATGAAGCTGGCGGGGATGACAGTGTTAAATGCGGAGCTGAAATCAATGAACAGCAGCCTGATGTAGGTGTTATTGCTGTGCAGATGGGTCAGGGCAGAGTGTAGGGCTGCCGATATGGCATCCTCTGTAGACCTGTTGGTCCGGTAGGTAAACTGATGGGGGTCCAGTGTGGGGGGGAGGCTTGCTTTGAGGTGAGCCAAGATCAGCCGTTCAAAGCACTTTGCAATGACAGGGGTGAGTGCCACTGGGCGGAAATCGTTGAGACTCCCTGTAGCTGATTGTTTGGGCACTGGCACGATGGTTGATGTCTTGAGGCAAGTGGGGCCAACACCCTGGGCCAGTGACAGATTGAAAATGTCAGTGAAGACTAGGGATAGTTGTTCAGCACATGCCCTGAGCACCCGCCCGGGGATGCCATCGGGGCCGGCAGCTTTGTGCTCATTCACCTTGCTCAGTGCATCTTGTACAGCAGAGGTGGAGAGACTGAGGGGTTGTTCATTCAGGGGTGGAGCAACTTTGATGGCTGGAGTTTTGTTGTCCTGGTCAAAGCGAGCATAGAAATGGTTTAGCTCGTCAGGAAGGGTGGCGTTGGTATAGGAGCAAAGAGGTCCTTCTACAGTTGTACAGGGCCCTAGTGAGAACACACCTTGACTATTGTGTACAGTTTTGGTCTCCAAATCTGAGGAAGGACATTCTTGCTATTGAGGGAGTGCAGCGTAGGTTCACGAGGTTAATTCCCAGGATGGCGGGACTGTCATATGTTAAAAGAATGGAGCGACTGGGCTTGTATACACTGGAATTTAGAAGGATGAGAGGGATTTTATTTAAACATAGAGTTTACAAAGTTGATGTGGACAAGCTTTTCCCTTTGAGAAACGGGAGGATTCAAACAAGAGGACATGACTTCAGAATTAAGGGACAGAAGTTTAGGGGTAATATGAGGGGGAACTTCTTTACTCAGAGAGTGGTAGCGGTGTGGAATGAGCTTCCAGTGGAAGTGGTGGAGGCAGGTTCATTGGTATAATTTAAAAATAAATTGGATAGGCATATGGATGAGAAGGGAATGGAGGGTTATGGTATGAGTGCAGGAAGGTGGGACTAAGGGGAAAAAAAAATTGTTCGGCACGGACTTGTAGCGCCAAGATGGCCTGTTTCCGTGCTGTAATTGTTATATGGTTATATGGTTATATATAAGATTATTGGTGGATTTAACAAGCTGGAGGCAGGAAACATGTTCCCGATATTGGGGAAGTCCAGAATCAGGGGCCACAGTTTAAGAATAAGGGGTAGGCAATGAGTGGGGACCAGAGTATTGGGAAACTTTTAAAGAGCAACAGAAGATAACTAAAAAAGCAATATGGGGAGAAAAGGTGAGGTACGAAGTGAAGCTAGTCAAGAATATAAACGAGGATAGTAAAAGCTTCTTTAGGTTTGTGAAGAGAAAAAAATTAGTTAAGACAAATGTGGGTCCCTTGAAGACAGAAACAGGTGAATTTATTATGGGGAACAAGGAAATGGCAGATGAGTTGAACAGGTACTTTGGATCCGTCTTCACTAAGGAGGACACAAACAATCTCCCTGATGTTCAAGTGGCCAGAGGATCTGGGGTGACGGAGGAACTGAGGGAAATTCACATTAGGCAGGAAATGGTGTTGGATAGACTGATGGGACTGAAGGCTGATAAATCCCCAGGGCCTGATGGTCTGCAACCCAGGGTGCTTAAGGAGGTGGCTCTAGAGATTGTGGATGCATTGGTGATCATTTTCCAATGATCTTGTCAGAAATTACCTGGAGATTTATTTGCTGATCCATCCAGATATTAATGAAAACTATTATTTTATGTATAAATTCAAAGGATGGACTATGTTTGCTAATTAGCAGCTTACCCCTGCAGCAGTGACATCACTTGGGTACTGCTTTATGAGAGATTTCATCTACATTATTTTTGGTGAGGAGCAAGTAGCATTTGGGTCCTGGTATGTCATCAGGTCATAAGGTCATAAGTGATAAGAGCAGAATTAGGCCATTCAGCCCATCGTCTCCTCCGCCATTCAATCATGGCTGATCTATCTCTCTGTCCTAATTGCATTATCCTGCCTTCTCCCCATAACCCCTGACACTGGCCGCAACTGCAGAGAACCATTGACTGCACAGGCTTCCCACTTTTTAACCCAGAGCTTTTCCCCAACAGGATATGTCCCAGGTCTGGCATTACCAAAGCATGCCGCATACTGTTGAAATTTCTAGCTTGAAAGTATCTTCTTAAGACTTTCAAGACAAAAAAAAAACAAATATAAGATCCTGTTTTCATTCTGGTGTTAGCTTATAACGTAATTTCTAACAATATAAGTGAAGCTAAAATCATACAATGACATTGTATGGGCGGCACGGTGGCATGGCAATAGAGTTCCTGCCTTAAAGCACCAGAGACCCTGGTTCGATTCTGACTATGGGAGCTGTCTGTGCGAAGTTTATACATTCTCCCCGTTACGCATTTATACATTC
Organism: Leucoraja erinaceus; assembly: GCF_028641065.1. Taxonomy (NCBI): domain Eukaryota; kingdom Metazoa; phylum Chordata; class Chondrichthyes; order Rajiformes; family Rajidae; genus Leucoraja; species Leucoraja erinaceus. The sequence continues at coordinate 73,063,814 of NC_073380.1, read as the reverse complement.
CCCGTTACGAAGTTTATAAATTCTCCCCATTAAATGGTACAACACATGCAGCACTGGCTACCAGGGTTCGATCCCGACTACGGGTACTGTCTGTACAGAGTTTGTACATTCTCCCCATAACCGCATGGGTTCTCTCCGAGATCTTCGGTTTCCTCCCACTCTCCAAAGACGTGCAGGTTTGTAGTTTAATTGATGGTGTAAAAGTAAAATGTGCCTAGTGGGTGTAGGATAGTGTTAATGTGCAGGGATCGCTGGTCAGTGTGGCCTCGGTGGGATGAATGGCCTGCTTCTGCTCTGTATCTCTAAACTAAAAAACTAAGTTCCACATCCTAAGCAGGCGCAAGGAGTTCATCATCGTGCGGCGCATACTTCAGAATAGTAAGATTAAACGAGAACTTGCCAGTTTGAAGTTTGATCTGTATTTTTTAAGGTGTTACGATGAGGGATTACGTGAAGAACCCGTCCAGCATGCATGCGCGACATAAATCAAAGCAGCGGCGTGGAATCACAGAAACAACACAATAATTGAAATAAACATAATAAAGACAAGGAGAACTAAGTTACCAGTTGATCTCTATAATTGAGGGTGGGAGCGGAGGGCACGTAATCCCTCATCGTAACTCCTCATAAAATACAGATCAAACTTCAAACTGGTAAGTTCTCGTTTAATCTTACTGTTTTACTTCGGAGTCACGTGAGTGACTACGTGAAGATTTTAAAGCTCTGTGATTTCAAATCGTGTAACAGTTCATACTTCATTTGCTGCCGAAGTCATTCGAGGGAGGAAGTATGTTATTGTAATCAACCATGAATCTGTTTGTAAAACAATAATGGTGTTATTAACAATAACAAGACCAAAATACTCCCCCGGGCTTAAATTATATATTTTTGCAGATTCTAATACTTTTTCAGCAAACGATATAGGTTCTGCCAGCGGCTTGTTATAAAAGTTTTGGAATGTATATTCCCTAGACCACCCCACTGTAACCAGGATGTGGTCCATAGGCACGTCCATCCTCTTAGTCACCGATGTGGATGCTGCCCTGGTGCAGTAAGATTTATACACGTTAGTATTTACTCCAGGAACTCGCAGTACTTGCTTGAGCCACTTGAGATAGTTTGGCTCATCACCCGACCTTGAGGTTTCTTGTGGCTGACCCCTAAGGCTTTTTCTCTCCATCGGGGATTTCTTATTGTGTCGATGTAGTTCAATAAGTGGGTCATGACACATAACCATGGTTCAGGTGGGTATGCCCGTAATTCGATGACTGGACCTGATGTTCCTGGTCTGCTCTGTTTGATCAGCCCCTGAATGGTAAATGTGACACGGTCTGGTGTTACAACCATATTGTCCAATCGTAGTAGATGGAGGAACTGGACTCTTTGTGCTGAGACAAGGCCTAAGCATGACCATCTTCGTGGTAGGCTGTTCCAGGTTGAGGGACCTGGCTGGTGACCATCCCCTAAGGTACGTCAGAGTTGAATATGCCTCTCCTGAATTTGATCACCAGTGGATGGTACCCTATGGCCTGTTGTCCTGGTGCCTGAATTAAGTAGACTGCCAGAGCACTTCTGGCTGTATTGATGGCGCAGTAGCTGAGTCCTTCATTGTGGTGAAGACCTGCCAGGAACTCCAGTACAGGTTTTGTTGTAGTTGAATATGTAGTTCCTGTATTTGAACAGTATATTCCCAATTCTTGATGTTCGCCAAGTATGTTCCCTAGTGGATATGCGACGGGATGCTGTCACCGTGTCAATAGTGCTGTTTGACAATCCAGGCCCAGCAGTGGTCTTCCCAATTCTGCAACCCAGGCCCAGCAGTGGTCTTTTCAAATCTGCAACCCAGTAGTTTAATTTATCGTGGCAAGGGTGGCTTATGCCTGAAACTGGGTGAGTTGAAAAGTCTGGGCTACTGGGGAAATCATTAGGGTTTTGATGACTATGTCGAGGACCACTGGGAACCATGACTGTGGGTTTAGTTGGGTACTATCAAAATACCTGAAGCAGAGTCCATCTGTATTTTGCGCAGTACCCGACTGATGAGGTCGTAGTACCTGACTGATGAGGTAGAAAAGGGGAGAACATAGAGACCCCCTCCCCCCCCCCCCCCCCCCCCCCCCCCCCCCCCCCCCCCCCCACCCCCCCCCCCCCCCCCCCCCCCCCCCCCCCCCCCCCCCCCCCCCCCCCCCCCCCCCCCCCCCCCCCCCCCCCCCCTCCCCCCCCCCCCCCACCCCCCCCCCCCCCCCCCCCCCCCCCCCCCCCCCCATTAATATCATAGAGACATGCCATGACGATATGTTCCTTAATAGTGTCAGGGCTGGTTTGAATATCTGGAAACAGTTTGGGCTCATATTAGCTATAGTCAATAATTTATACTGCCATAGTTACCCCATCCAGGTAAATTGTGGATCTCCAAAAATCTTTTATGAATGGGTACTGAATAGTATGCATCTTTTAAGTCGATGTCTACCATAAAGTATCCTAGGAAATCCATGGTTAGCAGTTACAAGTTTCCATAAGTGTGTATACCTGGTGAAAATACTCAAGTGGTTAAGTCAATGATGGTGCGACATTCACCGTCTTTGGGTTTTTTGGTACCAAAGGTTCATATTAGGCTTCTTTATGACCCCTTTGTATATCTCCTCCAGTTAGCTAGACCCTCATGTTCTTTTTAAGTGGGAGGGTACCATGCTGAACTGGTGTTTAGTTTCTTAATTCAATTTTTATCCTTGAATACTTTTGGTACATAACTACCGAGTGTGATAGTTCTCCATGTTTCCAACCCAGGTGTGATTTCCCCCCTGTTAGTACAAACCCTTCACTTTTTATGTGATGGTAGGAACCATACTTATGTGTCTTCACTGGTGTTTAGTGGTGTGTTCATTTCTTAGGTTTCTGGTTCCTTGTCTGTAGGGATGGTGTTGTTGGGGGGTGGCACATTTTCCATGGGGCCCGCTCTGGACCCTGACCTGAAAAGGCTTACGGGGGCTGGCATGTGGGCCCCGAGCTTTCACCAGTACCATTGAGTAGATGCCTACTGGTGGACGAGTGGAGGTACTGCTGTCTGGTTTTGTGTGGTGCTCATTGCAGGCCCTGCCCTCTTGATGCCGAATATCTTGGACACTTTGTCCAGTTTTTTAGGCTTGGTTTGGTAACTTTGACAGATAGCAGGATCTGTGGTTGTGAGGTCGGCGTTCTCACAGTCCTGTGAACTTCCCTCGAGAAGTTGCGGAGCATACTGTGAACAGTAGGGTCAGGCGTTTTGCCATACTACCCTGCCCCTCTGGAATGAGCATACGAAAATGATAGCCGACATCAGGGGTATCAAATGCAATTTAAGATATTTGGGTTTTTAATGCCCTGTTCAATGTACCCCCCAATAACGGTGGGCACTTTGAGTAAATGCAATTTAGGGGAGGCGTGATGAAATCCAACACCTCATGATGACCTGTCTTGGAGAGGTTTTTGGAAAGAACAGGTAGTAAGCTGGCCGTCAGTTGAGACTGAAAAGGCCATCTCTCTCGTGGTGTAGCCACGCAGCGGCCACACCCAGCAGCTCTTCCTGATCCTGTACCTCAAGCATACTCCCAATGTTGTTCAGCCAGTGACCCCTCTGCTTGAACAGCCCAGCCCTGGTCGCCATCGATCCCTCGATAAGGGAGATGGCCAGTGCTGTTAGTGCACTGGAGCGGGAGTGTTATGCTCCCTTGGCGAGCTCCCCAGCTCCAAAGGCAAGTCTCGCTGGAGTTTTTTACTCCATGACCTTAATCTAGGCTTGGAGAACAGACACTTACTTGCTCTCGGGTAGTAGTTTGAAGTGCCGATTCCATCTTCCGTGTCTGTCTCCAGCCCGAGGTTTGGTTGCTGGCTTTGCTGCTAGAGGCTGCCTGCCATTTTCGGGCGGCATTTCTGCGGTTCTCGGGCGGCGAGTCTCCTTGTCGGGAGTATGCAGGGGTTACCGGCCGTTTTTTGAATTTTCCTCCAGTCCGCTGCTGTTGGTCAGACAGCTGTTAGCGGACTGGGCATCGGCTCAATACCCTGACTGTGGACCGCAGCGTGTGCGGTCCAGGTGCCGCCTCTCCCCCCTCCACTGACGGAATGTTCCTTCCCTGGAGTCGAACGGGGGCCGCTTCCCTCTGTGCTGCTTTGCTCTCTCCAGTTTCCCCTGGAGCAACAAAGAGGGGCAAAGTAGTAAACTCGAACCTGTGGGTAAGTACTTACCTAAATGGTCCGTTCTTTCAGGCTTGTAGCGGGAGCGCCTGTACTCCCGTTCGTCGCTGTTGCACCTGCGTGAACGCTCATGTCGCGCATGCATGCTGGACGGGTTCTTCACGTAGTCACTCACGTGACTCCGAAGTAAAATCCAGGTAAACAGAAGAGAGCAACTGGAGCCAGAGGAGTAGCAGCCAAGAGACTTCCAACCTGAGGGAATGTGAAACAGGTGTTGAAGAACAACAGGAGCAAGCGGAGCAGGAGGGTGATGAAATCCCACACATATCAGCAGCATTATCTCCCAACGGAACCAACGGAATACGCTCTGATTGCGTGGAATATGGGGATTCCTTCATAGGAAGTTTCTGTTCACAACAAATTTGTTAGATCATCACCTTTAATCTAGCCAAAGTTGCCCCTTTCCACGCTTTAGCCCTTATCATCAATTATTGGTAAATAGAGCCTAAATGACACGTAATAATGCCCTACAACAGTAAGTAAGCATGCAGGTACAGCAGGCAGTGAAGAAAGCTAATGACATGTTGGCCTTCATTACAAGAGGATTTGAGTCTAGAAGGAAGGAGGTCCTACTGCAATAGACCTCACCTGGAATTGTGTGCAATTTTGGTCTCCTAATTTGAGGAAGGACATTATTGCTATTGAGGGAGTGCAGCGTAGGTTCACCAGGTTAATTCCCCGGATGGCGGGACTGACAAATGAGGAAAGAATGTGTTGACTGGGCTTGTATTCACTGGAATTTAGATGGATGAGTGGTGATCTTATAGAAACATACAAAATTCTTAAAGGATTGGACAGGCTTGAAGCAGGAAACATGTTCCTGATGTTGGGGGACTCCAGAACATCACAGGGTTCACAGTAAAAGAATGGCCAACACCTGCACGTATTCTTCTATGTTTCTATGTATCTAAGTTTCCATGAAACGAACGGTCACACAATCTGACAAAAAATACCCAAAATCTGCAATCAGGTTATTCAAACCAAAGTATAGTTTTAAAAACTGTTACACCAATGTAGCAATGGAAGTGACTCAGCTGGATGAGTTACTTTGTACCTGGAGGCTGGGGCTTGATTGGATCAGGCACCACTCAAAAGAATTAGAGCGTGGACTGGACTTTGAAAATGGCGCACAAAAATGGCACCTCTTGCATACGGGCTCGGTACACTTGCTAATTGAGGAAGTGCTTGGGTATTGGAAATACAATACTGAATTGTATGTAAGACAAGAATGTCACTGTACATTTGCACATGTGACAATAAAATCACCATTGAACCATTGAGGTTCTGCTGGTTTAGTTTAGTTTGGTTTAGAGATACAACATGGAAACAGGCTCTTCGACCCATCGGCTCCATGCTGACCAGTGATCCCCACACATTAACACTATCCTACACCCACCAGAGACAATTTTTACATTTACCAAACCAATTAACCTACCAAACCTCTACATCTTTGGTGTGTGGGAGGAAACCGAAGATCTAGGGGAAAACTCACGCAGGTCACGGGAAGAATGTACAAACTCTGTACTCACAGCACCCGTAGTCGGGATCAAACCAGGGTCTCCGGCGCTGCATTCACTGTAAGGCAGCAAATCTACCGCTGCGCCACCATGAGTGCCCTAATTCCATAATGTCTGTGGACAGCAGGCTGCAAACCTATGAGTTGATGGATTGTTAGGATACAAAATGATCTTCTGTTTGGATGTATATTATTTTCTGGAAAGTGTTCATTTCCATGTTGTTCTGCAGTCTAATAATAATAATAATAATAATAATAACTTTATTTGTTAAGCACCTTAAAAACAACCAAAGCTGACCAAAGTGCTGTACAGAAAAAAGAAAACAAGCAAGACATCATAAAACAGGCAGAACAACAGAACATACAACTAACACGAGGCGCATAAATTACATACAAAAATCCAAACAATAAATTAAAAAAACATAAAACACAAGTACGAACAACGCAGCAAAACCAAGCAAATAAAGTTAACAAACAATTCAACACCTCACTGGTCTACAAAGGCCATGGAGAATAGATATGTCTATTTTGTCAAGGCAGCACTTTGTCTACACCACTAATATAGTTCAGTCATTCTCAAGTTATCTAAAACATTTTATGGACAAATTTAGACACCAAACATCAACAGTCTTAAATCAATTTTCAAACACTAATGGGCCTGTCCTACTTACACAACTTTTTCGGCGACTATCGGCACCCATCATAGGTCATCGCAGGTCGGTGAAAATTTTCAACATGTTGAAAATTTGACGGCGACCAGAAAGACGCTACGACTCTTTGGGCAACGGAAGAGATTATTCACAACCATACAGGCGACACCCTGGCGACATGTCGCGGGATGAAGCCTGTATGGTCGTGAGTAGTCACCCAAACAGTCGTACCCTTGTTCCGGTTGCCGCTGGATTTTCAACGACCCTTATGTAGCAATGTTTCAAAATTTTGAGATTTAAAAAATCAAGTCTGCAATTTATACCATCAGATAAAGCATAACAATAAGTTTAATTTGACACCTAATTCACTTTCATATCTCAAGTAATAAAAAAGTTATGGCCATTTTCATACTCGAAAATTAACATCTTGTTCCCTATTGATTTTCTATGGACATAACAAAAAAGCTGTGATCGTGGACAGTCAAAAGCCCATAACCTTCTTAAAAATTAAGAGAACTGAATGAAATTTTCAGTTACCATAGATTGAAGCATTCTGAAACAAATATAAAATAATCTTATTTGGATGACCTGAAATTAAAGCATATAATTAGTTAGTTACCCAATTGTAGCTAATTTCAAACTTCAGTTACTAAATCTAAACATCTATCCATTTTTTAATAAATGATTAACATTTTTAAATAGCCCGTGTCCAAATAATATTCACAAATAATTCACAATAAAACATGATTTTTAAATCTCATTTATATCAATTTATAGGCCAAATGGAAGGAATTTAGTGTTCAATTGCTGTAAATTAAAGTCAATTTAAATCGGCTTTCTAGTGGGTTCCTGTGAATGCGCTGGTTTAGAACGTTCACATTGCGCTGGATTTGTGCCCTCAAGTCCCCAGAAAAATACTGCGGGATATAAAGAGACCAAAATGAACTACTCGCTATAGAAAACTTTATATAGAGGGTTATATACAAGCCCCATTTAATGTAAAAATAAGGTACATACCTTTAATTGTTTGCTTTATAAAACCCTGGGGCTGCGAGAGGTTGCGGAGTGAGAGAGTGATTTTTAAACTACTATAAATATTATACAAGGCCATAAAAACTAATAATACCTTTTGCGACGGAGTCTTTCAGCGATTTTCCGTTAATGATTTACTAGGCTGAACATTTTCGATTGGAACAACCTAGTAAAAATCGCGTTTTAAACCCGCTCCCTCTAAACAGCGCCAAAATCACACACACGGGGTGGGGGCAGATGCTCAGCTACGATTCAGGTAGGTTTTGTAACATACCTACCTTATGACGACCTATGGCGGGTGCCGGCAGTCGCAGAAAAAGTTGTGTACGTGAGACAGGCCCATAACACATTTTGTAATGGTGACTTATTAATATAAGATCAAACAAATAACAACCTTGTTTGATTTTTAAATATGTAGACTAAACTTTTAAAAACGTAATGTTTTCATGAATTTCAGAACACTGTCGTAGATTTTTACCTTGTTACAATTTACAATGGGTGATGATTAATCTTGTTTTGTATTTTTACAATGTATTTGTATTCACTTCAAATGTCATGTAAAATAGACAAGAAAAACATGTTCATTCATTTTCCAATACCAAGATCATCCTCACTAATGTTTTCAGGTAGTATCTTGCATGTACTTAAAATTAATTGACCACTTTCATCAAAAATATTGCATCCAGCACATTTTTGTTCTGAGAATTTATGTTTGAAGTCCTGAGAGGGTTAATTAACTAGGGTTCAAACTTTCTCGAGAAACTGATAACATTTCTCCATTGGAATCATCAAGTTTTCAAAGGCTTAGGTTCAAATTGATGGCTAATTACCAGAACATCAACAAATCAGCTTGATTTGTTATTTGGCATATATTTTGCTTTGTGGGATCAAACTCAGTCGCTACATCTGCAGGAAATCGCATGATCACTAACTCTCCGATTCCTTACAAGGGCAGAGCAGCTTTGATCAGACTAAAACATTTTATCCCTTGTGCATTTATTAGCATCACTTGAAGATTTCAACAAGGAGATTGGTGAAATGATGTCACATTTTAATGGTGTTTCTTTTGCTTGTTTTAGTTTAGTTTAGAGATACAGCGCGGAAACAGGCTCTTCAGCCCACCGAGTCCGCACCAACCAGCGATCCCCGCACATTAACACTGCCCTACACACACTAGGGACAATTTACAATTCATACCAAGCCAATTAGCCTACAAATCTGCATGGCTTTGGAGTGTGGGAGGAAACCGAAGATCTCGGAGAAAGCCCACGCAGGTCACAGGGAGAACGTACAAACTCTCTACAGACGTGATGAGGAGAAATTGAATCTTTCAAGATCTAAGCTTGCAAAAGAGTGTAGGTAGCTTAATAATGTGAATGCTTTGTGTGTTCTTCTAAAATATCTCCAGAGACTTTCGGACAATGCAGGAAATGAAGGTGATTATTAAATTGTTTTAGTGGTGATTCATGAGCAGGTGCGATTGTTTGAAGATTATAACAAATTGCCTTTGGAAATCAGGAATAAAAGTCTTGTGTTAACTTAGCACCCTCATGACCTCCTGCAGGGTATCCCAGAATGCTTTATTGTCAAACATTTACTTAAAAAGTGTCGTCAGGATTGTCACAAAGGAACTAAGATGGTTAATTATACAGTGAAATGTCGCACAGAAGATGATATGATAATATATTAATGTGCAGAGTTTCTTACCCAGAGTATGGGAATGAAGAACCAGACAACATAGGTTTCAGGTGATAGGTTTAATAGGAACCTGAACAATTTTTTTCACACAAGGGGTCGTGGGTGTCAGAGGAACACCCCACAGAGGTGATTGTTGAGGTAGGGACTATCACAACACTTCAAAGACATCTGACAGGCACTTGGATGGAAAAGGTTTAGATGGGTCAAATGTGCCAGGTGGGACTAGTGTAGATGGAGCATCTTGGTTAGCATAGGCAAGTTGGGAAGAAGGGCCTGTTTTCAGGCTGTATGACTATACGACTCTAATAGTTAAATTATCTGTTTCAAAAATTGAATTGGCTAGGATAACATGGTAAATTGAAGGTAGACAAAAATGCTGGAGAAACACAGTGGGTGAAGCAGCATCTATGGAGCAAACGAAATAGGCAATGTATTCTTCTTCGACCATCGACCACAGGTTGATCTGCGAGGCTTTGCCATCACCGTGAGGCTTTGCCATTGCAGAGGCCCATACGTCACGAGGCATCGCAGCTGCCACCGCTTCACCGCTGAATTACCACCATCGAGTCCCCACTAAGTTCGACCCCCAAATTCACTCCTCCGTGGGTGCCGACCGGGGGCCCCAGTAGTGGACTCCGTTGGCCGCTCCGCTGACCCGCACTCCAACCTACGAGGCCCAGCTCCTCCGCCGACCCGTGAGACCCCAGCCAGGCTTCTACATGGCGATCCAGAAGGTATCGAGACCCCGGCACCTCGATAAAGGCATCCCACCGCGTTCCCAGTTCGCAGCTGCAGCTCGTTGAGAAGCCTTGTATAGGCTACTATAGCTACTGTTTCACAACTCCAGTGACCTGGGTTCAATCCTGACCTGTGGTGCTGTCTTTGTGGAATTTGCACGTTCTCCCAGTCACCATGTGGGTTTTATCCAAATGCTCCAGGTTCTTCCCATATAATAGGGATAGCGGAGAGGTAACTAGTTGTGAGCGACATCGTGCGGGGCTGGAATTTTTGTAGCGAATGAAATCTTTGCACGCCAAACGGCCCGTAAACGGAATTGATGATCAAAGTGGGACAGGCCCAAGACCCTGGCGCGACGCAACGTCTCACCTTCAACAGCAGCAGAAGCAGGAAAACAATCAGCAAACTCGGCCTGGGACTCATGGCCGTTGCGGTCCGGATCCGCCCCCACTTCTACTCCCAGAGCGGCGCCAAGAAAATTGAAGATAGACACAAAATGCAGGAGTAACTCAGTGGGACGAGCAGCATCTCTGGAGAGAAGCAATGGGTGACGTTTCGGGTCAAGACTCTTCTTTCAGACTGAAGAAGAGTCTTGACCGAAACATTACCCATTGCTTTTCTCCAGAGATGCTGCCGGTCCCATTGAGTTACTCCTGCATTTTGCGTCTATCTTCAATTGACGTCACGCGCTCCAGAAGGCTGTGCGGTCAAATGAAGTTGCGCGCGACCTTCGTGGGACCATGGCTCAACGCAACCACTAGGTCCAGTAATTAGTGTGCCAAGGACACATGTGGGACAGGCTCTTTACAGCTTACAGCGGCAGAGACCCTGGTTCGATTACAGGTGCTGTCTGTACGGAGCTGTACGTTCTCCCTAGGACTTGCATGGGTTTTCTCCGAGATCTTTGGTTCTTCCCACACTCCAAAGACCTACAGGTTTTTAGGTTAATTGACTTGGTAAAATTGTAAATTGTAAATTGTCCCTTGTGTGTGTAGAGTAGTGTTAATGTGCGAGGATCGCTGGTCGGTGCAGACTCGGGGGGCCGAAGGGCCTGTTTCCACATTGTATCTCTAAACTAAACTAAACTAAATACAACTTGACTGGATAAAGGTTGGATTGAAGGTTTCATTTTTGTAAAGTCCCAACAATCCTTTGTTCAAGTTCTGAGATCAGAGAATAAACAGTAATGAATATAATAACGAGAAACAAGATAATAAAAATTAAAAAAATAAGCAAATACGGAATGTATTTAACATAAACAATTAGTGCCCTCTAAATTCACCTTTTGAAGATTTTTGGACAAACACCTTTCTCAAGAATATTATTGGTTTCAAAAATTAATTGAATAGATTGCCTCTATTCTTGGGATATGCATCTTCTCTCAACATAGCAACAGATGCAAGTTTGAATTGTCAGCAAAATTGATAACTTAAGAGTTTAATTTAATTTCATTTTGATCAGTAAGACATTTTTGAGAAGCTCCATTGAATTTTTTTCATTATGAATTTTTTTCCAGATGTAATAAACGCATGATATCATCCAAACACTTACATAAGTCACAATAAATAGTCAGATTAAGCGAGAACTTTCCAGTTTGAAGTTTGATCGTTATTTTATGAGTAACGTTGAGGGATTACGTGAAGAACCCCACCAGGATGCATGCGTGTCATTCTTCAAAGCAGCGGTGTGAAATCACAGATAACTGTAATGACTAAACATAGTAAGATTAGAGAAGAGATACCAGTTGAGTATATGATCAAGGGTGGGAGCGGAGGTCACGTAATCCCTCAACGTTACTCCTCATAAAATAACGATCAAACTTCAAACTGGTAAGTTCTTGTTTAATCTTACTATTTTACTTCGGAGTCACGTGAGTGACTACGTGAAGATTTTAAAGCTCTGTAATTTCATGCCATGGAAACGAGTCCATGCATCACATCTGCCTTGATAACTGTGGGAGGAATTGTGTCAACATAATTTGGACATGAATTCGACATTGAAATTCATAAAATGTATTAACACCCTATTTATGGGGTAAATTAAATTACAGAACTTAAAATTGTTTCTGCAAACGTTCCAGTTTTCATGACTGATTTATAGTAAAAACAGTTGGAATGTTTTTTCCCCTGACCATCCTGCTGCCTTGAGCATTTGGTCCATTGGTGCATTCAACTGTATTGCTGCTGATGTAGCTGCAGCCCTGGTGGAATGAGATTTAAAAATATTAGTATCCACCCAAGCCTGAGTTAGCACCTGTTTTAGCCATCTTGAGATGGTCTGGACCGTCACTCTTTTGTGTGGTTGCTTATGGCTGACTAAGCGTGCCTTTTCATTGCCTCCGATGATTTTCGTTTTCTCCATGTATGACGACAGATGTCTTACTATACAGAGACGGTCATCTGTTGGGTATGACCTAAAATCTATGTTGAGGCCTGCTGATCCCTGTCTGTTCTGCTTTACTAATTCATAAATATGAAAAGTGATATTTTCAGATGTAGCAGTCATGTTGTCCAGTCTTAATTTATGTATTGACTGTACCCTTTGTGCCATGACTAATGCCATTAGCATGACTGTTTTTAATGTCAGTCTGTGTAGGAACAGAGCTGTTGCTGGAGACCAATTCCTGAGCATCTTCAGGACAATATTCCCATATTCTTGGGGGATTGGTATTAAAAATTCCAGTGTTACCAGTGGGTGAGTCCCAACAGAGTGATGCTCTGTCCCTTGCCATAGGTAAGTTGATAGGGCAATTCTGGCACAATTGATGGCACTATAACTGAGCCCTTCATCATAGTGGAGGCCTGCCAGATATTCCAGAACAGACGGGATGTTCATATCTCTGTAGGTGATGTTGTTTTTGTGGCAGTACATCTCCCACTTCCTGATATAGACCAGATACTGGGTTTTGGTCGACTGTCTTCGGGACGCCGATATCATGTTCACTGTTCGGTCCGTCAGTCCCAGTTGTAGTAGTGGTGTTTTTAAACACTACAAATTAGTAAATTCAAATGTTTATGGCATGGGTGGCTATCCCTTGTTACGGGATGAAGCAATAAATCCGGTCTATGTGGGAGGGTGATAGGTAGGCCAATCGGGTACTACCAAAATACCAGACGCAGAGTCTTGCTGTATTTTCATTAATACCCAACTGATGAGGCAGAAAGGAAGGAATGCGTCAATAAACAATTTCACCAATGCAGCAAAAATGCATCTCTCGCTGCTGCCCCAGGGTCTGGATCCCATGAAACATAATTTGATAACTGGTGATTAAGTCTGGATGCGAATAGATCGATATCTGGTGTTCCATATGATGCTGTAATATAAGCAAATACTTTTTCATTCAACATTCATTCGATGTTTTCATTAAATTTGCGTGACCTGGAGTCAGCCACTAAATTTAGTCTTCCTGGTAGGCAAGTAGCTGATATCCAAATATCTCTCTGGATACACCATTGCTAAATTTTATTAGCCAGATTGTCACATGGTGTCGATTTGTTTCCATCCATGTGGTTGATGTATGCTACCACGGTGGTATTGTCTATCTGTAGTCTAACATGCTGGTGATATGACCCAGTACAATATGACTTTAGGCCATGGAATGCACCCAACATTTCTAGGTAGTTTATGCCCAGTGTGAATAATAATGATGCCTCCTGAGCAGTCCATCTACCTCCACAGCTGGTGATGGAATTGGTGGCACCCCACCCAAGTGCACTGGCATCAGTTTGTAGTACCATAGAATGGTTACTAACAATGATTGGATTGGAACAAAGCCAGATGTTATCTATCCACCATTTTAGTTCCATTTTAGCTTTGATTGGTAGCTTCATAGGTCTGTCAAAGTGACCTGCATTGATTTTGAGTGCTTGTATTTTTGCTCTCTCTATGTTTTGGTGATGTAAAGGTCCAAATTATGTGGCTGGAAAAGCAGCCACCACTTTGCCAATTACTTTAGCTACCAATCTGATGGATGGTTTGCTGATGTCAATGAGGTTATTGCAAGCCTCTATTAATTATGTTGCCTTTCCCTTAGGCAAAGTCACCGGCATGTGAACAGAGTCTGTGAATCTGATCTGAGAGTCAATGGCGAACCCCAAATAGTCCATAGTAGTGGAAGGCATTAATTTAGATTTAACTGGATGGATAATAAACCCCAGTTTTTCAAATAACTGTTTTGTGGCTGTTACAGTTTGTTTGGCCAATTCCAAAGTTTTGCCCACAATAAGTATGTCACCTAGATATGCCATGACCATGTGTTTTTGTTTCCGTAGAAACGCTAGCGCTGGTTTCAAAATTTTTGTGAACAGCCTGGGGGCTGATGATAACCCATTTGGTAGTGCTTTATACTGCCAAAGCTGTCCCATCCAGTTGAATTTTAATGAACATCTGTGGTCACCTTGTTTAGGCACTGAATAGTAAGCATCTTTTAAATTGATGCTGGCCATGAAGTAACCTTTGGAAATTAATTGTTTAGCAGTAACAAAGGTTTCCATTTTGAAATGAATATATTGTACAAATGTATTCAATTTGGTCAGATCTATGATGATGCGACAACCACCATCTTTTTTGTTTTTGGTAAATATATTGGACACAAATTCTAGTGGTTCGTGTTGGGTTTTTTCAATTACACCTTTTGCGTAAAGCTGCTCCAGTTCAGCTTGTGCCTCTGATTTTTCTTTACCTGAAAGTACGAACATTCGGTTCGGTATATGTTGAACTGGATGGCTGTACTTGTGTATAAGTTCTATCGTATATTCCTGGATACTGCTTAAAATGTAAATATCGGTTGTTAACATGCTCCATGCATTCAAAAAGGAGTATAATCTACCCTCAACCTCCATGCACCCTGTATTTTGTAGGGAACCATACCCACCTACCTCCATAGTTACCAGTGGCAGGTTTACATCTTCCTGTAAGTTCTTCGCTGATGTTGATGCGCTGGTGTCTGGATTTGTGGTTTGGTTTGCATTGGATGTCCGCGTATCTTCCAAGAAGGCCAACCTGGGCCATGGCCTAAAAAAGACTCATGTTTAGTGTACCGGGCCTTCGAGCTTTCACCAGTCAGTCTTGCTCTACTGGTGGGTGCGTAGGGGTGTTGTCTATGGCTGTAGTGGGTTTTTGATGGAGTCCCTTTTATTAGACCCAGAGTTTTTTCTTCCTCATCGAGCTCCTTGACTTGCTTCGATAGGTTGCCTCCAAATAGCAGTATTGGTGGTTTTATGTTCCCTGGTTTGCACAGACCCACGAATTTTGGATTCAATGTGGGTTGGATGGCACTCTTCCTGATGTTATTTATCTCATATTGAGTGTTGCAAAGCAGTGCCAGTGCATCTTGTTGGTCCTGGGGCATGTCCTTGTCATCCACTGTGCGGGCAAATGCAGTTATCCCTGCTGTTAGGAGTTTCAATACTTTTTGTAGTTTGACATCCATACTTCTGACTGCTATTCCAATGTGTTTCCTTATACAGGTGTTTACTACTGGAACATTCAGGGATATGCAGTTGCCCGGTGCAAGGTGTCTTGATGTGGTGTCCAGTGCAGTCTGGTCTTGTAACTGGTTGAGAGACATATAGTCTATACTGGCAGCTAGCTTTTGATCCAGGTTTTGGCCAGTCTGGTCTGGCTGTATAAAGTTGGACACCATGTCCAGTAGGTTTTCTCATTCCTGCACCCCCTGCACACTTGACTTTTCTTCTGCGGACCCCTCTTCCTGGTCAGCCCAGAACTGACCCGCAGTGCTCCCCTCTGATGAGGTAGAAGCACTGTGCAGCCCTTCAAGAGGTACTGCTGTGGGTTTGCCATAGAGCCCACTGTTACCCGACTCCATCTCCTGGAGCCTGTCACGTTGGAGCAAATGCTCCACACACCACTCCATCCGGCTCCAGTGCTCACGTTCGTTGGCCGCCCGCGGTTGTTCAAAGTCGGACTCTTCTGAGTCAACGACCTTGTTTGTTTTTTGTCTAGCCTTACCGCCCGACCGCGTGGATCTGGCCAGTACGGAGGCGACATCGGGCACAGCTGATCCCACTATCGGTGATCTAGGTGCCTCTGACTGCTGCTGGTTGCCAGCTACTCCGCGGTCCTCCCTCCCCAGCTTTGTCGCAGCCCTCGTCTTCTTCGATTTGTCCATGTTCCCTACCTGTAAGTTGGTATAGGAAAGAAAAAAGACCGCAGAGTAAATCTTACCTGCAGGTTCCGGCTTTTAAACTGCCGCTGCGGGGGAACGTCATTCCATCGCGCCTGACGTTTCGCAAAGCGTTTAGCGATATATGACACGCATGCATCCTGGCGGGGTTCTTCACGTAGTCACTCATGTGAATCCGAAATAAAATCAGATATTCAACAATTCCAAAGAAGCCGATGCCAGTATGTGAACATAGATGATAGGCAAATAATCCCAGTGACATTTAATATAATGTCTCCAGGTAAATGGTTTAGTTCTTTCCTAGAAACAATAGGTTGAATATAACTGGCTGTGGCCTGTAGTTCCAACCAACATTACATTTGTTCAGTCATAAGGGTCTGGCTGTAATTCAGGACCCAGTGATAAATTCGAGTGGCAGGATGATGTAGGTCTGGTTTTATGTATGTGTGCGTGTGTGTCTGTGTGCATGTTCGTATGTTTCAATTGAATGTAGGCATTAAGGGCAATGACAGAATTTGTTGCCAAACTCCAAATGGCCTAATCCCGAAAAGGAGGTAGTGGACCACCTTTATGAATTGCTGCAATATTTCCGGTGAAGTTACCTTCATAAATCTGTG
The DNA here is from genome assembly GCF_028641065.1 of Leucoraja erinaceus. Classification (NCBI taxonomy): domain Eukaryota; kingdom Metazoa; phylum Chordata; class Chondrichthyes; order Rajiformes; family Rajidae; genus Leucoraja; species Leucoraja erinaceus. Next base: position 73,047,188 of record NC_073380.1, on the reverse strand, counting down.
GCCCTCTGAACCTACCTTATTCATGTACCTGTCTCAATGTTTCTTACATTTTGCCTCAACAACCTCTTCCAGCAGCATGATCCACATACCTACCAACCTTTGTGTAAAAAGGTTGCTCCTCAGATTCTGATCAATCTTTTCGCCCTCACCTTAAACTCACGTTGTCTGGATCTCAATTCCCCTACTCTGGATAAACATATGGTAATGTTAAGGTCTATTGTGCATTTACTTGATCTACTCCTCTCATGATTTTGTATACCTCTATCAGATCTCCCCTCATCCTCCTGCGCTCCAAGAAAAGTCCCAGTCTGCTTAACCTCTCCCTATCGCTCAGCTCCTCGACTCCTGGCAATATCCTCGTAACTTTTCTCTGTACTCTTTCCAGATTGACAATATCTTTCCTGTAGCATGGTGAACAAAACTGAACAGAATACTCTAAATGTGGCCTCACCAATGTCTTGCACAATTGTAACATGACCACCCAACTTCTATACCCAATAATCTGGCTGATGAAATTAAGTGATGGATGTTGAATTCCTCCAGACAAAATATTTTCTCTACACTTCTAATTTCAATATATTGTTCGATTGTTGTTCAAATTGATTCTTCAGCTTCAGACAGTAGGTTTGAAGAAGGGTCTCTACCCGATACATCACCTATTCCTTGCCTCCTGAGATGCTGCCTGACCCACTGAATTACTCCAGCTTTTAGTGTCTATCTTTGATTTCAACTAGCATCTGCAGTCCTTCCTACACAATAAATGATTGCCTACAGTTTCAATGGCTATAGTTATCTATTTAGCTTTAACATGTTGAGTGTAAACACGTGACTTTGCAGACAGCACCCGTAGTCAGGATCAAACTCAGTTCTCCTGCACTGTAAGCGTTGTAAGGCAGTAACTCTACCACTGTGCCACCATGCTGCTTAAGTAGTGGCCCAATTCCACCACAATCTGACCCAGTACTGGTGCACAGAAAAGCTTCCACTGCAATTACAGCATTGTTCTTTAATTTTTAATCCATTGCAATGTGAGAAATATTCAGTATTATTTGATTACTATCCTCGAGGTGCACCACAAATTGGTCAGAATAGAAAAAAAGTTGCATTTATATATAACCTTTCATGATTTAAAAAAAATCTAAATATTTTACATTGAATTAATTTAGAGTCTAGAGTAGATTCAGCTCCTTCTGTGTCACCGCTGAATGTAATGATGTGGCGGAGCTGTACAATCCGCAGCTTTGGCCCGCTGGGTCTTTTGTTCGATGCTACTATGAGCCTCGTCGCCCTAGAGGAGCAGACGGAGGTTCGTCTTGTCCAGAGGATGCCCATCGCTCTCAGGATGAGGAGCTGCTGCACGGTAACGATGCTGGGGTGCCTGTCGCATCTGTGGGCGTGGACGGGATGAAGGCCAGCTGTTCTGCAGGGAGCGACAAAACACATTAAATGCATGTTGTTTCAGACAACACTCGCGGTTTGCGAGTAGGACATTCTGCTACTGATAGATCAAGACGTTTGGTGGTGGACACACTGCTGGACCAATGTGACATTCTGTGTCTGCAAGAAACCTGGATGGCAAAACAAGATCTGGATAAGTTGAACACTCTACACATGAACTTCCATGGGGCTGGAGAGTCCTCTACCGACCTCAGTATGAGGCTGGTTCGAGGTAGGAGAGCTGGTGGTGTAGCTATACTGTGGATCAAATATGACTCACTGGTGAAGGTGGTGCGTCTAAATGTTGACTGGGCCATAGGGCTAGAGTGTAATTATAATAAAAATAAATTTACTGTCTTAAATGTTTATACACCGTATGAATCATATGAGCATGAGGACGAATTTCTGAACAGGTTAGCTTTTGTTCAGTCCTTCATAGCTCATCCTGTGTCTACGTCATGGGTGATTTTAATGCTGACATGGCAGATAGCAAATCTTTATTTGCAGCACACCTGCAGCAGTTTTGTAATGAGTCTAAATTAATTCTATCGAGTAAAGCTCTGTTGCCTGACACAAGTTTTACCTATGTTAGTGAAGTGTGGCACACAACATCTTGGTTAGACCATATTGTGACCACAGCTGATGCTCATGCCTCACTGGAAAATGTGGAGATTTGTTATGAACTTGCCACCTCTGATCACATACCTATTGCTGCACGGTTAAATGTTGAGAATGTCCCCCTGCTGTCCAGTAATAATAATGTTGCTTCCTCAAGTAAACTGGACTGGTCAAAACTGAGCAGAGAGGTTATGGCTGGATACTTACTGTGAACGGACAGTTTTTTTAAATAATACTGTATTGCCTGAAGAGGCCCTAATGTGCTCAGATATGAATTGTAAGGATGTGCAACATGCTGAAAAACTCTGTGCCATGTATGATGTTATTGTGAAATGTCTCAATGCTTCCAGTGAACCCTTTCGTAAAAGCAAATGTAAGGTACCCAACATCAGACCTGGGTGGAATGAGTTTGTGGCTGAGCAGTACGCTGAGGCAAGAGCGGCCTTTAGACTCTGGTCAGAGGCAGGTAGGCCTAGACAGGGGGTATTGCTAGATATGAAAAAACGCACAAATGCTAGAGTTAAGTATGCACTTCGTGTTATTAAGAAAAATGAAAACACAATGAGAGCAGACTCGCTTGCCAGAAAGCTACAGAACAACAACCTTACTAACTGCTGGAAAGAGGTCAAAGTAATGAATAACAATAAAACACCCCTACCGTCTGACATTGAAGGGGTTAGTAGCCCAGAAAAAATAGCTGAGATCTGGCGTGAGCACTACCGAAACCTTTTTAATTGTGTTAAAAGTAACCCAGTTAGAATCAATCATGAACATATTGATCTCTCAGCAGATATGATAGTTAGGGCAGTTGATGTCTGTGATGCCATTAACATGTTGGATAACAACAAAGCCTGCGGTATGGACTGCATTACTGCCAAATATGCCAGCTATAAGCTCTGCCCTTTGCTTTCCATGTGCTTTAATGGTTGTCTGGTTCATGGTGTCCTGCCAAATGCTATTATGTCTGTAATGTTAGTGCCTGTGCTTAAAGACAAGGCTGGTAAGCTCAACAGTATTGACAATTATCGACCTATTGCATTAACCAGTATCTTGTCTAAAGTACTGGAGAGAATACTGCTAACAAAGCTAGAAATGTATGTCCTTACTACTGACAATCAATTTGGGTTCAAAAGAAAACATGGAACTGACCAGTGTATCTATGCTCTTAAAGAGATTGTGTTCAGGTACACAAGCCTGAATTCATCTGTATTCCTATGTTTTATTGATGCGTCCAAGGCATTTGATACAATTAATCATGAACAATTGTTTGTAAAATTGCTAAATAGAGGTGCCCCTAAATTTTTAGTGAGAATTTTAGTGTTTTGGTATGCCCATCAAACGTTTCAGGTTAAATGGGACAATGTTGTATCTGCTCCATTCTGTGTTAGTAGCGGAGTGCAGCAAGGAGGGATTTTGTCTCCTATTTTATTTAATGTTTATATGGATGAATTATCAAATCAGTTAAATAGGTTAAAAACTGTCTGTCTTGTGGGCAACACTATTGTTAATCATCTTATGTATGCAGACGACCTGATCCTGCTCTGTCCATATAGTGCTGGGCTGCAGCAGATGTTGAAGGTGTGCTCTCAGTATGGCCTTGATTATAACATAAAGTATAACGCTAAGAAAAGTCGCATAATGATAGTTAGAAGCGCTGAGGACAGGAAATCAACTTTTCCAACCTTTTATTTGTCAGACAGTCCCCTTGCTGTGTGTGAGGAAATTAAATACCTAGGTCATCTCATATCCGATGACTGGACGGATGACAAAGACCTCTACCGACAGCGCTGTAAAAATTATTTTCAAGCTAACATACTTATAAGGAAGTTTTCTTTGTGCTCTGACTCTGTGAAGTGTTCCTTGTTCAGAACCTATATCACACCGTTATATACTGCTCAATTGTGGTCTAACTATAAGAAAAAGAGTATGCAGAGGCTCAAGGCAGCATACAATGATGCAATGAGGTTGCTGCTTCGTGTCCCTAGGTGGCATAGTGCCAGTCAATTGTTTGTGTCCACTAGAGTGCCAACCTGTGAGGCACTCTTAAGACAGCTGATGTTTAGTTTTATGTGTCGCCTGGATAAGTCAGAGAAACACGTAATTGAAGCCCTAGTCAGCCCTCTAAAAAGCTGCTATATATTCACTTCTAGGCTAAGATGGCATTGGTGCAATAGCTTGTATATCTTATGGGCCAATATGCAATGTTTAATGTATTTTTTGTATCTCCTTATACTGTATAATGTGTTATATGGACCTGTGTCTGAAATAAAGCTTTTATTAATTGCATTATTTAAATCATGTCATGTTGTAACGCAAGAAATGCAGCAGATGGTTTTCACAAAGCAAGGTTTCACAAATACCACTTGAGAAATGATCAGATAAATTGTTTGTTATTAATGTTGATTAACCGGGTCAATATTTATTCTCAGTTCCCAGGCAGAGTCTCATTGAACCAATTGCAGTCCCACGATTACACAATTAGAATCTCCGTTTAATGTCTCTTTTAAAAGACAAATGTGTAGAAATGTATCCTCTGCTTTATACCCCCAAACTGAAAAATAATTAAACCAGCTGAACCACCAGCTAACCAACCTAGACATCATTTGGGAACTGCTCCAGAACAGGTGAAATAAGTACTTTGGTGAAGATAAAGTCAAATAGTTTATTCTTTTGTGATGGTTCACTCATCACTTAACTCATGACCATCCTAAGAGCTGGGACCAACATGACATTAATTGTTTATAGTACTCCTGGAATACTTTTGGTGATGGACATTAAATACACATTGCAAAATACAATATTACTGCCACTCTGAAATATCACGGCAGATGTTAGACTTGGAGGTTTCGGCAGGTGTCATTGTGCTTCACCAAATTCTTTTTTCTGGGGATACAGTGCGGAAACAGATCCATCAGCCCTCCGAGTCTGCGCTGACCATCAATCACCGCACATTAACATTATCTTACACATTTTACATTTTGACCAAGCCTATTAACCTGCAAACCTGTACATCTTTGGAGTGTGGGAGGAATACGAAGATCTCGGAGAAAACCCACGCAGTCATGGGGAGAACATACAAACTCCATACAAACACCCATAATCAGGATCGAACCCAGGTCTCTGGCGCTGTAAGCAGTGTAAAGGCACAACTCTACCACTGTGCCACCATGCCGGTCGAATTCTGTTAGACGTTTTTGAATCCAAAATCAATGCTGATTAATTTTTGGACACCCTTTCCTCATTGATCCTATCATGATTATTAAACCTACGATGTGTCTGTGTAACCAGTAGTTAGGTCGTATCCTGGATACTGGTGGACTATTTATGAACATTCAGTATTTTCATATTTTGGTATGGCACCCGATGCGGCTGAGCAAGATATTGCAAAGGTAAGATGCCTGAGGTTTATCTTTGTTTTGCCTTTATCAGCACTAGGAAAGATGGCCAGAGATTTTGAAACCAATTATCTCATCCCCTGTGGTTGCATTATCAATGCTTGTTGGTTATCATAAATTAGCATACCTCATGCCTTGTGGGTTTCCTCCGGGTGCTCTGGTTTCCTACCACATTCCAAAGGTGTACAGGTTTATAGATCAATTAACTTTGGTAAAATTGTAAAAATGTCCGTAATGTGTAGGATATTGTTAGTCTATGGGTTGATCATTGGTCGGTGTGGACTCAGTGCACAGAAGAGCCTGTTTCCGCGCTGTTTCTCTAGTCATAAAGTTAAAAAGAGGGGGTATCCTTCAGCACCTTTCTACATAATGTTCAAAACAGTAAGCACTAATGGGATCACAGCCATTGTACGAAGAAATCGAACAGCAATCACACTGAAAGTTGTTGATGGAACAATTAAATAATCTTGGTGGTGAGTTCTCCTGCTGCTTATCAGATGGTCATTATATTTAAGGGAAGACGTCACTGTTGCATTAAAAATCAAACTGTCAGTGTGCCATGCAACTCAATGTCAGGACATGCCTCTTCTGTGCATAACTATCAGCGGACACCTGCCAATATATTATCGTTGTGACATCCTGCAGCATAACTGTGGGTGAAACCCACAAAGAGCGTGTCTAGCACTGAGAAAGTGAATATTACGGAGCCCAATCTTGCAGCTGGACTTTCCAAAGTTTGTCCAGAATCATGCAATTTTATTTTGAAGTCTCGTGAGTGACCACGTGAAGAGCCCGCCAGCCGCATGCGCCGGCAGCCACAATATGAAATCCTAGCTCCTTATGGAGCCCCATGGCACACTGACAGTTTGTATGTTCTCCTCCAAATCTGGCCGCCTGCTCCCGTTCCAATACGTCGACGCATGGCGAGTGAGTCAGAGCAGTTCGAAACTGCTCTGGCAGGTAAGTTCATTTTATTTTCAGCAGGGTGCTGTGGCCTGGAGTAGCTGTTGGAGGCAGCTGGTTTTGGGCTGCCGTGGAGGCTCCACAAGGAGCTAGATACAATATTGTGGCTGCCGCCATTGGAGCTCCGAACGGGAGCAGGCGACCGAATTTGGAGGCCGCCGTGGGGCTCCGTAAGGAGCTAAGATTTCATATTGTGGCTGCCGGCGCAGCCAGGTCAACGATCGCTGCAAAAGATTAGCAGCAGCCGGTGAGTTAAAAATAGCTACTGCCAGGAGCTACCGCCAGGTAAGCTCAGCTGCCGAAGCACTGAGCAATTTTAAACAAAGATGCTGCCGGCAGAGGACGGCTCAGCTACGCTGCAGCAGCATATAGTGGATGCTTTATTTTTAGGTCCGCTATAAATAGAGTTAGCAGGTTTTTAATAGCAGAAGGAACTTGGTCACGTTTGTGACTATCGTAGCAGATAGCATTCAAAGGTCATGTTTAATTCTTTGGCAATATAACAATGTATCTAATCATGCCAAAAAAGTTTAAATTTGTAATGAAATAAATTAATTACAAAGGATATTTATTATGGCATATACCAAATGGTGTAGTAAAATTGGACTTGCCATTGTAGTCCAGAGCTTTTGGCTTAGGAAGCATTTATTGAGCTATGTCTATCAGACACCTGTGGAAGCTACACGTGGTTCAGGGTGGCATCATGATCATTTCCACTCACTAGTGGGGACTGTTGGAGATTATTTTATAAGAGACTCCAACTATGTGGATATCGATAGAACAGTTGAATCTCTGATCTAATGGGGATATGCTTCTTTTAATCATATAGAAACATAGAAACATAGAAAATAGGTGCAGGAGTAGGCCCTTTGGCCTTCGAGCCTGCACCGCCATTCAATTTGATCATGGCTGATCATCCAACAGTATCCTGTACCTGTCTTCTCTCCATACCCCCTGATCCCCTAAGCCACAAGGGCCACATCTAACTCCCTCTTAAATATAGCCAAATAACTGGCCTCAACTACCTTCTGTGGCAGAGGATTCCAGTGATTCACCAAATTCTCTGTGAAAAATGTTTTTTCTCATCTCGGTCCTAAAAGATTTCCCCCTTATCCTTAAACTGTGACCCCTTGTTCTGGACTTCCCCAACATCGGGAACAAACTTCGTGCATCTAGCTTGTCCAACCCCTTAAGAATTTTGTAAGTTTCTATAAGATCCCCCCACAATCTTCTAAATTCTAGCCAGTACAAGCCGAGTCTACCCAGTCTTTCTTCATATGAAATTAATATCCCAGGAATCAGCCTGGTGAACCTTCTCTGTACTCCCTCTATGGCAAGAATGTCTTTCCTCAAATTAGGAGACCAAAACTGAATGCAATACTCCAGGTGTGGTCTCACCAAGACCCTGTACAAAAGCAGTAGAACCTCCTTGCTCCTATACTCAAATTATTTTGCTACGAATGCTAACATACCATTCGCTTTCTTCACTGCCTGCTGCACCTGCATTCCTACTTTCAATGACTGGTGTACCATGACACCCAGGTCTTGTTGCATCCCCCCTTTTCCTAATCGGCCACCATACAGATAATAGCCTACTTTCCTGTTTTTGCCACCAAAGTGGGTAACCTCACATGTATCCACATTTCACTGCATCTGCCATGCATTTGCCCACTCACTCAGCCAAGCCAAGTCACCTTGCAGCCTCCTAGCATCCTCCGCACAGCTAACACTGCCCCCCAGCTTTGTGTCATTTGCAAACTTGGAGATGTTGCATTCAATGCCGTCGTCCAAATCATTAATATATATTGTAAATAGCTGGGGTCCCAGCACTGAGCCATGCGGTACCCCACTAGTCACTGCCTGCCATTCTGAAAAGGACCCGTTTACTCCTACACTTTGCTTCCTGTCTGCCAGCCAGTTCTCTATTCACATCAATACTGAACCCCCAATACCGTGTACTCTAAGTTTGTATACTAATCTCTTATGTGGGACTTTGTCGAAAGCCTTCTGAAAGTCCAGATATAACACATCCACTGGTTCTCCCTTATCCACTCTACTAGTTACATCATCAAAAGATTCTATATGTTTCATCAGACATGATTTTCCATGCTGACTTTGTCCAATGATTTCACTACTTTCCAAATGTGCTGCAATCCCATCTTTAATAACTGACTCTAGCAGTTTTCCCACAACCGATGTTAGACTAACTGGTCTGTAATTCCCCATTTTCTCTCTCCCACCCTATTTAAAAAGTGGGGTTACATTGGCTACCCTCCAATCCTCAGGAACTACTCCAGAATCTAAAGAGTTTTGAAAAATTATCACTAATGCAACCACTATTTCTGCGGCTACTTCCTTAAGTACTTTGGGATGCAGCCTATCTGGCCCTGGGGATTTATCGGCCTTTAATCCATGCAATTTACCTAACACCACTTCCCGGCTAACCTGGATTCCACTCATTTCCTCCATCTCATTTGACTCCCGGTCCCCTGCTATTTCCGGCAGATTATTTATGTCATCCTTAGTGAAGACAGAACCAAAGCAGTTATTCAATTGGTCTGCCATGTCTTTGTTCCCCATGATCAATTCACCTGTTTCGGACTGCAAGGGTAAGTCTGCAAGACTGCAACACTATGCTCCGTGTACCAGAATCATTAACAGGCGGCTCCAGACATATGCCTGTGCTAACACCTGCCAGGATTGCAGCATTCTCCCACTCTGTCGTGGGGAGAATTGGAAAAAGGTGACTCTGGTTATGATGCCAGCTCATCCAGGTCATATGGGGGCCAGAGGGCTGAGGTAGCAACACCTTGTGCAGGGTGCGCTCTATTTCCTCCCCTGATATACTCTGTTGAGGTTCAAGAAGTGAGCAAGGACTCGGAGTCATTAACAAGTGCAACAAGTCTGGTGAGTACAATAAATAATGATGATTTATACCAAGAGCAGAGGACCATGGCAGTGCGGAAACCCGATGGCCACTTCAGAGTTGCTGGCAGCGCCGATCTGCACAGCTAGTTCTGATTTGGCTCCTAGATGGAGCAGCTTGGCAACCCCGAGTCGGGACAAAGCTAAAGCCAAGTCTGTGAGACAAGTCCTGTCGGAAGATTCGGGACAAGAGGATTCTGTCCCCACATCTATGGCAGATGTGATTGGCCATTCGTCTCAATTTAAAAATCTGATGGATCAGATGGTGGCACAAAATAAGCTCCATGTTACGGAGGCATGCACAGGCAGTTTGGGTTATACGCCTCTAGTGACACCTGATTCAGAGTTGCAATATTCCTCCCACTCAGATAAAGAGAGTGTCAGAGATGGCGGCACTAAATATGTTGTGTGTTACGGAGGCATACACAGGCAGTTCGAGTCATACGCCTGTGGCAATGCCTGGTTCAGGGTTGCAGTATTTCCCCCACCATGTCGAGGGGAGTGTTGGAGATCAGTAAGGAGATGACTCCAAACATGAGTATGTGCCAGAATCCCATGCTTTAATGCATGATGTACGAGAGTCAAATAAGGGAGAGCTGGCTGCTCTTGCCTCTAAATTTGCTGTTCCCTCGGGGACGGGCAAGCCACCACAAGAGGAGTTGGCCAGCGACATCAGCTACCTAACATCACACCAGCTGAAGGAGATGTGGCCAGATAGGGTCTGCAAATGGAATTTCGCTGAAGCTCCAACAAGCAGATCGACCCGGGGTCAGAGATGCTGGCAGGTAATGTCTCTTTATTAACCTCCGTAAAACTCTGAAATGGAGCAGTCTGTTGGCCCAGGTTTGGTTTTACTGGCAGCATGGGCTGTCTAGTATATTTTCACTGTCTCTGGTAAAGATCAGGTTGATGCAGAAACATTGGCAGGGGGCCTTGTATAGTAACCTTTGTAAGTTCCAAGTAGGAACAGCTTGGTTACCCTGGTTCAGGGTACACCATCATGGAACTGGCTGGCCATATGGGTCATATTGACCAGGGAAGCACTGCCTCAACATCTCTGATGGAGGTTATCAGGCTGCTCAGTAGAGTTAAGTAGTTGAAGCCACCCTCAACACATGTTTACATTTCTGCTCAGTTAGTGGAGTTGCCAGTTAATTGGAAATACCATTGCCATCCTCTCTGGGATAGGTAGCTACCAGCAGGAAGCTGGTCTGGCATATAATATTTGTATCTGACCTGCAGGTTCATGTTGTGAATAAAAAAATGTATTTATAATAATCCGTAGGCTCTCAATACCAGTATTCCTGATTGAGTGGCAGGTCGAAGAGATTGTGTTGCGAACTCTGCCAACTCAGACAAGTGGTTTCAGTCAGAGGACTGCGAAGCAATTCCTGAATCAGGCTTGCATTATGCTAAATTCCAATCTGAGTAAGAACGCTGAGGATTCGTGGTGAATTTTATAGTCAAAAGTTGAAAGGGAACTCGTATTCCCGCAACAAGGGGAGACTGTGTTTTCAGCTCCAGTCATAAGGTTCTGATTATATGTGATCAGCGAAATGTATGAATAACTAGATAATGGATCTTCCTCGGCAAAAAAAGCTAGGACATTTTCTGTCTGTATGGTCAATAGAGGAACGGTGGTTCCAAATGGAATCAGTGACATCTCACGGAGGATGAGTGGGCTGCCCAAGAACAAGAGAGGTATATTTCTGATACTTTCAAGATTACAAAAACAAGGAGCACGCCAAATCAGGTTAGGATTTGACTAATCTGATCATGTGTTTAATTACCCAGTTTAAAATGGATGATTGGCTTTCAGCAATTTAACTGAATCAGAGAATCGATCTTCAAGATATATACTTTACCATATCTATACACATGAGGCACCGATTATCTGGTGTTTTGATAACAAAGCCAGTGGTGGAAGCTCATGCTGCCCTACTCAAATCAAAGTGCATTGTGTCATTTTAGATAATATACAAATTTTGCAGCTGATAAAACTTAGAGGTTATCACTAGATACCTCTTGCGATATTAAGAATGAGATAACCATGAAATTTAACAGTGCCAATTTTGACTATTCATTCAGGCCATGGTAAGGCAGCTGAAGCAACTCCTATTTACTCAGTAACGAGTGATGGCTGGGGCAGCCTGGCTTCTCGGGCAGCTAGCTCTGCACGATTGTATGGGAAGTTTGTGAACAAAATATGTGAGTTACTTTTAAATGGAAGTAACAGAGGTTTGTGTGGCTTTCAATTTGAGCCTAGAGAAGTGTTTATTTGATGGCACAATTGACACTGCTTGTGCTGCTCTGTCATGCTCTATAGTACCATAAATGGGACGATAAATGATTGGTTATTCACCTGCTGTTCAATAACGTTATGCAGGGTGCCATTTATATGGCCACCCTAAAAGCCTACACTCATTGTAGTGTGCGATGTATATTAGCAAATTATTATGCAAATATTCTTCTACTGTATTCCTAATGGGAGCAGCATTTTTAAGATGATTATGCTTTCAGCAACTGATCTCAGCACAACTAACACAGCCTTTACTCAATCTCTGGCTCAGTCTCTGGGTCATAACTGACATTACAACAATACAAATTTATTATCATTTGAGCCCCTGTGAGACTCAAACGAAATGTTGTTTCCACAGCCATACAAACAAAGACACTGTCTTACAGACATACACACAATTAAATTCACACAAACATCCATCACAGTGAAGCCACTGTGATGGAAGGCAAGTCTTTTCTCTCCCCTGTTCTCCGTGTCTCTCCCGATGTCCAAGCCCCAGGCGGGCGATGATGAGTCCCACAGCCATTTTAGGCCGCGCGGGGTGATTTACGGCCCCGCTCCCGGTCTGAAAGTCCAAGGTTGGAACCCCCACGGGCGATGGTGAGTCCCACGGCCATGAAGCCGTGCCGGGTGATGTACTGTCCCGGTCCGGGTTGTTCCAACCCCGTGACACGGGCTGGAGAAGTCGCGTTGCGGGAGCTCCGGGAAGCGGTCTCTCTCTCTCTCTCCTCCCAGACCCGCGAGCTCCCGATGTCCCAGTCCACCGGACCTGCGGCTGCGTTGCTGGAGCCTCCGGGCCCCAGGAGTCGAGTCGCAGCAGCGAGTCACCGCCGCTCCCCACGCTCCGAGGCCGGCCAGCCACACGATGGTGAGTCCGCAGATCCGCAGCTCCGCAGCTCCGCAGTCTCCCGAGCCCCCGGGTCGTTCAGGTTGGAGGCCGCTCCACGGTGCTAGGCCCCAACGACAGCCGAGACCCGACAGGGAAAAAGTCGGGTCTCCCGGACAGGGAAGAGATTTAAACAGTTTTCCCCCCCCCCCCCCCCCCCCCCTCCGCCCCCCACATTTACACATTTAAAAATACTATTAAAAAACACCAAACACTACATATAACTAGACAAACAATAAAAAAAAGACAGACAGGCTGTAGGGGCCTTAGGGTAGCTTGCTATGGGACTGATCTCATAAGCAAAATGGGCATGATTGCATACATCTGAATTTGACAGCATATCCACCGAAGCAGAGATTGGGGGTGTCATTAGGTATACAAGTGCACTGAGCTTGCTAGTACCTATGAGATGAAAGATAGTTTCTTTATCGTTATTCAATAGTCTCTAGATATTGCTCATGGCTCATTAGCAGCCAATAGAATGGATAGTTCCCTTTCATCATACATCAAGAGGCTTACATAGTGTGTGTTTAGAATTACTAACATTTGGTTGAATATGTCTGGATATTTGCAGATAGAATTCTGAACAGTGTTGCATTAGTTATTGTCTAACTCAAAGTCAATTGGGACTATGGTCCGGTTAAGAGCAATGGCCATGTATGCAAGTTAGCATCATGGTATGAATAACCCATGTTTTCTACCATTAATTGCTTATCTGTTTAAGTGTTTCACACACAGATTGGGTTACTGCATGAAACCGCAGAGCTTTGAAGTCTTCACAAGTCACTCACTTGACTGAGATAAAATAGAAAGATTAAACGAGAACTTACCATTGAAGTTTGATCTTTATTTGATGAGGTTGAAGTGAAGGAATACGTGCCCTCCACTCCCAACCATACTTCTCAAAAAGATCATTTGGTAGTTCTAAGGTCGTTAATCTTTCTATAGCTTAAGTCTGTGGTTTCATACAGCTGCTCTGAAGATTGACGCACATGCGGCTGGCGGGCACTTCATGTATTCCCTCACTTCAACTTCTCATAAACTAAAGATCAAACATTAAAGGGAAAATTCTCGTTTAATCTTTCTATTTTATGGATGCCTTGAAAAGCTCAATCTTGTTGCACCTTACTGTGCAAAAATTACGCTAGTGTTGATTAAAATCTCATTGCCTAGAAGCAACCGATTTAATCATAGTCATACATTTCTATATCATGGAAGCAGGCCCTTTGGCCCATCAACTTTGTTGACCATCAAGTACCCATTTACACTAATCCCAATTTTAATTCTCGCTATGTTCCCATCAGGACCCTCCAGATTATACCACTCCACCGTACGTGAGGGACAAAATGCAGTGGCTAATTAACTTTCCAAACTGCATGTCTTTGGGATGTGTGAGGAAATCAGAAAACATGGGGCAAATCTATGCAGTGTCAGGAAGAAGATGCACTTAGGCAGCACCTGAGTCAGGATCAAATCTGGGTTTCTGGAGCTGTGATGTTGCAGCTCCATTAGTTGGCCTGCAATTTCCCGCACATTAATCTGAAGGACTGTCACACACTATACCATTCTATTATAAATCAGTGGTCTGAATCAGGAGTCTTTATTGCTGCTGGACTAATAATCATTTGTTACATTACAGAGTTTCAGCAACACAGCATACTTGTGACCATTTATCTATTTGCAAAAATGTTACACATTCACTGCAAATGTTATTCTTCTTGTAATTAGATATATTGACCTGCATTCATCTGTGACTACATTGCATTATACCCAATTATTTCAAGTATTTCTTCCCAAAACACTGCTAGTGTAGGCGTTTGGTTTATGCATCATTTGTGAAGGTCATTAGTAAAATGATATGAGTTATGACTGCCCAAGGATTGATGCCTATGGGATTTCTCTAGTACTCTTGACAAAGTATGTTCAACTAAATTCTAGATGAATCAAAGAGGGTACTTTTCCAAAGGAGGGGCAGATAAACTTCTTTTGTCAGAGGGTAGTTAATCTGTGGAACTCATTGCCACAGAGGGCTGTGGAGGCCAAGTCAGTGAATATTTTTAAGGCAGAGATAGTCAAATTCCTGATTAGAATGGGTGTCACGGGTTACGGGGACAAGGCAGGAAAATGGGATTAGGAGGCAGAAATCAGCCACGATTGAATGGCCAAGTAGACTTGATAGGCCAAATGGCCTGTTTCTACTCCTATAACGTGAACTTGTGAAATGGATTCAAAAGATTATCTTACAGTGGTTGTCACTCATACCTAGGGACAACATTGCCTAGAATTAAAATAATGCAGTTTCTCTTGAATATGTTACCAAACAAAACAAGGAAATGTTTACTTATTCCCACTGAACTGAAGTTGGAATCATGTTATCTTTCATTCTTTCATACTATTAACTACGATCTGTCAAGAACAGTAACACATCACATCAGGAAGAGAAGGAAGGATTAAAATGAACCAGATAAATAATGCTTGTTGATTAACATCTTTCAATGTTACGTGTGCGCCAGTGAAATTGTATTTTGGAAGGGGAATTGTTATATACAATAGTTCAATCCATATGTTTCTTCTTCAAAGGCTCTATCACAGGATGACAAATTCTGTTTACTTGAATGGAGAACAAAGTGATTACAGTTTTCCGCTGGTCAGGTGAAGAGACTCATCAATCCATCAGCATTAATCTACAGGACTACTGAACTATGTCCCTGGTTTTCTGATAGGAAAACAAGTTCCAAAACTGACACCTAATTTCTTTAAAAAATATTAGTCTTGCATTTGAATAATTGATGGGATAAACTTCAAGAATACCAACTAAAAATTATGTTTACAAAATAATTTATGCACTTTCTTAATATTATTTAAGTGTCGTTTGTCTGTGCATTCCTTTGTGTTTAATACTTTTGCATAGCTTCATGGCCGATGCTACTTCCATTCTCCTGTGTACAGTTGCTTATAAAACCAAATTGTCTATTTTTTATTCTAGTTTTAAACTGCAATGCTACTAGGATTAGAGTTTTAAAAATTGGCGCTGTTGTCAAGTTTATCACAAACATTAATTTAAAGGTCATCAGGAGAGAAAATAGTTTTATTCTTATAAGATGCACAATAACACCATGCTTATTGTTAGCTTAGCCATCAGAGATAGTCACTATTTTGTCATTCACTTGTCAAAATTGTGTAATTGCCAGGTGTTCATGCTACATGTAAATTTACAACACCTTTCAGCAAATTGACCACTGAAAGCCTGGGATAAACTCGTTCTCCGAACTAGAAAACCAGTAGAGATTTATTCCCTGCAAATGTTCAAAACAGCAATCACTAATGGGACCACAGCCATTGCAAGAAGAAATCAAACAGCAATTACACTGCAGGTTGTTGATGGAACCTGTAAATAATCTTGGTGGTGAGTCCTCCTGCTGCTTATCAGGTGTTCATTATATTTAAGGGAAGACATTACTGTTGCATTAAACCTCGAACTGTCGGAGTTAAGGACCTGTCCCACTTTCCCGAGTTACTCGCGAATTCTCCCGAGTTTTCCCCTTGACTCAAACTCGGAAAATGTCCGTAGCGAGTCAGTAGGAGACAGTAGGAGTCCGTAGATACATCGTAGTGGCTCGTTATGCCAGCCGTAGGTACTCAGGGCATCAGGTAAGTCGGGACGTTTTTTCAGCATGTTGAAAAATGTCCACGACTAAAAGAAAAAGCCCCTTGTACCTACAGCTGGCTATTACCGTAATTCTCCGAGTTTGAATCAAGGGGAAAACTCGGGAGAATTCATGAGTAACCCAGGAAAGTGGGACAGGGGCTTTAGCTTCATCAGTATGCCATGCAACTCAATGTCAGGACATACGTCTTCTATGCACTACTGCCATTGGACACTTGCCAATGTACCACCACTGTGTCATCCTGCTTGACTGTGGGTGAAACTCATAAATGGGGTGTCTAGCACTGAGGAAGTGAATATTACGGAGCCCAATCTTACAGCAGGACTTTCTAAAGTTTGCCCAGAATCACGCAATTGTATGGATGCTTTGAAAAGCTCATTCATAGTGCATTCAAACAATACTGGTTAGACAATACAAACCTGATGAGGCAATAACTCGTGTAAGGAACCAGCATGGGAGTTAGAAAGCAACAGGTCCTAATGTGATAGACACCAATTAGTTGACTATGGAAACTGAAACAATTGCTATTCCGATTTTTGATGTACGATGCACATCAGAGATATAATTTTGTTTAGGTACATTATTTAACAATGACGAGGCAAAAGTTATTGCGCAAAAGGAAACCACTGTGGAATTGTACCATGCAGTTTATATGATGGCATGATTAAATTATGACACATGCAGCCACAAATCATTTGAGTGATCTATGGTGAATCTATGGAATTTGTTGCCACGGATGACTGCGGCGGCCCAGTCAGCAGTATTTTTATGGCGGAGATTGACATAGTTTTGATTAGTACGGGTGTCAGGGGTTATTGGGCAAAGACAGGAGAATGGGATTGCGTGGGAAAGATAGATCGGCCATGATTGAATGGAGGTGTAGACGATAGGCTGAATGGATTTATTCTGTTCATAGAAATTATGAAAATTTCAATTACCATTTTTGGCTCTGTCATTTTCACCCCATTGAGTGCTTACTACCAAGCAGCAAATCATCTATTCATTTAATAATAGGTAATTATTAAGGAACATAGTTACCCTGTTTCATATGAAGGTCAATAGCTGTGGAGAAGACTAATGCATGGAAGAGAAGTTGGTAATACACTTTCAAGTAATAAAGACACACTGGAATTTGGCTGCAACTTGCTGGTTAAAGATAATGGAGCAGGGGGGGGGCATTCTCATCATCATTGTGAAAATGCAATTACAAAATCTGGTTTCTATGCATGCTGGCTAATTAAAAAATTGCAAAAATTCTACCAATAATTGGTGGATATTTTGTGGAGGAATTTACAAGTTCAATCTACAAAAAATAAATTAATTAGTGTGTACTAATTCTTACATGCCATTCGTATAAATTTGGACATATTCGGCAACTTAAAATCATATATTTGAGATTTAAGTCACAATTATTATCAAATAGGTTCCTAGGTCCTAAAGCAGGTTCTAGGTTGCAAATCAAAAGTCCATAATTTTTTGATGTTGTTGATATTTCATAATCAGATTAGTCTGCCCCATCATTTCCTTTCTTAATAAAAAAATACAAGTTATAGTCTCTTTTTACCTCCTGCTTTTATGACTGTGAAAGCTTAAACTAATTGGCTAAATAACCTGGGTTTTGGTAAATACCATGATTAATGGCACCACTTTTTGTCCATACCTTTAGTTGAATAATTTAAAATAAATGCAAAACAGAAAATATCAGATAACTAGGTAAAATGTTTCCAGATTTCCTATTTTGTGATGAAATTTAGATTTCCTGGATTTAACATTTGTCTCCATTGGGATAATGCTCAAAATTAGCCTTGCTTACAAAACAACCCAAAGAATGAATTGACAAAGAAAATATTTTAGTGCAAATTGTTGCAGTTTTATTAGATGCAGTTTCTTGAAATGTTGATCCACAAATCACTTTCAAAACAGCACAGTGATGTATTACTTAAAGCTCTTTGTGATTATGAAGGCACAGAATTTATTGTATGCATGTTTTTCTTTTCATTTCAATTAAATTGATCTATTCAGCTTGCATGGATAATTTTTGTCCTCAATTTTGGGAAGAAAATGTTCTTTGATCTTTTCTTCATTCGTAACTCTGGTCAAATAATATTGAAACCTTAGTTCCAAACATAGCCACAACCCCCTTATCATTGATAGACTCAAAATGGTGGAGTAACTCAGTGGGACAGGCAGCATCTCTGGAGAGAAGGAATGGGTGCCGTTTCGAGTCGAGACCCTTCTTCAGGCCCTTTATCTTTGCAGTTTATGTAGGAAATGAGTCATATGAGTCACATGACTATTGCACCTGACTGTTCCTTATTGCATATCTAAGTAAGCTTCAATCAAGCGCCAAGAAAGCTATTGCAAAAATTCTTACAATTGGCTGCATCATTTCTAAGACAGGTTTTCCATTTACCAGTGATGTAAAATAAATCATCCAATCATTTACATCATAGTTACATTCAAGTCAACAACATTTTGTTTTTGTAACTATTAGGATGAAACAATTACTATCTATTGCTGTCTGTGTTAACCATACAAGTATTGTCAAAAAAATTTCACACTGTGACAAATATGAAATGAATAAACGTCATTTATAATATATAGTTCAGACGTAAATGCTGTGGTGATCAGACTTTTCAATGGTTTAGGACATTAACTGAGCTAATATTTTAATTGGAAAAAACTTAAATCACCATCAATAAATTTTATCAGCTCAGTCTCGAAAAATTAAATGATATTGTCAACATAGCCGATTTTCCTAAATTGATAATCATGGATTCAGCCCTTCACAGAAAAAAAAAAAAATTAAATATAATAATAAACACATTTGTAAATAATATCAGTGCAAATGTGATTTTACATCTGTTTTGCCAAATACAAGATGTTCCATGATAATGTTTACAAACGATCTATTGACATATGTTGCCGTGAATAATTGACAAGTTGGTAAAGTGAGTATTATTCTATGATGTACTGTGGCATTTACTTTTGATTTAGAGTTGTGTTGTTCAAATTAAATAAGAATTATGTATTTTAAGTATTGCGTTCCCAGTGGTTTGCCTCCTCAGTTAACTGTTGAATGATGTGAATAATGATCTCAAAATAAATCTAAATTGTCAATATTTAAATATAAATCTGAATTGCCAAGTAACCCCAGAATCACAGAAAATCAAAATTAGAGCCATGATGCTGTGTCATTAATAGCCAACCCGGAACATGAACCCTTTTTGGGGCGGGCACCCACGGATGTCGAACCGGATGGCATCACCCTGCTGCAGCCTTCTGCTGCCTCAAATGCAAGAAGAAGAATAGGCCCTATCTGGTGAATGTGATGGGATCCTACAAGGTTTTCCTGGTCCTTTCATAGGGAAACCAGTAAGTGCAGCTATGGGTCTGAATGTTGCTGCTGATTTGGTGATTCATATTTATTGATGGCAATGCATCTGTTTGCTTTGAATGGTATTTGAGTACACGATTATGGGACCCATATAAAGCTTTTAATGACAACTTACAGCACTTGTCGGGTGGCGCCAGCAATGGCTGCCTCGCCAACAGCCAGTCTGCCCTTTCTTCTGTTTTTGTTATTTTAAGTGAGTGTTAAAGAGTATGTTTCAGGGTTCCTTGGCTTGTTTTATGTGGGGGGAAACGTTTTAGCATTTCTTACCTCTACGGAGATACGATTTATTTCTGTATCATATCTCCGTCCCCACTGCGGCTTAACATCGTGCAGTGGCGTGACCTTTCCTGGAGACCGACCCGGCGCTTCAACCGCGGGCGCGGCGCGGACTTACCATTGTGGAGCTTGCGATCCTTTTGCCAAGGATCGACTGCAGAGAGCTCCAACCGGGGGCCTGTGGACTTTAACATTGTGGAGCCCGCGGTCCCTGGTTAGAGAACGATTCGGGACCTCCAAGCCGCGGAGAGTATCAACCACCCCGACGAGGGAATTTCGATCACCCCGATGCGAGGACTTCAGATCGCTGGCTGTGGGAGCTTTGATCACCCCGACTGCAGATGGTTCGACAGCCCCGACCGCGGGAGAATAAAGTGGGAGAAGATTGAACTTTTTTTACCTTCCATCACAGGATGTGAGGAGCCACTGTGGTGGATGTTTATGTTAACTTTTATTTTATGTAGCAGTGCCTTGTTGCCTTTCACTTAGTATGGCTGTATGGTAACTCAAATTTCATTGTACCTTAATTGGTACACCTGACAATAAACTGACCTTGAACCTTGAAACGTTGAACCTTGCAGCGCTGGAGACTCGGGTTAGATCCCAAATATGGGTGCTGTCTGTACGGAGTTTGTATGTTCTCCCCATGACCACTTGGATTTTCTCTGAGATCTTCGGTTTCCTCCCACACTCCAAAGATGTACAGGTTTGTAGGTTAATAGGCTTAGTATATATTTAAATTGTCCCTAGTGTGTGTAGGCTTGTGTTAATGTGTGGGGATTGCTGGTCTATGCGGACGGTGGGTCAAAGGGCCTGTATCTCTGAACTAAACTAAACTAAACTACCTGAGGTTGATAAAAAATAATTATCTGATCATAGTAATCTTGGTTTATCTCCAAGTAAGGGATCATGTCAGGCATAGGCCATTAAATAACATCAGGATAATGTTGGTGAAGTCATCTGTCCTGCTTTATCCAAGATCTTGGTGGAACTTGCAAAGAGAAGAAATGAAAGGATTTCCCATATAATTTGCTTGATGTCCTGAGAATTTCCAACTGGGATTTCCAACATTTTATGCTGCTTTTAATTTCCATAATATATGCTGCTTTTTCACTGCATTTCAGTAAAATTTCACTGCACCAATTGGTACATTTGGATTGCCTCAGCGCAGAGGGAGAGGGAGAGCAAGGTGGGAAGAGACAATGATTTTGGGACTTTAAACTGTCTTGAGTGTTTGTTATTTATTCTATGTTATGACTGCAGGCTAAACCATTTTGTTGGACTGAAAAGTGCAATGACAATAAATTGAATCAAATCAAATCAAAAATCAAATCAAATGTCTCTTGTCTTGTCTCTTCTCTTGTCTGATTGGGGATGATCAGCCATGATCACATTGAATGGCAGTGCTGACTCGAAGGGCCCAAAGGCGTTCTCGTGCACCTATTGTCTATTGTTTATCAAGGCCTCTTGCTCTCTCCATTCCTCCTGCCCTCTTCTCTTAATACTGCTTTTTTCAACTCTCTTTCCCATTTTTAATGAATTGGTCATTCTATTATTAATTCACAGATGATGCCTTACCCGTTTTTTTGTCCAACATCTTATGTTTTCATCTCAGATTGCCAGCATTTGCAGTTTCCTTTTACTTTTATACTCTTTTGCTTTCCAATCAGTTTATTTCTTATATTTCCCTCTTTCAAAAGCCATTTTAAGGCGATATTAACAAACTCTTCATGCACACAAGAATTGGGTTAGGTCGTTTATGTAAATAAAACAAACCTAAATGTCATGATAAAATTACCATAAAAGGTATAAAAGTACTTGTTAATTGGTTCGCTGATGTAACTTTAACTGTTTGAATTCCTATATCATAACAATTTTAATTCCTGTCAGTTGAGCACACTAATTTTAATAAAGAGCTATTAATATTCATACACCAGTTGGTAGAAACATTGATGTCAAAGATTTTTGTTGCATAAACAATCATTGCCACATAATTAATTTACCGGTAGAGATGAATAAAAATATTTAAATACAATGTCAAAAAAAGTCAGCAATAGATTTTTAGATCTCATGTGCATGATCTGTCATACAAAACCACCCATGAAACTACAACTGCCCACAGTCCTTTTTCAACAGCAAATGTCAAACCCTTGAACTCTATAACTTAATTATACAATGGAAGTTGGTATGAGTAAGAAGGAAATGCAGATGTTGGTTTAAACCGAGGATCAACACAAACGCTGGAGTTAAGGGCCTGTCCCACGAGCATGCAACCTGCATGCGGCAAGCGTGACCTGTAGGGCCTGGCCCACGAGCATGCGACTGCATGAGGCAAGCGGGACCAAACCAGAAGCGGGGGCAGAGGTCGAGTGAGTGACATGAAGTTCGAGCGAAGTCCATGGGAATTTCGCGGGTGATGTACGGCGTCGAGGCGGCTGCAGGCCGGCAGGATGTTGCCGTGCGGAATTTTTGAACACGGTCAGCTCTTCGGAGCCCGATGTTGGGACCAGCTCCTCACAACTCCATAGGGCACCGGCGATCGAAGTGGGGCTGGCCCCGCGAGGCCATACGACTCAAGTGACCACGTTAGGTCAGGCTCTCCGCATGGAATCGCATGCTCGTGGGACAGGCCCTTTAGGTCGCGCTTGCCGCATGGAGTCGCATGCTCGTGGGACAGGCCCTTAACTCAGCAGGACAGGCAGCATCTCTGGAAAGAAGGAACGGGTGGCTTTTCGGGTTGAGAACCTTCTTAAGAAGTCTGAAGAAGGGTCTCGACCCGAAACGTCACCCATTCCTTCTCTACAGAAATGCTGTCTGTCCTGCTGAGTTACTCCAGGTTTTTGTGTCTTTCTAATGGAAGTTGGTGCGTGGAAACACCACCAGCAATGAATTTCCTTTGAAGTCGCACATCATTCTGACATGAATCGATCACTGGAATAGTATAATTGAGGAAAAATGCTTGAACTTCCTAATTGACAGTCTTGTGTAAGGTTCAAGAGGTGGCTCATCACCAGCTTCTCAGCAGTCATTCAAGGAAGACAATGAATCCTGGCCCCTGGTGATAATGTACATCTATCGTAAATAGGTAAAAAAACAATGATACAAGTAAATCCAAAGGGTATTAATGTTTATCCATGCTCCAGCAGTGACAGAAGAAATAGAAACATAGAGAAAAAGTCTAAAAGAGACAAAGAAACAGATTTAAAAAAAAATGGAAACAAATAGAGAAATTAAAATGACATAAAAAAGAGGGGAAAAAATGGGGAAAGAATCAAAAGAAAAAGACAGGAGTGCATGGCAGGAAGATTGATTTAATTCTATGGCCAAAGTTAGTAGCAGAGCAGTAATTACCGGTTTACAGATGAGTGTTCCTGGATTATAAATGCTCCGAATAAAATTATGAATGTAATTAACTTAACAACTGCAATGTAATTACTTTAATGATTGATCAAATAGAAATAAAAAGGCATTTTCATGCACACACATGTTCAAAACTGCCATGGGTGTCCAGAAAAAAACAAATCATTTTTTACTGTTAAAAAATTAATAGAAAGCTATATTGTATTGTATTGTATTGTAATTAATTTATTAACCAAGTATATAAAAACATACAAGGAATTTGATTTCCCCAACAGTCATACCAAAAAAATAAACAAGACACACAACTATATAAAAGGTAGATTTGGTTGGCATAGGCAAATTCCACCTGGATGATGGAATTGATGGCTTTGTGGCCAAGTTTGCAGATGATATGCAGATAGGTGGAGGGGCAGGTAGTGTAGAGAAAGCAGGGACTGCAGAATGACTTTAACTGGTCGGGAGAGTGGGTAGATGGAATACAGCGTAGCAGAGTGTATGGTCACGCAATTTGGTAGAAGGAATAAAGGCAAAGACTATTTTCTAAACAGGGAGAAGATTCAGAAATCAGTGGTGCAAAGGGACTTGAGAGTGCTGGTGCGGGATTCCCAAAAAGTGAATTTGCAGGTTGAATCTGCAGTATGGAAGGGAAATGCAATCTTGGCATTCATTTGGGGAGGACAAGAATATAAAAACAAGGATCAGGCCACATTTGGAATATTGTGGGCAGTTCTGGGCCCTACATCTGAGGAAGAATGTGCTGGCCTTGGAGAGGGTCCAGAGGAGGTTTAAGAGAATGGTTGGGTTAACATATTAGGAGCATTTGAAGGCTCTGAGAATACACTCACAGGAACAATTAATTGTGTATTTTTAAAACGGAGATTGATAGGTTCTAGATTAGTATAGAGGTCAAAGGTTACGTGGAGAAGGCGGGAGAATGCGGTTGAAAGTGAAATATAGATCAGCCATGATCAAATGGTGAAGCAGACTTGATAGAAACATAGAAACATAGAAATTAGGTGCAGGAGTAGGCCATTCGGCCCTTCGAGCCTGCACCGCCATTCAATATGATCATGGCTGATCATCCAACTCAGTATCCCGTACCTGCCTTCTCTCCATACCCCCTGATCCCCTTAGCCACAAGGGCCACATCTAACTCCCTCTTAAATATAGCCAATGAACTGGCCTCAACTACCCTCTGTGGCAGAGAGTTCCAGAGATTCACCACTCTCTGCGTGAAAAAAGTTCTTCTCATCTCGGTTTTAAAGGATTTCCCCTTTATCCTTAAGCTGTGACCCCTTGTCCTGGACTTCCCTAACATCGGGAACAATCTTCCTGCATCTAGCCTGTCCAACCCCTTAAGAATTTTGTAAGTTTCTATAAGATCCCCTCTCAATCTTCTAAATTCTAGAGAGTATAAACCAAGTCTATCCAGTCTTTCTTCATAAGACAGTCCTGACATCCCAGGAATCAGTCTGGTGAACCGTCTCTGCACTCCCTCTATGGCAATAATGTCCTTCCTCAGATTTGGAGACCAAAACTGTACGTAATACTCCAGGTGTGGTCTCACCAAGACCCTGTACAACTGCAGTAGAACCTCCCTGCTCCTATACTCAAATCCTTTTGCAATGAAAGCTAACATACCATTCGCTTTCTTTACTGCCTGCTGCACCTGCATGCCTACCTTCAATGACTGGTGTACCATGACACCCAGGTCTCGCTGCATCTCCCCCTTTCCCAATCGGCCACCATTTAGATAATAGTCTGCTTTCCTGTTTTTGCCACCAAAATGGATAACCTCACATTTATCCACATTATACTGCATCTGCCAAACATTTGCCCACTCACCCAGCCTATCCAAGTCACCCTGCAGTCTCCTAGCATCCTCCTCACAGCTAACACTGCCCCCCAGCTTAGTGTCATCCGCAAACTTGGAGATATTGCCTTCAATTTGCCAGCCAGTTCTCTATCCACATCAATACTGAACCCCCAATGCCTTGTGCTTTAAGTTTGTATACTAATCTCTTATGTGGGACCTTGTCGAAAGCCTTCTGAAGTCCAGATACACCACATCCACTGGTTCTCCCCTATCCACGCTACTAGTTACATCCTCGAAAATTCTATAAGATTCATCAGACATGATTTACCTTTCGTAAATCCATGCTGACTTTGTCCAATGATTTCACCACTTTCCAAATGTGCTGCTATCCCATCTTTAATAACTGACTCTAGCAGTTTCCCCACTACCGATGTTAGACTAACTGGTCTGTAATTCCCCATTTTCTCTCTCCCTCCCTTCTTAAAAAGTGGGGTTACGTTTGCTACCCGCCAATCTTCAGGAACTACTCCAGAATCTAAAGAGTTTTGAAAGATTATTACTAATGCATCCACTATTTCTGGAGCGACTTCCTTAAGTACTCTGGGATGCAGCCTATCTGGCCCTGGGGATTTATCAGCCTTTAATCCATTCAATTTACCCAACACCACTTCCCGGCTAACCTGGATTTCACTCAATTCCTCCAACTCCTTTGACCCGCGGTCCCCTGCTATTTCCGGCAAATTGTTTATGTCTTCCTTAGTGAAGACGGAACCAAAGTAGTTATTCAATTGGTCCGCCATATCCTTGTTCCCCATGATCAACTCCCCTGTTTCTGACTGCATGGGACCTACATTTGTTTTAACTAATCTCTTTCTTTTCACATATCTATAAAAGCTTTTGCAGTCAGTTTTTATGTTCCCTGCCAGTTTTCTTTCATAATCAATTTTTCCTTTCCTAATTAAGCCCTTTGTCCTCCTCTGCTGGTCTTTGAATTTCTCCCAGTCCTCCGGTATGCTGCTTTTTCTGGCTAATTTGTACGCATCATCCTTTGCTTTGATACTATCCCTGATTTCCCTTGTTATCCATGGATGTACTACCTTCCCTGGTTTATTCTTTTGCCAAACTGGGATGAACAATTTTTGTAGTTCATCCATGCAGTCTTTAAATGTCTTCCATTGCATATCCACCGTCAACCCTTTTAGAATTAATTGCCAGTCAATCTTGGCCAATTCACGTCTCATACCCTCAAAGTTACCTTTCTTTAAGTTCAGAACCATCTGAACTTAAAGACGGGTTGGATGGTCTGTTTCCATGCTGTATTACTCTATGACTCCAAGTGTAACAAAATACAATTTAAAATCACTAAATTAAACTTGTACATTTTGAATGGCAGAAAAATAAGTGAGTTACGATGTTGTGCCTTAAAATTGATATTCTCTTGAGTAGGTATCTGCAGTATATTATGCAGGAGCATATGTTTTTTAGAAGAAAAGCACAAACTATGGGGATAATCTTTACATAGTCTATGTTTTCCATTTGAAAGTCTTCAGATCTTCCAGGGAATTGCCATTGGATGATTTAATTATCAGGGCATAACATTTAATGCTGCAGAACTGTTAAAGTCCTTAAAGAATTGTGTTAAAAGGACCTGCAGCAACTCTCATCTTTATTAATCTTCTAAACAAAGGATGAATTGAAAGCTATTTTCATAGCAGGACATTTGTATGTGCAGTAATCAAAGAAAATTCAGCTGCAGTTGCAAAAAAATCTTATATTGGATATCCTTCAGGTTAATGGCCAGAGATTGTATCTTTTGGGTGAAAATTAATGGATAAAATCTTGAAGCACAAGAGACATTGCTCCAATTCACATTAAGAATGGCAAATATATATTTCAACTTTATTTATGTACAACCCAATTAGTGGATAAATGAGAATGGACGCCAGACTTTACATTTTCCGTTGTCAGAAGAAGCCATTTTGCAGCACTCATTCCTTCTAATTTTACTTCTATTGTGCCATATATTTTCACCATAGTTATGGCTTGGCAGTGAGAAGCAGCAGATTTAGAACACATTCACTCATTTACACAAGGTCACTGATGCGCTGCTGTGTAAATCTGCAGTAATGTTTTACTTGCCATTATCACTCAGTGCAATTTGATCTGATTAATATTTATTCTGCAACATTGTGGATGAGTGGAAGATGTGTTAGTCATAGAGTGATAGAGTGTGGAAACAGGCCCTATGGCCCAACTTGCCCACACCAGCCAACATGTCCCAGCTACACTAGTTCCACCTGCCCAGGTTGGTACACTGAATCTTCTGTAGCTTACTAACTTTACGAGCAGTTCGTTTGTATGGTCGGTGCTTTTCTTTCACTACTCACTCTGGATGTTGGCCAGAAACTCCCAGCTATAAGCGTGCACGTCGCATTTCTGCAAAGATATCCTGGAATCTTATTTTACCTCCTGATAACTCCTTCCCATGCGGAGCTTTCAATAAACTATATGTGTTGCCAGCCCGGTACTGATGCTGTTCGTAGGTACTCATGGCATCAAGTAGATTGGGGCGTTTTTCCATCACGATGAAAAATGTCCACGAGTCAAAAAGGTTGTGAATTAGCTCGTCAAAGTGGGACAGGCCCTTAAGCCCACCATGCCTTTGCTGACTGACAACCAGAATGCATAAAGGATAGGCCCTCCTATCTGCCACAATGCCAGGAAGATTATTTTTGCATTTTTAACAATCCCTTTTAAAGCACTGTGTTCAAACTATCCAGGCGTGTCTAACTAAGTATTTTATGTAACTTCTGTCCAGTCTCCTTGATTCATACTTTATTTCAGTGGTCGAAGATTTATATAGGTGATCCTTGTTTGGGGGTATGTGATGCTACATTTGTGAAGCAATGTAATCTGCTCATACGTTAAGAAATGTGACAAATTGTATTTTACTAGTTTATTGCTTTCATACATATTTCATGACAGCAAATTTTCTTTCTTTAGACTTCACTCTTTAGAGACTTCAGAGACACAGGGTGTAAACAGCCCCTTCGGCCCACCGAGTCAATGATGACCAACGATCCCCACTATCCTAAACTAGCACTATCCTACTAATAGGGAAAATTCACAATTTTCCCGAAGCCAATTACAAACCTGTACATCTTGGGAATGTGGGAGGAAACCGGAGCACCCGGAGAAAATCCATATGGTCACAGTGAGAATGTAGGATCTCTGTACAGACAGCACCTGTAGTCAGGATCAAACATGGGTCTCTGGAGCTGTAAGGCAGTAAATCTACTACTGCTGTGTCTTACATTTGCTGGGAGTGATTGTTAAATTCTGTATGGGCACCTGCAATGCCTTTTCCAATTGTTTTCCTCAGGGATCCTCAGGGATCTGTGTTGGATCCACTGTTGTTTGTCGTATACACCAATGATCTGGATGATGGTGTGGTAAATTGGATTAGTAAGTATGCGTATGACACTAAGATAGGTGGTGTTGTGGATAATGAAGTAGATTTTCAAAGTCTACAGAGAGATTTAGGTCATTTGCAAGAGTGGGTTGAAAGATGGCAGATGGAGTTTAATGCTGATAAGTGGCTGGTGCTACATCTTGGCAGGACAAATCAAAATAGGACGTAAATGGTAAATGGTAGCAAATTGAGGAATGCAGTTGAACAGAGGGATCTAGGAATAAATGTGAATAGTTCCCTGAAGGTGGAATCTCATGTAGATAGGGTGGTAAAGAAAGCTTTCGGTGTGCTGGCCTTTATAAATCAGAGCATTGAGTATAGAAGTTGGGATGTAATGTTAAAATTGTACAAGGCATTGGTGAGGCCAATTCTGGAGTATGGTGTACAATTTTAGTCGCCAAATTATAGGAAAGATATCGACAAAATAGAGAGAGTACAGAGGGGATTTACTACAATGTTGCCTGGGTTTTAGCAACTAAGTTACAGAGAAAGGTTGAACAAGTTTGGTCTTTATTCTTTGGAGCGCAGAAGGTTAAGGGGGGACTTGATAGAGGTCTTTAAAATGATCAGAGGGATAGACAGAGTTGACGTGGATAAGCTTTTTCCATTGAGAGTAGGGAAGGTTCAAACAAGAGGACATGATTTGTGAATTAAGGAACAGAAGTTTAGGGGTAATATGAGGGGGAACCTCTTTACTCATAGTGGTAGCTGTGTGGAATGAGCTTCCAGTGGAAGTGGTGGAGGCAGGTTCGATTTTATCATTTAAAAATAAATTGGATAGGTATATGGATGGGAAATGAATGGAGGGTTATGATCTGAGTGCAGGTAGATGGGATTAGGGGAGTATAAGTGTCCGGCATGGACTAGAAGGGCCGTGTTGTAATTGTTATATGGTTATAACAGTTTTCACAATTCCAAAGATCGGATACAATCTTCTGCACTTTAATTATCACCATCCACTTTCTTTTGCCAATCATTTAAGTTTGAGGATGGCTTTCATTCACTATAATTCTTTGACCTGTATGTGATTAAAGTTTCCTTTGTTGTGTCTGCAAATTCTTCCACATCTGGGGGAAGATAGAGTCTGGCAGAGCAGTGGATGAGTGAGTTGGAGAATTGAGAGCTCTTTCCTTTGGTTTGTGCTTGGTCCCATGTTCCCATCTGAAAAACTCGATGTTAAATAATAATTTGGTTTGTATACAGAGTCATAGAGTCATAGTGTGATAGAGCGTGGAAACAGGCCCTTCAACCCAACTTGCCCACACCAGCCAACATGTCCCAGCTACACTAGTCCCACCTGCCTGCGTTTGACCCATATCCCTACAAACTTGTCCTGTCCATGTTACCAGGTTACCTGTCCTATCCATCCATTTGGTGAGTGTTATCTGCAAGTCTTGACTGAAAACAGATGATGTGATGATTATTGAGATGAAGATAAGAAATGTGGGACTTGTGGGTGTAAGGGAATGTTCTGTGGACCATTGGTCAGTAAGCTGGTCTCATTGAGTTCTGGTGAGGGTGTCGAAACTTAGACCTCAGTAAAACCATTTTTATTACCAAATATTAGCAACTGTCTCCTCAATTTGCTGCAAAGAATGAAAAATAAATCATCATCTTGAATTGAATTGAATTGAATTGTATTAGTCAAGTATGTATACATACATGGAATTTGCCTTGATGCTTTGCTCGCAAGTTGTAATAGGCCCCTCTCGGTCATGACTGACCATGGGTGATGCATCCTGGTTCGATGCACGCCTGGGCGAAGTCATATGGAGGACAGGCTGTTGCCCATGCAGCACGTCCCCCCTCTCCACGTCGCTGATCGATCCAAAGAACAGCAGGGCCATTACAGTTTGGCACCAGCGCCGTCGCAGGAGCTGTCAGAGCAAGGTTGTAAACAACGATGAATTGCCTTAGGTGCTCCGACTCCGGATATTCTTGAAGTTAATCCCGGAGCCTTTTCCATGAATGGATATGGCCACAAGGCAGTGGAGGTTTTAAATCAGAGTTTTCCCTCTCCTAGATGGACTGCCTTCCCAGGCTGACATGCTCCATCTGCCCGAGACTCGTGAGGACGGGAGTGTCTACCTTCCTGTGCAGGTCTATAGCACCTGCCCACTGCCCAAAATCTCACAAGTAACAACACGATATACAGTAAACAGTAAGAATAAAGCATTATAATTTAAACATGTGCAGAATTTAATAAAATACCAGAGCAAAAGCAGGCTACAGATGCTTGGTTATTGAGTAGAGCTACTGCTCGTGGAAAAAAAGCTGTTTTTATGTCTGGCTGTGACAGCTCTATACAGTATTTTCGAATTTTGAAAGGAAATCTGCTGCTTGCAGCTAAAAAAAAAACCTGTCAAAACCTGTCAAAAATAGAAAGGAATAATAAAGACAATTCCATGCAAAAAAAATGATGTAGATACTAAATGACTCTAATGTACTTTACTCCCGGCAATTCAAGCTAGGCATTTGCAGTTATGCTTTTCTTTTACTGTTCCAACAGTTGCCGATTTCTTAACATGCATTATCGGATGAACAGGGAGACGTGGAAAAGGAAAATTACATTTTCTTCAGGGCTCAAAGCTCATTATCTGCAGAGGTAGAATCATGCACCCATTCAGTAAAAAGGCACCATGGCAACCATCAGTGGCAGTGATGAATGGTGGCATTCGCAGCAACAGGCTCATATTTGATTTATCATTATTGCAAGTTTATTAAGGCAGTATTTACTGGTTTATTATCATCACATGTACCGAGATACTGTGACAGACTTATTACTAAGAAGCTCTACATGATAATGACATTAACCTCTCGAGATTAAAAATGTTATGTTAAATGCAGTCAGGCTAATGGTCTGCCCACAAACCTAACATGCTCAAAGCAAACAGAAGCAGAAGAATCTAATGGGAAGTTTAAGTATGTGAGAAGAAGTCACTACCACATAATGTGGGTGTAGGCTATAGATACTAAAGCATACTAACATTGTACGTAATTAAAAGACTTGACCTTGAAAAACTTGTGTACACTTTATACATAGTTTCCATACCATTTGCTCTCTTGATATAATGGTGTGTTTTACTGGATTTTACTATTATCGATATATAAAAATAAAATAATCATTGAACATTTTTACAGATGATTCTGCAATGCCATGATCTGGGATGAGAGGAGGACAATTTGTGAACAGTGGGACTTGTTGCAGTGAAAAGCAAAAATGCTGGTGGAATAGTGGGTCAGACAGTATCTGTGGAGCGAAATGATGAACAGATGATGCTTTGGGCCCGAAACTTTCTTCAGAATGATTGAGTAGGAAAGTGAAAGCTGAAACAGAGAGAGATGGGGGTAAGGCAACTGTGGAAAATAATAAATGGATACAGGTGAGGGGGTGACTCTCAGAATGAGTGGAGATCTTGACAAAGACTAGAGAAGAACAGGTCTAAAGAGTGTCAGATAACGTTAGAAGGGGAGGTTTAAATGCAAAGCTGGAGAGAGGGATATGGGTGAAAAATAACTGAAGGAAGGGGTAAGATGGGAGATAATAAAGAAATGGAGGACTGGGAGATTGGCGGGTTAGGAAATTAATGTATGGAGGAGGGGTGAGGAGCAGAATGACCGTGGTACTGGGAGACGCGCAAATGATGCCCAAGTGGGGCAGGCCCTTAAGGTTAACATCATGATCACCTGAGAGGGCCCCACCATGGCTGTCTCAGGGCAGTGTGATACAGGCTCCTCTGAAATGTTGCACTGGAACAATTGCTGCAGGAACCAACAAATAAATCTGAGGCTGGAGTAACTCAGTCCACTAGGGGCGCTGCACTGGCAGCAGCCTCTGCCTACAGCCTGTCTGTTATTTCTGTCTTTTTTATTATTTTTAGTTAGTCCAAAGTGTTGTATTGGGGGAAACTTTAACTTTTTTATGTGGGGGAGGGGGGCAGGGTAAGGGGGAAACCGTTTCTCAGCCTCTTCCTGGCGGGGACGCGACTATTTCTCCGAGTCGCGTCCTCGCCCCCCCACCTCGCGGCCTACCAGCTGGATCGGAGCGGCCTTTCCTGCCGGGGACCGGGAACCGGACCAGGGCTGCTACAGCGGCGGCGCAGCGCTGGAGTCACCGCGGAGCGGGCGATACCTACCTGGGTCGCCGTTGGAGCTCCGGAGCGTTGAGCCGTTGCTCCAACATCGAGGAGCTCTGGTGCGGAGAGCTTCCAACGCGGGCGGCGCTGACGGCCATCGTGGAGTCCTGGGGCGCCTTGCAGAGGGTCTCCAGCAGCAGTCTCCACCCGGCGCGGCCTGCGGACTTTGGAAGCCGCCGACTCCGGTAGGAGGGGGCCGACTCTGTGTCCACGCCGCTGAGGACGTCCCGCAGCCCCGACGTCGGACTTTTAACACCCCGGCGTGCGGTCCTGAACATCGGGCCGCCCGTAGCGGCAACTGCGGAGGGCTTGGGGAGGCCCTGACCACGGGGAACAGTGGAGGAAGAAGACTGACTTTGGTGCCTTCCCACACAGTGGGAAACATTGATTCTGCTGTGTGGGGATGTTTTATGTTAAACCCTATAGTGTGTTGTGTCCTGTTGATTTTTATTGTATGGCTGTATGGTAATTCATTTCACTGTGCCATCAGGCACATGTGACAATTAAATCTATCTTGAATCTTGAATCTTGAACTCAGTGGGGCAGGCAGCATCTCTGAAGAGAAGAAATGGGTGGCATTTCGAGTCGAGACCCTTCTTCAGACTGAAAATTTGCCTCAAACAGCTCCTTTACACCTCCATACATCTCCCTATTGGGTCACCCACTGAAGAAGGGTCTCGACCTGACACGTCACCCATTCATTCCCTCCACAGATGCTGCCTGTCCCGCTGAGTTACTCCAGCTTTTTGTGTCTATGTTTGGTTTAAACCATCATCTGCAGTTCCTTCGGACACAAATACATTTGAACACTTTTGATACTTGCCACCCTGAAACAATGCATGTTGTAAATCCCATGCAGTGTTTCAGGATGGCAATTATCACGTACTCAGATGTGTTCCTTGATTTGACCCAGAAATTGGTGCAAGCATGGTTAGATTCAAGATGATGAATGCATTTCGTTGTCTCTGTACTGTACACTGACAATGACAATTAAAATTGAATCTGAATCTGAATCTGAATCTGAGCTTAGATTACTCCGCATTAAAAACCAAAACACAATCACAGTATATTAAAAAAGAATAGAGATATGCAATCCATTTTTTAGACATGCATTGATAATAAACCTGAATATTTGGTTGAAATGCTGTTTTTTTACAGGTGGAACGTGGTTTATCTCAGAAATATTGTCGTTTTGTGCTAAAATACCTCCTGAACCACATGAAAAGTAAACCTCTGAATCTCTCATCCCATTCCCCCTGGTCTAATCTCTCCCAACCTATGTCCAAGTAAAAGAGCTTCCAGCTCCAAAACCTTCCGATCTGAGGTGGTGTCAGACTGACAGTTTTCCTAGACTCCTGGAGGCTGCAGTTATTAATAGTCCATACCACCCTTCATTTCTCTTTTTAAAATGGTACTAAATAGTACAATATATTTTTTCAAAGAATCGGATGAGTTTAAAGAGTTATCAGGAAACATAACCTAATGATTTTAAATAAGTAGAGAAAATATTGCTCTGTGAGTTAAAAAAAAAGCATGTTAACAGGGCCCAGGATGTTTATGAGGAATACTAGAAATATGGATATTAAATTCACAGTTAATCCAAAAGAAGCATGGAAATGGTGTCCAGGTGAGTGGGGAACATCACCTGGTGAAACAGATGCAGAACTGTCAGAGTTCCTGAACAATCAGATTGTGGGTTATCAGCTTGCAAACTTTTATTCTTCACAGAAGACAGACACAAAATGCTGGAGTAACTCAGCAGGTCAAGCAGCTCCCTTGGGAGAGAAGGAATGGGTGGCTTTTTGAGTTGATAACCTTCTTCAGACCGATGTCAGGGGAGAGGGCGATACATAGATAAAGACGTGTCAGGTGTGAAAACAGGACAAAGGGGATGGAGTTCAAGGAACATGTAGAATGGATCATTGTTAGCTGGGAGAAGGTAACAACAAATCAGAGATAAAATGTAGTTGGAGAACTGGGAAGGGGCAGGGAATGGAGAGAGAGGTAAAGCAAGAGTAACTTGAAGTTAGAGATGTTCATGTTAATATCACTGGGGTGTAAGCTGCCCAAGCGAAGTGTGAGTATTCTTCACTGTGTGGTGCATTACTTTCATTTTTATGAGTAATTTGGCACTGACATGTTTTTCAAATATATTACGTTACCATATATATTTGTCAATGCTTTCATGAAGTCAATGTCCACCATTTAAAAATATATATTCCTATACACTTTTAGGTTTAAGGCATTCTGTATGATACTGTCAGACGCCCTTATGTTATATGCTGTAGTATTTGAAGCTTAATATTCTTCCGACTCATGAATGCTCCTTCAGACTGCTTTGCGAATGTCATTTATGGTCCCTTGGCTTGTCATCAGTGGATAATGTCACATAGCCAGCAGTTCTGTACATGTTCATTTGTAAGTAATGACCAGTAAACAAATGTCAAGAAGATTTATCTACAAATCATGCTTTGCATAGTTGGTGGTAACTTCTATTAAAGAATAGTAAAATTTAGTCATTAGCTGTTAGCACAAAATGTCAGTCAATATAAACTACCACACAACTTCATGAACAGGAATTAATGCACTACTACTAGTTCTTTAGGGCTGGCTGCTTTATTCTTGTGATTCAAGATTCAAGACTCAAGATTCAAGAGAGTTTATTGTCATGTGTCCCCATGGTGGCCGACTAGGAAAAGAGGACATGCAGATAGACCTGGGTGTCATGGTACACCAGTCATTGAAAGTAGGCATGCAGGTGCAGCAGGCAGTGAAGAAAGCGAATGGTATGTTAGCTTTCATAGCAAAAGGATTTGAGTATAGGAGCAGGGAGGTTCTACTGCAGTTGTACAGGGTCTTGGTGAGACCACACCTGGAGTATTGCGTACAGTTTTGGTCTCCAAATCTGAGGAAGGACATTATTGCCATAGAGAGAGAGCAGAGAAGGTTCACCAGATGTCACCTGGCATGTCAGGACTGTCTTATGAAGAAAGACTGGATAGACTTGGGTTATACTCTCTAGAATTTAGGAGATTGAGAG
Source organism: Leucoraja erinaceus (assembly GCF_028641065.1). Classification (NCBI taxonomy): domain Eukaryota; kingdom Metazoa; phylum Chordata; class Chondrichthyes; order Rajiformes; family Rajidae; genus Leucoraja; species Leucoraja erinaceus. The sequence continues at coordinate 73,011,500 of NC_073380.1, read as the reverse complement.
GGGATCTTATAGAAACTTACAAAATTCTTAAGGGGTTGGACAGGCTAGATGCAGGAAGATTGTTCCCGATGTTGGGGAAGTCAAGGACAAGGGGTCACAGCTTAAGGATAAGGGGGAAATCCTTTAAAATCGAGATGAGAAGAATATTTTTCACACAGAGAGTGGTGAATCTCTGGAACTCTCTGCCACAGAGGGTAGTCGAGGCCAGTTCATTGGCTATATTTAAGAGAGAATTAGATGTGGCCCTTGTGGCTAAGGGGATCAGAGGGTATGGAGAGAAGGCAGGTACGGGATACTGAGTTGGATGATCAGCCATGATCATATTGAATGGCGGTGCAGGCTCGAAGGGCCAAATGGCCTACTCCTGCACCTAATTTCTATGTTTCTATGTTTCTATGTCCCTGATAGGACAATGAAATTCTTGCTTTGCTTCAGCACAACAGAACATAGTTGGCATTGACCACAAAATAGATCAGTGTGTCCATATACCATTATATAAATATATACACACATGAATAAATAAACCGATGAAGTGCAAATAACAGATAATGAGCTATTAATGTTCAGAGTTTTGTCCGAGTAAAGTTTAATAGCCTGATGGCTGTGGAGAAGTGGCTATTCCTGAACCTGGTTGTTGCAGTCTTCAGGCTCCTGTACCTTCTGCCTAAAGGTAGCAGGGAGATGAGTGTGTGGCCAGGATGGTGTGGGTCCTTGATGATGCTGCCAGCCTTTTTGAGGCAGCGACTGCGATAGATCCCCTCAATGAAGGGGAGGTCAGAGCTGATGATGGACTGGGCAGTGTTTACTACTTTTTGTAGTCTTTTCCTCTCCAGGGTGCTCAAGTTGCCGAACCAAGCCACGATGCAACCGGTCAGCATGCTCTCTACTGTGCACCTGTAGAAGTTACAGTCCTCCTTGACAATCCAACTCTCCGTAATCTTCTCAGGAAGTAGAGGCGCTGATGTGCTTTCTTAATAATTGCATCAGTGTTCTTGGACCAGGAAAGATCTTCAGAGATGTGCACATTAATAAACCAAGTCACTTCAGAATGTTATGATAAGCATGTGATGGAGGTGCATGAATATGAACATGTTAAACACAAGATTCCTGCTAAACTCTGCACATTTTTAAACTTGAGAAGCCAGTGGGAAATTATGAATACATTCAGTTATTTAGAAGATGCAATGGATGATCATGTCCACTCGGGTTTTTCAAAGAAAAGCCTCGAAGAAGGGTCCCGGCCCGAAACGTCGCTTTTTCCTTTTCTCCAGAGATGCTGTCTGACCCACTGAGTTACTCCAGCTTTTTTTGTCTATCTTGGTTATTTTCAAATCTCATTTTTGATTCATTGCTTTAGCCTTCAACTGAGTCCGAAGGAAGAACCCTCTCCATGGTGTATTGGATGCACCAGTAGATAGGATGAAGAATCAAAAGCTCAGCTTTAAACTTCAATAAATTGCAGGTCACTGAGTGTGAGATTGAAAATGTGCTCCTCTCTGGATATTGGTGTCATGTTTCATATCAGAAGCTGAGAATACAGAAACTCTCCCAAAACTATTTATTTTCTTGGCTGAGGGTTGGAATTCAATGGACAAGATGATAATTAAAACTAAGCAGTTGTATATTCTCTTTTAGTGCACAGTATTGGCCATCATCATACATGTTCCTGACTACAACCTATTTGTAATTTTGGAGACAGAAACGCTTGTGGCTTTGGTTTAGGTTATGATCCTGATGTTGAGCCCTGATATCACCTCCAGCACAACGGGAAAGATGGTCAAACAGTAAAGGGGTAGCTATGTTGTCCGTTGCCAATTACCTAGGGAAAGCGAGATTCCACACTCCTGAAACGAAGAACCATGGTCACCCTGCTCATTCATCATTCAGTAAGAAGGAACTGCAGATGCTGGTTTACACCGAAGATAGTCACAAAAACCTGGAGTAACTCAGTGAGACAAGGAGCATCTCTGGACAGAAGGAACTTGTTTCAGGCTGAAGAAGGGTCTCAACCAGAAATGTCACCCATTCCTTCTCTCCAGAGATGCTGCCTGTCCCGCTGAGTTACTCCAGCCTTTTGTGTCTATCTTCATTCATCAATGAGTTAGTTATAAGCTGTGCAATTTGACTGAAGTCTGGGACAATTAGATGGAATGAGCTAAAGGCAAAAGAACTGAGCACCATCACAATACCGTCATGTAGTTCCTGGCACATCTCTGCAACTCCTATTTTTGCCAGCAGCAAGTGACATTTCTTGCTGCCAAATTCCATGGAGATTACACTCTGGATAATTTGTTTCTCAGTTGGTTGTACACAATATGGTGTATTTGTAATTAGATCTGCAAATTACCCAGTAAAGCAAAGATAGGCACAAAATGCTGGAGTAACTCAGCGGGACAGGCAGCACTTCTGGAGAGAAAGAATGGGTGACGTTTCGGGTCAAGATCCTTCTTCAGGAGAAGGGTCTGAAGAAGGGTCTCGACCCAAAATGTCACCCATTCCTTCTCTCCAGATATGCTGCCTGTCCCGCTGAGTTACTGCAGCATTTTGTGTCTCTCTTCGGTTTAGATCAGCATCTGCTGTTTCTTCCTAATCAGGAAAGCATGTGCCTGTGTCTGCCTGTGTGGCCATGTACCTGCATAGTGGCATGTGTGTGCACACACTTACATGTTTGAGATTTGTTGGCCTGATGTGTGTGAGGTAAGTGCTCTTGGTAGTTGCTTTTTGTCTGCAGTAAGAATTGAATGCATGTTTTGAAGGTGATGGTGACCATTACAGGGCTTTGCAATTCTGTTGTTTTCCTTCACAAGGAGATTTTATTCAGTTGATCACAGCTAAGGTATACTGGAAAGTTCTAAACTGCCTTGCAGTTCGCAAACATTAATCAATCAGTTGTCAGGGTGACAGGGGTTATGGGGAGAAGGCAGGAGATAGCGTTGAGAGGGAAAGATCAGCCATGATTGAATGGCGGGGTAGACTTGACTATTCAAATGGCCCATTTCTGGTCCTAGAACTTATGATCACGAGTACTTTCAATAGGAATAGCCAGAACAATTTATATTAGACTTTAGACTTTTGAGATACATCGTGGAAACAGGCCCTTTGACCCACTGAGTCCACGTCGACCAGCAATCACCCCGAACACTAGGGACAGTATCCTACACACTAGGGACAATTTACAATTTTTAGCAAGCCAATTAACCAACAAATCTGTATATCTTTGGAGTATGGAAGGAAACCAAAGCACCCAGAGAACCAAAGCACAGAGAGAACGTGCAAACTCCGTACAGGCATCATCCGAGGTCCGGATTGAACCGGGGTCTCCGGTGCTGTAAGGCAGCAGCTCTACGACTAATGGGCCTGTCCCACTTACGCAACTTTTTCGGCGACTGCCAGTACCTGTCATAGGTCGTTACAGGTCCCCAAAAATTTTCAACATGTTGAAAATCCAGGGACGACCAGAACAATGTAGGACTCTGGGCCGCTACTCACGACCATACAGGCTTCACCCCGCGACATGTTGTCAGGGTGTCACCTGTATGGTTGTGAGTAGTCTCCTCAGTCGCCCAAAGAGTCTAAGCGTCTTTCTGGTTGCCACTGAATTTTCAACATTTTGAAAATTTTTAGCGACCTGCAATGTCCTATGATGGGTGCCGGCAGTAGCCAAAAAATTTGCTTAAGTTGGACAGCCCATAAGCCACTGTGCTCTCTCATATGTTTCTGCTCTGGGGAAAAAAAGTAAAAGCATTTTAAAAACAATCTCCCAAGCACCCACTGAGCTAATCAATGGCATTGACTGCAGGACATTTGAATGCCAATGTTGAGAAAGAGAAAATGGTTGCTGTAATGCAGACATGGATCTAGAGCAAGTTGACAAAACCTCGGCTTTTGCATGGTGACAATTAAAATGTGTGAGACAGAATAATTGATCACACAGGCTTTAGTACAATGCAGAGAAGCCTTGATCACAGTAGCATCACTCATTCCGCAAGCACTAGGACCACGAGCTGCCAGGATAGAAATGCAGCCCAGAAGTATACATTCAAGCGTGAGTAGCCTTCTCAGTATCAGCCACAAACTTCAGCTATAAGAAAGTACCAGAAGACTATTCTATTGATGGACTATGGCTCTGAGATCTAATAAGTTCTTTAATCACTTGCTAGTCCCAGTAGACTGTAAAAGATGTTCCAATCAAAACCATGCAGGAAATGGTGAATTATTTCGATAAAAAGCTATTTGAAGTAGTGGAGAGTCACAAGTTTGGTGCAACAAATCAAAGAATGGAAGAAATAGGCACTGAATGTTTTTAATATTGTAGGATTTAACTCGACATTGCAACTTCAGCAAACTCTTAAACCATGTAGTGCGGAATATATTGTGTGGCTTAAATGGATTCAGTCCAAATTGTTATGGTTGCTGGGTGTTACATTTGAACTCGATGTACACACATCAACAATGCCAAGGAATTTCATCCATCACCAGGCACCAATATAACAGTAGCTTGGAGTCAGAAATATTCACCAAATACTCTATGTGTATGAAGGAAATGCAGGATGCTGGTTTAAACTGGATTAATATGGTGTATTTGTAATTAGATCTGCAAATTACCCAGTAAAGCAAAGATAGGCACAAAATGCTGGAATAACTCAGCAGGACAGGCAATATCTCTGTGGAGAAGGAATCGGAGACGTTTCGGGTCAAGACCTTTCTTCAGAGTCAGGGGAGAGGGAGATACAGAGGTAAGGAAGTGTAAGGTGTGAAAACGAGACATCAATGGGGCTGAGGGTCAAGTATACGTAGTAAAGGAATGGGTAACATTTCACGTCAAGACCTTTTTTCAGACAGTCAGGGGAATGGGAGATACAGAGATAAGGATTGATAATGTGTGAAAACGGGACCTCAAAGAGGATGGGTATCAAGGAAAATGTATATCAAATAATCTATTCCTGAAATAAGGTCAACATCACATGAGTGTAGGTAGTGTGAATTCCTGCCGCAGATGCAATCACAGCCCTTCTCCACAGATTTGTAACTTTAAGGAGACGAAGTGTCACATATGGCAGAAGAAGTCAGGTGTAGTGAAGGCATACATATCCAAACTCAAACAAGTAATCAAAGCAGTGCAATTGAAAGGCACTCCTTCATAGAGAGGCTATAGGTCTTAAAGCCCTGTCCCACGGTACGAGTTTATTCCAAGAGTTCTCCCGAGTTTAAAAAAAATCTAACTCGTGATAAGCACGGAGAATGAACGTAGCGGGTATGTCGGAGCTCGGGGATATCACTTTGCGCCTCATAACACTAACGGCAGGTAATCGGGAAGACTCGCTAATGGCAGGTAAGCACGGGAAGACTCATGAAGATTTTTCAACATGTTGAAAAATGTACACGAGAGCCCCGAGTACCGATGAGTGGCCAGTACTGCAAATCTTCGTGTTCGAATCAGGGCAAACTCGGGAGAGCTCTTGGAATGAACTCGTACCGTGGGACAGGACTTTAACTGGAAAACACATAAAGGGGTGTGCTTAAGATTGAAGTTAGTACAAAAGGCGAGCACTAGATGTGTTTAACAATTGTATGACAATAAAAGGTGGTAAGAAGCAGCAGGATTTCAATATAAAAATACAGATTTTTACCATTTAATATAAATACACAACAATGCAGATCATGGGGGGAGACACATAGCAGGAAATTCAGCCTGTTGCCTTTACAGGCAGTGGGCAGGTGCTATAGACTTGCACGGGAAGGTAGACGCTCCCGCCCCCATTAGTCTCGGGCAGATGGGGGTCGTCAGCCTGGGAAGGCAGTCCATCTAGGAGAGGGGAAACTAATTTAAAACCTCCACTGCCTTGTGGCCATATACAGTCATGGAAAATGCTCCATGAGTAAACCTCAAGAAAATCTGGTCGGAGTCCCTAAAGCCCCTGTCTCATTTGGGCGAACTGAACAGCAACCTCTGGTGACCTTGCCTGCAACCCATGGTCGCTGCAAGGTCGCCATGAGGTCACAGGAGGTTTTGGTCACTCGCCTGGAAAGTCTTGAGCTGGATCGACTGGCCGCGTTGAACCTGCGAACTGGATGGTCCAAACCATTATCTACATCTACAGACCGCACACACACACATACACAAACACATCGCAAAAGTTGGGGCTATGGAGAGCAGAAGAGCGCTGTCTGCATGATGAAGAGGAAGGTAAACAACTGCCACAGAGCACAATAAGTCCTTTAGAGAGCGTGGGGGGGGGGGGGGGGGGGGGGGGGGGGGGGGGGGGAGAAAAGGGGAGAGAAGGAGAGAGAAGGAGAGAGAGAAGGAGAGAGAGGGGAGAGAGAAGGGGGAGAGAAGTAGGGAGAAGGGGGTGGGGAGAAGGTGAGGAGAAGGGGAGAGAAGGGGGGGTGAAGGAATGGAGACAGCTTTATGAAGTTTAATAACGTTAGCAGGCATTTTACCTACTGGTGGGTCTTCTAGGTCATGAAACTCCAATGAGCCAATCAAAATGGCCGGTCAGCGAAGGAGATTGCCTTCGACTGCCTGTAAGTAAATAGCGACCCCACTCCACTGGTTTCGACCAAATGGCAACCTATTTTTAGTCAAGGCTGGTTTTAAACATGTTGGAAAAAAAGCAGCGACCTCGATGAAGCCTCGACCACGCGGAAACCACTTTCGACCATTAGGGAGAGTGACCAAAACCTGGTGCCAAACTGTAACGGCCCTGCTGTTCCTTTGGAACGATCAGCGATGTGGAGGGGGACATGCTGCTTGGGTAACAGGCTGTCCTCCACATAACATCGCTCAGGCGTGCATCCGACCAGGATTTATGACCCATGGTCAGTCATGACCGAGAGGTGCCTACTACACCTTTGAAGAGAGGTATAACTAATCTGAAAATATATTTTAGGCATTGTGTTAAACGTGTGTTCTGCTAAAGAGCCCAGACCTGAAATGTTATCTCTATTCCTCTAGCCACATATTCCACAGCGTCTGTGGGGGGATGGAGAGATGGCGTTTCAGGTTGGGACCCTTCGTCTGACTGATGGAGTGGGGGGGGAGGAGGGAAGCTGTAAAATAGAGTGAGTGGGGTGAAGTGGTAGGAACCAAACAGGTGGATACGTGAGGGATGTGCTTGGCATATGGGTGCAGAAAGTAGCAATGCTGGAGATAAAAAAGGGACAAGTAGGTGTCAGGTAAGGAAAGAAAAGGAGGTGTGAAATACAAAACTGGATAGAGGGACAGGAGAAATTCTGACATCTTATCCATTTAAGGCATCGTAAATTGCAGTTAAGAGCCTGTCCCACCATACGAGCTAATTCAAGATTTCTCCCGAGTTTCCTCTGATTCAAACTTGGAGAATTACGGTAATAGCCGCTCATAGGTACTCGGGGCTCTCGTGGACATCTTTTAACATGTTGAAAAATCGTCACGAGTCTTCACAAGCCTACCGCGTTTCTCGAGTAACTGCCGTTAGTGTTACGAACCGCTAAGAGACGTCCCGACCTCTGACGTACCCGCTACGTACATTCCACGTGCTTACCACAAGTTTGATTTTTTTTTAAACTTGGGAAGCTCTTGAATTACCTCGTACAGTGGGACAGCCCCTTTCGCACCATCTCTACACATGTCCAACAACTTGGATCCAATCCAATCTTGTGTGCCGTGTGTGTAGAGTTTGCATATTCTCCCTGTGACCACATAGTGTTTGCCCAGCTGCCACTGCTTTCCTCAGACTTTCCAAACGTGTGCTCATGGTTGACATTGCCTGTTAGGTCGGTTACATGGGAATTAAAAACACATTGATAGGGATGTGAGAAATAATAGGTTACAGGTTAATAAGTAGTTTAATATAAATGCTCTGGTGGCCAACATAGACCAGATGAACTGAATGGCCAACTTCTATGTAATAAATCAAACAATCAAATGGTTTAAGGATATCTGAGAACTTTAATTACCATTTGCATACTTTTTATACTCTTCATTCTTAAACAACACTTAGCCCAACACTCACTCAGCAGTGTTTAAGAAGGAACTGCAGATGCTGGAATATCGAAGGTACACAAAAAAGCTGGAGAAACTCAACGGGTGCAGCAGCATCTATGGAATGAAGGAAATAGGCAACATTTCGGGCCAAAACCCTTCTTCAGACTCACTCAGCAGACTCACTCAGCAATGTCAGTTTCCATTTATACAAGTCACAAAGGTGTCTTCACTACAATTGTGTTCTTGTGGCAGGTCGGGCAGATCTGTTGGTCTTTGGCGCAGAACGGTGGCGCAGAGGTAGAGTTGCTGCCTTACACCACTTGCAGGGCCGGAGACCCGAGTTTGATCCCAACTACGGCTGCTATCTGTACAGACTTTGCACGTTCTCCGCATGGCTTGCATGGATTTTCCCCAAGATCTTCGGTTTCCTCCCACACTCCAAAGATGCACAGGTTTCTAGGTAAATTGACTTGGTGTATGTTATAATTGTCCACAGCGCATGTAGGATAGTGTTAATATGTGGGGATTGCTAGTCGACGCGGGCCTGATAGGCCAAAGGGCCTGTATCTATGCATTATCTCTAAACTAAACAGGTCTTCCAAATCAGGTATTTGATTCTGTGCTCCTTCACAGAAAATGATTTCAGGGCAAGTAGAGCAAGCCATTCGAGGAAGATCTCACATCCTTACTGGTTAAGTGGACCAACTCCATCGGCAGGTCTTCCAGAAGTGGAAATAAAAGGAACTACAGAAGAAGAGACCTATTTGCTGCCTGTCCCACCAATGTACTCCAACATTTTGTGTCTATCTTTGGTTTAAGCCAACATCTGAGTTGAGTATAGAAGTTGGGATGTAATGTTAAAATTGTACAAGGCATTGGTGAGGCCAATCCTGGAGTATGGTGTACAATTTTGGTCGCCTAATTATAGGAAGGATGTCAACAAAATAGAGAGAGTACAGAGGAGATTTACTAGAATGTTGCCTGGGTTTCAGCAACTAAGTTACAGAGAAAGGTTGAACAAGTTAGGGCTTTATTCTTTGGAGCACAGAAGGTTAAGGGGGGACTTGATAGAGGTTTTTAAAATGATGAGAGGGATCGACAGAGTTGACGTGGAAAAGCTTTTCCCACTGAGAGTAGGGAAGATTCAAACAAGGGGACATGACATGAGAATTAAGGTACTGAAGTTTAGGGGTAACATGAGGGGGAACTTCTTTACTCAGAGAGTGGTAGCTGTGTGGAATGAGCTTCCAGTGAAGGTGGTGGAGGCAGGTTCGTTTTTATCATTTAAAAATAAATTGGATAGTTATATGGATGGGAAGGGAATGGAGGGTTATGGTCTGAGCGCAGGTATATGGGATTAGGGGAGATTATGTGTTCGGCACGGACTAGAAGGGTCGAGATGGCCTGTTTCCGTGCTGTAATTGTTATATGGTTATATGGTTATCTGCAGTTCACTTCCCATCGATTATATCCTTCCTTATTTACCAGATTCCAGCACTGGTAGTCTTTGTGCCCCTGCTTATCGCCCTTGGTAGCAGTTTCCAGCTTCACCCTTCCTTCATCACGTGGTTCCATCGGTTTTTTTAATTCCTTGTTTGTCTCTATTCACCTCTCTTTCTATCTATCTATCTATCTATCTATCTATCTATCTATCTATCTATCTATCTATCTATCTATCTATCTATCTATCTATCTATCTATCTATCTATCTATCTATCTATCTATCTATCTATCTATCTATCTATCTATCTATCTATCTATCTATCATTATTTGTCCTCCAACTATCCTACCCCCTCCCCTCTGACTGCACCATGCTGTCATCCTTCCTCCTCCACAGTCCAGCTATCACCTACTGGCCTCTTTTAGTTTCTGCACTGGCTATCCTCCATCTCCACTCTTCCGCCTGGTGAACGGACAAGCCAAAACATTGACACTCCTACCCTTCCCTCACTCCACCCCACCCCTCCATCCCGGTAGGAGGGATGTTTGTACTATACCTGTACCCTATATCTGACTTTTCTCAGATAGACACAGTGCATAGATCAGTAGCAAATCTATTGAACAAGTCAGTTTAATAAAGGCCTTATGGTGTACATCGAGAAACAGTGTGAGGAGATCCAATCTGCTTCAACAAGCCATTGTCGCTAAAGCACTTTGATATCCTCATGACACAATGGTTACTTGTGGAGCTGAAATAAATCACAAATAAATGTCTCTGTAACCTTCCATTTTGTCTTGCCCCAGGATTAATTTTAATCGTGCATTCTTGGCCCAGCTGCAGGCTCCATTGGCTGCTCCGATGAACTGGACTCTGACCCATCAGGCAAGTTTCTTCTGACCCCCGAGGCCCCACCCGGGCTTTGACCCGGGCTTCTACGCTGCCATCCCCGACACCTCGATAAAAGCCTCCAGCCCCGTTCCCAATCCGCAGACGTGGTCCGGCGCGAAGCGGTAATCGCAGGATTGCAACAGAACCAAGACAGGAGTCAAGAGTATATTTAATTCAAGAGTATATTTAATTGTCATTTGGACCCCTGGAGGTCCAAATGAAATGCCGTTTCTGCAGCCATACATTACACACAAATAGACCCCAGACACAACATAATTACATTTTACATAAACATCCATCACATAGCTGTGATGGAAGGCCAAATAAACTTATCTCTCCACTGCACTCTCTCCCTCCCGATGTCAGAGTCAAAGTCAAAGCCCCCGGCTGGCGATGGCGATTGTCCCGCGGCCATTAAAGCCACGCTGGGTGGTGCGAGGTCGCACACCGGGTCTTGGTGTTGGAGCCCCCGGTGTGCGCTCGCAGAGTCCGCGGCCATTCCAGCCGCGTGGGGCAGTGGTGTCAGGCCCCGCTCCAGGAGCTCTTCGACCCCGCAACTCGTGCGGGAGAATTCGCCGTTGCAGGAGCCCCGAAAAGCGGTCTCCCTCCAGGGAGCCGCGGGCTCCCGGTGCCGCCGTCCGCAGACCCGCAACAGCAGCCTCCGACTCAGCAGCAGCAGCGGCAGCAGCAGCAGCAGCAGCAGCAGCGGCAGCGGCAACGCTCCTCCACCGCTCCACCCGCTCCGGTCTCGGCCAGCTCCGCGACGGTGAGGTAAGTCGGCACCTGAGTCCCCGGCTTCTTCCTGTTGGAGGCCGCTCCTCGTTGCGGCCCCAACGACAGCTGAGACCCGACGAGAAAAGGTCGGGTCTCCAGTGCAGGGAGAGATTTAAAAGTTTCCCCCCCCCCCCCCCCCCACCCCACCCCCACCCCCCCACACACACACCCCAACATAAAATAACAAAAACTACATAAAAACACAGACTACGAAGGACTATTCTCCCTACCAATAGACAAGAGAGCTGGCTTTTCAGCAGAATGTATCCGCTTAGTTATTGCAACTACATTCTATGTTTGCCATTTTTGCAACCTCATCCTTCCAGTATGTGAGCTAAAGGGTTAACCAGGTTACAACTTTCAAAATTCCCTCCAACAATCCCTCACCCCACAGATGCTGCTCCACCCACTGAGTTCCTCCAGCAGTTTGATTTTGTTGCGCCAAGTTTCAGCATCTCCAATCTCATCTTTATTTCCAGGTCTTTATCTCCTGCATGAAAAGAGCCATGAGATTGGGAGTAGGTGTTGAAGCACGCAGCGTAGTGCATGGTGGTACCATAGAGGGACGAGTTGCTTTAGAACATTGGAAGGGGAGAGGAGGGGAAAATATACCTGGTGGAGGAATTACATTGATTAGTAATTTGTGGACAGCCTTTTGGTGCATATTAATTGTAAAGCACCTCTTTCCAAGGTCAATACATGTCCAGGGAATATAAATCACTGAGCTTTTTTGATTCCATGTATATTTAATTAATTAACTGAATTTAAACCCATGCTGGGATTTGAACTCATATTTCACAATCATTAGCATGGACCTTTGGATTGCTATTTCAGAAATGCAATATTTCTTCAAGCTAGGCAGTCATCCAAGAGCTCCCACACACTTCAAAATCAATGGAATGAACCAAAAAACAGTTGCATGTTCTGATCTTCCAAAGAGTAGAGAGTGGTTGGAGTTTCAAGAGAATGCATTAATTGTCTGTACAGGTCCAAAATATTGATATAATTGATGCACACATATACAGAATTTTAAACAGAAATTGCACTAAATACAATTCACTTCGCAAAACCCTTTCAGCCTTCTTTAACAATCATTGCGCTAGATCCAGACCTCACGCTGCAAAATTAGTCATGCTCCTCGGGTAAATAAATCACCAGCAGCATTGCTCTCTTTGGTGGATGACTCAAATGCATTGCAGAGAATTTCTTAGATGTTTTAAAAAATTCAAAGGTTTCAAAGGTCTTTTATTGTCATGTGTGCCAATTAACGTACAGTAATATTCATATTACCATACAGCCACACGAAGAAAAGCAACCAGACACACAAACTACATAAAAGTTAACATAAACATCCACCACAGCAGATTCCCCAAATTCCTCACTGTGATGGAAGGCAATAAAGTCTAATCTTCTTCCCTCATTTTTCTCCCATGGTCGGGGCAGTCAAACCATCCGCAGCTGGTGATCGAAGCCCCCGCGTCGGGGCAATCAAAGCCCCCGATCGGGGCGGTCGATGCTCCTGCAGCTTGGAGCTCCCGAAGTTGGTCTCTAACCAGGGACCACGAGCTCTATGATGTTAAAGTCCTACAGGCTCCCGAGGTTGGAGCTCCCAAAGTCGGTCTCCAGCAAAGGCAGCCAGCGCCACGATGTTCGGCCGCAGTACGGACGAAGATACGATATGGAAAAAAAATCGCATCTCCGTCGAAGTAAGTGATGAAAAAAAAGTTTACCCTAAACCCCCCCCCGCACACAAAACAAGCTAAAGAACATCCATTTAACACATACGAAAGAACCAATGGAAATGGAAGGAACAGACAGACTGTTGGCGAGGCAGCCATTGCTTTGAGAACACTGACTGCCGTACTCAGGTTTATTTGGAAAGGAGTTCCATGTTCTGCTTAAAAGTAGCTTGAGCTGTAAAAGGTACATTTATTTATTTCCCAAATTTAAAATGTTTGGTTTCTATTGTTGGTAAATCCATTGTCATTTATTCTAATCTGTGGCATTGGTATTATTATATACTGAACGTTTTTTTAGAAAAGTTAAATGGTGAAAAGTCATGGGTGTGGTGAGAAATGAAGCAGTTATATCAACACATAAGGGTCTCTTTTTTAAATTTCCCTTCATTATCTTTGGTTTTTGTCTTCTTACACTTCTATAAGCTTTTATTTGTTCACTCCTGGACTGCACTATGCTAGTCTAGGGGTTTACACATCACTATTTATTTCACTCTCTCTCTTTTTCGTTCTTTCTCTCTTCTTCTATTTTTCTCTTGTTAAATTTAAAATAGAAGATGTACATTAAATGTATTTTGTCATATGCCGCAGTCTATGCTACTGTACATGGCTTCTAATAAAAATACAAATAAAAAAAAAGAAAAGTTGAAGTCATATCCAATTGCAGATTTTACAAATACAAATAGCAGACAAAGTTGAGCAGAAACTCGTGGGAAACTAAAGAAGCTGTTACTGATGAGAAAGTGCTTGGGAAACTGAAAGGTCTGAGGTAGATATGTCACCTGGACCAGATGGACTACACTCCAGGGATCTGAAAGAGGTAACTGTTGAAATTGTGGAGGCATTAAGGGTCATCTTTCAGGAATCACTAGAGTAAGATTGGTTCCAGAGGACTGGAAAATTGCAAATGTAACTCTACTGCTTAAGGAGGGAGTGAGGTAAAAGAAAATATCTGATAGGCCAGTTAGTCTAACGAATGTGGCTGGTCAAATTTTAGAGTCCACGAGGTTTCTGGGCACTTGGAAGCACATGATAAAATAGGTTGACATCAGCATACTTTTGTTAATGGGAGATCTTACCTGATAAATCTGTTGGAATTTGCAGAGGAAGTAACTAAGCTGAATAGACTAAGGAGAGTCAATGGATGTTGTTCCTTGTATTTACTGAAGGACTTTGATAAGGTGCCACATATGACTGTTAAACCAGATAGGAGCCCGCGGTATTAGAGGCAAGGTACTAGCGTGGATAGAAGATTGGCTGACAGGAAGAAGACTAAAGGGCCTGTCCCACTTGCTGATTTTATCGGCGACTGCTGGTATCATTGACTGTCGCATCAGTTAACTGAAAAATACGCGGCGTGATGATGTATGAGGTGGCGTGATGACGTATGATGCGGTGGTGATGCGGCGTGATGGCGTATGACGCGCGGTGTTTTTTCAAGTGCCGCAACATTTTTTTGTCGCCGCTGGATTTTGAAATGTTCAAAATCTTTTGGCGACTGATATGACGCTGGCAAAATCGCCAAGTGCGACAGGCCCTAAAGAGTGGAAATAAAGGAGCATTTTCTGGTAGGCAACCGGTGAATAGTATTGTTCTGCAGGGATCAATGTTGGGTCGGCTATTTTTCACATTCTATGTTAATGAACTGGACGATTAAATTGATGACTTTGTAGCCACATTTGTGGCTGATACAAAATAGATGGAGGGACCGGTAGTGCTGAGGAAGCAGGAAGTCTGCAGATACGGGCCAAACGCAGTCAGGAGGGACTAGTGTAGATGGGACATGTTGGTCGGTTTGAGCAAGTTGGGCCAAAGTTTACATGTTGTGTGACTATTTCCAAAGTGAGTGAAATATTTCCATGCTGATTCCATAACTTCCATGCTGATTCCATACAGGTTTCCATAAATTAATGATTAGCCTGATCAGAAAGTATTATGGATTTACTGTCGTAATTGCACATTGCATTGAGCATTCACTGTTTCCAGTCCTGTCACTGTCACTGAAACAAATGAAGAAGCATGTTATAATTCAAAATCGTTACCAATTTAATGTGGTAAAGTCCTTTTGAAAATGAACAACCTGCATTTGGCCCATATTCCTCTAAACCTATCCCATCAGATAAATTTTGCAGACGTGTGCTTCAGTTCTTAGTCCAGTGCCAAAACGATGCACAGAGGTTTTGCAGAAGTAATTGAATATTTGAGAACCATCGTTGGGATGATTAGATCATGGTTCACTTCCATCATTGATGCCTTAATGGTTCGAAGAAGGCTCCCCAAAGATTGGTCAGAAGTGGAAGTGTGTATTAATTCTGCTCTTGAAATTGTTGAGGTGGGTCAAAGCATTTTACACATTCTGTTTGGCAAAGTATAATAACAGAAGATTGTTGCCCTACGTATTAAATATTTAGGAACCTGCAGTTCATTTCATTATGATCAAGTGCAAATACTATCTAATACACTGAATTGAATGTCACTGAATGAAAACGACCCTGATCCTGTGAGCTATATCAATTGTATAAATAGAGTATTTTACCATTAACTGATTCAGTCTTTTCCATGGCTGAATTTTTTAAGAATGCAAGTTATTAAATTCTGGACTGAGCTGGAATTTCTAAAGAAGTCATCTATATCTAATGACACAGCTGTTGAGCTGCTATATGTCTAACGTTACATTTACCAGAATGAGAGCAGAAACTGGTAAGACCATTTCTGCTCCTCGTTGAACGAATTATATAAAAAGATGTTAGAGCTAAATTTTCAGAATATAATCTCCCATTTAGCTTCACTTGCAACTGCAGACTATGTTATCAATCCTGTGCTTGTAATTGGACCTGTTAGCATGACTGTCACGCACACTTATAATCCTATATTCATGAAATTAGTTTGCTGAGAGACTTTCCTTTGGCTACCTCATAAAATTAATAATAGTTAAAAGCATTTTGTGTGGAACTGTTTGCAAAATAACCTTCACTCTCCACTCTGTATCACTCAATTAAAGTTATCTTCGGAGACATATTGCAACATTATGAAGTTCAGGGTCCAGACACCACGACTATAAAATGTATTAAAATGATGAGCAAACACGTATTAGAATCCTTCTGCTGAAGAAAGATTACATAAAGAATCGGCTGTGAGTTACAATACCACAGTATTAGACTAAACTTAGAAACTCAATTCAAATCTTAGCCATTATATTTATTCACACTTAAATTCCTGAGGTGAAAAGCCTCTGAGATTTGGTTGCTTTGAAAGCTGATGAAAGTAGGGTTGAGATTGCATTAGGTCATTCTGTCTCAGTGACTTGGTTGCATGAAGCTACCAAATGCTCATTCTGCTTGTGGCACTTCTGATCTTTCAGAAACGGTGACAGTGATCTCCCAGAGGGATTCCATTGGTGTGTGTTTGGACAATAAAAATCCTTCCAGACATTTTGTTCAAATTATTCTTTATTATTTCTCTTGGCAAAATTAATTGATCGAATCAATCAATCAATCAATCAATCAATCAATCAATCAATCAATCAATCAATCAATCAATCAATCAATCAATCGAGCGAGCGATCGATCAATCAATCAATCAATCAATCAATCAATCAATCAATCAATCAATCAATCAATCAATCAATCAATCAATCAAAGATATAGCATGGAAACAGACTCTTTGTCCTAGATGGTCCATGCTGACCATCAACTAATCATTCACACTAGTTCTTTCCCACTTTTGCATCCACTCTCTGCACACTCGGGGCAATTTACAGAGCCTTATTAACCTACAAACCGACACTTATTTGGAATGTGGGAGGAAACATAGAAACATAGAAACATAGAAATTAGGTGCAGGAGTAGGCCATTCGGCCCTTCGAGCCTGCACCGCCATTCAATATGATCATGGCTGATCATCCAACTCAGTATCCCGTACCTGCCTTCTCTCCATACCCCCTAATCCCCTTAGCCAAAAGGGCCACATCTAACTCCCTCTTAAATATAGCCAATGAACTGGCCTCGACTACCCTCTGTGGCAGAGAGTTCCAGAGATTCACCACTCTCTGTGTGAAAAAAGTTCTTCTCATCTCGATTTTAAAGGATTTCCCCCTTATCCTTAAGCTGTGACCCCTTGTCCTGGACTTCCCTAACATCGGGAACAATCTTCCTGCATCTAGCCTGTCCAACCCCTTAAGAATTTTGTAAGTTTCTATAAGATCCCCTCTCAATCTCCTAAATTCTAGAGAGTATAAACCAAGCCTATCCAGTCTTTCTTCATAAGACAGTCCTGACATCCCAGGAATCAGTCTGGTGAACCGTCTCTGCACTCCCTCTATGGCAATAATGTAATAACCCGTGCATTTGAACCAATGTGGTCACATGGAGTATGTGTAAACTCCACACAAACAGCATCAGAAGCAGCAGCTCTACCAGCTGCACCACTGTGCCACCCATTAAAAGCAGCAGTAGGTTCTGAAAAAATAATACACATTATTACTTTGACTGTGTACATTATTTTTCTTTCCTAAGCAAACCTTTCAAAGGCAGATTAATTAAAAATCAGTTTACAACAAAATGAAACATAATTGGTACAAAGTTTACTACTTGAGCTAATCGTGTATTAGAAAAATAGAAAATTTATTTAAACCATCTCTTATTGATAAGACATATAACCAATGGGAAAGTCTCGGAATTAGGATCAGGGATATGTACGAAATAGGAAACCTACTATCATTCCAACAACTACAATTAAAATTTAAATTGAAAAACAACCAATATTTTAAATATCTTCAGATTTGCGACTTTGTGAAAAAATATATACAAGGATATCAAAAAGTAACTCCTGACTTATTGGAAGAAGCAATGAATATTGAAGCTGACTCACAAAAATTAATATCCTATTTATATAATAGTATTCTAAATATAGACCTACCATCGACAGAGGTACTTAGAGAAGAGTGGGAACGGGAATTAATGATAAATATTACGAAGGTTAAATGGGAAAAATACCTGATATATATTCACAAATGTTCAATTAATGTAAGACATAATCTAATACAATTTAAAATTGTACATAGATTATATTATTCAAAAACAAGATTGAACAAATTTTATCCAAATATATCCGCCACTTGTGATAAATGTCTAGCCCAAAAGGCAACTATAACACACTCCTTAGTTTCCTGCATAAAACTTTATAGATTTTGGAATGATATTTTTGAAATACTTACAAAATTATTCAAGACAAGAATGGAACCTAATACTGAAATGATTATATTTGGTGTAATGGAAGATGGGAATAAATTGAACGCGTCTCAAAATCTATTCCTTAATTATGGTTTAATAATAGCAAAAAAATTAATACTTAAATTTTGGAAGGGTACATCAATACCAACGCTTAAAATGTGGATTGCAAGTATGTTAGACACCGCTCATCTTGAGGAAATGCGATTCCTCCTAATGGATAAATCAGACCAATTCATAACGAGTTGGTCTCCATTCGTCGTTTTTTTGGAATCATATGGTGCAACACAATTGTAAAAAAATAACTGTTTCAGGACTGGACGAGGGTTGGTCAAGACTATAAATAATGATCTCCTTTTCTTTTCACTATTTTCTCTCTCAACTTTCTTCATTTACTCGTTTTCTTTCTTCACACACTATATATTTCACATTTTTCTATCCTTTACTATCTAACTTCTTTTTCTTATTCTCATCTTTTTTCAATGTAACAAAAAAAAAAAGAAGTTGTACATAAAATGTATTATGAAAATAGATATTAGGCACTTTGGTGCCATATGACTGTGCTTACTTCTAATAAAATAAAATATTAAAAAAAAAAAAAAAAGAAACATAGAAAAATAGAAAATAGGTGCAGGAGGAGGCCATTCGGCCCTTCGAGCCAGCACCGCCATTCATTGTGATCATGGCTGATCGTCCCCTATCAATAACCCGTGCCTGCCTTCTCCCCATATCCCTTGACTCCACTAGCCCCTAGAGCTCTATCTAACTCTCTCTTAAATCCATCCAGTGACTTGCCCTCCACTGCCCTCTGTGGCAGGGAATTCTATAAATTCACAACTCTCTGGGTGAAAAAGTTTTTTCTAACCTCAGCCTCAAATGACCTCCCCTTTATTCTAAGACTGTGGCCCCTGGTTCTGGACTCGCCCAACATTGGGAACATTTTTCATGCATCTAGCTTGTCCAGTCCTTTTATAATTTTATATGTTTCTATAAGATCACCCCTCATCCTTCTAAACTCCAGTGATTACAAGCCTAGTCTTTTCACTCTTTCCTCATATGACAGTCCCGCCATCCCAGCGATCAATCTCGTGAACCTACGCTGCACTGCCTCAATCACAAGGATGTCCTTCCTCAAATTATTGCCTCAAATTAAACATTATTTATTGCTCATATTCTATGTCGCTCTTCTAGGGAGATGCTAACTGCATTCCGTTGTCTCTGTACTGTACACTGCACAATGACAATAAAGTTTGAATCTGAATCTGAATTCTGCTGGTTGAACAGCAAGCAACAAAGTCTTTTCACCGTACCTCGGTAAACTTGACAATAAACTAAACTGAAACAAAAAACTGAAAAGCTGTGCCAAGTCACATTTCGCTACATCTGTTCCAAAGGACTTCTTGAGCCGTTAATTTTTCACATCTTCATTGTTTTGATTTGATCTTGCACAAAAGAAACTGAATCATCCCAGTTCTATGCCAATGATACAGAAAATGCTCCGGGTAGTGTCTGGGGCTAAATCATCTTCTTTATCAATGACTGTCCTTGGAGCTACCAACACCTTTCTGTAGTTCTGTTGTACAGCATTATTGGCATAAATACACCACACTTTATCTTTATTATTTTCAGAACTCCTTGCCTGTAAAAGCTTAAAAAAACGAGGATTTGTTTCCCTTTCTGCAACCACTTCAATGCATTCCTTTTCTGTGGTGTGACAATCATAAGGGGTATGCCATTTGGAATAGGGGTAGGCCATTTAGAATAGGGGTAAGCTATTTAGGACTGTGATGAGGTAAAGGGAATTCCTGAATGCCTGGAATTCTCTGCCACAGAAGGCAGCGGAGGCAGTAGCTACCACTGTGTTAATGTATCAAACTAACAATGTGGTATCCTCTGGAGATCGGTTTTAACACCAATCTCTGGGTGTTGCTTACAATGTAAACCAGATAAACGGGCATAACCCTGAAAGGTACTAGTCTACATCAAGACTCCTGTGAACATGATGAATGTCTTGCAAGCATTCTCCACATTGGCAATTTTGTTGGTGTAGTGCTGATTGGAAGTCGTTGAAATAATGATAAATTGCAGTTTGACATTTCAGGAAGCTAGACTGCTAGAAGTTCAAGTTAAGGATCAGCATGACAGCATTTTCAAAAATACTATCACGGCAAAGATCAGGAGGTGAACTAGTGTCGGATTGTAATCAAAAAGCGAATAATGGCAGGTGCTGGAAATTCAAAATAAAAAAACCCCACAAAAATACTGGAAATACACAGCCGGTCATGCAACATCTGTGGAGAATGAAACCTGTGATTTTAACGTTGTTTCTATTTCGTGAAGCTGCCTGACCCGTTGAATATTTCCATTGTTTTTTTTTATTTGGCTAATTAAAAGTATAAAGGTAGAAAAAAAATTATAAATAGAGTACAAAGGCTCCCTATGCAGCACAATTGAATAATATTTCAAGATTTTTTTTTTCAGGATTTGAGAGCCTAAGCTATATGGAGATGTTGTGCACAGGAGACCGAGGGATGATCTTATGTATAAATTAATGAGAGGAATAGATAGGGTGAATGTATAGAGTTTTATCTACGGGAATGAAATCAAAAGCAAAAGGACATAGAGAGTCATAGAGTGATACCATGTGGAAACAGGCCCTTCGGCCCAACTTGCCCACACTGGCCAGCATGTGCTGAGCCACCGGGAGTTCAGGTAGGTTATTGCGGACTGAGCAGAGATGTTCGACGAAACGATCGCCCAACCTCCGCTTAGTCTCGCCGATGTAAATCAGCTGACATCTGGAGCAGCGGATGCAGTAGATGAGGTTGGAGGAGATGCAGGTGAACCTTTGTCGCACCTGGAACGACTGCTTGGGTCCTTGAATGGAGTCGAGAGGGGAGGTGAAGGCACAGGTGTTGCATTTCTTGCGGTTGCAACGGAAAGTGCCCGGGGAGGGGGTGGTACGGGAGGGAAGGGAAGAATTGACAAGGGAGTTGCGGAGGGAGCGCTCTTTGCGGAAGGCAGACATAGGGGGAGATGGGAAGACGTGGCGAGTGGTGGGGTCACGTTGGAGGTGGAGGAAATGGCGGAGGATTATGTGTTGTATTTGCCGGCTGGTGGGGTGAAAGGTGAGGACTAGGGGGACTCTGCCCTTGTTGCGACTGTGGGGATGGGGAGAGAGAGCAGTGTTGTGGGGTATGGATGAGACCCTGGTGCGAGCCTCATCTATGGTGGCGGAGGGGAATCCCCGTTCCCTGAAGAATGAGGACATTTCCGATGCCCTGGTGTGGATTGTTCAATGTACCCGACAAAGAGGCAGGCACAGCTGGGGCCCATGCGTGTGCCCATAGCTACGCCTTGTGTTTGGAAGAAATGGGAGGAGTCAAACGTAAAGTTGTTGAGGGTGAGGACCAACTCCGCTAGGTGGAGGAGAGTGTCAGTGGCTGGGTATAGGTTGATCCTCTGGTCGAGGAAGAACCGGAGGGCTTTGAGGCCATCCTGGTGGGGGATGGAGGTGTAGAGTGACTGGACATCCATGGTGAAGATGAGGGGGTGAGGGCCTAGAGAGTGGAATGCGCAGAGGTGGCGGAGAGTGTCTGAGGTGTCTAGAACATAGGTGGGAAGGGATTTGACCAAGGGGGGTAGGTATGTGGAGATGAGCTTGGTGGGGCATAAACAAGCAGAGACAATGGGTCTGCCGGGAGAGCCGGATTTGTGGATTTTGGGGAGAAGGTAAAAACGGGCCGTGCGGGGCTGGGGGACGATGAGGTTGGAAGCTTGGTCGGGCAGGGCGTGGGAAGTCGGAGATGGTGCTCGATTTGGTGGCCTGGTGCTCGTCAGTGGGGTCATGGTCCAAGGGTGAGTAGGAGGAGGTGTCCGAGTGTTGGCGCGTGGCCTCAGCTTTGTAGAGATCGACGTGCCAGACTACCACAGCACCTCCCTTGTCGGCTGGTTTGATAACCCAATCTGGGTTTTTGCGGAGTGATTCAATGGCAGTGCGTTCAGGGGGGGAGAGATTGGAGTGAGACGGGGGAGTGGAGAAGTTGAGGTGTTTGACGTCGTGGTGACAGTTCTGGATAAAGAGTTCCAGAGCCGGGACGTTAGGAGAGGGGTGCCACGAGCAGGGGGTGCGTTGGAGACAGGAAAAAGGGTCACCATTGGGGGGGGCGAGGACTCCTTCCCATGGAAGTGCGCTGTGAGGCGGAGGCGACAGTAGAAGTGCTACCTGAACTCCCGGTGGCTCAGCACTTCAACTCCCCCTCCCATTCCCAATCCGACCTCCCTGTCCTGGGTCTCCTCCATTGCCAGAGTGAGCAACACCGGAAATTGGAGGAACAGCACCTCATATTCCGCCTGGGTTGCTTGCGTCCGGATGGCATGAACATTGAATTCTCCCAATTTTGCTAGCTCTTGCTGTCTCCTCCCCTTCATTAACCCTCGAGCGGTCTCCTCCCATCCCCCCGCCATCGGGCTCCTCCTCCTCCCTTTTTCCTTCCTTCTCCCCCCACCCCCCATCAGTCTGCAGAAGGGTTTCGACCCGAAACGTTGCCTATTTCCTTTGCTCCATAGATGCTGCTGAGAGAGAGAGAGAGAGAGAGAGAGAGAGAGAGAGAGAGAGAGAGAGAGAGAGAGAGAGAGAGAGAGAGAGAGAGAGAGAGAGAGAGAGAGAGAGAGAGAGAGAGAGAGAGAGAGAGAGAGAGAGAGAGAGGAGAGAGAGAGAGAGAGAGAGAGAGAGAGAGAGAGAGAGAGAGAGAGAGAGAGAAAGAGAAAGAGAAAAATATCCCTCCCACCCTCCCCTAGCCAGTGATGTGATGGACGCGGGGTCTGGACCAATCGCTGACAAGGTCTCAGACAAATCCCGTTCCCGGAGACATCATGTCCGTTATTTGGCTTTTTCGCTATTGCGTCCATTCGGTTATTTGGCTTTTCGGCATCGTGTCCATTCGGTTATTTGGCTTCAACTTCTTCGCTTTAGCTTCTTGTCTTTCAACGCCCCGTCCGCACATTTTACATTACAAAGCTGTTCTTTTAAAATTTTTATTAAATTAAGTAACATGGTTATGTTTCCAGCAAAAAAATTGTACTCATTTTAATGCCCAGCTTCACTGCTGAAACAGTGCTGACTGTTCAGACAGTGTCATGGCTTTGGGGATCTAGACTGAGAACAGATAATCCCCAACATATATAGTTTGCTCCCAGGCTAAATATCCTAGTGTAACATCCCAGTCTTGATTCGTGCCTGAAGGAAACACGGTTGACACAAAATGAACACTGGCAGAGTGGTAGAGGCAGTCAATGACGGAGGAAGTAGTTGGTGGCATGGATGTGATGGGGATGTGACGTGGCTATAATATGTCTGGCAGTAATGGAAGCAAGTCCAGTAATGGAAGCAAGACGAATTGAGACTCCCAGGATGTGCCGTGGAGTGAAACAATAAAGGACCCGGCGGGCCACTGAGGAAGGACTGCGAGGAAGGACCCGGTGGGCTATGGCCTGCAGGGGGGAAGTTCGGAAGCTGGGGAGATTGGCCCCAAAGACCAAAGTGTGGAGGAGGAGGACGTCACTGGTGGGAGTGAGCTGGTAGGGGTCATAGTCATAGAGTCATAGAGTGTTAGTGTGGAAATTGGCCCTTCGGCCCAACTTGTCCACACCGGCCAACAATGTCCCTGCTGCACTAGTCCCACTTGCCTGCGCTTGGTCCATATCCCTCCAAACCTGTCCTATACATGTACCTGTCTAACTATTTCTTAAATGTTGGGATAGTCCCAGCCTCAACTACTGCCTCTGGCAGCTTGTTCCATACACCCACCTTATACAACTTATGTGAAAAAGTTACCCCCTCAGATCCTATAAAATCTTTTCCCCCTTACTCTTAAAATTATTTCCTCTGGTCCTCAGTTCCCCTACTCTAGTCAAGAGACTCTGTGCATCCACCCATTTATTCCACTCATGATCTTATACACCTCATCCACCTGTGAGGAACCAGGGTATTGCCTCCAGCACCTTCAAGGTTGGCTGCAGGAGGCATCCTCAATACATAAAAGATGATCAGGAGAGTAGTGAATGCCAGTTCTGAGGATGCCTTGCAGCAGCCTGGGGCTTCATTGGATCAAAAGCCATTCCATTACATTGAGCACATGGACCAGTCCGTGGACATTTTGTAACTAGCGCCTAAGTATGGTGACGTGCATGTGTGAGATATGCAAAAAGAATTTCACTCTGAATTGCAAATTTTGTCTTGTCCATTAAAAATGTTTGATTTCTGATAACATCAATCTCAAGCCAAGGCTCAGATAAGCCGAATACTTGAAGAAGATATGCCCTATGTAGTTACTTTCTGGTGTTTAAACATTTCACTTGCATGAAGAAAACAATTTATATGAAAATGGAGCACTCATTAAGATTTCTGCACTGCAATGAATGGGAAACAAATACACAGAAGTAATACATAAAATGCAAATTGGAAATGTAGACAAATAAATATATATTATCTGCTTGATTCTTACCTTTATGTGAGTTACCCTTTGGTTACTCATGTTAATGATCCAGCACATTATTGCAAATCGATGGCTGTTATCCAATGTGCTGATAGATATATATATTTTTTTGATTAACATATTATTTCTCCTGCAGTATCATTAACAGGGACAACCTAGTAATTATCAAGTGAAACCCAGTGCTGGAGTAACTCAATGGGCCATGCAGCATCTATGGAGGGAATAGATAGGTGACGTTTCAAGTCAGGACCATTCTTTGGATTGATTGCAGGAATGCTGGGAAATGGGTGGAGGCAAGACAATGCCACATGCAGTCGCATAATCGTGGGACAGGCCCTTTATAGCACTTGCAGCACAGGAGACCCGGGTTCAATCCCGACTACGGTTGCTGTCTGTATGGAGTTTGTACTTTCTCCCCGACATCTTCGGTTTCATCCCACACTCCAAAGATGTAGAAATTTGCAGGTTAATTGGCTTGGTATAAGTGTAAATTGTCCCTAGTGTGTGTAGAGTTAATGTGTGGGGATCGCTGGTCGGTGCAGACTCGGTGGAACAAAGGACCTGTTTCCGCGCTGTATCTCTAAACTAAACTGAACTAAACTAAATCACAAGGGCTCATGAAGGTGTCAGATAAGGAGGGAAGAGGAGGGAAATATCGAGCCAGAGGGAGGGATATAAGTGAAAGTGTTTGGCTGGGGAGAGGGGGTTGGTAAAAGAGGGGCTGGATAATGGTAGAAATAAGTACACCTGTGTCGTGGGGAAGGGGGCACAGGATAGAGAGAGGGGAAAAGGGACGTTACTTAAAATTGACAAAATCAATGTTACGTTGAAAGCTGCACAAGTGGAATATAAGGGGCTGGTCCTGCATTTTGCCTCATTCTGGCAACAAAGTAGGTGCAGGACAGAACGATCCGTGTGGGAATGGGAAGGGGAGTTAAAATGTTTCAAAACCGGGAGATCAAGACTGCGCTCAGTCTCCCAAAATCAGCAAAATCCTCTCTCAGATCAGGAGCATCGAATGCAGTACTCATAATCACGATGTTTGTGAAGGCTTGCTTTTTGCAAATTGTAGCTGTTCCTACATTTCAAAGTGGCTATGCCTCCAAGTAGTTCACTGGCTAGAGAGTGGTTTGAAGTCCTTAAAGCCAGGAGAACATGAGATAAGTACATATCATCCTTTGTGCTGTGATTCATCCAAATAGTAACAGAACCACTTTACATCAATCTTCCATCAATTTTAGAACTACTCATGGCATCTGTGATAACATTTGCATTGCAGGTAATTACAAGCCGTTCTGTTCTGAATTTCAGAAGTATTGTCATCAAAATGGTTCATTAAAAACATATTAAGAAAGAAAGACATGGATAAAAATCAGACTAGATATTTATTGTATTGTCAAATTAAATGTCTTTTAGTTCATGTTTTCATTGAATTTTGAAAGAATACTGTTGTTTAAGAGGAACATGTAAGCTCAATGTTACACAGAAAAGCTGGAGAAACTCAGCGGGTGCAGCAGCATATGTTATGAGCAACTTGTTAGATAGAGGTTGTTGCTTTATTGTATTCATTTATCAGTAAGTAGCTATGTTTTCTTCCTTGAGAAGGAACAAAAAAAATTTGAAATGGAAATCATTGGTAATATATTAAAAAGGGTGGATTGATAACTGCGCAAAGAACTGCATGGAAGAAGAAAATATATTTTTCATTCACTTAGTTTTTTCCGACTAATGCTCATCCATTTTTTAGTGAAATCACAAATGATCCTGATGATCTAAATCCATATAAATGCTAATACATCAAATACAGGTATTCAATCTACACACAAGGCAAAATATATTCTAAATATTCTGCAGAAATGTTGCTTTCAAAATTGTGGATCGTAGAGAAATCATTTAAAGTCACCATTCAACACCAAGGCTGATGAACCTTTATTTCATATTTGGTTCTGGTGGACCGCAATAGTTAATAAAAACGTCATACGCACTTTGACAATTGCTGACAACAGTTAAATATCTTGATATCTTGTTAGAATTTTTATTTGAGTATAAAACTTATTTTAAACCTGGACCATTGGGATTAATGGAACTGTTTGCCTTAGCTGAAAATATATTAAATACATACATACTATATATCTGCACCTAATTTAACAGAAAAATGTATTAATTTCCATAAAACAAATATAGGAAATAATGGCTTCTCAAATGTATTACTGGTGTACTTCTGCCATCTAGTGGAAAAAAACAAATTACCAATTAAGCCTTTATGTTCTTCGGGGCCAAAATTCAATCTTCAATCATCAGTTGCAAATCCCCCAAATTATCTCAGAGATTATCCAAATAGATGGATAACTTTTAAACAAAGATATGGGATGGCATAGTGGTGCAGGGGTAGAGTTGCTGCCTTACAGCGGCAGAGAACTGCGTTCGATCCTGTCTATGGGTGCTTTCTGTACGGAGTTTGTACTTTCTCCCCGTGATGGCGTGAGTTTTATCCGGGTGCTCTGGTTTCCTCCTACACTCCAAAGATGTACAGGTTTGTAGGTTGATTGGCTTGGGTAAAAATTGTAAATTGTCCCAAGTGTGTAAAGGTGAGTTCTAGTGTACGGGGATCGCTGGTCGCCGCGGACTTGTTGCGCCCAAGGGTCTGATTCCGTGCTGTACCTCTAAACTAAAAAAATCAACTAAAAGAGGAGATGGCTGAAGATTAAGTTTGAATAAAATAACATATCGTTCTTGAAAAGACGTTGTGCAGCAGTGAAGTTGTTTTAGAAATGTGAGGATTCGAGAGTAGATTACTGTTGTAAATTTGTGAACAACAATCTCCCTCTGGATTACTGAAAATCTGGTGAGAAGTGTTGACCTGGTGAAGAGGTGCATTAGTACTTTGGATAAAATAGAACAGCAAGGAATATTGCTGGTTATGAGGAATATTGAAGAGTATTCCTTGATTGAATGGCAGAGTAGACGATGGGCTGAATGGACAAATTCTGCTCTGATCTTGTGTATATCTTGGCATCATGTTTGGCACAGACATTGTGGGATGATGGGCTTTTTTCCTGTGCTGTACTTTTTTTATGTTCTATATTGGGTTGGATGATCAGCCATGATCATATTGAATGGCTTGAAGAGCCGGATGGCCTACTCCTGCACTTAATTTCTATGTTTCTATGTTTCTATTCTATGACTTGGTTCAACTCTTGATAGTGCCAAAGGAAGGAAGTGGATTTGTGTAATGCAGTAGAAATTGTATGGGTTGGGTTGTTGAAGGACTTTAAGCTGACACTGTTGCTGAAGCACTGTCCTTAACCTCAACAACTCCTTACAATTTCTAGTAGATTTATTATATCTTCATGGGGCAGCTATGGATGCTTGCTATGCCCGTATTTTTGTTAGCCAGGTGGAAGTCATTCCTGTTCTGGAACATTCCCCCCAATTCTTTCTCAGCTACTTCAGCGACTGCATTGCTATTGCATGCTACACACATGCAAAACTCCTTAATTTCATCACCTTTGCCACCAATCAGCACCCCTGTGGCACAGAGGCGCAGCGGTAGAGTTGCTGCCTTACAGCATTTACAGCACCAGGGACCCCGGTTCGATACTGACCATGGGTGCTGTCTGTACGGAGTTTGTACGTTCTCCCCAAGACCGTGTGGTTGTCTCCAAGACCTACGGTTTCCTCCCACACTCCAAAGACGTACAGGTTTGTTGGTTAATTGGCTTGCTATAAATATAAAATTGTGTGTAGGGTTGTGTTAATGTGCGGGGATCATTGGTCGGTGTGGACTCAGTGGGCCAAAGGGCCAGTTTCCGCGCTGTATCTCTAAACTAAAACTAAACTCAAATTCAACTGGACCATCCTTCACACTTCTCTTTCCGGTCTGAATCTTTCTGTCTTTAAATCACACTCCCACAGCTAGCTCAACTGTATCTGCTCTCACCTTGCCTCCTCTGATAATGTTCTCTCAAATTCCCCACCTCCACTCATTTGTTCTCAAGATGGGGCTTTCTGCTGTGGAGCTTCTGAAAAGTCCTCCTTCTGCTAGAAAAGTAACTTCCTCTCTGTCATAGTGGCTGGAGCCATCACACATGGATGACTGCTGTCAAGTCACTCACTCAGAGGAAGATGGCGGCAGTGGCAGATGCAGGGATGTAGCAGTGCCGCTAAGCGGATTGGAGTCTTATCTCCCATGCCTCAAATAAATGCTCAGGGTGCTACGAGGTCAGCTGTGGGAGGCGCCCTGGGACTGAATGGTGGCTCGGTGAGGCATTGGTGGAGTGGGAGTCTCGGCAAAAACCTGGGGCTCAATCGGATCGGGCCCCGCTACAAGTGGCTGAGCTCATGGATCAAATGTGGCCTGCAGCACATGGAACGGTGGAGGACAACTCTGGCCAGGCCAACACTGCAATGCAGCCAGGATAACGGACCAAGATAAGAACCCATTTATAACAATTTAAGATTAAGCAGGAAAAATTGTATCAAAACATGGCGATTCTTGTATACTGTCACAGTGAACTATTCATATACACTTGTACTGAACTATGATTGTGCATATGTGCAGTGCCATTTTTACTCAACTGTATACTTCAGTACATGTGAACCCCTATCCCAGTCAGTCACTACCTTGTCTTTACCTTTCACCCCACCAGCCTCTGTATCCATCACACCATCCTCTTCCTTTTGTACCAATTCCAATATCATCGCACAACCAGTCATATTCTCTCTTCCCCCCTTTCTGCTTTCTTCATGACTCCCTAGTGAACATACGGGCATGAAGCTCAGGTATTGTTTGGAGAGTTTCTCTGCCAAGGTGAACCCAATGGCAGAGCACCTCCTCCCACATCACCATCCGGGGTCTTGAATAGTCTTTCAAGGTGAGTCACAAGTTCATCTGCTCCCAACCTGGTCGAGTGGAGTCAGTGTCCTCTTGACATTGGTGAAACCAACCATACACTAGGCTTTGGTTGAGCACCTGACTATCTTGTGCTTATAGTTACATGTCATTTTACCTTTGCCTATTCCCACACTGACCAGTCAGTTCTCCATCTTCTCCACAGTTATGGAGAAGCCAAACGCAAATTGGAAGAACAATATCTCATATTTTGCTTGGGGTAGTCTACAGCCCAATGGTATGAATATTTTTTTTTTCCATTTCTAGTCTTCTACCTCCACATACATACCTATTCGTCTGATTTCCTTCTCACCTGCTTAACCTTTTCATCTCCCCTTTCCCTTTCCCACCTGGTTCCATCTGCCCACCCCGTCTGCTCTCCATATGGTTCACCCTATCATCTACCAGCCATTGGCTCACCACTGGTTACCTGGTTCCTTCTTCCCATCATCTCATCTTCATCTGATTCAATTAGTTCCCATTTAGGTCTCTTTGCCCATTACACCCTCGCCTGTGGCTCCACTAACCATAAACTAGCCTCTATTCATCCCATCATGTCAATGTCTGCCTTGACCTCATTCTGTTATATGCTGACTATTTTTCTTCATTCCTTTCAGTTCCAGAAAGGTTGACTTGCATCTTTTGCTCACATATGCTGCTTGACCCACCAAGTGCTTCCAGCGTTCTGTTATTTTTTTAACTCCAGAGCCCAGCATCTACAGCATCCTTTGTCTTCATACTGCTGGTCAGCGTGTAGTGGATGAACAGTGGATAAAATACTCCATGTTCTTCATCCCCTTAATCCCACTGTTTCTTGTGGGATTCTGACATGATTAAATATTCCTTGTGATTATTATATGTCAGCTAAGATTTGGTAATTGCCCTTTTGCAGTATACACTACAGTTTTTGATGCATATGTATTGTGGGAGCAACTGAACATTTGATTATTGAACAGTGAATAAAGTTTTCTTCAATGTATTTTGTTACTCTGGTCTCCAAAAGTCCCTGATCTTTCCACAAATGCCTGAACAATGATGTATCTCCTCAGATGTTTCCATTAAAGCACAATTTGGTGATGTGCAGATGCCAGGGGATTAACAGTGGTCAATCTACTATGACCATCCTCTGCTCCTAGTCATTTCGAGATCTTTTGCTCTCCCTCAGGCCGTGGACATCAGAACCTTGTGCCTCAGCATCTTGGACATGATGGCTGTTTAATAAATACCATCAACTTGAAAAGTTAACATTGTTTCTTTCTCCACAGGTACTGCCTGACTGTTGAGTTTTTGAGCATTTGTTGTTTTAAAATTTCCATCACCCGCATGCTTTTCTTCCGTTTTTCATATCCAGCATTCGTGAATGACTGAACACTGAAATCAACTGCGGTCTACTAATCTTCAATATTGAACTCCATAACTTGGATCTACATGCCTGTCAGACCGTAAGCAACCTACGCATTTCACAGCTGCTGGATAAAGATTAAAGTGAGATGTGACGATGTGTTTTGAAGACGCGCTATATTGCTTGTGAATCTATTCACAATAGTGCACATGCTCTATTCACTGAACCCACATTCAATCTTTCTAATGTGTATCTAAATAAAATCATTTCCATTTAGGGAAGAGAACAATGTACAGGGGTGAAATGATATCAAGTTGGGCTGTGTTAACATTGCAAAAATGGCACAGCTATCAAGCGGAAATTATTATTTTTACTGCTAAAATCTACACAGTAGAAAAAGCACAGTAGAAAGGGAAACTGATACTGTCTCTTTAAAGGACAGACAAACCACATGGTGTAATTGTAATTCATTATCAGGTGCATCTAAGTACAGGGAAATTATTTTTTGCATACAGTTCAGCAGCAGTTTCACATTAGGCACAATCAAGAGTGCTTTATTGCCATATGTCCAAATAGAAAATCAAATTCTTACTTGGAGCAGTACTCCAGAACATACAATACGAGACAATACTACATAACTTTATTTATCCCAGGAGGGAAATTGGTCTACCAACCGTCATAAAACACTACAAGATACATGAAACAGGAAATCAAGGTGACGAGTGGAAAGTCCAGGATTGGGGATGTGCAAAGATTGGGGGTGGCAGATGAAAGGGGGAAGGGGAGTCAGTCTACCCCACGACAGAGGAGGAGGAGTTGTACAGTTTAATAGCCACAGTGAAAAATAATCTCCTATGGCTGTCTGTGCTGCACATGTAAAGATAGTACTCAGTAAATAATATAATACACAAAAAAAATCAGTGTATATTTTATATGTGTATATAGAGAGTATAAAGAGAGAGATGCTGTCTGACCCGTTGAGTTACTCCAGCACTTTGTGTCTATCTTCAATGAAATAGTGTTTTCTAGCAATTAAAATATATTGTGCAGTTTTCGATGACATGTCATTCAAAGTTATGTGATGTGCTAGTTGTCAAGAGTATTATAGAAAGGTTTAGGTATTCATTGCAAAAAAAAACTATAGAATGTAATGGTGAACAGAAGGACATTGAAAGAGAATTATTTAGCTTGAAAGCTTCAGCAGATGGCTTTTATGGAGCTCTAAAAGCAACAATTTGTGGTGTTGGCTTCGAAGGTAAGACCAGGTTTCATTTAGTGAGGGAATCTAAGCATGCCAGTAGAGATGGGATCAAATAAAAGGCATAAGGGGATCTTGACCTCAATTCCTTTACACGAACCAAACATAACTACCAGTCAGAATGGACTTAGCAAAATTTTCTAAACACAACATACCAAGATCATCTGAGAGATGCCAAAGATGAGGAAGGGACATAACCACTTTACTGAGTGAGGACAGATTAGTCGGCATTGCCATTTTGCTACTGATGGCTTTATTGATAACCTAAAGTAATTAGAATAGTGATGGGCAGGTGGCAGTGATAACTATTTGAAATAGAATTGTTAACTTGTGGCATGGTGGCGCAGCGATAGCGTTGCTGCCTTACAGTGCTTGCAGTGCCAGAAATGCAGCTTCGATCCCGACTATAGGTGCTGTCTGTACGGAGTTTGTACGTTCTCCCTCTGACCTGTGTGGGTCTTTTCAGAAATCTCAGAAATTCCAATGACGTACAGGTTTGTGAAAATTATCCCTAGTGGGTGTAGGATAGTGTTAATGTGCGGGGATCGCTGGTCGGCACTGACCCGGTGGGTCGAAGGGCCTGTTCCGTGCTATATCTCTAAACTAATTGGTGGGTTTGTATACTTGGTATAAGTGTAAATTGTCCCTAGTTTGTTAGGATAGAGTTAATGTCGCTGGTCGGCACCCATTCAGTGGGCCGAAGGGCCTGTTTCCGTGCTGTATCTCTAAAATATAATAAACGTCTAAACAACAGCTAACTGAGAGCATTTTGATGAATCTTCTTGCTAGCCTTGACTTAGCACCTTGATAAACTTGATTAACTCGATAAAATGAAATGAAGAGGAAGGTTGTTATTATTTACAAATTAATGCTGAGGCACTGTTCATTATTTGGACTCATTGTGGTGGATGTTAATAGGTGTTTATTGTTGTTTTTTTTTATTGTATTGTATGTATGTATGACTGCAGGCACTAAATTTCGTTCAGACTTCGGTCTGAATGACAATAAAAGAAACCTGTAACCTGATTTCTCTATTGGGAAGTAATTATGATAACAGTTTAGCTAGTTATGGTAACTGCTGTTTCTTTGTGAATCAATAAAACTATATTTCTTGATCCTATTAGAAACATCGAATCTTTGGAAAAATGTAAAATCTTACTCCTGTGATCACTCTTCACACTTTAACTCTTCACCATTGATTATTTTGTGATTCAAATATGATAAGCAGCAGATAATAACCGTCAAGTATGCAATTATTCAAAGCATGGGTGAACACCAAAATAATTAAATAATGGTTTCTCTAGTTTTGCAGGCAGGGTTAATCACAATTTGTTAATGCATTAGACAGAGACTATCTGTAATTATGAACACAACCCTGGAACCTCCAGACCTTCTGCAGTAGCCTAAAGCAAACCAGTTGCAGCATGGCCTGGTTCAGCAACTTGAACGCCCTGGAGCAAAGGTGATTACAAAAAGTAGGGGCCATTTCCTGGTCCACCACAGAGATGAACCTCCCCACCATGAAAGGGATGTATAAGAGATGCTATCTCAAAAAGGCAACTAGCATTATCAAGGGCCTACAATGCTCTCATTTCACTCCTGCAGTAGGAAGAAGGTGTAGGAGTCTGGAAATTGTAAAGTCCCACTTCAGGAACAGCTTCTTCCCAACATCTATCACTATATCATGACACTACAAACACCAACTAAATAGTAAGATTAAACGAGAACTTACCAGTTTGAAGTTTGATCGTTATTTTATGAGGAGTAACGTTGAGGGATTACGTGAAGAACCCCACCAGGACGCCTGCGTGTCATTCTTCAAAGCAGCGGTGTGAAATCACAGATAACTGTAATGACTAAACATAGTAAGATTAGAGAAGAGATACCAGTTGAGTATATGATCAAGGGTGGGTGCGGAGGGCACTTAATCCCTCAACGTTACTCCTCATAAAATAACGATCAAACTTCAAAACTGGTAAGTTCTCGTTTAACCTTACTATTTTACTTCGGAGTCACGTGAGTGACTACGTGAAGATTTTAAAGCTCTGTGATTTCTTGCCGTGGAAACGAGTCCATGTATCACATCTGCCTTGATTATGGGGAGAATAGTGTTAACATCATTAGACATCAATACGATATTGAAAACCCAACGATAAATATATTAACACCAAATTATAGCCCCTATTTATGGGGTAAATTATATTACAGAACTTAAAATAGTTTCTGCAAATGTTCCAGGCTCAATGACTGGTTTGTTATGAAATCATTGGAAAGATTTTTCCTTCGACCATCCTGCTGTCTTGAGGATTTGGTCCATAGGAACATTGAACTTCATAGCTGCCGATGTAGCTGCAGCCCTGGTGGAGTGATATTTAAAATGCTAGTGTCTACTCCAGCCATATTAGGACCTGTTTTAGCCATCTAAAGATGGTCTGGACTTTCATTGTTTTGAGTGGCTGTTTGTAGCTGATTAAAAGTGACATTTCTTTCCCTCTGATGATCTTAGTATACTCCATATATAATAGTAAGTGTGTTACAATACAGAGACGATCATCTGTCGGGTATGCCCTGAATTCTGTTTTTAGGCCTGCTGACCCCTGTCTGTTCTGTTTGACTAATTCATTGATGTGAATAGTTAAATTTTCAGATGAAATAGTCATGTTGTCCAGCCTTAGTTTCTGT
Source organism: Leucoraja erinaceus (assembly GCF_028641065.1). NCBI lineage: Eukaryota > Metazoa > Chordata > Chondrichthyes > Rajiformes > Rajidae > Leucoraja > Leucoraja erinaceus. Next base: position 72,976,796 of record NC_073380.1, on the reverse strand, counting down.
AGTGACTGGACCCTTTGTGCCGTGACCAAGGCCATCAGCATGACTGTTTTCAGTCAGTTTCTGTAGGGACAGAGTTGTAGCTGGAGACCAGTTTCTTAACATGGTCAGTACAATGCTCACATATTTGGGAGTACCTGGTTCTTGGGGGATTAACATTAAAATGCCCCTCATGAGTTTGGTTACCAGGGTGTGTCGCAGCAGAATGCCGCTCTGTTCCTTGCCACAGGTATGTTGACAGAGCACTTCTGGCGCAGTTGATGGCACTATGACTGAGCCTCTCATCGTAATGGAGGCTTGCCAGGAATTCCAGAAGAGACGGGATGTTCATAGATCTGTGGGTAATGTTTATGGTTGTGACAGTACTTCCCATTTCTTGATGACACCAAGTACTGTTTTTTGGTGGACTGTCTGTGGGCCGCTGAAATAATATCCACTGTTCGGTCCGTCAGTCCCAGGTGTAGTAGAGATGCTTTCAAACTCTACAAATTAATAGGCTTATATAATTATGACATGGGTTATTCCCCTTGTTGCGGGATGAACCAGTAAATTAGGTCTATGATGGATGGTGATGCATGGTTCTAATACCATGTCGAGTATCACCGGGACCCATGGTTGAGTAGGCCAATTGGGTACTATCAAAATACCAGACGCGGAGTCTTGCTGTATATCCCTAAATGCCCGACTGATGAGGCAGAAAGGAGGGAATGCATAAATAAACAATCCACCAATGCAGCAAAAATGCATCTGTTGCCACTGCCCCAGGTTCTGGTTCCCATGAACATAATTTGATAGCTGGTGTGAGCCTGGATGCGAATAGGTCGATATCTGGTGTTCCATACCATGCTGTAATTTCAGCAAATACATTTTAATCCAACATCCATTCAGTGTTTTCATTGAATTTGCGTGACCAGTTGTCTGCCACTAAATTTAATTTACTTGGTAAGTAGGTAGCTGATAACCAAATATCTCTCTCTGGATACACTATTGCCAAATTGTGTTGGCCAGATTGTCACATAATGTTGATTTGTTTCCACCCATATGGTTGATATATGCTACCACGGTGGTGTTGTCAATTTGTAGTCTAACATGCTGGTGATATAACCCAGAACAATATGACTTAAGGCCATGGAATGCACTTAACATTCCCAGGTAGTTTATGCCCAGTGTTTGTAATAATGATGCCTCCTGTGCATTCCATCTCCCCCACAGCTGGAGATGGAAATGGTAGCACCCTATCCAAGTGCACCGGCATCAGTTTGTAGTTCCATAGACGGGTAGCTGATAATGTTTGGATAGGAACAATGCCTAATGTTATCTTTCCACCATTTTAGATCCATTATGGCCTCTGTTGGTAGCTTCATTGGTCTGTCAAAATGACCACCATAATATTTGAGTGCTCGTATTTTAGCCCTCTGTCATTTTTGATAATGTAAAGGTCCGATTTGTGTGGCTGGAAATGCAGCCACTATTATGCCAATTATTCTTGCTACCAGTCTGATGGATGGTTTTGTGATGTCAATGATTTTGCTGCAAGCCTCCATTAAGGCTGTAACCTTTTCTTTCAGCAAAGTCACTGACATGTGAACTGAGTTAAGGGTGAACCCCAGATGATCCATTGTGTTAAATAACATCTGTGGTCATCTCTAATGGGTACTGTATAGTAATCATCTTTCAAAACGTTGCTTGCCATGTAGTAACCTAGGAAATCAATTGCTTGGCAGTAACAAAGGATTTCATCTAGTAATGAATATATAGTACGAAAGTATTCAAAGTAGTTAAATCTATGATGATGCGGCAACCACCATCTTGTTTACGATAAAGATTTTGGACACAAATTCCTGTGATACGTGTTGGGTTTCCTCCATTACTCCTTTTTTATATGGCCACTGTAGTTCAGCTTGCACTTTTGATTTTCCTTTGCCTGTAAGCACGAACATTCGGTTCGGTACATGCTGAACTGGAGGATTATGTTTTTGTATAAATTCTATGGTATAACCCTATACTTCTGAAAATATAAGTATCGGTAGTTAATTTATTCCATGCATTCAGATAGAATTGTAATCTACAGAACGTTTTTCCTTCCATTATTTATTATGTAAAAGAATATGTGTGTTATGATTGTGTTTATAATTTGTTTGGTTGTTTTGTTGTTTGTCTTTTGCACAAATGCCCGCGAGCATTGCCACTTTCATTTCACTGCACATCTCGTATGTGTATGTGACAAATAAACTTGACTTGACTTGACTTGACTTTCCCACCAACCTCGTAAGGAACCAGACCCACCTACCTCCATGGTTACTATTGGTAGGTTTGTTACTTTTTCGGCATCCTCCGTGGACGTTGAGGCGCCGGTGTCTGGATCTGTAGTTGGGTCGGTGTTGAGGGTTAGCGCATTCCCCAGAAGGCCGGTCTGGGCCATGGCCTAAAAAGACCGATGTTGCATGTTCCTGGCCTTTGAGCTTTCACCAGTTTGTCTTGGCCGACTGGTGGTGCGTGGGGGTGCTTTTTCTGACCGTAGTAGTTTTTAGACGTTGCTTTAATGAGCCCCAGGGTTTTACCCTCTTCATCAAGTTCTTTTATCTGTTTTGATAAGTTGCCTCCAAATAGTAATATTGGTTGTTTGGAGGTTCCAGGTTTGCATAGGCCTGCAAATTAGGGTCTAAAGCCAGTTGGATGGCACTTCTTCCTAATGCTGTTTACTCGTATTGGTAGTTGCAAAATAAAGCCAGTGCATCCTGGTGATCTTGTGTCATGTCTTTTTTGTTTATTGTGCGGATGAAAACCGTAATTCCCGCGTTAGGACTTTCAGAACTTTCTGTAGTTTCAAGTCCCTGGCTCTGATTGAGGCTCCGACATGTTTTCAAATACGCTGGTTGACACTGGGAACATTCAGTGTTTTGCAGTTCCCTGGTGGTAAGTGTCTTCTGTGGTGTCCAATAATGCCTGTCCTTATAGCTGGTTGAATGAGAAGTAGTTGATACTTGCAGCTATTTTAGGTTCCATGTTTTGGCCAGTTTGGTTGGGTTGAATAAACTGGGACACCATATCCAATAGGTTTTCTTGCACCCCATGTGCACTAGGGGCATGTTCTGCACCCCTCTTCAGGGTCAGCCCAGAATTGACCCCCTGTATTCCCCTCTGATGAGGGAGAAACACTGTGCAGCCCTACAAGATGTACTGCTGTAGGACTTACTAGCTGCCCACTGTGACTAGTCTCCATCTCCCGGAGCCTGTCACTTTGGAATATTTGCTCCAACAGCCACTCCAACTGGCTCCAGTGCTCTCGATACTGGCCACTCACGGCTGCTCCAGTTCCTGCAGCCGCTCCAACCGGCTCCAATGCTCATGGGCACTGGCCGTCACGGCTGCTCTTGTTCCCTGCTCCCAGCCGCTCCAACCGGCTCCAATGCTCTCGGGCACTGGCCGCTCGCGGCTGCTCCTGAAGCCGCTCCAACCGGCCCCAATGCTCACGGGCACTGGCCGTTCGCGGCTATTCAGAGTCGGACTCTGTTAGTATTTTTGATTCGCTCTACCGCACCGGCCACGGGAGCGAAGTCGGGCACAACTGTTCCCATTACGGGAGATTGGCGTGCCGTTGGCTGCTGCTGCTGGCTGCCCGCAACGCCGCGGTTCTCCCCCACCAGCTTTTTCACAGCCTTCATGGATCTGTTCCATGTCTCCAACTGTAAGGTAAGTGGAAGGAACGCAGAGTCTCCTTACCTGCTGTTCCCGGCTTTCAAATTATGCCGCTAAGTGGAACGTCGTTCCCCCTGCTGTTACTCGTTGCAATGCGTGTAGCAATATGACACGCATGCGTCCTGGCGGGGTTCTTCACATAGTCACTCACGTGACTCCGAAGTAAAACTACAAACTGTGTGGGTTGCACTGGGAACTTTAGGCTTTGCACAATAATTTTTTTATTCGTTGAATTTTTTTTTCTTGTTTATTATATTATCTATTTAGTGCCGTGTTCACAAGCCTGTTGTGCTGCTGCTGCAAGTTAGAATTTCATTATGACGCTCATTGCATCATTTGCTTTGGTTAAAACATTGCAATGACGAGAACAAACCTGCAAGACAAGAGTACAGATTTAAGAAAGTGTAACATGACTGATTATTTTGCATACAATAGCAGTACAGAAATAACATGTAACTGATGGAAATGTTAAGTCGCTGCACATTTGCTGGCCCTTCATGCTTGGTGTGGCTTTGTCATTTCTTTCCACAGATGGCTGTGGAGGCCAAGTCAATGGATATATTTAAGGCAGAGATAGATAGATTCTTGATTAGAACTGGTGTCAGGGGTTATGAGGAGAAGGCAGGAAATGTGGTTTGGAGGGAGAGATAGATCAGTGTGATTGAATGGTGGAATAGACATGATGGGCTGAATGGCCTAATTCTGCTCCTATCACCTATGACCTTATGGCTTGTGAAAATTTCAGTGGTGCACTTAATTTATTGGCATGTTCTGAATGTCTGCTACCGTGTACCACAATGAGGAAGTGTCTTGGAGTTCAGGTGATTTTCTAGTGTGTTCCTGGACTCATAATCAAGACCACACGTATACTCTGGAAGTTACTATACTGAGAGTTTGGATACACTTCATACCTGATATGCCCACCACAATTTTACAACAGCAATAGGTGGAACGTCAAATGCTGCCCCTTTCATTTGAATGAGGTGGCAGACATTAATTAAAAATGTCAGTGATTTTCTTTCATTCGCTTTGCTTATTTTTAATTTTTAAGCAATCTTATACACATATATATATACACATATATATATATGTGTGTGTGTGTGTGTGTATGTGTATATATATATATATATATATATATATATATATATATATGTATATATATATATATATATATATGTATATATATGTATATATATATATGTGTGTATATATATGTGTATATGTATATATGTATATATATATATACATATATATACATATATATATATATACATATATACATATACATATATATATATATATATATATATATATGTATATATGTGTGTATATATGTGTATATATATATATATGTGTGTGTGTATATATATATATATCTATATCTATATCTATATCTATATCTATATCTATATCTATATATATATATGATATGAGTGTGGGTACTGGCTATTTTTCCTTTATTATATTGTTTACAGAGCATTATGTTTACCTTTACTGTTGTGCTGTTGCAAGTAAGAATTTCATTGGTCTGTCTTAGATCCTTGACTTTGTTTTCTCTCTCTTAGAGTAACCTTCAACTATCTGCTCTAAGTTAATTAAAAAATTATCCTCCTATTTGTCTGACAAATGGGTGCAATAAAGAACCCTTGTATCTCCTGATCAAGTTTATTGTCATTAGCCGAGATTACAACATTCTAAGTTTTTATTTACTATGCCTTGCAGGCTAAACATCTTCTAAATCTATCTATTGCCTCTCCTAACATGACCTGTAAATGAGCAGTATTTTAGCCTCTTTTCCCATCATGTGTCCCCAATATGTATGTTCTTGGGATAAACATTATAAACCTTGCTTTATTTTATTATAATTTTCCGAATTCCCCACATCGAATCACCAGTGAAGGGGCTGTCCCACTGCGGCGACCTTTTCAGCGAGTTAAGAAGAGTGTCTTCAACCTTCAAGCGCGAGGGTACTCGCCTGGAAAACCTCGAGATGGATCGACCATAACCGTTGAAACCGCGAGCTGGGTCGACCGACCACACACACGCACGCATCGCAAAGGCGGGGGCTAAGAAAGCGCGGGAGCGCTGTCTGAAATTCAGACCCGCGATGAAGAGGAAGGTAAAAGACAGCTGCACAGTTACGGTAATTCCTTTAGAGAGTGGGGGGGGGAGAGAGTAGGGGAGAGAGGGAGAGAGAAGGGGAGAGAAGGGGAGAGAAGGGGAGAGAAGGGGGCGAAAGAGGGGGAGAAGGAGTGCAGTCACTTTTAAGGAGTATAATAAAGTTTAGCAGGCATTTTACCTACCGGTCAGTTTTCCTCGGCCCTGAAAACTCCAATGAGCCAAACAAAATGCCCGGTCAGCGAAGGAGATTGCCTACGGCTGCCCTCAACTGCTGATAACTACATAGTGACCCCACTACGCTGCACTATGAGTTAAAAAAAAACATGCTGACCAAAGTTTACACACGTGACCTAGCTGAGGCCGTGAGTATTCGGGAACTTCCCTCGAGCATGAAGGAGATTTCCAGTGACCTCATAGGAGCTCCTAGGACCACGTGTCGACCATGCTGCGAGTTTGAGTCGAGGGCACTCGTCTAAACTCGCACATTAGGTCGCCACAGTGGGACAGCCCCTTGACTTTGCAATAATGTCCATGAGTTGCACACTTTGTCTGTGGTTGTACTGCCTAGCCCAAACCTTGGACATTTACTTGTCCTTTCTCCAACTTCAAAGCACTCCTGCGCATTTGATTCCTTCTTTAGCTAGTGCATTCCAACTATTGCTGACTTCTCCATTTGATTTTTACTTTGCAGCTAAAATCTGTGCCTCTGAATCCCCCCAAGCTTCAACAATTGCCTGTTACAACTCTGGCATGAATCCCAGAGATGTATCATATGTGATAGCTAATTTTCTCTATTGATTCCACTTTTCTTCTGCAGACGTTACAGTGGAGGATTGGAACAACTTCAACAAAAGACAGTATCTCCGGATCCTGCAGGCACTCGAGTTCTCTATCATTGACGTCTACATTTACAAAGCAAAATTCACTACTAAGAGTAAGAGTTTCTATCCACCACAAGGCTTTTGCTTTACCTTTCCTTCTCCTATGTACTGAGGGGAAATCCAAGTGGTTGCAGACTCTATGCTATGGGGCTGATAAAGTGTATCAGCAATGTATAATCTAGCAATGTATAATCTAGTGGGGGAATTTGGTTTATCAATCTGGCTATACCTGGATTGATATTTAAAAAAATATTCCATCCTTTGGGGAAAAAATAATCTATCAATAAATATTCCATTAATATGGTCATGTTATAAGGTCAAAGTGATAGGAGTAGAATTAGGCAATTCGGCCCATCAAATCTCCACCATTCAATCATGGCTGATCTATATCTCCCTCCGAACCCCATTCTCCTGACTTCTCCACATAATCCCTGACACCTGTACTAATCAAGAATCTATCTACAGTGTATCTGCCTTAAAAATATCCATTGACTTGACCTCCACAGACTTCTGCGGCAATGCATTCCACTGATTCACCACCCTCTGACTAAAGAAATTCCTCCTCATCTCCTCCCTAAAGGAACGTCCTTTAATTCTGAGGTTATGACCTCTTGTCCCAGACTCTTCCACTAGTGGATACATCCTCTCCTCATCCACTCTATCCAGGATTTACACAATTTACACGTCATCCTTTTATCTGCCATTCTTCCACAACAATAAAAATGTTTCTTTAAAAGTAACAGCAACTGGAGGTAGATGTACAGACACAGAATAGGTCGTCATTGGCAGAAATCTATTAATTCAAACTAAAACAAATAGGCAGTTGGTTTACACAAATCGCACAAGATGATCTGTTTGCAAAAATCCGTATATTTAAGAAATGGATCTGTTCAACAGATTATTTTGATACCAGCCTCTTTCTTGAAAGGAGCATCTTTTTTGTGAAGAGTATGTAAGTAAAAGTTGCAGACATTTGCTGCCACCTGTTACACTGTAGTACAAAGTCAAACATCTACCAGAAAGTTAAGAAAGCAGCATCAAAGATGCAAAGGGAGTAATGACAGCAACAAGGATCACAAGATTAACAGAGCAGAAATCATGCTTTACCTTCTGTATTATTGAGGAATCCCACTGTATTCCGTTACAATTACAATTAACAGACCAATAGAATAGATGGATGAATGAAGGATATAGATTCCCAGTCAAATGAAGGAGTTTATTTTCATATCCCCAAGAACGGAGAGGTACAGATACAATAAAAAATATTTCTTGCAGCAGCTTCAGACGCATTTAGACTCAGAAAAACAATCAAATATATAGTAAAATAAATAGTAAGATTAAACGAGAACTTACCAGTTTGAAGTTTGATCTTTAATTTATGAGGAGTAATTTTGACGGATTACGTGAAGACCCCCGTCCAGTACGCATGCGGTTACTCTACAAAGCAGCTGTGTGAAATCACAGATAACAGTTATTGAAACTGAACATAAGAGAAACCATAATACCAGTTGAACTTTATGATAGAGGGCTGATTCATGCCGTGTCCGAACCATTCGTCATAACACTGCATCAGTAGGCCAATGATATGAAAATTCAAGAATGCATTCGACATACATAGATTAGACATGTGATGCTATAATGATCATTGGCAATCGTACCCTCCCTCCAT